>NC_134271.1:130624938-131322438 GCF_031893055.1 Leptodactylus fuscus
ATGTCACAGAACAGGGATAATACACACAGTGATGTCACAGGACAGAGATAATACACACAGTGATGTCACAGTACAGGGATAATACACACAGTGATGTCACAGTACAGGGATAATACACACAGTGATGTCACAGTACAGGGATAATACACACAGTGATGTCACAGTACAGGGATAATACACACAGTGATGTCACAGTACAGGGATAATACACACAGTGATGTCACAGTACAGGGATAATACACACAGTGATGTCACAGTACAGGAATAATACACACAGTGATGTCACAGTACAGGGATAATATACACAGTGATGTCACAGTACAGGGATAATACACACAGTGATGTCACAGTACAGAGATAATACACACAGTGATGACACAGTGCAGAGATAATACACACAGTGATGTCACAGTACAGGGATAATACACAGTGATGTCACAGTACAGGGATAATACACACAGTGATGTCACAGTACAGGATAATACACACAGTGATGTCACAGTACAGGAATAAAACACACAGTGATGTCACAGTACAGAGATAATACACACAGTGATGTCACAGTACAGGGATAATACACACAGTGATGTTACAGTACAGGGATAATACACACAGTGATGTCACAGTACAGGAATAATACATACAGTGATGTCACAGTACAGGATAATACACACAGTGATGTCACAGTGCAGAGATAATACACACAGTGATGTCACAGTGCAGGGATAATACACACAGTGATGTCACAGTGCAGGGATAATACACACAGTGATGTCACAGTACAGGAATAATATACACAGTGATGTCACAGTACAGGATAATACACACAGTGATGTCACAGTACAGGGATAATACACACAGTGATGTCACAGTACAGGGATAATACACACAGTGATGTTACAGTACAGGAATAATACACACAGAGATGTCACAGTACAGAGATAATACACACAGTGATGTCACAGTACAGGGATAATACACACAGTGATGTCACAGTACAGAGATAATATACACAGTGGTGTCACAGTACAGGATAATACACACAGTGGTGTCACAGTACAGGATAATACAGTGATGTCACAGTACAGGGATAATACACACAGTGATGTCACAGTACAGAGATAATACACACAGTGATGTCACAGTACAGAGATAATACACACAGTGATGTCACAGTACAGGATAATACACACAGTGATGTCACAGTACAGGATAATACACACAGTGATGTCACAGTACAGGATAATACACACAGTGATGTCAAAGTACAGGGATAATACACACAGTGATGTCACAGTACAGGGATAATACACACAGTGATGTCACAGTACAGGGATAGTACACACAGTGATGTCACAGTACAGGATAATACACACAGTGATGTCACAGAACAGGGATAATACACACAGTGATGTCACAGGACAGAGATAATACACACAGTGATGTCACAGTACAGGATAATACACACAGTGATGTCACAGAACAGGGATAATACACACAGTGATGTCACAGGACAGAGATAATACACACAGTGATGTCACAGTACAGGGATAATACACACAGTGATGTCACAGTACAGGGATAATACACACAGTGATGTCACAGTACAGGGATAACACACACAGTGATGTCACAGTACAGGGATAACACACACAGTGATGTCACAGTACAGGGATAATACACACAGTGATGTCACAGTACAGGAATAATACACACAGTGATGTCACAGTACAGGGATAATACACACAGTGATGTCACAGTACAGGGATAATACACACAATGATGTCACAGTACAGGGATAATACACACAGTGATGTCACAGTACAGGGATAATACACACAGTGATGTCACAGTACAGGGATAATACACACAGTGATGTCACAGTACAGGATAATACACACAGTGATGTCACAGTACAGGATAATACACACAGTGATGTCACAGTACAGGATAATATACACAGTGATGTCACAGTACAGAGATAATACACACAGTGATGTCACAGTACAGGGATAATACACACAGTGATGTCACAGTACAGGATAATACACACAGTGATGTCACAGTACAGAGATAATACACACAGTGATGTCACAGTACAGGGATAATACACACAGTGATGTCACAGTACAGGGATAATACACACAGTGATGTCACAGTACAGGGATAATACACACAGTGATGTCACAGTACAGGGATAATACACACAGTGATGTCACAGTACAGAGATAATACACACAGTGATGTCACAGTACAGAGATAATACACACAGTGATGTCACACTACAGAGATAATACACACAGTGATGTCACAGTGCAGGGATAACACACACAGTGATGTCACAGTACAGGGATAATACACACAGTGATGTCACAGTACAGGAATAATACACACAGTGATGTCACAGTACAGGATAATACACACAGTGATGTCACAGTACAGGGATAATACACACAGTGATGTCATAGTACAGGGATAATACACACAGTGATGTCACAGTACAGGAATAATACACACAGTGATTTCACAGTACAGGATAATACACACAGTGATGTCACAGTACAGGGATAATACAGAAAGTGATGTCACAGTACAGGGATAATACACACAGTGATGTCACAGTACAGGAATAATACACACAGTGATGTCACAGTACAGGATAATACACACAGTGATGTCACAGTACAGGGATAATACACACAGTGATGTCACAGTACAGGATAATACACACAGTGATGTCACAGTACAGAGATAATACACACAGTGATGTCACAGTACAGGGATAATACACAGTGATGTCACAGTACAGGGATAATACACACAGTGATGTCACAGTACAGGAATAATACACACAGTGATGTCACAGTACAGGGATAATACATACAGTGATGTCACAGTACAGGGATAATACACACAGTGATGTCACAGTACAGAGATAATACACACAGTGATGTCACAGTACAGGGATAATACACACAGTGATGTCACAGTACAGGGATAATACACACAGTGATGTCACAGTACAGGGATAATACACACAGTGATGTCAAAGTACAGGGATAATACACACAGTGATGTCACAGTACAGGGATAATGCATACAGTGAAGTCACAGTACAGGGATAATACACACAGTGATGTCACAGTACAGGGATAATACACACAGTGATGTCACAGTACAGGGATAATACACACAGTGATGTCACAGTACAGGAATAATGCATACAGTGAAGTCACAGTACAGGGATAATACACACAGTGATGTCACAGTACAGGGATAATACACACAGTGATGTCTCAGTACAGGGATAATGCATACAGTGAAGTCACAGTACAGGGATAATACACACAGTGATGTCACAGTACAGGGATAATACACACAGTGATGTCACAGTACAGGGATAATACACACAGTGATGTCACAGTACAGGAATAATGCATACAGTGAAGTCACAGTTCAGGGATAATACACACAGTGATGTCACAGTACAGAGATAATACACACAGTGATGTCACAGTACAGGGATAATACACACAGTGATGTCACAGTACAGGGATAATACACACAGTGATGTCACAGTACAGGAATAATGCATACAGTGAAGTCACAGTACAGGGATAATACACACAGTGATGTCACAGTACAGAGATAATACACACAGTGATGTCACAGTACAGAGATAATACACACAGTGATGTCACAGTACAGGGATAATACACACAGTGATGTCACAGTACAGGGATAATACACACAGTGATGTCACAGTACAGGAATAATACATACAGTGATGTCACAGTACAGGGATAATACACACAGTGATGTCACAGTACAGAGATAATACACACAGTGATGTCACAGTGCAGAGATAATACACACAGTGATGTCACAGTGCAGGGATAATACACACAGTGATGTCACAGTACAGGGATAATACACACAGTGATGTCACAGTACAGGAATAATACACACAGTGATGTCACAGTACAGGATAATACACACAGTGATGTCACAGTACAGGGATAATACACACAGTGATGTCATAGTACAGGGATAATACACACAGTGATGTCACAGTACAGGAATAATACACACAGTGATGTCACAGTACAGGATAATACACACAGTGATGTCACAGTACAGGGATAATACACAAAGTGATGTCACAGTACAGGGATAATACACACAGTGATGTCACAGTACAGGAATAATACACACAGTGATGTCACAGTACAGGATAATACACACAGTGATGTCACAGTACAGGGATAATACACAGTGATGTCACAGTACAGGATAATACACACAGTGATGTCATAGTACAGAGATAATACACACAGTGATGTCACAGTACAGGGATAATACACAGTGATGTCACAGTACAGGGATAATACACTCAGTGATGTCACAGTACAGGAATAATACACACAGTGATGTCACAGTACAGGGATAATACATACAGTGATGTCACAGTACAGGGATAATACACACAGTGATGTCACAGTACAGAGATAATACACACAGTGATGTCTCAGTGCAGAGATAATACACACAGTGATGTCACAGTGCAGGGATAATACACACAGTGATGTCACAGTACAGGGATAATACACACAGTGATGTCACAGTACAGGATAATACACACAGTGATGTCACAGTACAGGGATAATACACACAGTGATGTCACAGTACAGGGATAATACACACAGTGATGTCTCAGTACAGGGATAATACATACAGTGATGTCACAGTACAGGAAAAATACACACAATGATGTCACAGTACAGGATAATACACACAGTGATGTCACAGTACAGGAATAATACACACAGTGATGTCACAGTACAGAGATAATACACACAGTGATGTCACAGTACGGGGATAATACACACAGTGGTGTCACAGTACAGGAATAATACACACAGTGATGTCACAGTACAGGGATAATACACACAGTGATGTCACAGTACAGAGATAATATACACAGTGGTGTCACAGTACAGGATAATACACACAGTGGTGTCACAGTACAGGATAATACAGTGATGTCACAGTACAGGGATAATACACACAGTGATGTCACAGTACAGAGATAATACACACAGTGATGTCACAGTACAGAGATAATACACACAGTGATGTCACAGTACAGGATAATACACACAGTGATGTCACAGTACAGGATAATACACACAGTGATGTCACAGTACAGGATAATACACACAGTGATGTCAAAGTACAGGGATAATACACACAGTGATGTCACAGTACAGGGATAATACACACAGTGATGTCACAGTACAGGGATAGTACACACAGTGATGTCACAGTACAGGATAATACACACAGTGATGTCACAGAACAGGGATAATACACACAGTGATGTCACAGTACAGGGATAATACACACAGTGATGTCACAGGACAGAGATAATACACACAGTGATGTCACAGTACAGGATAATACACACAGTGATGTCACAGAACAGGGATAATACACACAGTGATGTCACAGGACAGAGATAATACACACAGTGATGTCACAGTACAGGGATAATACACACAGTGATGTCACAGTACAGGAATAATACACACAGTGATGTCACAGTACAGGGATAATACACACAGTGATGTCACAGTACAGGGATAATACACACAATGATGTCACAGTACAGGGATAATACACACAGTGATGTCACAGTACAGGGATAATACACACAGTGATGTCACAGTACAGGGATAATACACACAGTGATGTCACAGTATAGGATAATACACACAGTGATGTCACAGTACAGGATAATACACACAGTGATGTCACAGTACAGGAATAATACACACAGTGATGTCACAGTACAGAGATAATACACACAGTGATGTCACAGTACGGGGATAATACACACAGTGGTGTCACAGTACAGGAATAATACACACAGTGATGTCACAGTACAGGGATAATACACACAGTGATGTCACAGTACAGGGATAATACACACAGTGATGTCACAGTACAGGGATAATACACACAGTGATGTCACAGTACAGGGATAATACACACAGTGATGTCACAGTACAGGGATAATACACACAGTGATGTCACAGTACAGGATAATACACACAGTGATGTCACAGTACAGAGATAATACACACAGTGATGTCACAGTACAGGGATAATACACAGTGATGTCACAGTACAGGGATAATACACTCAGTGATGTCACAGTACAGGAATAATACACACAGTGATGTCACAGTACAGGGATAATACATACAGTGATGTCACAGTACAGGGATAATACACACAGTGATGTCACAGTACAGAGATAATACACACAGTGATGTCTCAGTGCAGAGATAATACACACAGTGATGTCACAGTGCAGGGATAATACACACAGTGATGTCACAGTACAGGGATAATACACACAGTGATGTCACAGTACAGGATAATACACACAGTGATGTCACAGTACAGGGATAATACACACAGTGATGTCACAGTACAGGGATAATACACACAGTGATGTCTCAGTACAGGGATAATACATACAGTGATGTCACAGTACAGGAAAAATACACACAATGATGTCACAGTACAGGATAATACACACAGTGATGTCACAGTACAGGAATAATACACACAGTGATGTCACAGTACAGAGATAATACACACAGTGATGTCACAGTACGGGGATAATACACACAGTGGTGTCACAGTACAGGAATAATACACACAGTGATGTCACAGCACAGGGATAATACATACAGTGATGTCACACTACAGGAATAATACACACAGTGATGTCACAGTACAGAGATAATACACACAGTGATGTCACAGTACAGAGATAATACACACAGTGATGTCACAGTACAGAGATAATACACACAGTGATGTCACAGTACAGGGATAATATACACAGTGATGTCACAGTACAGGATAATACAAACAGTGATGTCACAGTACAGAGATAATACACACAGTGATGTCACAGTGCAGAGATAATACACACAGTGATGTCACAGTACAGGGATAATACACACGGTGATGTCACAGTACAGAGATAATACACACAGTGATTTCACAGTGCAGAGATAATACACACAGTGATGTCACAGTACAGAGATAATACACACAGTGATGTCACAGTACAGGGATAATACATACAGTGATGTCACAGTACAGAGATAATACACACAGTGATATCTCAGTGCAGAGATAATACACACAGTGATGTCACAGTGCAGGGATAATACACACAGTGATGTCACAGTACAGGGATAATACACACAGTGATGTCACAGTACAGGATAATACACACAGTGATGTCACAGTACAGGGATAATACACACAGTGATGTCACAGTACAGGGATAATACATACAGTGATGTCACAGTACAGGAAAAATACACACAATGATGTCACAGTACAGGATAATACACACAGTGATGTCACAGTACAGGAATAATACACACAGTGATGTCACAGTACAGAGATAATACACACAGTGATGTCACAGTACAGAGATAATACACACAGTGATGTCACAGTACAGGGATAATACATACAGTGATGTCACAGTACAGAGATAATACACACAGTGATATCTCAGTGCAGAGATAATACACACAGTGATGTCACAGTGCAGGGATAATACACACAGTGATGTCACAGTACAGGGATAATACACACAGTGATGTCACAGTACAGGATAATACACACAGTGATGTCACAGTACAGGGATAATACACACAGTGATGTCACAGTACAGGGATAATACATACAGTGATGTCACAGTACAGGAAAAATACACACAATGATGTCACAGTACAGGATAATACACACAGTGATGTCACAGTACAGGAATAATACACACAGTGATGTCACAGTACAGAGATAATACACACAGTGATGTCACAGTACGGGGATAATACACACAGTGGTGTCACAGTACAGGAATAATACACACAGTGATGTCACAGCACAGGGATAATACACACAGTGATGTCACACTACAGGAATAATACACACAGTGATGTCACAGTACAGAGATAATACACACAGTGATGTCACAGTACAGAGATAATACACACAGTGATGTCACAGTACAGAGATAATACACACAGTGATGTCACAGTACAGGGATAATACACACAGTGATGTCACAGTACAGGATAATACACACAGTGATGTCACAGTACAGAGATAATACACACAGTGATGTCACAGTGCAGAGATAATACACACAGTGATGTCACAGTACAGAGATAATACACACAGTGATGTCACAGTGCAGAGATAATACACACAGTGATGTCACAGTACAGAGATAATACACACAGTGATGTCACAGTACAGAGATAATACACACAGTGATGTCACAGTACAGGGATAATATACACAGTGATGTCACAGTGCAGAGATAATACACACAGTGATGTCACAGTACAGAGATAATACACACAGTGATGTCACAGTACAGGGATAATACACACAGTGATGTCACAGTACAGAGATAATACACACAGTGATGTCACAGTACAGAGATAATACACACAGTGATGTCACAGTACAGGGATAATACACACAGTGATGTCACAGTACAGAGATAATACACACAGTGATGTCACAGTACAGAGATAATACACACAGTGATGTCACAGTACAGGGATAATATACACAGTGATGTCACAGTGCAGAGATAATACACACAGTGATGTCACAGTACAGAGATAATACACACAGTGATGTCACAGTACAGGGATAATACACACAGTGATGTCACAGTACAGAGATAATACACACAGTGATGTCACAGTACAGAGATAATACACACAGTGATGTCACAGTACAGGGATAATACACACAGTGATGTCACAGTACAGAGATAATACACACAGTGATGTCACAGTACAGAGATAATACACACAGTGATGTCACAGTACAGAGATAATACACACAGTGATGTCACAGTACAGGGATAATAGTAGTCCTGGTAATTAGACATTATTTAAAGGGGTGTTCTGGCCAGAAATGCATCTCTCCTATCCTCTGTATGGTGAATAGGTGGTGATAAATACTTCTGGAGTACCCCTTTAAGTCTTTTGGCGGGAAAGACTTGGTCAATAATTCACAGTAGATGAAGTAATATTTCACATCGGAGCGTTCGCAGCTGCGGAGCGTTTTAATGTATTTCATTTCCAGCGATGTCTGAACATATTTTAATAAATGTAGTGGCGCTGCAGACATTTTAATGACACGTCTTTCATATATTTGTAAATGATGCAATTTTCTCATTCCAGACCGGAGTCGCATTAATGAATATAGCCATTTAGCTGCGCAAACATTTACTTAGCTCCGCTTAACGGTACAAATCTGCAGAGCTCATGTCATCTTATAGTAATTTCTCTGCTCTTAATGTGTCAGATGCTCTTCATCATTCTGTCTGGTCCTGGGAAAGCTGGGTGACAACCAGTGGAGTCGCATTACATGTCCACAGTAGTCACTCAGCTCCTCTAGAGTCCAAAGCTGCCTAGTTCTGCAGGAATATGAGAACACTATGTCAGTATGCTATGTACCTCTGCTGTGTTTGGCTGGGGTGCCTAGTGCCTCCCAAACTGCTACCTACGGTATTTTACAACACTATCCTGGAATACAGAGCCTAAGGCACCCCTGAAGTCTTCGTTTGAACCCTCCATGAAGCAGAATAGACCTGGCCATGCAGGACCCATGTGGTAAAGCCAGGACAAGTACAGTATCAGACAACAGGTGCACTTACAGATATAGAGAACAAAATCAGTTGCCTAAGAGAGTAATAGACAAGCTGAGATTATACCATGAGTGTAAGGAGATGCCAAAATGAGTTTCATTGGAGAGTCATAGTCCAAGTCGAAGTCAAATCCAAGAGGTCACAACCAAATCCAAATCAGAGACCAAGGAGAACAAAGCCAGAAGTCAGAACCAGGTATCAGTAGTAAACAAATCTAAGACCAACTGCAGAAGACAATCACAGGCACATGTTAGGAGATGCCGAAACAAGTATCAGTGGAATGTCAGAATCCAAGTTGAAGTCAGGTCCAAAAGGTCACAACAAAATCCAAATCAGGGATCAAGGGTGTTCACCAGGAGAACAAAGCCAGAATTCAGAACCAGGTATCAGTAGAAAACAAGTCTAAAAAGACTAAAGAGTCAACAGCACAAGACAATCACAGGCACATTTTAGGAGTTGAAAAATGATTATCAGTGGAAGGCCAAAGTCCAAGTCGGAGTGAAATCCAAGAAGTCACCACCAAATCCAATTCAGAGACCAAGAGGATTAATCAGGAGAACAAAGCTAGTCAGAACCAGGAATCAGTAGTAAACAAGTCTAAGAAGACTAAAGAGCCAACAGCACAAAACAATCACAGGCACATGTTAGAAGATGCCGAAATGAGTGTCAGTAGAATGTCAGAATCCAAACCAAAGTCAAGTCCAAGAAGTCACAACACCATCCAAATCAGAGACCAAGAGGGTTAACCATTTGTGGAGAGGGTTTGGGGTTACGAATAGGCCCAAGATGGTGGCTTCAATGGTCATGGTGGCTTTGGTGCCAAATCCTTCAAATTAAGGATAATTAAGGATAGGGGTTAGGGATGAGGTCCATTGTAGGGGTTAATATTATTTTAGTATTTTTTTATTCGCCTTCCTGCAGTTTTACAGAAAACATTCTAGTTCTCCACAAGGTTCCAGGTAGATCTAAGTTAGACCTTGGTACATGGATGGGACAGGTGCAGGGGCTGTGTGTACACCGTTCGATTCGGATGTCAGCTCTGTATTACAGCTAATATTCTGCTGCGGCAGCCAGAACAAGAGATGCTGGTTCTTAAACCCCCACAGTAATGACCTTGACTGTAGAGTCAGAGTTGGACCCGGGGCCACTTGTGGAGTTTGGGTCCAGCATACAACATTACAATACAAAATTTTACAATTCCGGGACTAAGAAATGTGAAATACCAAAAAAAAAAAAACAACTAAAAATCTTTAAAAAAAACAAAGTTTTTCCCCTTTACACACTATATTATTATATCACGAAATATAAAAGAAGAAAAAGTATATAGGATTGATGTTGTCGTAGCATGTTATTTATCCCGCATGGTAAACACCATAAAAAATAGCTAAAAAGCTCTGCCCAACATGTGCTATGTATTCATACCGCCGCTCAGAGAATGGAATAAAACCTTGTACAGCACAGTACGTACTCACAAAATTACACCTTGTCACGTAAAAAACAAGCCCTCACATAGCTCCGTTGATGTGAAAATAAAAATGTTATGGGGTCAGACTATGACAGCTCAAAAACAAAAACATATAAGAGCAACTTCTATAACATTTATACAGCATGGTAAACACTGTAAGAACACCCCCTCCAAAAATAGAAGATTCTGCTGCCGCATCCACATGAAAATTATATACATGCAACTTGTCCGAAAAAATACTAGCCATAATGGCTTCTTTAAAGGGAACAGGTCACCACAAAATGACCAACTTTTCAAGCCAAATTTTTATTAAAGATATTTGTAATTTTTAAAAATTATTTTTAATGTTCCATGTTCCGGGTTGGTGTTGGCGCTGAGCCACTTATATTTAGCCAATTACTGTTGTGGATGATCCACCTACTCCCGCTTCTCGGCTCTGCTACATCGCAGCATATGCGCAGCATATGCAGTTGTATGTACATCTCTGCATAAGCTCTGCTACATCTGACCATTTGGGTTATAGGGGTGTTGTTACGTCAGTGTGTGAGCAGCTTCTGTGTTACAAAGGACTGAATGGATGTTGCTGAAATGTGCCAAAGTTCGATCAGCCTGCTCCCGCGTCTTTGCTCTGCTACATCGCTGCATATGCATAGGATACCCAGCTGTATGTACATGTTTGCATATGGAGAGCCTACAGAGGTGTGCTACAGTGCCACGTAAGCTCTGCTACATCGGGCAATTGTGATTACAGGGGTTTTGTTATGTGACAGTCTGAGCAGCTTCTGTGTTACAAAGGGCTGAACGGATGTTGCTGAAATGTGCCAAAGTTCTCCCCCCTCCCCCATCAGAGGCAGAAAAACACATTCCCCGTCATACTCACCGAAACTCTACACACGATATACTCCTCTTGCCCACACACATCCTGCATGTTCTGTAATCTCCTGATCTTCCATGAGACTCCATTTTCATCAGCTTTCACACTGTCCAGCTTCATCCTATATAGCTCCACCCACAAAATAGTGTGTAGCTCCGCCCACTGCCTAGTATGATCCTATCCTAAAATGGCTTAAGGACCTGTGATGATGTCATCACAGGTCCTTTAGTGTTGTGTGAACCTACATTGCTTCACTGCGGTCGTGGAGTGATGTGATTTAACAGGATAAAAAGTAGCCTATGTTTTAATCAGGGTTCCTATCTATGTGTGTGGCAAATTTCATGCAAATCTGTTCAGTCGTTTTTGCGTGATTGAGGAACAAACATCCGAATCTCCAAACCCACAAACATCCAAACCCACAAACTTTCACATTTAAAGCTCATTTATGGCAGAGACAAGATAACAATAGAAGATAACACCTCTATAAACCTAATAATAGATTGACACTTGCCAATTCTGTAGGGGTTTCCAATGTACAAGTCACCAAACTTATATCACAGACGAGATAACATTAGAAGATAACAGCTCTATAAATAACACTTAAGCCAAATAATACATTGACACTTGCAAATTTTGTAGGGGTTTCCAAGGTGCAAGTTATCTCACGTACATCACAGACAAGATAATAGTAGAAGATAACACCTCTATAGCCTAATAACAGATTGACACTTGTGAATTCTGTAGTGGATTCCTCTGCATTTCATCTCATTTATATCACAGACAAGATAACAATGGAAGATAACACTTCTATAGATATCACCAATGACCCATCATTACATACTCTTGTAATCCCGTACAGAAAATGGAATAAAAAATTCTACATTTAGAAAATAAACAAAGATTCAATGATGCCAGGATCGGTAAGTAAGTAGGGCCCGTTACCAGCTGTACAGTACTCCATAGAACTACAGGAGCGCTCTGCACATACTTGCGTAAGCGGCCACAAAAAAATGGCCGCCGGCATGTGCACTCGGCTCTGCCTGCAGCCTGATGGCAGAGCCGACTGTGCAGGCATACAAGTGTGACCCCCAGTGCCGGAAGAGTTCTCTTGTAGCATTGGGTACGCCCCCAGTGCTGTTTTAGTGCTGTGGCCCGCCCCCAGTGCTGCGAGAGAACTCATTTGCATACTGACTAAAAACGGATTTTTAACCGAAGAAGACATCTAAAGGTAGGAGAAGAATAGCCTTTCTTAAGACTATTCCGACGTGTCAAATAGAAAAAAAAACTTTTAAATGGTAGTATCCCTTTAAGGGTTAAAAATGATGCACAGTTGTGCAGTCTGCTGCAGCCCATCTGTATGTAAAGCCATGTTTTTGGTGACTAAACTTTCAACACATTTAAAAGGCGTTTTTTTTGTTGCGGGAGAGGAGATTGGTAGTGCTCGCTCTATAACTACCAGGTTGTTTCAGTCACATAATACGCTGCCAAGCTTTCTCGCCGCTATTCATACATACGATACGCCGGCTGGAGGCAGAATCTTCCACAATGCTTTTTGGGAGGATACATCCTGTGCACATTGACATTTGATAAAAAGGGATTTAAAACCAGAGACAATCAAATCCCTTTCAAGTCTCGGGTCGTAAAAACGAAATTTGCAAAATATCACAGGTGTCAGATTTAAGGCCTGAAATCCCCATATATCACTGCCAGGAGGTATAGCTTCTGAATCACATCAGGGTGCCATGGAAAAAGACAGTGTTCTTGCTCTCGGGTTACATTTATAGCAATATGTGTCTGATTCCAGGCATTGAGATGATTTTCCTTTATCATTACATTTATATAAGTTGGAGGAATATAATGCCAGCACTGCAGTAAAGACTGACACTTTTACAGGAAAAGAAGGAGATGTAGTAAATCTATATTACAATCTGTGTACATGCTATTTTGTGCAGTAGAAGGCACCCAGATCTGAAGGGTACTATGGTCTGTTTCTTAGGGATGTTAGAGGATGGGCCCCCAGAAACATTTGATCTTACAATAAAGGTAGGGACTATTCTGCCAAAAAAGGCACATGGAAGATATGAGGAACCTCCCGTGGTGCTACAATCCTTCAAAATCTCTATACCCGATTGTCGAACCCTTCTACTCACAAGAACTTTATCTTAAAGGGTACTGCCAATTATATAAAACCATTTTTGTAAATGAATAGTACTTGTGTATATAAGAAACTTTATAATATATCTTATTAAGGAAATCTGTTTCCTTCTCCACTTATCGGCCTGAATTACTTTTTACATAGAAGTCTATGAAGAGGAAAAGCGGGAGGGACATAGTCTGCTGCATTGAGAGTTAAAGAGCTCTGACACTGATACATTTCGAGGTAAGACTCACAGGCTGAGGCAATTCATCAACAGTCTCTTGATCCCCCTCCCTTCTCCATAGACTTCTATATTGGGCTAAGTAGGAGTCTGAGTGAAGATAAAGAAAAGGAAACATATTTCTTTAATAAGATATATTATAAAGTTTGTTATATACACATGTACTATAAATATGTTTCCTTTTCCTTATCTTCACTCAGACATCTGCTTAGACTGATATAGAAGTCTATGGAAAAGGGAGGGGGATGAAGAGACTGTTGATGTATTGTCTCATTCTGTGGTCTTACCTTGAAATGTAGCAGTGTCAGAAGAGCTCTTTCACTCACAATGTGGCAGACTACGTCCCTCCTCCCTCTTCTTCTCTTCATAGACTTCTATTTAAAAAGTAACTTGATAAGTGAAGAATGAAACAGATTTTTTTAATAAGATATTTTATAAAGTTTCTTATATACACATGTACTATAAATATGTTTCCTTTTCGTTATCTTCACTCAGACTCCTACTTAGACTGATATAGAAGTCTATGGAGAGAGGAGGGGGATGAAGAAACCGTTGATGTATTGTCTCATTCTGTGAGCCTTATCTCGAAACGTAGCAGTGTCGGAAGAGCTTTTTTACTCACAACGTAGCAGACTACATCCCTACTTCTTCTTCTTCTTCTTCTCTCTATAGACTTCAATGTAAAAAGCAACTTGATAAGTGTAGAAGGAAACAGATTTCTTTAATAAGATATATTATAAAGTTTCTTATATACACATGTACTATAAATATGTTTCCTTTTCCTTAACGTCACTCAGACTCCTACTTAGACTGATATAGAAGTCTATGGAGAGGGGAGGGGGATGAAGAAACCGTTGATGTATTGTCTCATTCTGTGAGCCTTATCTCGAAACGTAGCAGTGTCGGAAGAGCTCTTTCACTCACAATGTAGCAGACTACGTCCCTCCTCCTTCTTCTTCTCTTCATAGACTTCAATGTAAAAAGCAACTTGATAAGTGTAGAAGGAAACAGATTTCTTTAATAAGATATATTATAAAGTTTCTTATATACACATGTACTATAAATATGTTTCCTTTTCCTTATCGTCACTCAGACTCCTACTTAGACTGATATAGAAGTCTATGGAGAGGGGAGGGGGATGAAGAGACTGTTGATGTATTGCCTCATTCTGTGAGTCTTACCTCAAAACATAGCAGTGTCAGAAGAACTCTTTCACTCACAATGTGGCAGACTACGTCCCTCCTCCTTCTTCTTTTCTTCATAGACTTCTATGTAAAAAGTAACTTGATAAGTGAAGAAGGAAACAGATTTCCTTAATAAGATATATTATAAAGTTTCTTATATTCACCTTTACTAAAAAAAAAGTTGCTTTATCTTTGGTGGCACTCTTTAGCCATGTACTTGTCCCAGGTCACGTAAATGGGCAAATTGTCCCCGTATGATAAGAGTGATAGATATATAAGGGGTTAATCCTGTCTACCTCCGGACAAAGCACAAAGGAACAATAGAAAAAGCTATTGTTATGAGCTACAGACGGTCTTGCTGGAACGTAACTACAAGAGATATCGGCTACCAAGGTGACTGCTGAGCGTCTCTCCGAAGGCCACTGTTTGTTCATTGATTTCCTTGCATCCTGCTGAAGAAATGGATTTCCTTGCGCCCGAGGTGCGTGCAGATATATATGACAATGAATTTTCTGTGTGATTAAGGAGCATCTTCTTCCTTGGTTACACTAGTAAGAAACATATCGGTCAGCCCTAATCCCAAGGAAAGCTAATCATAAGTGACTGGAGAGGTGGCGCCCCCTGTAGACCGGGCCTGGTGAAGTTGCAACTATTTTAGGCATTGTATACTAGAAAACCTCCATACACGGCATCAGTTATCTACCCCATTGAGCGCTGTATACAGGGCTATGCAAGTTGTCACGATATGGTTCGATAAAATTCAGGATGTGGCCACTTAGGAGGTAGATTTATTTGGCGCAGGCTTTATAATAGCGGGTACTCACCCCTTCATTTGTGTCCCATCACTGGAGGCCATGCCAAGTTACAATGCAATACCAGGAGTGAGCGGAGGTGCAATGTACGGATTCATTCACATGTGCTCTCATTAGTATAAGTAGTTCATGCCCCTACAATATATTGTAACCCATGGCAACCACTACATGTTCCAGCACCCTTATGTGTTGCTATTACTATACGTTTGTGTTCACATGTGCGGTAGTATTAGGTTGTGTTTACTTGTGCTGTCATTAGTATTACATGTCTCCCAACCATCCTGGAATCAGTGGGACAGTCCTGGATTCTGGGCGCCAGGGCCGCCATCAGGAATTTTGGGGCCCCATACAGCCTAAGTGTCTGCCCCCCCCCCCCCCCCCCGCGATTTTAAAACTACTTTATTTTGCGTCATACCAATTCTGTATTACATTTCCCTTTATTTAGCAGCTTTACAAGGCTTAATCAGATTCTATTTGCAGGTAAAATCTGCTCCGTGTGACAGCGCCTATAGAGAGCCAACACCATATATAAGAGGCCTCCTAATAAATCCTCAGGGCTTATTCACATTGCGTTTTTGGCCTCCCTTGCCGGGATACGTTGGTAACCAGTCACAATCAGCTGTCAACTTATCCCTGCACGAAGAACTGGCCATTAAAAAAAAAAGGGGGGCCTGCAGTTCTCCGTGCAGGGATAAGTGGATAGCTGATTGTGACTGGTTACCAACGTATCCCGGCAAGGGAGGCCAAAACCGCAATGTGAACACTCCTTTAAAGTGAAAGTCCCACCCCCGAACAGGCTGCTATGCTAGTAGCATAGCAGCCTACATCATTATTATTCTCCAGCTAAAAACTTATATATTATATATTATTGCCCCAGTTCCCTCTCCGCAGTGCCGCACACCTGATGTCCCAACAATCCCCCCCCCCCCCCCGTCCACCCTCTAACACTTTTCCATTGCCCCCTGTACCCATACCTCCCAACTTTTGAAGAACCAAAAGAGGGACAAAATGTGTGGCGCCTTTTGCGCAGCGCGGGAAATTTAGCCCCACCCACTGTTATGTTGACTCCGCCTGCTCATTAATTTTTCATGTGCCCGCACACTGTATAATCCTCCTACAGTCACCCGTAAATTATATGTCCCCCCTCCGTCTCTCCCCCAGCTTCATATACACCCTTCATCTGCCCCCAGATTCATGTCCCCTCCATCTCTGCCCCCAGATTCATGTCCCCCCATCTCTGCCCCCAGATTCATGTCCCCTCCATTTCTGCCACAGATTCATGTCCCCACATCTCTGCCCCCAGATTCATGTCCACTCATCTCTGCCCCCAGATTAATGTCCCCTCCATCTCTGCCCCCAGATTCATGTCCCTCCATCTCTGCCCCCAGATTCATGTCCCCTCCATCTCTGCCCCCAGATTCATGTCCCCTCCATCTCTGCCCTAAGATTCATGTCCCCACATCTCTGCCCCCAGATTCATGTCCCCTCCATCTCTGCCCCCAGATTTATGTCCCCCATCTCTGCCCCCAGATTCATGTCCCCTCCATCTCTGCCCCCAGATTTATGTCCCCCATCTCTGCCCCCAGATTCATGTCCCCTCCATCTCTGCCCCCAGATTCATGTCCCTCCATCTCTGCCCCCAGATTCATGTCCCTCCATCTCTGCCCCAAGTGTCATGCCGTCCTCTCCATCTCTGCCCCCAGATTCATGTCTCTCCATCTCTGCCCCCAGTGTCATGCCGTCCTCTCCTTCATCTGCCCCCAGTTTCACGTTCCACATTACACTTACCTTCTCCTTCGTTCCCCCGCTGCTCTCTGCGCGCCTCTCTCTCTTACTGGCGCACAGTTGTAGACATGATGTGACGTCATCACATCGCGTCTACACTGCCGGGTAGCCGGCGGCAGCGGCGAAACGAGGAGCTGATACAGGTCAGCTCCTCGCTTCAGCCGCATATGTGTCAGCGAGAGAGGCCGCAGCGGCTGACACATATGCGGCTGAAGCGAGGAGCTGACCTGTGTCAGCTCCTCGCTTCGCTGCTGCCGCCGGCTACCCAGCAGTGTAGACGTGATGTCAGCGAGAGAGGCGGCAGCAGCGAAGCGAGGAGCTGACCTGTGTCAGCTCCTTGCTTCAGCCGTGTAAGTGTATAGGACTTACAATGACTGCTGCCGGCGCCAGGGGGCCCGCCCCCCCCCCCCCTCAATTTTTAAATTTGGCCAGGCCCCTGACGCCAATAGCAGTAGTACTGGCCTATCGGCGGCCCTGCTGGGCGCTGTCCTGATGTCCTAGTCGGTGGGAGGTATGTCCACTCCCTGTTTCACCATTTGGCCCCTGTCTCTGCTCCCAATGTCTTGGGACCAGTGGGTGGAATGTAGTGATGTCTCTTATATTGTGCCTATTGTTCCCTGAACCCTCCAGGACTAGACAAGGGGGCGAGGTGAATATAATTGATTTTTTTTGATCCATTATACTGTAGGAGCACCAGGATGGGACAGTAACTATATATACTGTTATGGCACCAGGAAGAAGAAAATTATATACAGTATACTGTGAGGGCAATTGGAGGGGGGCATTACAATGAAGGAGCATATAGTGTCAGAACCGCTATAGGGGCATTATACTGTGTATGGGCACAAAGAAACATGGGCAGAGCCAAGGTGAAGTGAGCAATGCGGGAGGTGAGTACAGGGATAATACAGACAGTGATGTCACAGTACAGGATAATACACACAGTGATGTCACAGTACAGAGATAATACACACAGTGATGTCACAGTACAGAGATAATACACACAGTGATGTCACAGTACAAGGATAACACACACAGTGATGTCACAGTACAGGGATAATACACACAGTGATGTCACAGTACAGAGATAATACACACAGTGATGTCACAGTACAGGATAATACACACAGTGATGTCACAGTACAGGGATAATACACACAGCGATGTCACAGTACAGGGATAATACACACAGTGATGTCACAGTACAGGGATAATACACACAGCGATGTCACAGTACAGGGATAATACACACAGCGATGTCACAGTACAGGGATAATACACACAGTGATGTCACAGTACAGGGATAATACACACAGTGATGTCACAGTACAGGGATAATACACACAGTGATGTCACAGTACAGGGATAATACACACAGTGATGTCACAGTACAGGGATAATACACAGTGATGTCACAGTACAGAGATAATACACACAGTGATGTCACAGTACAGGATAATACACACAGTGATGTCACAGTACAGAGATAATACACACAGTGATGTCATAGTACAGAGATAATACACACAGTGATGTCATAGTACAGAGATAATACACACAGTGATGTCACAGTACAGGGATAATACACACAGTGATGTCACAGTACAGGGATAATACACACAGTGATGTCACAGTACAGAGATAATACACACAGTGATGTCACAGTACAGGGATAATACACACAGTGATGTCACAGTACAGAGATAATACACACAGTGATGTCATAGTACAGAGATAATACACACAGTGATGTCACAGTACAGGGATAATACACACAGTGATGTCACAGTATAGGGATAATAGGCACAGTGATGTCACAGTACAGAGGTAATACACACAGTGATGTCACAGTACAGGGATAATACACACAGTGATGTCATAGTACAGGGATAATACACACAGTGATGTCACAGTACAGGGATAATACACACAGTGATGTCACAGTACAGGGATAATACACACAGTGATGTCACAGTACAGGGATAATACACAGTGATGTCACAGTACAGAGATAATACACACAGTGATGTCATAGTACAGAGATAATACACACAGTGATGTCACAGTACAGGATAATACACACAGTGATGTCACAGTACAGAGATAATACACACAGTGATGTCATAGTACAGAGATAATACACACAGTGATGTCATAGTACAGAGATAATACACACAGTGATGTCACAGTACAGGGATAATACACACAGTGATGTCACAGTACAGGGATAATACACACAGTGATGTCACAGTACAGAGATAATACACACAGTGATGTCACAGTACAGGATAATATACACAGTGATGTCACAGTACAGGGATAATAAATAATAGAAATGTCATCACGTACAGAACACTTTGACATCTCAGTGTCTATGAATCCTTCATGCCCGCTCCCCTCTTTGCTCCCTTGGTACTGCTGCCCATTGTTTCCCCTAATAATAACAGCTTAGAGACCACCACCTTCCTAGCTATGACCGTGGGCAGAAGTTTTCTAATGGACCTTCACAGCTGCGCTCTCCTGACATAAGTATATCCCCCGCTGTAGTATATAGCGCATTCTCACGTATACACATAAATAGGATGGAGGTTACAGCTCACAGCAGGTATTTATTAGTATAACAAGCTGTAAGAGGGCTGTATACAGCAACAAACACCTAAGAGGCTCTACAAGTGCCAAGCAATCTGCCCACGGTGCCAGCCGGTACATGAGGTGGTTTCTTTGCCTTCCGTCCTGAAGGAATCATTCCCATGTACAGTCTTCTGGGCTGCTGTTCTTGCTTTGTATATGGGGTCTAATATTAAAAACCTTACCACAATTTATAGTGACAGATGTAGCAGAGTTGAGTTTGTTGTCTTGCTTTTGTGCATTATTGTTCAGATTTCTGACATAGATACAGTGAAACACATGATATTCCTTGTAGGTGGGAATAGAATTGAGGCGCCTGCAATGTCCCTGATGGCGGTGGTGGCCTCCCCTGGGGTGCTTCATGTTGGAGAGGGGTCCTCCCTTTCCCTGAGCTTTATGGTGGAGTTCGGAAGTTTTTTAGTTACATGAAACATCCAAAAAAACGGCACAAGTGTTGTGAGATGCCTCCTGTTTGTCACCGTGCCTGTCATTGCCAGTGAGAGGAACATAACCCTTGAGCTTACAGACCTCGGTTTGTCACTACGACAGATCTCTATGCACCAAGATGTCAGCACTGTCCAACATTGTGTGTCCTGATGGTTGGTCGTGTAGTCGTACATAGTAATCCATTCTGTAATGCAAGTGAAATTGGACACCACATCCCAACTCTAGGGGGGCAAAAAGGTTCAACACAAACCATCAGAAGGTGCCTGCACAACCTAGGGCTACAAGCTAGATGTCCAGCTACAGGTGTCCACTGACCTCACACCACTGCTCTCAAAATCTATGGTGCACAGTAAGATGACAAAGAAGGCTAGAGTGGAGGTCTATCCTGTTCAGTGATGAGTCCTGGAGTGGAGGTCTATCCTGTTCAGTGATGAGTCCCGGAGTGGAGGTCTATCCTGTTCAGTGATGACTGCTGGAGTGGAGGTCTATCCTGTTCAGTGATGAGTCCCGGAGTGGAGGTCTATCCTGTTCCGTGATGAGTGCTGGAGTGGACATCTATCCTGTTTAGTGATGAGTGCTGGACTGGAGGTCTATCCTATTCAGTGATGAGTGCTGGAGTGGAGGTCTATCCTGTTCAGTGATGAGTCCTGGAGTGGAGGTCTATCCTATTCAGTGATGAGTCCTGGAGTGGAGGTCTATCCTATTCAGTGATGAGTGCTGGAGTTGAGATCTATCCTGTTCAATGATGAGTCCTGATTTTTTCTCGGAGGTAATGATAGTCTGAGATTGGTCTGGAGACCACGTGGGCAATGCCATGAAGAAGACAAGGAAATCTCACACTGCTCCTACTCCCAGGATTATGGTGTGAGGTGGCATGATGTAGGATAGCCGGACCCTCTAGTCTTTATTTCAGGTACACTAACAGCTCAGAATTACATTGATGTGGTTGGGGAATCAGTGCGCCATTTCTACAAATTAACCCGGAAGCCATTTTTCAATAGGACAACACTGGCTCTCATGTTGCTTGTGCTATTGTGAGCAGCCTGCACGGCCTAACCGTGTTACCATATCCTCCATCATCTCCCATTGAACACATGATGGACGTCATTGGTCGGAAACTGCAAAGAGAGCAACCAGCAGCCAGTTTTGATAATTTCCATACCCAAGTGCATTCAGCGTGGTATAACATTACTCAGACATCCATTAATAACCCTATTGATAGCAGGTCAAAGTGTGCAAGTGCCAGGATTTTTGCGTGCAGCGCTGAAAAAATGGAGAATATTTTGTTTCCATTGTTTTGTCATTTGCCTATCACTAACATGTCTATAGGTCCCGTGATTTCCATAGTTTTCCTTCTTGGTGTTGCAGTTTCAATGTTGAGGTGTGTATGGATACCCTATGGGCTCTTTTAGGTGCACTGATGGATGACGGCGATCTCTATGCTTCTCTTTGCTTCCTATAGACCTGCACGGTCGGAGCGGTGTAGTCACAGGTAATGTCACGCTAGAGGCGTGCGTTCCTTCTGCCTTCCTCATATTGTCGGTGCCGTGGCTTCCTGATTACTCCTCCATGACAGCAATGTTACTCTCGGTCTCCTGGCTGGTCCCCGCCGCTGCTACCAGACTCATTTTTAAGATCAGTCAGGTGTTTAAGAGAGCGGCAACCTCAATAATTAACTTTATGTTACTAATCACGGTCTCCCTCCTATTAGACGCTCTGCCGTGATTGATTATACCGTGTGCTGGCATACTACCCAAGTCTTGTCGGGTTGAGCTCGAACACATAGGGCCAATAGGATCTGAACAGGTGACAATACAGACAATTAGAGCAGAAGAAAGGTTATTTTATCTTCTGCACCTTGTCCAAGGATTAATGACTGCCGCTATAACACCGAGCACACTGCCAACATGTGTCATATGCAGGGCTTATGTCATTATATGCCTCCTATAGATCGTGTAGATAGGTTTATATAAGTTATAGGGTAAGCTCCCATGGCCCCATAGAGATGAACTAAGGGGCAATGATGACATGTGCCCTGCTGCTCTATTCATACAGAGAACCCAAGACCCCCGTGATCAGTGATCTCAAGCGGTCAGACTCATAGCTGATATCCAGTGGCGTAACTACCACCATAGCAGCGGTAGCAGCTGCCACAGGGCCCGGGACATCAGGGGCCCGGTGACAGCTGCTACCGCTGCTATCATTATTCTCGGAGGTCTTTTCGGACCCCTGAGTATAATGATCGGGGCCCCCTGTTGGTAGAATACTTTCCACCAACAGGGGGCCCCGAAGCTGCAGCAACGGCTGAGACACAGGAGCTGCACCTCTGGCTCCTCTCAGCGCTGCAGGACGTTCCCCCCCTCTCTCTCCCCCCTCCCTTTCTCTGCTGTCCTCTGCCCACCAATGAGAGGAGGAGGCGGGGCTTACCCCTGCCGAGCTCCTGCCGTCTGCACTGGAGGAAGAAAGGAAGAAGGAAAGTGAAACTAAAGCTACACAGGTACGTACTGGGGTTACTTATTAATGTCAGGCATATGGGGGGATTACTTGTGTTTTAGTAACTCCATGTGCCTCATAGTAATAGCAGTTAACCCCATCATCTCCCTCACATTAACCCCTGTTTGCCTCACCATAAGAGTTACTGATATGTGAGACATATGGGGGTAATAGTAATGAAGATACTTTATTATTACCTCCATGTCTCTCACATATCAGTAACTCTTATGGTGAGGCTTACAGGGGTTAATGTGAGGGAGATGATGGGGTTAACCGCTATTAATATGAGGCACATGGAGTTACTAAATTGTAATGCACAGGGCCAGATTTTTTATCCACAATTTGTCCTGGTATAGCGGTCAGCGGGTGACGTGACAGTATTTAGTCCTGTAGGGGCCACTAAGGGACATAATACTGTGTGCAGGGGCCACTATTGGGTATAATACTGTGTGCAGGGGCCACTATGGGGCATAATACTGTGTGCAGGGGCCACTATTGGGTATAATACTGTGTGCAGGGGCCACTATTGGGTATAATACTGTGTGCAGGGGCCACTATGGAACATAATAGAGCGCGCAGGAATGCATAGGAGGGACTCGGTCGAGATCTTCGGTGTCGGGGGGGCCCCATGTCAAACGTTCGCCACGGGGCCCCGCCATTCCTAGTTACGCCACTGCTGATATCATATATTGCAAACTTTTCCCGACTTCTTTAACTCAATGCAGGGGATTTGGAGCTCTACAAATATATTAAGAAATGAGACAGCACTGGGGTTGAGCCAATCTTGAGATTTCAGGATAGTTTCCATCCAAACCTGATCCCAATCCCAATACCGATCCTAATGCAAGTCAATGGGATTTTTTAATGATCGAAAATCGGATTTTAAAAACGATCCTGTTCACTGCACAGCTTGGAGTCCAAAAATTGAAGGCTTCAATTTTTGGACTCCATGCTGTGTAGTGATTAAAAAATCAGCTGGCTACTTAGCCCCCCCCCCCACTTACCTGCACAGAACCGCTGCCGTCTCCCCTCCCAGTGTGTACGCTGCTCCCCGGAGTTAAGGGCACCCCCGCCTCCCTAGGCTAGTGTTACTGATGCTGGGAGAAGGCAGGGCTTGTTGTGGCTTAGGAGAGTGTGGGTGGGTACAGGGCGGGGAGACGTGAGAGCAGTGGGAAGCAGCAGGGGTTCTGCGCAGGTAAGTGGGTTGAGCGATCGGGATCGGAATTCCGATCCCAATCGCTCAACCCTAGACAGCATATTAAAGATATTTTGCTTTTTTCCCGGGCAGACATTCCCCATGTCTGGGGGTGCCTAAGCCTCGCCGTATTCCTTGTATTCTCCTCGTTTGCCTTCTAGAACATATTGATAACATTGTAATAAAACTCATCTCTTTGAGGAGCGGCAGAGAAATCCTTATTTGCCTCTGACCGACTTATGTAAAAATCTTGTTTCCAACTCTCGGGAAATATCGCAGTGCTCGTCTTTACAGAACGTGTTTGTCTTGGCGATGGTGTCCATTTCTATTCCATCATCCTTCTCCCGTCCATCGTAGCCGTCACCTGTTGCCGGCACGGAGTTGGTGAAGAATGAAGTCTATCACACCTCGGCACGGTGCGCCGTCCTCCTCGCTCGCAGCACTCCGCGCCCGGCCGACGCTTTGATAGAGCTGTTCTCTGATAGAACTTGTTCTAATGAGAGAGTCTCTCCGGCTGCATAAATCTTGTGATTTCAGGGGCTTGATGAAGTGGCCTCGTCTCCGAATGCTGCAAAGAGCGAGGTGGATATCTGTCTTGTAACGGAGAGGTTTCCTAACAGAATGAGCCACTTTAATTCTGCTAGTTTACCGGGAAAGGCCTGTAATTTACTCATAGCTCAACCAACACTCTGTGGAGCGCCGCAGATAATTAAAGGGACGGTAACAATAAAAAATAGCTGTTCTCCTACAGATGGGTTCACTTTTATCTTTTCGCGAATTTCATTAAGGACTCCGATTTCTCACAGTTCAAATTCAATACTTGCTATAAAAACTCATGACGAGCAGCAAGTCACGTTACAACCACCGGGTGGCCACGTAGAGCACAGACATCTTGTGACAGAGTATCGTGAAATCTTGTATCACTCATCTTCACATAGGGCAAGCCAAGAGAGAAGGTAGGGAAGGACACATCTGTAAGTGAATGCACAGAAAATGGGATAGTCTAAGTTATAGTATTGGGCGTGAACAGGACTACTAGTCTCTCCACACCCATACATCTATTATATACTAATCCGGACTGGAAATTTGGTACGTGCATTGATCAGATTTCCTGGTCAGGATATGGGACATGCATTGGTCACATGGCTATGCTACAGCCCATTCATTTGAGTGGGACTGAGCCATAGCATGACCATGTGACAAATGGAAGAAGAAGTGAAGCTCAGATAATTCCTTTAACATAGGGATGGGCACACTCAGTGCTTAAAGTGAATCTCTTCTAACATGTTTTTTTCATGTAGTTGGAGCTGTTGACTTGTCTGATTCATAGATATAACTCCAATATATATAATTTTTCTTGTCTGCAGTCACCACTAGGGGGAGCTGATGAGCCTAATGGATACTGTATGCCATTAAATGTACTATATAAGCAGTATACAGTGAGCTCCCCCTAGTGGCAGGTGATTGTCTATGAAAATGTGAATCAAAACTGGAGCTCTTAGGTTTCTGTACATGATTAATATAGGCTGCAAAATTGATAATTTCCCAGCTAAGCCCAATTCAGGAGACCATGGTGCTAGTAGTCCCTGCCTCCCACACTATCCAGTAATGGACAGATGAGCTTTGGGGGATATTGACCACCAGTATCATAGATTGCTGTGTTGCAAGGTGTCTCAATCTCTGGACCACATTTAGTCCATAAAATACAGACAATAGATTTTCCAGACCGTATTTTCCTATGTGCATGGGCTCTCACCCTTATCTCATGTTTCATGTGTGGCCATCTCCAGGACAGGGGTCCTGACCACCGTTCTCGAGTTATGTGGGATCATCCACCATGAGACATGTATGGCATATCCTCTTTAAGTGTATTTGGTTAAGATAATGCTCTGCTGTTCCAGGACTGACCATGGCCGGGTCATTATAAGGTTTCTGTTAAGAAGACTGATGTGCGCTGCTTACGGCTCTGCCTGCATGGTCAGTTCTGCTAATGCCATCAACTGAATCAGCAATTCTGTACTCGCAGGCATCAAACAAAGTGATAAGCCCTCGAAAAATACAAAGGATTAGACATCGACCAAAGTGAGTGTTTGTTATGGATGATGCATTAGGAACACTATCTATAAATCTAGAATTACAGCTTTAATAAAAGATGTTACTCAGCTTTGCTGGCTCCTGAAAGGCAAATCTGCCTAGTTCTGCAGTCCTATATTCCTCACTCTGAACTACATTGATGATGATAGAAGTAAAACCAACCTTACAGATGACATCATTTAATAGATAGTCATTGACAAAAAAAATTATTGTCAGTATTGCCAGGTTGCCAGTACACTGAAGCGCCCCCTCTGGGCAAGATGTCAACAGCTAATGATCTCTCACCAAGAGGTAGACTAGATTCTGACGGCCAAGGTGCCAAACGGCCATGAAAAAAGTCAATTTTTCACAGCCATCTTGTACCCAAGGGGAGTTCGTTTTTTACAGATCCCCCATACAGTGTATGGAGAGATCCATGAAAGTGGACAAAAATAGGACATGACTAGGGTTGAGTGATCGTGTTTGGAAAAGATCGGATTCCGATCGGCGATCGAGAAAATTTCACGATCGCCATCGGAATTCCGAACACGATTTTTTTATGTGGGATCGGTGATTTTTCCCACAATGCTTTGCTTAGCCTTCACACTGAGTATACTCTGTATATTCAGTGTGAAGGCTCCGCTGCAGTTCCATAGGAATGAATGGAAGCAGCCAGCACACAGCCTTAACCCCCCTGCGCGCCGGCTGCCTCCATTCATTCGAATGGAAGGCTAAACTAAATCTCTAGCAGCTACTTACCTCTAGAGATGGCTGCTCCGGTGCCCTCCTTCTTCTTGCCTCGCTGCCCCGCCTCCCAGGTTAGTGTTTAAAGCGCTAGGTAGGCGGGGCTTGTGGCTTAGAGTGTGGGCGGGTACAGGGCGGGGAGACGTGACATCTCCCCTCCCAGTACCCGCCCAAACTTTCCTAACCTGCCCACACTCTCCTAACCTGGCAGGGAGGGGGCAGCGAAGGAAGAAAAGCAGCGTGCAGCGAGGCAAAGAAGAAGGAAGGCACCGGGCATCGGACCAGCCATCTCTGGAGGTAAGTGGACACCAGGGGGGACTAAGTAGCCAGAGGATTAAAAAAAAATCCTCTGGCTACTTAGTGATTCACTACACAGCGTGGATTCTAACAATTAAAGCATTCAATTGTTAGATTCCATGCTGTATAGTGAATAGGATTGCTTTTAAAATCTGATCTCCGATTAATAAAAAAATCCCATTGACTTGCATTGGGATCGGAATTGGGATCGAGATCGGGTTCGAATGAAAAATGATCGGAAATCGGATTTTAAAATCAATCCTGAAAAGTCAAGATCGGCTCAACCCTAGACATGACCCATATTTTGTCATGGACCGTCAAAATAACAGACATGTGAACATCCCCTATCCACTGACATAGTCAGCCATTATTCACAAATTTGTGTGAATGTATCCTTACACTACCCAAAAGTAGCCTCTGAGAGCCTTTCTATAGGACATCTGAAATGCAATTTCCGCCCTATTGTGGCCAGTGTCTAATTGATAAAAAAATAATGATAAAAATCACCAAATAGTGCAAATGGCCTGGTCATTAAGTAGTTAAAGTGCCTTCACCCTATAAGTTTGATATCTCTGGTATGTCCTGAATGGATTGGACATGGGTTACAGGATAACCCCCTATTGGTTGCCCTATATGTTTCTTCCAAATTAAAAATAATTGATGCAGCTTCCGCCCCTGGAAACTAGATTGGGCGTCGTAACCTCAGTCCATGGTGCTGAAGCTGAGACCTATCCATACTGGGGAGCTAGAAACATCTTTATTAGCAGACTTGCCTATGGCAGAGATGTCCGACCTCCGCAGATAATTATCAGACCACTAACATGGAGACTTATCAGCGAAGCCTGTAAAACAATATTAATAAGTCTGGCCGCGGGTCTCCGGTGGCCCCAGGAGTCAGCTTGTGTTGACCTCCGACAAGTAAATTTATATCTACTTGCATCAAAATACAATATTAATGGAGGGTTCAATGAAGCAGGAAGTCAAGACCTGAAATATTTAGTGTTCAGCACTGGAGAACTCCGCTGGATCTATACGATATCTGAAATAATACGAGGCTGTAGGGATGAAGGCAAAACAGGGCGTGAGGATAATAACAATCCCCAGGTGGCCATACAGCACAGAACTGGACATTACGAGGCCATGAATAATGGAGAGGACCAAGGACTTGCACAATTAAGAAGGGGTTCAGACTTACCAGAAGAGCCCTTAGGTGTTTCCCGCAGCCCCCCTTCCCATATTGTCATTGCCTGTAATAATAGTCAGTATCCCTTCTAATAAGCAGCAGGAATGACCTAAAAGTAATCCTGACATCTTCTTGATCCGATTCCCTCTACATCACCGCAGGAGCTTTTAGGAAATCAATAAATTTGATTGCTAATGGCAGAGATGTATCAAACTTTGGAGTGTGGTATAGAAGACTGGCGATGGAAGTGCCCGTCTATAGAGAAGTGAATATGACATGAATAATGATGATAGTTAGAGATGAGCGAGTAGTACTCGATCGAGTAGGTATTCGATCGAATACTACGGTATTCGAAATACTCGTACTCGATCGAGTACCACTCGCTATTCGAATGTAAAAGTTCGATGCAGAACCAGCTTCGATTGGCTGAATGCTATACAGTCGGCCAATCAACGCTGGTTCTTCTCCTACCTTTAGAAGTCTTCTCCGTGCAGCTTCCCCGCGGCGTCTTCCGGCTCTTCATTCACTCTGCCAGGCATTGGGCCTGGGCAGAGCCGACTGCGCATGTCCGCTTGTAGTGCAGGCATGCGCAGTCGGCTCTGCCCAGGCCCGATGCCTGGCAGAGTGAATTCAGAGCCGGAAGATGCCGCGGGGAAACTGCACGGAGAAGACTGCTCGGAGGATCCAGCCCGACCCTCACTCATGGACTTGTTAAGTGTAATTTGATCGAATGTTGCCTACCCCTGAAACGAGCATTTTCCCCCCATAGACTATAATAGGGTTCGATATTCGATTCGAGCAGTCAAATATTGAGGGGCTACTCAAAACGAATATCGAACCTCAAACATTTTACTGCTCATCTCTAATGATAGTCTATATCAGGAGCATGCATAATCCCTTTTATCCCAAGCTGTGGAGAGAAGTTAGATGCAAGAAGATGAATAAGGGTTCCCCTTTAAATGGTCACTAAAATTTTACCAAAATTTTTCAAAATTAACAGTACGGGCATATCTTTTTTTTCCAAGATGGCAGCGCTTGAGTGGCTGCCTGTTACAGAAGCTCCATGCTGAGAGCGACCTTTATCTTTCCTTTTTCACTATTTCTGTCTATATTTACAAAAAATTCTCTACTCGATTACCATAGCACCATGAATAGCTAATTATTTGGACTTCGGCTGGAAAATGAGCGAAAATCAGATTTTAAAAACAATCTTGAAATCTCAAGATGGGCTCAACCCTATTTATAAGGCAAAAACTAGGTAGAGACTCCATTACAGATTTTGTGATGCCGCCCAGGAGCTTCAAGATAAACTTCTGGTTAAAAAAAGAGCACACAACAGTGGCCCCAAAAATGAGTGTTGGGTGTAATTCATAAGAGAAGGTATAAAAGCTTGATGGCCGCAGTTGACTGTAGGGGGCTCTGTTATATTTGTTGGTTCCCTCCTGATTATGGACAATGCTTGACCATTCTATAACAGTCTTTAGTATATAGCAATTGTAGCATTGTAGGTCAATGTTGGCATCAGGTGGACTTCAGGTCAGTGTTCCCTTTACCCAGACCACTTCACACCACCCTCTCGAACTTGTCATGGTTGACTGTTTGCTCAGAATTTACCTCAACCCTTGAACAGGAGCAAGGTTACTACAACACCCAGCTCAATCGACCTCACCTACAGATGAACTATCCAGGGTGCACCATAGGCCTCAGGGAAAAAAAAACAACTATGCACTGGTTAGTCCCGTCCATCCTCTGAACCTACTTTCTTCCTCTGCTTGGGTAAAATCTAGAACTTCCCACCAAATTTGGTTTCCCTCTAGACTGATGTCTCTTACAACCCAATAGACCCACTACCACGTAAAATATACCTCTATTCTAAATGCCGCAAGCCATTACAGATTTTGCATTTTGGCCCAGGAGCTTCAAGTTATGGTTCTGCTCTAGCTTACCTACATGCCAATGATGGAAAAGCCCAGATTTAGATGTGTATAGGACAGGTCAATCACAGACAACGCATGTCCATCCATACACAGCCCCTTGGCACCAAACTACCTCCTTTCATCAGCTCTTCTCTGTCCCTTCTATCAACATTGCAAGCTTCACAATGACTTTATAGACTACAGCATCAGCCCCAGGTTAATGGGAAACAGTTGCAGTACCATTAAAGACCACTACACACTGTATAGAGCTATTCCTGTTTCGATGCTTGTTCCTGAGTGGCACAGCCCCCATAATCAATCGATCAACTGTCAGATCCTTGTCAACCTGGTATGGATGACTTATCTTCAGTGCTGGGGTAGAATTTCATTATGAGCTCCAAACTAGGAATCTTACTACAGAAGATTTGTTTCAGGTTCAGGTGGCTAGGGACCAAGATTAGTTTCAGGTCGAAACTGTAATTGATTAAGTCTGACTAAACTGTGTCCTAATTCCCCTACTCCTGTCTTGCAAGCTTTGTAGCACTCAGTGTTCTGTATAATGCACTGATGAAGAACACACCCATCCCCTACTTCCACTATCACTTATATGCCTCATATTCCAGCCCACATAACCTTATATACTGTATATTACATCACCACTGTAAGGTGTCCACCTACTACTGACTATTGGCTGAGAAGCTGTCAGGTGATGCCAGAATATCACAGCGACTCACAAGACTTGTGACTCTTCTATCTTTTTACTGTGCAATATTTGTGGCACCGCTGAAACTGAAATAAACTGAAACTGAAAACTGGACTGAAACTGAAACTGAAAACTGAATAATTTGGAATATTCAGGACAAATTAGTTCACCCATCTCTAGATCCAACTTTGTTGTCCATGAGCTTTCAAATCTTATGTACCCTTTGGAAGAAGGGAAAAACTTGTCCAAATAAGACAACAGATACAGGGCTAAACGTGTGTGAAGTGTTCTTAAAAACTAGATCCATCCAATAGGAATGATGCTTTAAGGCATTGTTTCCAATTAGAATTGTCATACCATACGAAACATGAACACATTCAATATATTGTGCTTATGTGTCAAATAGCCTGATTCAGACTAAAGAACTTTGGTTCACATTACTCTGTGAGCAGAAGGAGACCACAGACGGGCAACAGAAGATGGATAACAACATGTGCAGAGGAAGGGGGAGCATAGTAAAATTATTGTTTTAATCCTTTTTGCTCTTCAAACTACCTCATCATAAGCATAAGCCACTAATATTAAAGTCTGGAAATCCATTTTAAGGAGGTTGTATAGACCTGAGTTGCGTCTTTGATGAAAACAGTGGGTGACCTGCAATACCGCACACAACCTGTAGACAAGTGTGGCACTGTTTTTGAAAGAAACAGCCATGTTTTTCTAACCCTGTACGTCCCTTTAAGTGATACTGAGAATCAACTCTGCAGAATTTCGGTCATAAATACTGCTCATCACTTATACAGACAGAAATGTATTTTTTTTCTCTCGGGCTGGCAAAAGGATGTGTGGGAGATTGTCACTTTATGACCATTTACAACGTCTTGTAAATTATAGTTAATTTTGTGCGGCTCCCGGACTGATAAACTGCCATAAGAAATCATTAGCGAGAAATAACACAATAAATTGTGATTCTATTGATAAGACGCCGGCGCCGCGCCGGGACCCGTGTGATACTTCCAAACGTATAGCAACTTGATGTGCAGGTTTATTACTCTGAGCCGGTGTAAGATTTGCTTGTGTATGCAGAATGCAAGTTCTGTATGTTCTGTGTTTTTTTTTTTTTTTTTTTGCTAAAACTGCATTTGTAGCTCAAAAATTCTCTCCTAATAAGAACCTTTCTCCTTTCCTTCCCTCGGCAAATCAAAAACACAGGAATACAGCTGTCACTTATCTATATTGTGAGATAATGCCAAAATAATACGTCTCCATAAAGCCATAAAGCCGCGTAGACACATCATTCACTGCCAGTCACTCTCACCTCCTGCTAAAAATATTTATCGAGTCAACCCCCACCCTCTGCCGGATAATGTGACTTCCCGTTATATCCTATATTCTTTCCTTGATTTCTTCAAAATGTTGCCAGTTTCTAATCTCTTCCCCCCGTTTGTTCCTTGTTTGAGAAAGTTGGAACATTCCACATTCCGCAGCCTCTACAATTCATTTTAAAGGGGTTGTATGCTTTGGATTTTCCCCCAAAAGTAAGATGATGAGGTGGGGTAAAAAAGTACAGCCTATAATGTTTTACTAGAAGGTCTTTTGCAACATATAGAACAACAACGATGAACATCACATTCTGTGTAACAGTTGTTTTACACTTTTGTTGCAGTTTTCGGTAGTACACCTGCGGGGATGAAGTCTCCCTCTCCTCCCATATATACTCTCCTGATGAAACCTTGGAATACTCTTCTTATTTAAAGGGGGTTATCTGGTTTTTATAATCGATGGCTTATTCTGAGCATAAGTCGTCAATATTAGATTTCGATGGTCTGGACCCCAGGACCCCTATGGATTACCAGTACCGAGAACTGGACTTCAGTGGAACAGAGCTGCAGTACCTAAAACTGGAAGATTTAGTACTTAATGCAGCAATGTTAGGGGTAATTGGTAATAGGCGTATCGACCTATCTAACCGCCAGTTGCAACCCAAGTCCTTCCTAGGTCCCTAGCACAACAAAGGGGCTACCTCTGATGTCTCACACAGTACTCACGCTCTACTCTGGGGCTGTGACCTATCCTTACCTAGCGATGGCATCTTCCTCTCATACACTGTCCTTCAGCTAGACGTGTGGATTACCGATCCTGACCACTGACAGGGACTTTCCACTGTTTGCTAAGGACTGGCGCCATTCTCTCTGTACTGTGAACGTGGGACTGTAGTTGTGTTATAGGTACCACTGGGTTTTAGGAAGCCCTGTAGTTCCTTCACCCCCACTTGTTCGGCTGGTGCCTGAATGACTTATTCACCCTTCCTCTTAGGTAATAGTCTTGGCAGTGGTGTAACTACAGTCTTGTAGGCCCCAGTGCAGTCTATTATCCAGGGCCCCCTACCTCATCCCTACAGTGAATTCTTGATAGTGATGGTCACGGGAGCTAAGCAGTTTAATCCACCTTAGTATGGTTAGGACAATCTGTGGGTCTCCTTGGTTTATTTGCAAGATGGAAGCTGCAATCTCAATACTGATGCCAGTGCTTATAGGCCCCTAAGGCTCCTAGGCCCCGATGCGACTGCACCCTCTGCACCCCCTCAAGTTACGTTCCTGAGTCTTGGGGCTTCTAGGAAATAGAGGGTCAATTCCCTCTAATATCTTGGGGTTGAGACTGGCACTCTACAGTAGAAGAACACCTAGCAATGACTTGCCATCCAGCAACTGTTTGATTCTCCTGCAGTGCCACCACATGGCAAATTAAGTTATTACATTGTGTATATTGAAATCAACGGGCTGCCATATAACGCAAGGACACGGAAGATCCTCCAGATAGAGAACGATGAGATTAAAAGCAGTATGACATGCCAAAAATTTTAAAGAATAGCTGACCATGTATTATATAGGCAGCTAAGGTCAGCCAGATCAAGAGGTGCTGCATCTCATGAACTTTCCATTCTGGTTCAAGAAGGTTAGGGCAGTTTGACTCTCAACATGCCCAATCATCTTGCTGTCGGGGAGATGAGAACCTGAGCAAATGGATAGTCAATGGAAAACTCCACTTGTATTCAATGAAGTCAATGGTGATGGACACAACTGCTAAGTCTTCCATTTGTATCTGTCAATCTGGCAAACATGAACGTCCGTTGTTCTGATCCTCTGACGCATGAACAATGGAGTGTGAGAGTAGCCTCAGACACTCAGGAGCACCATATCGTAGGCTCACATCACATTCTTCCTCGGGTACTAATTTTTCCCGAGCTTCTCTTTTTTTATTCACAAATAATCAGATGTGTCAGATGTGGCTGCTTTCAAGCTCGGCTAAATTTAGATGAGGTACAAATCCTGTATAAATAATAATGTGGTGAGATTTTTCTATAATTTAACCCTGCACAGTCAATAAGTCTGTCAGATCTGTAGGAGATGTTTTACTCTAACCATGCCTACAAAGAGGACATGGTCTACATCACTGGTAACAAACAACCAAAAATTTGGTTTTTGGTTGTAATTTTTGGAATGTGAACTTTTGTCTCTTGTGATCCCAATCAATTCTGTCCGGAATCAAAATATCTGCACTCCAACTTCTCTATCTTGGAATTGTTGGTCACTTATGTGACACACTGCTGGAGGAGATTTTGCAAGGATTGTGCATTTGTCGCATGGTTCTCGCTTTTAGGGTCAGTGGTAGAGATGGGCGATCTTCTGAAGAGTCATGATTCTTGGCATGCTCCGTGTGACCACTTAGGCCCAATCACAGGCCTCAGTAGAGACCCCGGGGTAAATGACATCATCTAGGAGGCCAGAAGATGACCCAGGGGGAACGTCAAATGAAACAAGTAGGCCCAGAAGGGATGAGGGAAGGTGAGTATAACTGTTTGTTATACTTTACACTTTGGGCCTCCACCTATTAGGGCCCCTTCACATGGCGTAAGCGCTTAGCTCATTCCGAGCCGTACACGTGAGCGCTTCTAAACACTTCCCATTCACTTCAATGGGAGCGCGTGTAAAGCTGGCTTTACGAGCGCTCCCATTGAAGTGAATGGGAAGTGTTTAGAAGCGCTCGCGTGTACGGCTCGTAATGAGCCAAGCGCTTACGCCGTGTGAAGGGGCCCTTATACTTTGACGTCTGTAGATACCTCAGAGTATAATATTTTCTCTTCCAGTTCACTCATGCTAAACCCTAAAGTTTCAGGTTCGGGTTGAACTTCAGGTTGGATCTGGTTCGTTAATCTTTAGCCAGTGGCACTTCATCCAATCAATAGATAGATTATTCTACCCTGACACTTCCCTTGCTTAGGTGCCTGTGACTGTGTCTTGTACGGGGTTAGGCAGGGAGGTATAGATCAACGGGGCACCACGCAAGGTGGGGATAACCTTGGTGGATAAAGAGTGGGGGTATCTGCTCGTCAGGAGCCGCCATTTTAGTAGCAATGTCAACTTATTCAATAGAGCATTGTGTGTTCGTGTAAGCACCTTTATTGAAACGGACCGTTCTGTCATTCAAACACAGAGATGTTTCCGGAATCATTTCAACATTGGCCGCCATGGTCGTGTTCTGAAGTTTGACACAATAATGAAGTGTTTGAATAACTTTCAATGAACAGGTTCTTTGAGACCCGGAACTGCATGAGGAGGTAACCGAACGGTAGAGACCCTGGAAAACATCGAAAGGGTGCGTCAAGTAGTTGAAGCCAACCCTCGGCGTTTGGCCGTACGGCATGCTTGTGCTCTTCGCATGTCGGACCGATTCAGAGGAGTATGGACAACTTCTCACAACTTCTACAGGCTACAAGCTGTCCTGGACTGGCTTAGCGTCACCGTCACCGAGCAGGGGATTGGGGAGGCCCTGTGGACGCAGCGCTGCTCCAGCGGCCTCCCCTCACACTCAGGCAGAGAGCAGGTCCTCTCCCTGCCTGCTAACGCCGCTCCGCCCCTTTCGCTCCGCCCCCTCCTCCCGGGAGTGTGGGGAGGGGGGGGGGCTTTCTGTCGTCCGCCTCGGGCGGCAGCAGAAAAGGTCGGTTCACCCCTGTTCATAGAGTTGTCTGAGACTGGGGCAGCCATTTTGAAGACGGTCAAACAGGGCTACAAAATTGAAGAATGGCAGCAGCAGTTTTCACTTTTTAGGGCACTAGTTACGTATACTCTATATTGGCTGTGTATAGCCATACATTAAGACTGGAGGGTTACACTAGTACAAAGAATCACGTAGAGATAAGTTTTAGAGTCTGCGCAATTTGTCATTAAGGGACCGGTTTCCATACACCCACTAGCTCATGGCAGACGCCCTTTGAAAAATTTACCTTTAATTTCTGCATTGTTCGCAGACAACCTCCAACATAACATAATTCCAGGGTACATTTTTGTCACACCCCATTTTAATACCCAGACATAAAGCCGACATTAGAGGAACAATGAGCGAGTTTATATATATATATATTTTTTAAAGTAACAAATAGCCCTTTTCGTCTAAAAAATCTCCGGCGTTTATCCGCCTTTTAACAATCCCTTTAGTTGGTGTTTTGCAATATTGTTATGTTCCAGGCTGTCACTTGCTCCGCTATTCAGCGGCCACGTTGAAGGATGTTTGAAATCATTGCCTTGTTCTTAGAAATGTCCTGTAACAAGAGTACAATGCCAGGCGGTACAATAATAAATAAAGTATACTAAACCTGCTTTTATGATAACAGCTGGGAGAAAGATATTTAGCGGCTGTCGAAAATTGCCACCAAAATGCGAAGTTTTCGCCTGAGCCAAGAGAAACGTTCACTCGCTTTTTTTCCGATGTATTCAATTGTTTATCGCGTTAAAAGGACTAAAATAATCGGCTTATTTATTGCTCGAAAATTTTCTATTAGGTCATCGCCGAGGCGCAACGGAAAAAAAGGATTACGCAAAGTGCAGAGAATGACGTCAAATTTTCGGAAATTGTGTATGTCGACAACGATAGTTACAGCCATAAATAAACTTGTCGTAAATTTGGAACATTTTACGAGTCCCCCTAACTACGACGCTTTTCCTAGCGGCGATGGGAGGCATACAATAAAATTTTTTTTCGAGCGTTGTATTTACAATTTGGCACAGTTTGCTTAGCGTGTTATGTTTCCCATAAATTTCTACATATTTTCACCGTAAATACATCATTGTAAATTTTTGTAACTGGAGGCGTGAAAGGAAAAATTCGGTTCATACGTTTTTTTTTTTTTCTCAATTTTTGGCCCATTTTTCTTAGTACATTGTATCCTAGTCTAGCGCCCATAAATTCACTTTTCTCTGTTTAAAGAACACTTCCTGTTTAATATTCCTTCTGGTCTCGATATGGTATTTTTTACCAATGAAGGTCCCACCACTAAGACCCCGCCAACCACTAGAATTTGATTCTGGAGCCCCTGGTTCCTCCTAATTGTACATTGCATGGTTGCAATGTAGAGGATTTTGATTGTAGTGGTGCTTGTAGTTGTGAGAGTACAGGCTCAATCCCACTCCTTTTAGGTTTAGGAGCCCTATTCTGGTGTGATGGGAGTCCCATTGACTAGAAATTTGTTATAGGTGAAAAATGGCAGCCATACTTAGCCACTTGGAAAGCTATGGAGAGCTGCTTTTGGTCACCTGGTCAACTCCATAATCTTGTTTTCTCTTTGTCTACCTTAACCTCATAATCTCATGCCTGAATCTTATTCACAAGGTGATGACATTCCTACAAGGAAGTGGTACTTACATAATAGCCAGTTTTTACTTAAGGGGATGTAATTTTCTCCTTTATATGAGACCGGTGAAGGTGAAAAAAAAACCTATCTATAAAACATAGTGTAGAATACTCTTAGGGCTCCTAGGAACCTATCTATAAAACATAGTGTATAACACTGTCAGGGCTCCTAGGAACCTATCTATAAAACATAGTGTGGAACACTGTCAGGGCTCCTAGGAACCTATCTATAAAACATAGTGTAGAATACTGTTATGGCTCCTAGGAACCTATCTATAAAACATAGTGTAGAATACACTTAGAGCTCCTAGGAACCTATCTATAAAACATAGTATAGAACACTGTCAGGACTCTTAGGGACCTATCTATAAAACATAGTGTAGAATACTGTCAGGGCTCCTAGGAACCTATCTATAAAACATAGTGTAGAATACTCTTACAGGTCCTAGGAACCTATCTATAAAACAGTGTAGAATACTGTCAGGGCTCCTAGGAACCTATCTATAAAACTGTGTATAATACTCTTACAGGTCCTAGGAACCTATCTATAAAGCATAGTGTAGAACACTGTCAGGGCTCCTAGGAACCTATCTATAAAACATAGTGTAGAACACTGTCAGGGCTCCTAGGAACCTATCTATAAAACATAGTGTAGAATACTCTCTGGGCTTCTTAGAACTTATCTATAAAACATAGTGTAGAACAGTCTTAGGGCTGAAAAAAACATTCATACTAAGATTGGGACTCAGCATTGACATTGGCATGCTAATTGTCATGACATCAAGACACTAGGTGTGCCATGTGATCACTCGGTGCAATCACAGGCCTCAGCCGTTACCCAGGGGGTATGACATCACCAGGAGAGCACCATACACTGTGAAGTAGCCCAAAAGGGGTAACAGAAGATGAGCATAGATGTTTCTTTTATTTTTGTCTTCTCTCCTTGGCTTCCACCTATTATACTCTGGAGTCTGAGAGACCCCAGAGTATAATGTGGCTGTTTTGTAAAAAAAAAATTGAGTTTTACAAGGACTTGGTATGAGTCTGTTCACCCATCTCTAGTGCTGACTGAATAGACCTCAGAGTAAATGAATGACTTTTGGGTAGAAAACTTTTTTTGAAAAATTAGTCTCAGACCCAGCTCATTCTAAGCCGTTTAGCTCATCTCTAATAGTAAGACATGTAAACATATTGAATTGCCTACAAGATCTGTCTCTAATTGTGCAAGCTCTCATTTCTGGGACATCCCCCGCTGATGATGGAGACTTGGTCTCTAAGAGGTTTTCTGCTGTTTTAATAGACCTGCCGCTGCTCCTGATAGATGTTCACTACATAGATACGCTCACCTCATATATTTATGCACATATCAAGCCGCAGTAATATGTCCCGTACATGGTGTTTATTATTTATGTCCAGGCTTACGCTATGCACCAGCGGGCTGATGAATTATGGAAGCGGGTCTTTATTTTGCCACCTATACATATACATTACTGTTCATTGCAGATAATAGATTACTTAGGAGCAACAAAGTGTCACTGTCGTATCTCTCGTTATTGTGACAAATGAGGCATAGAAGTGAGATACATCTGGCGCAGCGCTTATGTTGGTGCCCTTTAATTTTTTGCTTCATTTGGAAAACTGCATAACAAATCATGAGGATATTTCTGGTAGAGACAGAACCACGACCATAGCAGGGCTTCATTATACATACAGAATTGCATACACTTTGTATAATATAACTTATATACTGTGGGCCTTCAGAATATTGGGTACAGGGGGTATGCAAATGCTGACCAAATACCCTTTAAGTCATCAATGTTAGATTGTTGGAGGTCTGACTATGAACTCCCGTGGCTCAGGAAGACTCCAGTGAGTAGTGTTAGACTTTTGTTCTCTCAAATATTCCTAAGGCTCATCCATAGGTTTCGTTTACGGCTGAACTTCTTCAATCTGGACCAGAGCTGCTATGTTTCTACTCTACGGGCTCTTCAGACCCCAGAGTATAATAAGTGGAAGAGTAAATGTAACAAACAGTCATACTTACCTCTTCCCAGTGACTGGTACAGATCCTTGTCTTCTTTGTGCCTCTTCCAGACTCCCGAATGATGTCAGGAGGTCAGAAGAGACAGAAGGAGAACAAGAACCTGCACCCTAGGCCCAGGAGAGGTGAGTAAGACTGTTTATATTTATGCACCTTTCCTGGGCTCTGCTCATTATTCTTTGGAATCGGAGTTGACCTCAGAATATAACAGGTTCATGGGTGAGGAACCCCAATAAATTTGGGTTTGGAAGAATACAACATTTTTGGGAAATTCATAATGAATCCAGCTGGTTACAAACCACTTTGCTCAGCTATTTGCCCCACTGATCTGATATTGATGTCCTATTTTAAAGAGGACCTTTCATGGTCTGGGGCACAGGCAGGTCTATATACTGCTGGAAAGCCGACAGTGCACTGAATTCAGCGTACTGTCGGCTTTCCCAATCTGTGCCCCGGGTAAAGAGTTATCAGTTCCGGTACCGTAGCGCTTTACAGTCAGAAGAGCGTTCCTGACAGTCAGTAAGGAATGTCCTTCTCCACAGCAGGGCCTATAGCACTGTACAGTGTGAGCAGGGAGGATCGCCCCCACCCTCTGCTCACAGTACTGGTCCATAGACGAGTATTATCAGGAGCGGAGGGGGGCATTCCTCCCCGCTCCACAGTACAGCGAGATAGGTGCTGCTGGGAAGAAGGACGTTCCTTACTGACTGTCAGGAACGCCCTTCTGACTGTAAAGCGCTACGGTACCGGGACTGATAACTCTTTACCCGGGGCACAGATCGGGAAAGCCGACAGTGCGCTGAATTCAGTGCAGTCGGCTTTCCAGCAGTATATAGAACTGTCTGTGCCCCAGACCATGAAAGGTCCTCTTTAAGAATCGGCTCATGACATGGAGAGTGCCAAACATAGCAAAGAGATCACGGAAAGTTTTTTAAAAAATTTTTTAACCTCCCCTTGGCCTTGACCTATTATATTTCCTCTCTTCAGACCCCAGAGTATCATAATTCACTGCAATGCATGTCACGGCGGCCATTTTTGTTCATTGGAGATGAATACCCAATTTTTCAGTTTGTTAAAAATACTACTAATAAAGTCACTTATTTACCAATTTTTTTTAAAATTTTCTCATCATCGGAGCTATGTGAGGGCTTGTTTTGTGCAGGACTGCCTGTCATTTATGGTTCTTTTTTAATTATTTTTTTTAGATTTTTTTTTTGGAAACAACGTGAACAAAAAACAGCAATTTTGGGTTTGTTTTTTTTTTCCACTTTTTATTTGCAGCATTCATTTGTGGTAGGATAAATAACATTTTATTTTTTTATACTCTAAGTTGTTATAGACGCATCAATACCATATATTGCTTTTTTTAAAAAAAAATATATATATTTTTCTGTATAAATAGTTTTACTATATTTTTATTTCATACTTTGCAATTTTTAATTTTTTTTTTACATTTACGCTTAGTCCCATACTGGGACTTGAACACTAGGTGGCACGATTGCTACTATAATACATGGTAATATTTCTGCATTGCCGTGTATTACTGTCTTACAAAGTGAAATTGCTATTGGCAAAGTTTTATAGTGAGGGTGCCGATGGGGGTGGCAGACACCAAGAGACCCTTTAGATGCCAGTATTATTATTAATGTTTGCATCCAATGAGTTAAATGTTTTGAGGAGGACGTTACAAGAGTCACCAGCTCAGATCTCAATTCTCCATTCATTTGAATAGGGATTGGCGGAGATATCTGAATGCTTACTTGGCTATTTTCAGTGGCCGAATGAATGGAGCCGCATGCCTTATAAGACTAGGCACACTGGTTGGAACTGGGGTACAAACCACCCTGGTTCTTGAGATTAATGGGATCTCTATCTTTTGCAAAGAGGGTAACTTGTTGTAGCTGGACTACCCCTTTTAACCCAACTAGGATGCGAACAAATATGGGAAACATCACCGCATATAACATGTTACCACCGAGTGTCCTTGCGAAACCCTACATGTGGATATCAGCCTACCAGAGGGCAGATTCGGCCCATCCATTTATTCACTTCTACACGTGTAGCTTCAGTACCATAAAACCTAAGAAATACGAATTATTCCTTAAACCTTCCCTTCAATATTCCAGGGGAGGCATTAAATAGATATGAGATATTAAATAAAATCTGGAGCTCCCGGTATTGAATTGTTATGTGCAGCAGGTTTCAGTCTATAGATCCCCAGAGTTTTTGCCGGCAGTCCTGCTGTTCTCTAATATCCTGTCCCATTATATCTCGCCATATAATACCTAAAATAAATATAGCGTAAATAGGATCAATTTTGCAAAATTGCAAGAATGGATTTGTAAAGTATTAGCCAGAGATCTTACATAGAAATCAATGTACTTCAATCAAATAGGACACAGCTCAAAGGTCTGCGACGTGGAGAGACCGAACGCATATAGAGTCCAAGGTTTGATGTTTTCTTTTGCAATTGGATACATTTATGTACTCTGCGCGCCATTAAAAAAAAAAAAAAATTGTTGTAATACCTTTTTTGACCACAGTGTGTGCTGTTGAGTTTAACTGTCGATGAGCAAATCGGACCTCGCTTTCTGGTATTTTTGCAAAGTATGTTACAAATCTTCTACGGCGCCACCTGCCAATTCTAGAATTATTATTATTGAAGCGATTAACCGCGATCATTTGCAAACACAAAGATGCGTAATAATGTGTCTTATTAAGTCTATTGTCTTCATTATATCCTCGTAGAAATGACGGTATCCAAAAATGGAAAAATAAGAAAAGAAATTAGGATGCAAAGTCATGGTGGCCATGAAGGGTTAATATGTCCCATCACTGGAAACAGATACTACGGATCCCTGCAAGATGACAATTGGATACTATAGCTGTAACTGGCTGTGAGTATTATCATGTCTAACACAGCTCATAAATGTCAGCCAGTCAGTGGAGGTTTTGTGAGCTTGATATTTATAGAAGCGAAAATGGAGAGGGAGGAGAAGAACACATCGCCAGAAATTTCCGAACTTGTATTAGAGAACAGAACCTGGATGTAGAGAACATTTATATATTGTATGAAGTACGGTAAACACGTGTCATTTTTTATATTGCCCAAGCATTGTGTGGTTCTCTTGGCTACCATCAGTTCTAAAGGGAGTCTCTCATATCACCCCAGCCCTGCAGATAGATAGGTTAGTGTGACCAGAACCAGCATATCACTCCAGCCCTGCAGATAGATAGGTTAGGGTTACCAGACCCCAGCATATCACCCCAGCCCTGCAAATAGATAGGTTAGGGTTTACCAGAGCCAGCATATCACCCCAACCCTACAGATAGATAGGTTAGTGTCACCAGAACCAGGATATCACCACAACCCTGCAGATAGATAGGTTAGTGTCACCAGAACCAGCATATCACCCCAGCCCTGCAGATATATAGGTTAGTGTCACCAGAACCAGCCCTGCAGATAGATAGGTTAGTGTCACCAGAACCAGTATATCACCCCAGCCCTGCAGATAGATAGGTTAGTGTCACCAGAACCAGCATATCACCCCAGCCCTGCAGATAGATAGGTTAGTGTCACCAGAACCAGCATATCACCCCAGCCCTGTAGATAGATAGGTTAGTGTCACCAGAACCAGCATATCACCCCAGCCCTGCAGATAGATAGGTTAGAGTCACCAGACCCCAGTATATCACCCCAGCCTTGCAGATAGATAGGTTACTGTCACCAGAACCAGCATATCACCCCAGCCCTGCAGATAGATAGGTTAGTGTCACCAGAATGAGCATATCACCCCAGCCCTGCAGATAGATAGGTTACAGTCACCAGAACCAGCCCTGCAGATAGATAGGTTAGTGTCACCAGAACCAGGATATCACCCCAGCCCTGCAGATAGATAGGTTAGTGTCACCAGAACCAGCATATCACCCCAGCCCTGCAGATAGATAGGTTAGTGTCAGTGGCGTAACTAAGAATGGCGGGGCCCCGTGGCGAACTTTTGACATGGGGCCCCCCCCGACACCGAAGATCTCGACCGAGTCCCTCCTATGCATTCCTGCGCGCTCTATTATGTTCCATAGTGGCCCCTACACACAGTATTATACCCAATAGTGGCCCCTGCACACAGTATTATGCCCCATAGTGGCCCCTGCACACAGTATTATACCCAATAGTGGCCCCTGCACACAGTATTACGCCCCATAGTGGCCCCTGCACACAGTATTATACCCAATAGTGGCCACTGGACACAGTATTATGTCCCTTAGTGGCCCCTACAGGACTAAATACTGTCACGTCACCCGCTGACCGCTATACCAGGACAAATTGTGGATAAAAAATCTGGCCCTGTGCATTACAATTTAGTAACTCCATGTGCCTCATATTAATAGCAGTTAACCCCATCATCTCCCTCACATTAACCCCTGTAAGCCTCACCATAAGAGTTACTGATATGTGAGAGACATGGAGGTAATAATAAAGTATCTTCATTACTATTACCACCATATGTCTCACATATCAGTAACTCTTATGGTGAGGCAAACAGGGGTTAATGTGAGGGAGATGATGGGGTTAACTGCTATTACTATGAGGCACATGGAGTTACTAAAACACAAGTAATCCCCCCATATGCCTGACATTAATAAGTAACCCCAGTACGTACCTGTGTAGCTTTAGTTTCACTTTCCTTCTTCCTTTCTTCCTCCAGTGCAGACGGCAGGAGCTCGGCAGGGATAAGCCCCGCCTCCTCCTCTCATTGGTGGGCAGAGGACAGCAGAGAAAGGGAGGGGGGAGAGAGGGGGAACGTCCTGCAGCGCTGAGAGGAGCCAGAGGTGCAGCTCCTGTGTCTCAGCCGTTGCTGCAGCTTCGGGGCCCCCTGTTGGTGGAAAGTATTCTACCAACAGGGGGCCCCGATCATTATACTCAGGGGTCCGAAAAGACCTCCGAGAATAATGATAGCAGCGGTAGCAGCTGTCACCGGGCCCCTAATGTCCCGGGCCCTGTGGCAGCTGCTACCGCTGCTTTGGTGGTAGTTACGCCACTGGTTAGTGTAACAAGAACCAGCATATCACCACTACCCTGCAGATAGATAGGTTAGAGTTACCGGAATCAAATAGTGTGAAATGGGTCTTCCATTGCTGGGATATTGGAACATCATCCTCATTGCTTCAAAGATCTCATTTGCATATTGACAAAAACAGTGATATCTCTTGATTCACAAGGGGAAGATATCATTTGATTCAGGTGACTCTAGCCTATCTGCAGGGCTGGGTGATATGCTGAGGTCTAGTGACAGTAACCTATTTATCTGCAGGACTGGGTTGATATGCTGGTTCTGGTGACACTAACCTATCTATCTGCTTGCTGATTCCAGCTCAGTTGAAATTTTTTTCTCTAGCCCCTCCCTCCATTCCTGAGCAAAAAGCGCAGTTAGTTAGTTAGTTTTGGTGCCTGATATGCTAAATAAGCTCTGTAATGTAAGCAGGGCATTGTAAGGCAGGGAGTGTGATTTAGAGCTCCCATTAGAGGCAGCCAGTGTCAGAGCTCAGAATTACACCCCTTGTCTAACCAGGGCTGACACTGCCTTCCTGACAGTCCAGGCAATGAAACTATCAGCACTTATTGCTTGGGAATGGTGGGGGCTAGAGAAAAAATTCCAAAATGATGCAAAGAGCTGGACTTAGTGGAAATGGGGAAAGGTCTTCTTTAAATAAACAATATAGACCAAACATTATATAGCTCCCACCATTACTGAGCAATCAGTACAGTTACTTTTGGTGTCTGCTGTGATAACTAGACTCCCTAATGTGAACTGGGTGGCATCAGGCAGGGACAGGCAAGGGGGGTGACTCAGAGATCCAATTGGCCCCCACCATTACTGAGCAATCAGTACAGTTACCATTGGTGCCTCTGTGATAACTAGACTCCCTAATGTGAAGTGGGTGGCATCAGGCAGGCATGGGGTGTGACCCAGAGATCCAACTGTGGCAGACAGAATCAGAATCAAGGACCCCTACTTGCTCCTGCCTGATACCATCTTCTTGACAGTTATCATATAAGGCACCAAAACTAACAACATTGATTGCTCAGGAATGGTGGGAGCTAGAGAGAAAATTCCAACTGTGCTGGAATCAGTGCCTATTAATGGATGAAAAGAGCTCATATCGGTGGAGGTGATGCAGGGTTCTCTTTAACCTCTTCCCGACATGCGCCGTAATAGTACGGCGCATGTCGGGTCTGTAACTATGGCGACCGCCCGGGAGCTGGGCGGCCGCCATAGCCGCTGGGTGTCTACTGCTTTAAGCAGTAGACAACCGGCTCTAATGCCTCCGATCGGTCCCCGGATGCATGCTCCAGGGCTGACATCCCGTTGCCATGACAGCCGGGAGCCTTGTACAGGCTCCCAGGCTTGTATGCAAATCCTTTCTTTTGCAGGCTGGTCTATGCAGCCTGCAAAAGAGAGGATGATTTTTTGCAATGCATTGCAATGCATTAGCATTGCAATGCATTGCATTAGTGATCAGACCCCCTGGGGTTAAACACCCCTAGGGGGTCTAATAAATGCAAAAAAAATTAAAAAAAAAAAAAGTTAAAAAAATATAAAAAAAATAAAAAGAATTAAAAGTTCAAATCACCCCCCTTTCCCTAGAACACATATAAAAGTAGTTAAAAACTGTGAAACATATACATGTTAGGTATCCCCGCGTCCAAAATCGCCCGCTCTACAAATCTATAAAAATATTTTTCCTGTTCGGTAAACGCCGTAGCGGGAAAAATAGTCGAAAGTGCCAAACCGCCGTTTTTTCACTGTTTTGATTCTGATAAAAATTTGAATAAAAAGTGATCAAAGCAATAACATTTCCCGAAAATGGTAGAACTAAAAATTACACCCGGCCCCGCAAAAAAAGACGCCCTATGCATCCCCGGACACTTACAAAAGTTACGGCTGTCGGAATATGGCGACTTTTAGAAAAAAAAAATTTTAACACCGTTTTGGAATTTTTTTTAGGGGTCAAAATGTAAATAAAACCATATAAATTTGGTATCCCTGGAACCGTACCGAAACACAGAATATAGGGGACAGGTCATTTTGGCTACACAGTGAACGCCGTAAAACCAAAGCCCGTAAGAAAGTCGCAGAAATGCATTTTTTCTTCAAATCCACCCCATTCTGATTTTTTTTCCTGCTTCCCAGTACATTATATAGAATAATTAATGGTAGCATCATGAAGAAAAATTTGTCCCGCAAAAATTAAGACCTCATATGGCTCTGGGAGCGGAGAAATAAAAAAGTTATGGGGTTTTGAAGGAGGGGAGTCAAAAACGAAAAACGAAAATCAAAAAATGCCATCGGCGGGAAGGGGTTAAAGAAGAATCTGTTTGAAAAAAAATAATAATGGTGTGTACTGTACTGAATATGTTGGCACTTTGGAAGACATATCCTCCTCTGTTTTGTTATTCTATCAGTATCAGGGACAGTATGTCCCCCTGGCTAAGGCCATGCTTCCAGAATGTCACAGAAGCATCTACATAAGATGTCTCCATGAAGAGACACGGATTTGGCTTTAATAAAAACACAGACTGACTGCAGCCGGCGCTGACATCTGAACTCCCATTGGTGGCGCTCGCCCCTCCTCGCTGGGTTTATTAGTAGTAATTGCTCCGCTGGCTCTCACCGGTGTTTAAGGAGCATTAGGCAGATCAGGCTCCCATTTCTCCTCTAGACACGATGCTGCAGTTTTCATTAAAAGGAGGAAATGATAAACCACATTTGAGAATCCGGCCAGCGTCTTGGGCAGGGTTCCCAGGTATGAGATAGCGAGATTTCAGGGATGTGCCGGGCAGGAGACGAGGCTCTTACTAAATACAACACAACCTGCCCAGACAATTACTCCGCTCTGCGATGAGCTGGGCTGCACAATGGGCGAAGCTTCCGCTTATTGTCCTATTCACACTGCATGTACCAGTATTATTAGGGCAGAGATTTCCTTAGTGGATGATAAGTCACTTTCGTAGATCACAATTATCGGATTTTGTGTTTTTGAGGTTTCCATTGATATCTCACTCCTTAGTATCATGTGAAGGGCCAACATTAATGACATTAACCCTAAAGGCCATCAATATCAGATTGGTGGGGTCCAAATCTTTTATAGCCTTATATTTACTTGTGGCTGTGGCTGGTATTGCAGCTCAATCTCAACCACAGCAAAGCTGTAGTACCAGACGTGGCCACTACTAAATATATGGCACTGTGATCGGCTTCTTAGGCCGGGTTCACACAGAGTATTGTGGCTCGTCATTTGGTACGTACACGCCGTGGGATCTTTTGCGGGCCGTACACGTGGCGCTATTTCGCGGCCGTGATTTTGCGGCGGCCGCAAAATAGCGCCGCGTGTACGGTACCGGCTCCCATTGAAAACAATGGGAGCGTATACGGCCCGCAAAAGATCCCGCGGCGTGTACGTACCAAATGGCGAGCCACAATACTCCGTGTGAACCCGGCCTTACAGCTGCTCCACCGCAGTCCTATGTGTTTAGGGACGCAATAAAAATGACTGGAGAGAGCCTCGCATGATTGGCGTCTGTGGAAAGGGTGTCAGGGTCCTCCATCCTCCAGAGAAGAGAAATGGGGCTCCCATCTATCACACGATTTGGAATATCTGATGAATATACCATAAATGTGTGATTTTGGAATAACCCTGTAACCCCTTACAGCTCTGTGCCATACTATTATGTCACAATGTGTGTATAGTTAATGCCGTAATAGTAAAGCTGCATGTGCATAACTTAAGGCATTTGTTTGTATTACATAGCCCAGGACCAGCGGCCAGAGTCCAAGTTGGACTCAGTTGGATTAACCCCTTGGATGTCACCATCCTTCAGATTCCCTACAATGCGATTGCGGTTGTGTGCCGCTATGGGACATTATACTGTGTGGAGGGGCCGCTATGGGACATTATACTGTGTGGAGGGACCGCTATGGGATATACTACTTATTAGGGTTGAGCCAATCTTGAGATTTCAGGATGGTTTTCAAAATCCGATTTCCGATCATTTTCCATCTGAACCCTAATGCAAGTCAATGGGATTTTTTAATGATCAAAAATTGGATTTTAAAAACGATCCTATTCACCACACAGCATGGAGTCCAAAAATTGAAGGCTTCAATTTTTGGACTCCACGTTGTGTAGTGATTAAAAAATCCACCGGCTTCTTACTCCCCCCCTGCTGTCCCTAACCTGCACAGAACCGCTGCCGCCTCCCCTCCCGGTGTGTACGCCGCTCCCCAGAGCTCCAGTGGGATCGGAACCCGATCGTGAAATTTACTCGATCGCCGATCAGGATCTGATCTTTTCCGATCCCGATCGCTCAACCCTACTACTAATGACTCTTTGTCTCTGACAAGCCAAGAGACAAGAAATTGTCCAAAGCAGTAATGTCCAAGTTGTATCTCTTGAGCTACTACAACTCCCAGCATGCCCTGAGAACCACAGGTGTTGCGGCACTTGTCAAGACACTGATCTCTATACAAAACCTTAAAACTGGAAATCTTTTTTTAATACGGCCATTATTCCAAAAATGAAATCTCGAAATAGTAAAAATACCTCGTCTACACCCCGGTGGCCTTTAGCTTCATTTCCTATAGGCTTCTAAGATGTAAAGAGCTCCTTACGAAGCCCAGAAGAGATCTAACACGCCGCAGCCTCTGTGGATTAATGTGTAGGAACAGTTTTGTGTCAATTGTTCCCATTGCAAAGTTAATGTGTGTCAGGGGATAATATAGCATTCAATAAATGAACTAGCTCGGCTCCGTCAGAGAACTCGTGTAATCTTTTTAGTCAGTGTGGATTTAGTATTATACTTTATTATTCTGTACGGCAATGCGGATGCTTATATATTATACGTTTTTCTGCATTCTGCACACACATTACTCTCATAGGCAGTTGCGGGAGCACATATTTTACTGTATGATCAGAGTCTGCATGCTCCGTGACCTGACACAGGAGACTATAACTCTCGACTCCCCTGATAGGTTCTACAATAGTCCTCTTTGTCTCATTGACTCCCTTTCCCCTTCTCATAAAATCACCCTTACCTCATCTTTCTATCATGGTCTACCAACTGAAGAGTGGTCACCTCTATGACATGGCCATTGGTGCTCAGTGATGGCCCAGGGAGTTTTTGGTAATAAACTCCACCATGTTCCTAATAGACTTGGGCAAATCGGTTCATAAATGGCAGGGTTTGACAAATGGAGATTCATCTTGGGTGAACTAAAATGGCCATTTTTAGTTCACCCAAGATGAATCTCCATTTGTTGAACCCTGCCAATTATGAAAAATTATACTCCAAGGTCTCTTCAGACATCAAAGCATAATAGGTGGAGAACAAGTTCTATGGGGAGGTGACAAAAATTATAAAACGTTAATACTGACCTTCCCTTACCTCTTTTGGGTCTCTCTGTGGCTTCTAGAGCTCTCCTGGCGATGTCTAGCGCTCTTCTTCATTGGCCCAGGGTCACATAAGTCATGACGCTTAGCTTGCTCATGTCACTTCTTAGGCCCAATTACAAGCCTTAGTGGTGACCTCAGGCCGATGACGTCACAGAAGAGTGCCAGACATCACCAGGAGAATGCCAATTGCGGTGAGGAGGCCCAAAGAGGTAATGGGGTGATTATGATTTTTTTTTTAAATTTTTTACACCTCCCATGGGTGTTTGCCTTAAAGAGTTAGAGAAACCTTACGACAATGAAGCCTTGCTGCAAAATGCGTGTCGGGATTCTGTGTTAGCCAAGTAAGGGAGTATTGGGGTTCATTGTCTGATTTTATATTTACTTGTTATTGGACTACCTGGCTTATTACTGCACAGTCCTATCATGATATGGCACTTTGCTGGATCTTTACACTATGGACTATGCAATATTTCGTGCTGTGGAGTAACTTTTCAATGGTCTACCAACTGAAGAGTGGTCACCTCTATTACACATGGCCATTGGTGTTCAGTGATGGCCCAGGGAGTTTTTGGTAAACTAATAAACTCCACCATGTTCCTAATAGAATTGGGCAAATTGCTTCTTAAATAGCGGGGTTCGACAAATGGAGATTCATCTTGGTCACACTACAATGGCCGCTGTATTATACTCTGGGGTTCTCTTCAGACACAAAAGCATAATAGGTGGATGCCCAGGGGAGGCGACAAAAATGATAAAATATTCATACTCACCTTCCTTTACCTCTTTTGGGTCTCTCTGTGGCGTCTTGCGCTCCTCTTTGACATCATTGGCCCAGGGTTACATAAGCCATGACGCTTGTTGTGCCCTTGTCACTGCTTAGGCCCAATTACAAGCCTCAGTGGTGACCCTGGGCCGATGACATCACAGAAGAGTGCCGGAGCCAGGATACAGTCTAGGAGTTGGATCCTCACTGATGGTCTATGGTCATCAGTATATCAAACCACCTAGGGATCATCAAAGCAGAGAACCCCTTTAATAACCCAAGGCTCCCTTTTTTCCAATGCCTAGACCTCCCCCTCCCCCATGTTCTTTAGTACCGTCTTTTCACCGTTCTCATACAACCTTCGTACAAACGTCTTCTTGCCTTGGCTTGTGCCGCTAATCCCATTGTCAGATAAAGTGCCATGTAGTGACGTACCATACTGGATCAATAATTAATACTTAGCACCAGTCATTTCTAAATGAAATTAGCATTATAAAAGAAGAAAATCCTTCCCTCACTAATGGACAAAGGCGAATAAAGCGAGCATGAAATCTGCAGCGCGACGGCTCAACAGCCCTTCTAAAAATGACAAACATATTATTTCCTCTGAACATAATGTCCAAACTTATGAAACTGTGCTAAGTGTCATTAACCGGAATGTTCCTCAATTTGGGGACAACAATTCGTCTGTCACACAAGTCAATTCCCTAATTATGTTCTGATATTTTTACAGGCTGTGCAATAAAAGCTGAAGAACCAGATGTTTTGCCAATATTCTGCAGAGAGGGCATAAAATAAAACCGAGAACACGCGGACAGCCAACAGTCCCCCGAGAAGACCCGCAAGGCTGCTATTGTCCTTCTCAACTTGCTGCTGTCACTTTTCTTACCTGCAAGGAATTGCTATAGGTGACACATTTTTTTCTTACTTGTAAATTAAAGTTCTGATCAGATGGAAGGTTTAGGCAGGGGTATAACTAGCCCTATAGACCCTATAGCACAGTTTTGACTGAGGGCTCCCACACATGGTATAACACCCCCTTTACTGGCCCCCACATAGTATACTACCTCCTTTACAGATCCCCATATGGTTTAATGCCCCCTTTACTGACCCCCACATCATGTACTAACTCCTTTACTGACCCCACATGGTATAATACCCCCTTCACTAGCCCCCACATGGTATACTACCTTCTTTACTGATTTCCATATGGTATAATGCCCTCTTTACTGGCCCCCACATGGTATAAAGCCTCCTTTACTGGCCCCACATCTTATAATACCCCCTTTACTGGCCCCACATGGTATACATTCTCCATTACTGACCCCCACATAGTATACTACCTCCTTTACTGGCCCCACATGTTATAATACCCCCTTTACTGGCCCGACATGGTATAATGTCCCCTTTACTGGCCCCCACATGATATAAAGCCTCCTTTACTGGCCTCCACATGGTATACATTCTCCATTACTGACCTCCACATAGTATAATTCCCCCTTTACTGACCCCAACATGGTATACTTCCTCCATTACTGACCCCCACATGGTATACTTCCTCCATTACTGACCCCCACATGGTATACTTCCTCCATTACTGACCCCCACATGATATACTACCTCCTTTACTGGCCCCCACATGATATAACACCCATTTTTTGGTACCCACACAGTATAAAGCTTCCTTTTGCTGGCCCCATGCAGAAAGTGCTCTCTTGGAAGGCCTCTATACAGTGGTTGGTTATGTGAATTGCATCCTTTAAAGCTTTTGTTAACCTTGTGATATTTTGCTGAATTGGTTTAATGAAAAATTGGGATCCTTAACCAAACTGGAGATCACTTAAGTGTGGACATCCATATACATTGGTTGAACTTCCCCCAGATTTTTCCATAGTGTTGTTATACAACTCACAACCCAATCCATCATACGACACAAAAATTATGTCTCATGAAGACCACTCATTTCTATCATGGAGAAGGGTCTACCCGTCATGTGTCCTTCCTTACCTTTTAACTTGGCTTAACATATCCCATGAAGAGTGTTGCGAGATGACCAGCTTTAAAAAATAACATGATTTGCTGATACTCTGATGGGAGTTGTTTTCACTTTATATGACTGTGGTTGTGAGGTGCATTGCATCCTGTTCTGCCAGCCATGTTAATATAATATATTGAATTATATGGCGTTCGGGACATAACTTGGGTGTATCAGGTGACACCTGGGTATGGGGTCTTGGTACAGATTTTTCATTGGGAACCGGTAGCTTAATGTCACACCTCTGCTGGAGTCCTGTCCAAGACCCAAGTATAATAGATATAATAGATCACAGGATAGGTCATCAGTATCATATAGGTGAGAGTCTGGCACCAAGACATGAACAATTGGCTGTTGGAAACCATATACAAGATACATGGCTGGAAATAGCTAATCATCCAAGTGAATGGGAGCAGAGTTGCAGTAGCTCAGTGCCATGTCTATGTACACTGTATACAGCTATTGGCTCTGTACACTGTATTGGTGGCATTGGTGCACTGCAGCAACACTCCCATACCTTATATATGGCTTTCGACAGCTGATCGGTGTGGGATCCTATTTGGACCCCAACTGATCTGATACAAATGATGACCAATCTTATGGATAGGTCATTGGTGTACTTTATGCCTGCAAATCGGACAACCCCTTTAATAAAATTTGAGATTAGTTAAGGATGGAGCAGTATAGCTATCCTATTGCCTATATACAGGATAGCTATATACTTCTATAGCATTTGGTCTTGGTAAAGTTAAGATTCTCCACTGATTTTGTCAATTACCTCTGCCAAAATGGGCACGGAAAAGTAGTCATCACTCCACAGGGGGCGATAATGAGCGGCGTGGGGAATATGTGAATTCTGGTGCCCAACCTGTGACACGATGGAGTTATAATTTGTGCATGATCTCACTACTTAGCCTAGAAATGTTTCGAGCGTGCATGACTGGTCCAGTGTATTGCGGCTGCCGGCGGTGCCAATCTCGTTGATTAAACTGAAGTCTGTAACCACCTGAGCTGTACCCGTCTCATTCCTAATCTACATAGAAATCAGAACATCAAGTCTATCTATGTATTCTGGTCATAAATCTGCTGTCTTCCATGTGTACAGACAATTTATAATGGCTATTTAATTCCTATCCTCTCAATAAACGCCGCCATTCTCGCTGGAAACGTATTTATTTCATTGTTAATCTTCTCCATTTATCTCGCCCAGCGCTTTGCTGCTCTCTCGTGCAGCTTTGTTTGTCGGTATCTTCATGCTGCAGGGAGAGAGAGCAGATTTTTTTTTCCTCCTCCTCCATTTTTGGACTTTGCTGGCTGTAGACCAGCAGTCGAAGGGTGTATAAGGAGATTGGGTTGGGAAGAAGCGTTGGGTTAACCCATTACAGGCCACTAGAGACGTCGCGAAAACCCCACCTCGGCGTTATTCCATTAAATGATACCGGCAGCGCCTTTAAGGTTTGCCAACCTCTTATCTCCTAGAGGATTATGGGATCCACCAGAGAGATAAGTCAGAAGCTGGCAGCTGGCATGGTTCCCCGAGAAGGAAAATGATCGCTAAAATACAAGTTGGCTGAAAGCACAATGGAAAAGATTTAAAGCAAACTTATTTTTATGAGTTTCTTCCCCTCCTGAATTACCCGGTGATGCATCTTTAATTCTCCTGCTCACTTTCCATACAATCCTATCTGACAAATAGTGATAACAATAGGAACAGCCAAGGGCGGAAGAACGAAAAATTTTGCTTTTCTAGGTATTTATTGTAAGGATTTCTCTATTACATCTAGGCGGAATAAAAATAGTATACCTTCTGACTCATTAAATGATTAGATTGTTGTTTGTTGCCTCCCCCATGCTTTACACTGAAGCTTCGCTTCTTGACATTCAGGCCATAAAAATAGACAAAAATTATAAGCCATAAAAATAGACAAAAATACAGGCAACAACCCAGTCAATGAAAATAAAGCGGGTGAGATTATTCACCCCAAAACACAAATACCTTCATCCAGGATCCAGGAACTGATTAAAAGCTACAGGAAGCGACTAGAGGCTGTTATCTCTGCAAAAGGAGGATCTACTAAATATTAATGTCACTTTTCTGTTGAGGTGCCCATACTTTTGCACCGGTCAAATTTTGGTTTAATGCATATTGCGCATTTTCTGTTAGTACAATAAACCTCATTTCAATCCTGAAATATTACTGTGTCCATCAGTTATTAGATATATCAAACTGAAATGGCTGTTGCAAACACCAAAATATTTAGAACTAAAAATGATTAAGATTAATAGGGGTGCCCAAACTTTTTCATAGGACTGTATATCCTATTAATATTATAAATGTGAAAGTTTGTGAGTTTGGATGTTTGTGGGTTTGTGTGTTTGGATGTTTGGATGTTTGGATGTTTGTTCCTCAATCACGCAAAACCCGCTCGACCGATTTGGCTGAAATTTTCCACAAACATAGTCACTACACTCGATTGCGCAATAGGCTACTTTTCGTCACAACAGCGCACATACGTTTGTGCCAGGACCCCCACAAAACCCAAACTCACACCACCATCTCTGCAATCTCACACACTTTGGACCATAGCAAGCCACAAAATTCATATTGCCCTCTACAGCCTAGCCCCTAACCCCACACAATCACATATACATAGACTTTACCACTTTGCCCCTCCCCTTAACGATACTCCAGGAGGTTCTCTTTAACGCTCCGGAGCAGCCATGTTTGCCGACCCCCACCGCTCTGACAATCCGCGACACCGCCCACCCATGTCAATACCCCTAGGAAGTCTAATAAATGCAAAAAAATAAGTTTAAAAAAAAGTAAAAAAAATATAAAAACAAATAAAAAGGATTAAAAATTCAAATCACCCCCCTTTCCCTAGAACACATATAAAAGTAGTTAAAAACTGTGAAACACATACATGTTAGGTATCCCCGTATCGCCGTAGCGGGAAAAATGGTCAAAAGTGCCAAACCGCCGTTTTTTCACTCTTTTGATTCTGATAAAAATTTGAATAAAAAGTGATCAAAGCAATAACATTTCCCAAAAATGGTAGAACTAAAAAGTACACCCGACCCCGCAAAAAAAGATGCCCTATACATCCCCGTACACGCACGTATAAAAAAGTTACGGCTGTCGGAATATGATGACTTTTCAAAAAAAAATGTTTTAACACAGTTTTGGATTTTTTTAAGGGGTCAAAATGTAAATAAAACCAGATAAATTTGGTATCCCCGGAATCGTAACGAAACACAGAATACAGGGGACATGTCATTTTGGTTGCACAGTGAACGCCGTAAAACCAAAGCCCCTAAGAAAGTCGCAGAAATGCATTTTTTTGTCAAATCCACCCCATTCAGAATTTTTTCCTTGCTTCCTAGTACATTATATAGAATAATTAATGGTGGCATCATGAAGAAAAATTTGTCCCAAGAAAAATTAAGACCTCATATTACTCTGGGAGTAGAGAAATAAAAAAGTTATGGGGCTTAGAAGGAGGGGAGCCAAAAATGAAAAACCAAAATCAAAAAATGCCATCGACGGGAAGGGGTTAACTTCAAATACCTCTGTCCCAAAGTCACTATGTACAGTTTCTCACAACACCGTATAGCAGCTCAAATACAAAGTAACTTCAACACAAAAGTCTCACGTATTCTCTGAATTACAGCAAAAACAAGATACAAAGTTACATTTCATATCCCATACCTTATACACACTACGAAAACCTTACCCCTTACCCTGTATATACCCACTGCTACAATCACCGCAGACGAAGTCGCGGGTACCAGCTAGTATATATATATATATATATATATATATATATATATATATATATATATATGTATATATATATATATATACATATATATATATATATATATATATATATATATATATATACGAATAAGTATATTATAAATATACAAATGTTATATAACCATATAATATAATATAACAAAAATATAATATAATTCATGCCAAAGTGGTTTTAAAAAATCTGCAATATTCCCAGGTATATATGTGTGTGTTTGATCAAAAACATATATAAATCGATCAACCCAAGGACAGGCTCAGCCATATGTAAAGTCAAATTAATAATCGTCTCTTCCAACCCAATGTGCCTGCGCCACAATGGATGTGCATATGGACTTCAATGTATGTATATGCGAATGATAAACCGTAGATGGCCACATCTGACATGAAGCGAGAAGAACATCTTGCCTCAGGCAGCAGATTGTACAATCAATGGGGGATGGCGTTGAGGAGCTGATTTCCAGCTTTCCATCCCACTTCAGATTACTGATACAACGTTTCTGTGAACCAGACCGATCCTGGAACCTGCTGGAGAGGAGAAAAGGAGAGGTGGAATGCACCAGGTCACGGGCACTACATGAAAATCAGGACACAGGAACAGCCGCTTCATTGTCTGCTCCTTGCAACTTTGCTTCAGGACAAAGAAGTGGGTGGTGATCTGAAGCTGATGTTCCTTTGCCCTGCTTTCATATATTATAAGTTTATGTTTATCTATCTCTATGGGGTAATCAGCTGCCAGTCCAGAATCGACAAAAGGTATATTGGGTATGGTGGTTGGTACACTTGGTGGTTGGTGCGCAGAGGAAGAAACCAATTGATGCTAAATTGCTTAGAGAGGTCTCCAAGAGAGCAAGAATCGAAGAAGATGTGCTCGACTGTGGAAGTGAGAATCGTAGAAGTGGGTGTATACCGTTTTTGGTGTCGGACATTGATGGCCATTAGGGTTGAGCCGATCTTGAGATTTCAGGATCGATTTTAAAATCCGATTTCAGATCATTTTCCAGCCGATACCGATCGTGATGGTGAAATTTGCTCGATCGCCGATCGGGATCCGATCTTTTCCAATCCCGATCGCTCAACCCTAGTGGCCAGGTATTGACAGGAGAGAAAAAAATTCTTATTGTATTTGTTACTATTATAGCCAGCTGCCAGCCCTCTAGGATGTGGCGATTGTACCGATAATGGAGGAGGAGATAGCGGGTGAAATCCCGGGTGGTAGAGTAGACCAAAGGTATTTTTGGTACAGCAGTTGATGTCTGAACAGTGCAGAAGACCTGAAAAGCCACCTGAGACAGTCTAGCTTGGAGAGGCCTACAAGAGACAGAAGAGTAGAAGGCATGCTCATCTTTGGATTAAAGGGGTTGTCCCATCACAAGGATCCTATCTATACTGCTTGTTAATGTGGATGTAAGACTTTTCCTAAATACACTGCTTCAGCAAAACTGCTTTGTTTGTCCACTATCTTACTTAATTCAATTCATTGTTGACACGGCCCTTGACTTATCTGCTCAAAAGTCAAGTGACATATCTGCTGCTCTCAGGGGGGAGGAGGGGCTAAGTGCAGGGAGCGAGCCTGTGTTTCTAGCTATTCCTGTGTCTACACCACGTGACCTAGCTTCCTGTTAGCAGATAGGGGAGAGGAGCTGCTTTCATTTCTTCTGTTCTCCCAGTTATCAGGCTAGCTAATTCAATTGTGTTCATTATGGCAGAGACAGGCAGTCTCTGTATGTAACACAGAATGGAGTTGCTCCTGCCTGTACTTCATAGTCCAATATTGTGCATATAGTGTTTAAGGACCTTTGATGACAGGCCCTTCAGCCGCCCCATAGGATCACGTTATGTGGCGGGCGGAGCTAAACGGCAGGTTGCGTGTGAAACCTCGCCCACCAAATGATGCAAGAAACCAGGAAGAAAGAAGATTTTACAGCAGTGAAGACTGATGAGTATGCGACGTGGGAATACCCCTTTAATTGTCCTTACATTCATTTCCATACCCCTTGCATTTGACGGATATCTTTGGTCCCACTAGGCATAACCATTGGCCTATGTCCACCAGTTACTGCATATTACAACTATATAGGTTATTTTTCCCGCCATCCTTGATGTACAGATATGACATCAGATTATATGAGATCCCAGGGTATAATAATAGTACCTCCGATTGTGAATGAATGAGTTTCCACTATCTTTAGCTGCCACCATCGGTGTCTGGCATTGGGTTAATCCCTTCTATCCATTTAGGACACTTGTATGGGTGGCAGGACTGAGCGTTCATGTGTATGGGGTATCAGAACAGCTATTGGGCACAATAATGTCAGGTATACGGGTGCCGAGAGTCACTTTTCTTTATTAACATGGAAAGGGTAAGGAAACTTAGGTCCCTTCCAGCTATTGCTAAGTATTCTGTATATACTAAATCTGGCCCAGACTATAACTTGTATAAATTTATGTAATTTATGTATGAATCCTGCATACATAAATATAACTTTTATTCACAATAAATGAAGGATTACAGACCCGGTGCATTGTAATGTAATCTTATGGAGGCTGCTCGGAGCTGCTAATCTCCTAGCCTGCACCAACATAGAAACCGCCTGACAGGGCGTAGTACAGGATCTATTTTTCTTACAAAATTGAAGGGGAAAAAAAGAGCTCTGTCTGTTTTGAGTGAAATTTTTTATAACAGGCCCGGAGACATGGCGTCAGGGAGCATTTCATTAACATGCTCCCATATGTCAAGAGCCCTTCACTACACACTGTGTTGTCTTTACAATGTTGCTGAATTCCTCTGTAGCCTGGTCGATTCTGTAATATTCACGTAAGGCAGCACCGAGAGAGAGAATTTGCCTTAATATTTCATGCACCTATCCACTTGGTACTTCCTGACATTTTTTCCTTCTCTGCCTATGCAACTGTATTATGCAACTAAAGAGAATTTTCCAGAATTAGAAAAGTTAAGTTGCTGAAATGTGATACGTGAAAAAACTCATTACTTACATACTGAGTGATCGGGATCGGGAAAGATGGGATCCCGATTGGCGATCGAGTAAATTTCACGATCGGGATCGGCTGGCAAATTATCGAAAATCAGATTTTAATAACGATCCTGAAATCTCAAGATCGGCTCAACCCTACTCCATAAACATAAAGTAACTAGGGTTGAACGATCGGGATCGGGAAAGATCGGATCCCGATCGATGATGGAGCAAATTTCACGATTGTGATCAGGATTGGCTGGAGAATGATCGAAAATCAGATTTTAAAAACGATCCTGAAATCTCAAGATCGGCTCAACCCTAGTCCTAACTGGTGTTCACCTGTTCTGCGATGGTGATGTGCCATATGTGTGCAGAGACCACCAAGGCTGTGATCATGACATGGCCGTGTACATTACATGTCAAGAAGACTGAAGAGTGGACATTTTGTTTTCCATTCACAGAAACCCCTAGGTTCCAGGTATCTCAGTGTCCTTGGTGGTACAATGTTTGGATCTAGCACCTTCCGTACTTTATCCAGAGTAACAACATCCTCAAGTACCTAACATGCATAAAGACAAGGACGCCAATGTGTAGGGAAATTGGTGCCCATGACTCATAAAAGCGATGGGCAGGAGCCTTAAGAACCCAACCTATCTAAAGACATGGACACCAATATTTACAGAATGACTGAAGAAAATCTGAAGATGAACACTGACCAGTTTTTTGTACCCAACAAATATGAACAAAGGCAAGAACATCAATATAGATGGTGGAGCATGGAGACAACATAGAAATGAAAAGAGACAATAGCTTTCCTAAAAACTGGGGTGTAGCTATAAGGAATGATGAAGATCCAGGCTCCTGAGTAGGCCTACGGGTCTTTTTGCAACCTAAAAAAGGCAGATTGGAACCAAAAAACTTTAAGTTTCACAAAGTTCACGATGAATTTGCATGAAGTGATTTTTCACCATTTTTTCCCTACCATAATAAGGATCAGTTTGTTAAGGTGAAATATTAAAAATTTAATTACTTGAATTTTTATTTTTGGGGGAAATTGAATTATGTTGGAAGGTTCCTCAACTGGGATAACCAGAAATCTACTGTTATCTGAGGGCAGTCCTGACAGTAATTTTTCGGTTCCTGCAGTGCCACCACAGTGGGAACTAAAGATTACCTAGAGCTTGTTCACACTAGTGGAATGTCTGTGAAATACAAAACAAGACAGGTCTTCCAGAGCAAGAACCACTCTTTGTAATTACTGAATCTTCTGGCCAAGAGATGAGGAACCTGAACAGAGGACATTCCAATTTGTAGTCAGAATTTCCAAATCGAGTATATGACCATGGGTGTTCTACCCTAGACAACCCCTTTAAGATGGTTGACTATTGGTTTCAGTGTTCTTGGTAAGGCATACTTAATAGGACCCTGACCTGTAAGGTTCTCCACAGCAAGAACCACTCTTTGTAACTACTGAATCTTCTGACCAAGAGATGAAGAACCTGAACCAGTCCTAATTGAGTATATGACCATGGGTGTTCTATACTAGACTTTCTCTTTAAGATTGTTGATCAATGGTTTCAGTGTTCTTCATAAGGCATACTTAATAGGACCCCAATCTATAAGGTCCTCCAGAGCAAGAGATGATCTTTGTAACCGCTGAATCTTCTGGCTGAGAGACGAGGAACCCGAACAGAGGACCACACCTCTAAGAATTCAGAATTCTATAAGTGGGGGTGTTCTAAACTGGACCACTCCTTTAAGACTCTTAATGATTAGTCTCAATGATGCTTATTTGGCATACTTGATAGGACCCTGACCTGATCGAACATTGTAGTCTCACTAGATCATTCTCATGGGTTTGCTTATACAGTAGATGGAGATGGATCACTCCAGGGACTTTGCGCACCAATATTTATTTTCAGGATGTTGAAGGCTACGTAATTGCTATGAACTCCAGCGTATTAAAGCTTTGACTAATGGCTTGCAAAGTCAAACGTGTATAGCTGACGAAATCCCTGCAACCTTTCAACTATTGATTGTGGCTTTGAGAACTTCACCCAGCCCCCCAATCTATCCCTCCCTTTTCCTGACCAGGGATGTATAATTATGTATTGGATTTAGCGTGGGGTGATCAGAAAGCTGAAAGATAAACTGGTGTCATGATGTATCAGCACACGGCAATTACCGAGCATCCGTCAGGAGGCCGAAAATTAGTGCAGTGCTGTAGATGGTGAGAGGAAGCTTGTGGTTTATACGGTAAGGAGACCATGGAAAGCCCAAGGCTCTTGGATGAAGAGCGGAAGAAGTAATAAGACCTGAGAATTCTTTATGAAATGTCTTGAGCTGCAAATCGAATATCATCACTTAAGCACTCTGTATCATATCCACAGATGATGGCTAGAAGGTGTCAACACATAGAAATGTTTTTGAAATTTTGAGGTGTCGCCAAGCTATCCAAATATGAGATATCCATGACTAGTATCCATGGCTGAGCAAGCCCTGCATTTCACAAGTAGTGGCTCAGATAAAGAACTAACTTGGGGGTTGTTCCGCTTACCGATGGTGGAAAGACACAGAGGACTATGGTAGGGTGTAAAGAAGAGATACCTCCTCAATCCATGTTGGTGGAGTGCCCTGAATGTGGATACGGTTTGCTAAGCAATCTGTACCTCCATACTACTTATGACTGTAAGATCTACAGAAACTTTTGCAAGCATTACCTATTCAACTACCACTGGGGGCACCCATTGCCAAGGGAACCCAAAAATATCAACACCTAGGAGACCTTCAGCATTTAATACCTTGGATGAAACATCTCTACCACCAGAGACCAAGGTTCCCGCTTCAATACTGTTCCACCCCCCTCCAGGGCCCATGAGAGGAGAGGAAGTGAGTAACTGCCATCTTGACTCCCTCCAATTCTATTGGGGTCAGGTCATGTTTTTCACCTAACAAGTCATCATAAATCTTGAAGTTAATAGTTTTATAAAATTTTGCATCAATAAAACCCCAAAGGCATTACAGATATAAACCAGAAGTAATAAGCACCGATAAACAAGACAAAGTGAAAAATATATCAACTTTATTAGAAATATGTGATAAGTGGATAAAAAGTTGTAAGACATAATAGCGTTCAAGTAAAAAAGCAGGAAAACAACGCAGACGTGAGAAAATACAAGAAGGGAAAATGGTCCCCTGGGCAGAATAGGCAAACAGCAGAACTTATTAAATTAAAGCTGCAATACCAAAAAGATCTGTGCCAAAAGTGCAAAACATGTGATAAACGTGGCTAGTACAAGGCATAATGGGTATACAATAAGAAAAATCTATAGTTACCATTCCCAGAGGAGTCCAGGAACCCTACAAGATGCCTACACAATGGGATGGATCCATCGGGAGGTGTTCAACTAACGTTCCGATAACTTGGCCGATTCCATTTGTAGCATAGCCAGAACAGAATGTTTAATGTAACAATTTGGGTTACAATAATTGACTTCACACATTTCAAGCCACACCCACATATTTAATGAATGTGATGTCGATACATTTATAGGAAATTTTGGTTTCTTATGTATTCTCTTTCCGATGTTGTTATTCATCTCCTCCATTGTGTTCTGCTCTGTAGATTTTGGACTTGGTCCATTGAGTGTCACCAAGGGACTTTAGCTCATTAGACTTGGTTACATTATTGACTTTTCCCACTGTTCACAAGTGTCGGAATGTGCCCTTATTGACCTCTGTGACTACATGAAATAAAACTGTTCCTATACATTACTATTTCAGGAGAAGGCAGGTCATTCAGTTAAATTGAAGTAGTGCCATCATGGACGCTTCTGAAAGGTGTGATTAGACGTTTTCTCATGTACTTTAGTGATGGAGAAATGTTGCGAGATTTGCTTTGCAAATATTCCGAGGTTGACCAGAAAAATTAGTTTCAGGTTGAAATTTTTTGGTCCAAACCTGAAGTGTAGGGTAAAGTTAGTGATTATACTTGGGGCTCTCTTCTGTGGCCCAATTATAAGCATGAGGGGTGACCTAGGAACTGAAGGAAATGGTGGATGACCTGGGAAGAGGACTCAAATTCTGGAGGATTGTCCCCAACTGTTGCCCAGACATGTACCGTGTGCATGTGCAGGTCACCCAAGGCAATGAAGGATACAAACACTTTTCCTCGTCTCTCCAGTCCTCTTTACTGAGGTAGATGATGGCAGTACAAGCTATGTAGCACTTCTGTGGTACATGAGATGACAATTGATGGGTTGAAAATAACAGTAGCAGTTAGGCTCATTGTAAGATTTCAGGATAAGGTGTATGCACTTCCATGGATTTCCCGGTCAATGCAGAACCCGTCCTCTTACCCACACGTATTCAAGGTTATTTAGTTTGCAGATAGGAGGTTTTTCCTCTTAAGCTGGACAAGCTATTTCATTCACTCTACTAGGGTTGAGCCGATCTTGAATTTTCAGGATCGATTTTAAAATCCAATTTCCGATCATTTTTCATTTGAACCCGATCTGGATCCCAATTCTGATCCCAATGCAAGTCAATGCGATTTTTTTTATTAATCGGAGATCAGATTTTAAAAGCAATCCTATTCACTATACAGCATGGAATCTAACAATTGTTAGAATCCACGCTGTGTAGTAAATCACTAAAGTAGCCAGAGGATTTTTTTTTAATCCTCTGGCTACTTAATCCCCCCTGGTGTCCAATTACCTCCAGAGATGGCTGGTCCGGTGCCTTCCTTCTTCTTTGCCTCGCTGCCGCTCCACGCAACTCTTCTCCCTTCGCTGCCCCCTCCCTGACAGGTTAGTAGAGTGTGGGCGGGTTAGGAGAGTGTGGGCGGGTACTAGGAGGGGAGATGTCACATCTCCCCACCCTGTACCCACAAACACTCTCCTAAGCCACAAGCCCCGCCTACCTAGCGCTTTAAACACTAACCTGGGAGGCGGGGCAGCGAGGCAAGAAGAAGGAGGGCACCGGAGCAGCCATCTCTAGAGGTAAGTAGCTGCTAGAGATGTTTAGTTTAGCCTCCCATTCGAATGAATGGAGGCAGCCGGCGTGCAGTGGATTAAGGCTGTGTGCCGGCTGCTTCCATTCATTCCTATGGAACTGCAGCGGAGCAGTGTGAAGGCTAGGCAAAGCATTGTGGGAAAAGATCACCGATCTCGATCCCACATAAAAAGAATACGATCGCTCAACCCTAACAATCACAGTCCAAGCTATCCACGCCAATAAAGGGACTTCTTTCCATGCTGTCCTTCAAGAAGGCCTACTCACCAAAAGTGCAGAAATGGGCACTTAAGTAGGGAACCATTCCTACCCTTGGTTGCCTGGGCAAGACTTGACGTAAGTGAGTAGTGCTATAGGAGAGCAGCAAATAGCCTCATCAATGGTGCAACTATGTTCTGTCTCAAAGACGTCACTGCATGGTACAGGATGCAGAAATTTGGTGTTACATTGATTTGTTCAAGTGTCCCTGGAGCCATTTTTTTAATAGGAGGGGTACTGCCACCAACTGTAGATAGCCCTGGACCACCATGATAGTGACATGGGAAAGTCGGGTTCCCTGACTGCTATACATATTGTTAATGGAAAGGGGCCCAATAGATGCCTGCCCAGGGGAGGGGGCTAAAAATAACAAAAACTTATACTCACCTCTCTTGGGCTACTGGCGCATACTGGCATCCTCTCCGTGGCTATTCCGGCTTGTGACAGACATCAATGCTAGGGCCTGTGATTGGGCCCCAGAAGTCACGTGGGGTGAACCGGCATAATGATGTTAGTCGCAGGCAGAAGAAGAGTGAAGAAGATGCTGAAGAGAGCTGGACAGAAAGAGGATGCCCAGGAAAGATGAGAACAAGTTTTTCTTATTTTTAATCACTTCTCCTGGGCCTCTACGTATTATAGTATAAGTATAATTATAGTATAATAATACAGTAGCACTGAAGTGGAGGGGGTTCACATGAAACAGCTCTAGGGGGTTACTGCACAACATCTTATACTGTGTGGACTGTGTGGAGGTGACTGTGGAGTATAGTATACAGTTTGGAGGCCACTGTGGAGCATATAAGACTGTGTAGGGGCCACCGTATTCTTGATAGCTGCAGTTGTGGGTACAAAAGCTGTATCACTTTAAGTATTTAAGATATTGCTTTAACACCTCTGTCACTATCAAGAATTTTCTGTAGGGAGGAGGTAGACAAAAGTTTGCACCGGGCCCACATGACTTTAGTTACGCCACTGTCAGTTTCCATGGCCTATAAATGATACCATAGCCTGCAGAATCTGTGGACTTGTCTTCATTGAGCAGATCTGGGACGTTATTGGTGAGCAATTGTAGACGGAGCTGCCAGCAATCAGTCTTATGGTTTTTGTGCCCAAATGTTTGCAGCGTGACATAACATTCCTCAGACAAACACAATAACCTCACTGCTAGCATGCTAAGTGCGTGTATTTCTGCACATGGTGCTCATATTCCATACCCAATAAATTGAGATGTTTTGAATGCTTAGTTTCCATTTTTCATCATTTGCATATCACTTACATGTCTATAGATCCTGTGATTTCCATAATTCCAAGAATGTTCCCTCTTCGTGCTGCAATTTCAATGTTGAGGAGTGTAGAAACAATGATTGCGTGTGTAATATGGAAGCAGAAAAATTTACACAAGTGATGTAATTCTTGGGGACACTAAAAATGCCATTGTCCCCACCGATGATAAAACAGGGATGAAGAGGCCCATTTAGTCTGAGGGAACTAGGTGGCCTCCTCTGTTCACCCCCTTTGCCTAGTACAATTAGCAAATCAGCTCGTAAGAAGATGGATTCTTCCAAAATATTCCAAATTGTTCTATTTTTCATGAAACCGAACAATGGAGATTTGTCTCAGAAGATATCCCAGATTATAATAATGTCACATTTCATTTTGATGTAACTTTGGCTGTGCTTATCTTAGCCCTAAGAGTATTCTACACTATGTTTTATAGATAGGTTCCTAGGAGTCCTGACAGTGTTCTACACTATATTTTATAGATAGGTTCCTAGGAGCCCTGGCAGTATTCTACACTATGTTTTATAGATAGCTTCCTATGAGCCCTGACAGTATTCTACACTATGTTTTATAGGTAGGTTCCTAGGAGCCCTGACAGTATTCTACACTATGTTTTGTAGATAGGTTCCTAGGAGCCCTGACAGTATTCTACACTATGTTTTATAGATAGGTTCCTAGGAGCCCTGACAGTATTCTACACTATGTTTTATAGATAGGTTCCTAGGAGCCCTGACAGTATTCTACACTATGTTTTATAGATAGGTTCCTAGGAGCCCTGGCAGTATTCTACACTATGTTTTATAGATAGGTTCCTAGGAGCCCTGACAGTATTCTACACTATGTTTTATAGATAGGTTCCTAGGAGTCCTGACAGTATTCTACACTATGTTTTATAGATAGGTTCCTAGGAGCCCTGACAGTATTCTACACTATGTTTTATAGATAGGTTCCTAGGTGCCCTGACAGTGTTACACTATGTTTTATAGATAGGTTCCTAGGAGTCCTGACAGTGTTCTACACTATGTTTTATAGATAGGTTCTTAGGGGCCCTGACAGTGTTATACACTATGTTTTATAGGTAGTTTCCTAGGAGCCCTGACAGTATTCTACACTATGTTTTACCGATAGGTTCCTAGGAGTCCTGAGAGTATTCTACACTATGTTTTGTAGATAGGTTCCTAGGAGTCCTAAGAGTGTTCTACACTATGTTTTATAGGTAGTTTCCTAGGAGCCCTGACAGTGTTCTACACTATGTTTTACCGATAGATTCCTAGGAGTCCTGAGAGTATTCTACACTATGTTTTGTAGATAGGTTCCTAGGAGTCCTAAGAGTGTTCTACACTATGTTTTATAGATAGGTTCCTAGGAGCCCTGACAGTGTTCTACACTGTGTTTTACCGATAGGTTCCTAGGAGTCCTGAGAGTATTCTACACTATGTTTTATAGATAGGTTCCTAGGAGTCCTGACAGTGTTCTACACTATGTTTTATAGATAGGCTCCTAGCAGACCTGAGAGTATTCTACACTATGTTTTATAGATAGGTTCCTAGGAGCCCTGACAGTGTTCTACACTATGTTTTATAGATAGGTTCCTAGGAGCCCTGACAGTGTTCTACACTATGTTTTATAGATAGGTTCCTAGGAGCCCTGAGAGTATTATACACTATGTTTTATACTGTATATAGGTTCCTAGGAGTCCTAAGAGTATTCTACACTATGTTTTAAGATAATTTAAAACTTGGTTGGTACCAAACTTATTTGTTCTGAAACTAACCAGGGACCCATGCTGCAGAACCCAAACACAAAAGGAATCTTGAGAGGTTCATCATTCCACATCTATCCCCTCACTTGTCAGGAAAATATGGTTCCTTATGAGTGTTTAGATTTTCTATTTGGTTGAGAAGAAGTGACCATACAGGTATATCTCTCTTTTACACCCTCAATAGCTGTTGTCTACTTCCAAGTACCCTGTACACATACATACTTAACTGAGGCACCTATTATTTCCATTAAGTATCCGGTATGTTGAAATTTGCACCCTACTACATACATAAGATAGCCAGTGGGTTGCACTAGCTTTTATGTATATGACCAGCTTAAAGGGGTTCTCCAGGGAATCTGTCAACACTTACTTTTACCTGGATCCTTTATGTGTCAATCCTAGGGTTCCTGGGCTGGTTCAGAACCTGGAAGGGAGGAGGTAGGGCAACACGGGAGGTGCAAGATAGTTTCAATCAGGTGGCCCAGGTTTGGAACTAGCCTGGAACCCCTAAGTATGGTGCACAAAGAACCCTGGAGGAAATAAGTGTTGACATACTCCCTGTACATTCCCTTTAAAGGTATGGGGATTAGAAATGTTGTGTCTGCAGTAATATTATTTGTTCTTTTTGCTTTTGTTTTGCTCAGAAGACAATCCTGGAGCCCATTACATATTCCCCATGTTTACAGAATAATTTACTCTATGTGATGAGATACAACAATATCAATATGCCGCACTTTACGGCAATGACTACTATCAGACACCTCTTGTTAGACGCAGTTACATTATTTGTGCAATGTTTCAGACACTTGTTTGAAGCAATTACCTGCAGAACGCAGAGTATCTCGACAAGCAATTGTGCAAAGTATTGTATTTGTAGATAATAGAAGTCATTGACTTTATTAACCATTCTTTATACCAGTCTGCCATATCTGCACTTCTGTACTGAAAGTGACATCATTGGTTCTTGCACTAGTAGCGTTCAGTGACAGTCCCTATGGCTGTTATAGGACTCCTAGAGTTTGGTCCAACCCGCATGAGCCGATCCTTCTTCCTCATGGGTGTGTGAAGGAAACTGACCTCAATGTTGGGAACTGGCCCATGGGTGAAGCCTGTTGTACTGAACCATGGCTTAGAGGAACTCAAAATTCCATCAATATTTGGTGTGACCTTTGCCCTTTGCCTTCCATCAGTTCTTTTCAGAACACTTGTAGACAGTTTTTGAAGGAACTCGACAAGGAGGTTGTTCCCTCCATCTTGGAGGACTAATCACAAATCTTCTGTGAATGTAGCCTTGCTCCAATCCTTCTGTCTCTTCATGTCATGCCAGACTGGATGATGTTGAGACTAGGGCTCTATCGGGCCGTATCATCCTCTTCCAAAAGGCAAAGGTCACATCATATTTCGATTTCTCTTTTCTTTATACACTTAATTTTGTTAATTTTCAAAAATAATCTATTAACCCTTTTTGGAGAAGACCTCCAAGAAGAACACAAGCTTATACGTAGCATTTTGCTATAAAACACCATGGTCTTAAAATCGCAACTTTGAGAACAGTGCTATAAAGGAGTTGTTGGCCTTGTTCTACAAGGGTCCTCCGACAACAAGGTTTCCTGCTGCTGAGGTCCTCATATGTCTGCTACAAATTGTGGAAACTGGTAATAAGTGTTCAATTCTCCTGCAGCTCCCCCACAGGTGAAAATGTAATAGTACACATACTTATTAGATGTTGTCTGTGCAATGCACAAAGAAGGTGGCCCTCTTGAGTGAAAGGTTCTGGTTAATAATAAGGGTATCTAGCCATATAAGATCAATTTCCACATACAAAGTGGAATTTTTATGATAACCTGAGATCTTAAAGGGAATTTCCAGCCATATTAGTGATTTCAGAAATGGCTACAATATCAAAAGAACCAATGCAACACTCACCCCACCAGAATCCCCGATCCTGTTCACTGATGCCTGGTCCTGGGTCCGATGTCGGGGACACTTCCTGTCTTGACAGGAAGTGCCCTCTTAGCCGATCAATGGTCACAACATTGACCCACCACATCCAGTTGTTGGCTGAACAGGCATTTCCTCTGTCTTTAAGATGGAACCAGGAAGTAGAGGTGGGGGTTACCAGTAATAATCGGATTAGGAGAAAGTAGGGGGGTACAGGGTGTTCGGCACCCATTTTTTTTGTTTTAACCCCTTCTTAGCCTATTCTAATCTTTTTCTGCCATGCCAACCCCTCCAACCTTGATGCAGAGCATGAAGCAGTACAGATGAATGCGGACGACTTGTGAGTCATATAGCGAACTGTAATTCTGGAATAATCGTGCTGCATTAAGATGACATCATTGAGCTGCTGCAATGCATTAAAATCACCACTTGATCATCCATAGGTGGACAAATGGTGCATGCCTGCCAAGCTTCCAAGTATGCCGTGTGCATCTGCTGCAGGGCATTAGATCTATTTCCTAGGCCTAGCTTCATTTTTACACTCCTCAGTACCGATGATCAAGGTATTTGCTGGGGTGTCTTCCATACAATGAATATACCAGGTGACATTCTGGTTGCTGGCTGTATATCTCCAGGCCGATGGCTTCTGACAAGATGTTTGAAGAAGATCATTAGCAGAGATAAATCTTTTTTAACATTGCCTTTGAAACTTTCCATGACCATCTCAAAGGCCCACGTGATGCTGTTTATTGGATAAGAGGACCAGACTTGACAGCTGGAGTCAGATCCATGACACTTCTGGGACAGATCCACTGACACAGAAAACGGCCGACTCTACTCCGCATTTCTTAGTTCTTTTGTTTTATCTGCAGTCAGGTTTGAGGGTGCAGGATAATATTTACTATAATACGGCCTGGCTCCAGCCATAGAAAGTCACATAGCAGGAGCCCTGCAGATTTAACCCCTAGATGACTGCCTTACCATCAGTTCCCATCCAGGGGTGATCCACATAGGTGCTGCACTACCTATGGTCTGGATATATCCATCATTTCAAATACTCTTTATGTAACCCGGGTAAGACTGCTCATCCTGTTCTTTCTGGTTCAGGAAGAAAAAAAAAACTAGTCATATAGTGGAAAGACTTGATCTTGGTCTGTATTTGCTTATGGAGTCTGGTCTAGGGTCTGTAGTAATATAACTGGGGGTCCATATATGTTTAGGTGGGTTTTGGTCGGGGGTCTATACTTCTTTACAGGATCTGTATTAATTTAACTGGTCTGATCTGGGGTCTGTAGATGTTTGGGTGGGTTTGGTTTAGTGTCTGCATTTTTTTTAGGGTCTTTATTAATTAAACCAGTCTGATCTGGGTCCATATATGCATTTGTTTACGGGGCTTGTATGAACTTGTTTGATCTGGGGTCCATATATGTTAAGGTTGATTTAGTGTTGGTCAGTTTTTGTTTACAGGGTCTTCATTGATATGGTGTGGAGTCAGGGTTCTAGGGGTTTTTATTTCATTAAGGGACAGGGGCGTAACTACCAGGGTACCCACAGTGCACGGGGACATTAGGGGACCTGGCGGCAGCCGCTACTGCAGGTTTTTCTTTTAAAGGGATCCTATCATTCGATCACTTTTTTTTCTCCCTAACACGTCGGAATAACCTTAAAGGCTATTCGTCTCCTACCTTTCGTTGCCTTCTCCGTGCCGCCGTTTACTTAAAATCCCGTTTTTTCTCGGTATGTGAGTTCTTTTGCAGCACTGGGGGTGGGCTCCAGCGCTCAAACAGCACTGGGGGCAGCCCCAATGCTGCCAGAGAACTCTCCAGCACCGCCTCCATCTTTTTCTGGAATGAGGTCTTCACCGCGTCTTCTTCCAGTGGTGGCTTCTAACTTCTAGGCCTCAAGCCTAGGACAAGCCGACTGCACATGCCCACCGGCCATGAGAAAATGGCTGCTTATAATACTATGTAAGCGGCCTTTTTTCTTGTGGCTGCGATCATGCGCAGTCAGCTTTGCCTTAGGCCCGAGGCCTAGAAGTTAGAAGCCGCCACCTGAAGAAGATGCAGTGAAGACTTTGTTCCAGAAGAAGATGGAGGCAGCGCTGGAGAGTTCTCTGACAGCATTGGGGCCACCCCCAGCGCTGTTTGAGCACTGGGGACCACCCCCAGCACTGCGAAAGTACTCATTTACATACTGAGAAAAAACGGGATTTTAGGCGAACAGCGGCGCAGAGAAGACAACGAAAGGTAGGAGACGAATAGCCTTTCTTAAGGCTATTCCGACGTGTTAGGGAGAAAAAAAAAGTGATTGAATGATAGGATCCTTTTAATAGGTCATTACCTGCTGGAGTAATTCCTTGAGGTAATGGGCCCTATTTACTTACTGATCCTGGTTCCTGCTCACGGCGGGAGGTCAGTCAGTGAGGAGGGGGCCCAATGTCAAAAGTTCGCCATATTTTGAATTGTGAATCAGATTGTGGGATAGTGTGTCCTAGTGTCACATATTGGAGATTTTTAGTGAATTATAAGAAGGGTGTCCCAGTTTAGGACCTTCATCTAGTAGGCATAGTAGAAATGTCTTCCCTGTCTCTTCCTTTCTTAAGGAATCAGCATGTTCACAAATAATTGACAGCGAGCACCATGCAATACATTATTTCCCCTATAGGGGAGCTGCAGGATAACAGAATACTTGGTGCTTAATCACTGATCACTGGGGTTCCAGAATGCAGAACACTTAGAATCTTTGCTCTCTCTATAAATATTGGGATGACTCCTTGAGAATAACATGCCTCTGTGTTCTCTCAATGGGGCGGGGGGTGGGGGGAGGGGTCACCATCTCAGGCACCAGACCTTCCTGTATAATTGAACACAAGAGGGGACTACAAACTCTTATAAGACAGATCTTGTCACAATCACACTGTCCTCCCAGCAGGCAGAGATGCCACAGTCTCTAGCTGTCCAAGTGAGCAGAGCACAGAGAAAGTGACTATTAAAACTTAAGATGGCGTCTGATCCGATACTGACAAAATAGTGAATTACAGGGATATATACATAAGTGGAGTATAAAAACAGGTGAGGATTGCAAGGATGCAAAAAATGTATTTTTCCCCGCTATAGTTATTCTTTAACTTTTAATATTGTCAGTGTAAAGGATGGATTTAATTATTTTTTGGCACTCCGTCTCTTCCGTAAATCATTTTTGCCATACTTTGAGTATTTTTGGATGCCTTTGATGATCCCCTGTAAAAAAAGATTGGGTGGAAAAACACCTGACAGGCTTGAAAAAAGCAATCTCCATGGACTAAGCAGGTCGTATCAGCTGTCATATACCCTGTTTACATCTGGAATTTAGTTCTGTAATGAATCTGCTCTTCGGCGTCAGCCTGGAATGATCCCCCCATGGTTAAACGATGTGCAATTCTCCGTGACTCATCGCCAGAGTTAGAATATATGATTTCTGCTGCTTGATCTATCTCACAGTGAGCAAGGTCAATAAAATGAAAGTATAAATAAGTCTAGATGCCATGCCTTTGCTGTATTGAGCCATCTCACGCGCACACGTCGCCTTCTCCACTCCTGCCCTTGTCTGTGCAGTTTCCAGAATATTCCGCAATGATGAACGAGTGTTGGACTCAGTCCCAGGCCCTACAGGAACTTCCGATTAATTGAGTTAAGACTTCTCCGGCAGGCCTACGGAATTAATTAGCGTCTCGGCGGAATTCACTAGAACATTTCAAGATCTAGACTGAGGCAAGGAAGAGGAATGGACCAGGCCAAGGGACACATTTCAGAATACCTGGTACTCTATATGATACGTGAAGACCATCATTTAAATAGTAGTAACGTTCTTCCTACAAATATAGAATTTTCTAGAGCGTTGGATGTCAACTAGTCCCTCTCCAGTTACTGCAAAACTACAATTCCCAGCAGGCCTTGCCCTTATGGGAGTTGGACCTTTGCAACAGCTGGCAAGCCATACGTTGGAGTCTTGATGACTACTCTTCTAGAATATCTCTAACCACATTGTAATTCAGTTCAACATATGGAAACGTTTTGAGCAGGTGTGGAAAAAATGGGGTAAAGTAAGAATGCTTTCAGAAATAGAAGGGTTAATAGTTAATTTTTGTCAACTAAATGAGAAATCTAAATCCCATCAATATTTGGTGTAACCTTTCATCATTTCTTCAAGGTACACTTGCACACAGTTTTTGAAGGAACTTGGCAGGGAGGTTGTTCCCACCATCTTGGAGAACTTCTGTGGATGTAGGCTTGATCCATTCCTTCTTTCTCATCATGTAATCCCAGACGGACTGGATGGTGTTGAGATCAGGGCTCTATGAGGGCCATATCATCACCTCAAGGCAGGGTCACAAGTAGGAAAGACCAGGCCCAATAGGAAACTTTTGACGTGTTCCCCATACAATATAACGCCCCTTTTATTGGCCCCATGTGGCATAATGTCCCTAACATACCGGAACATCACCATTTAAAATGAGTGACATCGAGGCGTAACAGCAGCCACAGGGGCCGGGACAATAGAGGGCCTGGCGTCAGCTGCTACCGCTGCAGATTTTTATTTTCAATAGGCTGTTACCTGCTGGAGTAACGGGCCCTATTTCCTTACCTATCATGGCTCCTGCTCATGGCCGCTGGTGCTTCCCCTTCTGCAGAAGTGGCTGTGAGTAGGAGCCGGGATCAGTAAGTGAGGCCATGGGCCCGTGAACCCCACAAACACTATCATTATACTTGAAGGGGGGGGGTCTTTTCAGACCCTCAAGTATAATGATTATAGGGCTAGGAAAGGTGAGGGAACACAAAAACACTGTTACTTACCTCTCCTGGCTCTGAAATGCTTCAGGTCTACTTAGTGACGTCATAGACGTCACGTGGGCTGGGTCTTGCGTCTTTATGCATCAGGACACAAGCCCTGGCGCAAGTGATGTCTGTTCCATCATTGAAGATGGCTGATGTCAGCAGGGAGTGTGCCGCTGCCAAGGATAGATAACAAACATTGTTTTTTATGTTTGTATTATCTTCCCCTGGGTCTCTGAATATAATACTATGAAAAGACCCCAGAGTATAATAATTATTCATGGATGGCCCACAATGGGGCATAATATTGCGTGCAGGGGCCACTATGGGGGATAATACTGTGTGCAGGGGCCACTATGGGGGATAATACTTTGTGCAGGGACCACTATGAGGCATAATACTGTGTGCAGGGGTCACTATGGGGCATAATACTGTTGGCAGGGGTCACTATGGGGCATAATACTGTGTGCAGGGGTCACTATGGGGCATAATGCTGTGTACAGGGGCCACTATGGGTATAAAACTGTGTGCAGGGACCATTATGGGGCATAATACTGTGTGCAGGGGTCACTATGGGGCATAATACTGTTGGCAGGGGTCACTATGGGGCATAATACTGTGTACAGGGGCCACTATGGGGTATAATACTGTGTGCAGGGGCCACTATGGGGGATAATACTGTGTACAGGGGTCACTATGGGGGATAATACTGTGTGCAGGGGCCACTATGGGGGATCATAGTGTGTGCAGGGGCCACTATGGGGGATAATACTGTGTGCAGGGGCCACTATGGGACATAATACTGTGTGCAGGGGCCACTATGGGGCATAATACTGTGTACAGGGGCCACTATGGGGTATAATACTGTGTGCAAGGGCCACTATGGGGTATAATACTGTGTACAGGGGTCACTATGGAGCATAATATTGTGTGCAGGGGCCACTATGGGGCATAATATTGTGTGCAGGGGCCACTATGGGGCATAATACTGTGTGCAGGGGCCACTATGGGGGATAATACTGTGTGCAGGGGCCACTATGGGACATAATACTGTGTGCAGGGGCCACTATGGGGGATAATACTGTGTGTAGGGGCCACTATGGGACATAATATTGTGTGTAGGGGCCACTATGGGACATAATACTGTGTGCAGGGCCACTATGGGACATAATACTGTGTGCAGGGACCACTATGGGACATAATATTGTGTGCAGGGGCCACTATGGGGCATAATACTGTGTGCAGGAGCCACTATGGGGTATAATACTGTGTGCAGGGGCCACTATGGGGTATAATACTGTGTGCAGGGGTCACTATGGGGTATAATACTGTGTACAGGGGCCACTATGGGGTATAATACTGTGTGCAGGGGCCACTATGGGGTATAATACTGTGTGTAGGGACCACTATGGGGTATAATACTGTGTGCAGGGGCCACTATGGGGTATAATACTGTGTGCAGGGGCCACTATGGGGTATAATACTGTGTACAGGGGCCACTATGGGGTATAATACTGTGTGCAGGGGCCACTATGGGGTATAATACTGTGTGTAGGGACCACTATGGGGTATAATACTGTGTGCAGGGGCCACTATGGGGTATAATACTGTGTGCAGGGGCCACTATGGGGTATAATACTGTGTGTAGGGACCACTATGGGGTATAATACTGTGTGCAGGGGCCACTATGGGGTATAATACTGTGTGTAGGGACCACTATGGGGTGTAATACTGTGTGTAGGGACCACTATGGGGCATAATACTGTGTGTAGGGACCACTATGGGGTATAATACTGTGTGCAGGGGCCACTATGGGGCATAATAGTGTGTTCAGGGGGCACTGTAGGGTATAAAACTGTGTGCAGGGGCCACTATGGGGCATAATAGTGTGTTCAGGGGGCACTGTAGGGTATAAAACTGTGTGCAGGGGCCACTATGGGGCATAATAGTGTGTACAGGGGCCACTATAGGGTATACTAGTGTGTGAAGGAATGCAGGGGAGAGTTTGGACAGTCAGGGTCTTTGGGGTGGTCGAGGGAGGGGTGGCATGTTAAAAGTTCGCCACAGCGCCGTGCCGTTCCTAGTTACATCACTGACTGACATCCTAAATCTGTCATTGGACCTTTATTATTTTGCTTCACTTTCCCATCCCCAAAAAAATTCTGTCTCACTTTCTGATGCGCTAAAAAAATGTGTCTGCTTTTCCCGTGCGCCAAAATTCTGTCTCAATTGAATCTTCAATCAAGTTTTTGCCATTTTAAATTCTGCACCATATTTCACAGATGTGTCAAAAAGTGAGAAACTTTTTATAAATGGCTATGTACCTTACAGTTTGGCATACATATAGACAGAACGCCCATAAATATTCTCCATTTTCTGGGTGTTTGTGACATATTTCCATAGTGATCAGTTCTTTAGAATTGCTTTGTTTATACCGATTCTATTGGAACCTAGATATCTCCATGATAACAGACTACAGATACACACGGTGTAGTCTGCTCCTGTACTACACGTATAGAATATATATTAGCAATAAGTAGGGGATAGATGACAGATCATATAACTACAGGGTCAGACACAATTCTCGAAGGCTGATATACAGTCCTATGAAAAAGTTTGGGCACCCCTATTAATCTTAATCATTTTTAGTTCTAAATATTTTGGTGTTTGCAGCAGCCATTTCAGTTTGATATATCTAATAACTGATGGACACAGTAATATTTCAGGATTGAAATGAGGTTTATTGTACTAACAGAAAATGTGCAATATGCATTAAACCAAAATTTGACCGGTGCAAAAGTATGGGCACCTCAACAGAAAAGTGACATTAATATTTAGTAGATCCTCCTTTTGCAAAGATAACAGCCTCTAGTCGCTTCCTGTAGCTTTTAATCAGTTCCTGGATCCTGGATAAAGGTATTTTGGACAAACAATTCAAGTTCAGTTAAGTTAGATGGTCGCCGAGCATGGACAGCCCGCTTCAAATCATCCCACAGATGTTCAATGATATTCAGGTCTGGGGACTGGGATGGCCATTCCAGAACATTGTAATTGTTCCTCTGCATGAATGCTTGAGTTGATTTGGAGCGTTGTTTTGGATCATTGTCTTGCTGAAATATCCATCCCCGGCGTAACTTCAACTTCGTCACTGATTCTTGAACATTATTCTCAAGAATCTGCTGATACTGAGTGGAATCCATGCGACTCTCAACTTTAACAAGATTCCCGATGCTGGCATTGGCCACACAGCCCCAAAGCATGATGGAACCTCCACCAAATTTTACAGTGGGTAGCATGTGTTTTTCTTGGAATGCTGTTTCTTTTTGGACGCCATGCATAACGCCTTTTTTTATAACCAAACAACTCAATTTTTGTTTCCAAAATGAAGCTGCCTTGTCCAAATGTGCTTTTTCATACCTCAGGCAACTCTATTTGTGGCGTACGTGCAGAAACGGCTTCTTTTTCATCACTCTCCCATACAGCTTCTATTTGTGCAAAGTGCGCTGTATAGTTGACCGATGCACAGTGACACCATCTGCAGCAAGATGATGCTGCAGCTCTTTGGAGGTGGTCTGTGGATTGTCCTTGACTGTTCTCACCATTCTTCTTCTCTGCCTTTCTGATATTTTTTCTTGGCCTGCCACTTCTGGGCTTAACAAGAACTGTCCCTGTGGTCTTCCATTTCCTTACTATGTTCCTCACAGTGGAAACTGACAGGTTAAATCTCTGAGACAACTTTTTGTATCCTTCCCCTGAACAACTATGTTGAACAATCTTTGTTTTCAGATCATTTGAGAGTTGTTTTGAGTAGCCCATGATGCCACTCTTCAGAGGAGATTCAAATAGGAGATCAACTTGCAATTGGCCACCTTAAATACCTTTTCTTATGATTGGATACATCTGGCTATGAAGTTCAAAGCTCACTGAGGTTACAAAACCAATTTTGTGCTTCAGTAAGTCAGTAAAAAGTAGTTAGGGGAATTCAAATCAATAAAATGATAAGGGTGCCCATACTTTTGCACCGGTCAAATTTTGGTTTAATGCATATTGCACATTTTCTGTTAGTACAATAAACCTCATTTCAATCCTGAAATATTACTGTGTCCATCAGTTATTAGATATATCAAACTGAAATGGCTGTTGCAAACACCAAAATATTTAGAACAAAAAATGATTAAGATTAATAGGGGTGCCCAAACTTTTTCATAGGACTGTATAACCTCCCTCAAGATCAGTTGTATACACAGAGCCCAATGGGTGCACCAATCCGCTAAGTCCTGTGTATAGCAGTGTTTGCTTTGACTTAGCCAGTGACTATCACCATATCCTCACACTTATAATACGCCGTCTTACCTTCCTTCTGCTTCAGGAATAATTTCATCCTAAGCTTGATCTCGCTGAATCTAAATTGTTATCCATATGAAACCTACAGGATAAATATTTCTGTATCTATATCATTTGGATCTAGTAGTGCAGATTGTAGGATTTACAAGGCCTAAGCCTATCGCTGAATATCTGGAGACAATATTACACACGGCGTCTGTATACACGGGTATACTGCAGAGTCTTTTATGGAAGGACACAGAAGGAACAAATGTGGAACGTCTTGTAGGATGTAAGGCTTAAAAATGGTATAATCCAAGGGGCAACATGGTGGCTCAGTGGTTAGCACTGCAGCCTTGCAGCGCTGAAGTCCTGGCCTCGAATCCTGCTAGGAACAACATCTGCAAGGAGTTTGTATGTTCTCCCCGTGTTTGTGTGGATTTCCTCTCATTCTACAAAGACATACTGATAGGGGGAAAATGTACATTGTGATCCCTATATTGGGCTCACAATCTACAAAAAAAAAACAACAATCTGATATTGCCACTCTGATTAAGAGTCCCACATCTACTTAAACCACATCTTACACTAAAACCTGCTATATTACATCTTAGTAAGGCGGCGTCCACACATATGAGGCTGAATATGGAGTATTCTGCAATCTCTAAGGCCGAGGGTAGTAGTAGTTTGAACAGCCTGGTGGTCATGGCAGCTTTTAGACTTCTGGACTGGTAGAGAAGTGAGGAAGGGTATCTGAGGGTGGTGGTAGTCTTCTCCTGAGACACGTTTCAACCCTCCTGAGCCGCATGGGAGTTAGAGTGCCCAATAAAGGTACATTCAGATAAATGACTCGGGAGACAAGTGGTTGCAGCAAAACAGTTCACATCAAATTCATCCCCAATGATGGAGATGCAGGTCTTACTCCGAGATCTACTGTGGATGTAGGGTAGGCTTAGTGATGGAGCTTCCAGAAGTTTGCATTTTGGCCTAACTCTCTACATAGGTTCCATTCTTTCCACTCTCACTCTCTACAATGTCCTGTCTGTCCTGTGTCTTGAGATGTAACTGTCTTCATATTCCACAAAATGGTGACCCCTGCACACAGTATTATGACCTATAGTGGCCCCTGCACACAGTATTATGCCCCATAGTGGCCCCTGCACACAGTATTATGACCTATAGTGGCCCCTGCACACAGTATTATGTCCCATAGTGGCCCCTGCACACAGTACTATCCCCCATAGTGGCCCCTGCACACAGTATTATGTCCCATAGTGGCTCCTGTACACAGTATTATGCCCCATAGTGGCCCCTGCACACAATATTATGCCCCATAGTGGTCCCTGTACACAGTATTATGCCCCATAGTGGCCCCTGCACACAGTATTATGCCCCATAGTGGCCCCTGCACACAATATTATGCCCCATAGTGGTCCCTGTACACAGTATTATGCCCCATAGTGGCCCCTGCACACAGTATTATGCCCCATAGTGGCCCCTGCACACAGTAATATGTCCCTTAGTGGCCCCTGCACACAGTATTATATCCCTTAGTGGCCCCTGCACACAGTATTATGTCCCTTAGTGGCCTCTGCACACAGTATTATGCCCCATAGTGGCCCCTGCACACAGTATTATGCCCCATAGTGGCCCCTGCACACAGTATTATGCCCCATAGTGGCCCCTGCACACAGTACTATCCCCCATAGTGGCCCCTGCACACAGTATTATGCCCCATAGTGGCCCCTGCACACAGTATTATGTCCCATAGTGGCTCCTGTACACAGTATTATGCCCCATAGTGGCCCCTGCACACAGTATTATGCCCCATAGTAGTCCCTGTACACAGTATTATGCCCCATAGTGGCCCCTGCACACAGTATTATGCCCCATAGTGGCCCCTGCACACAGCATTATGTCCCTTAGTGGCCCCCTGCACACAGTATTATATCCCTTAGTGGCCCCTGCACACAGTATTATGTCCCTTAGTGGCCCCTGCACACAGTATTATGCCCCATAGTGGCCCCTGCACACAGTATTATGCCCCATAGTGGCCCCTGCACACAGTATTATCCCCCATAGTAGCCCCTGCACACAGTATTATCCCCCATAGTAGCCCCTGCACACAGTATTATGCCCCATAGTGGCCCCTGCACACAGTATTATGTCCCATAGTGGCTCCTGTACACAGTATTATGCCCCATAGTGGCCCCTGCACACAGTATTATGCCCCATAGTAGTCCCTGTACACAGTATTATGTCCCTTAGTGGCCCCTGCACACAGTATTATGCCCCATAGTGGCCCCTGCACACAGTATTATGCCCCATAGTGGCCCCTGCACACAGTATTATCCCCCATAGTAGCCCCTGCACACAGTATTATGCCCCATAGTGGCCCCTGCACACAGTATTATGTCCCATAGTGGCTCCTGTACACAGTATTATGCCCCATAGTGGCCCCTGCACACAGTATTATGCCCCATAGTAGTCCCTGTACACAGTATTATGCCCCATAGTGGCCCCTGCACACAGTATTATGCCCCATAGTGGCCCCTGCACACAGCATTATGTCCCTTAGTGGCCCCCTGCACACAGTATTATATCCCTTAGTGGCCCCTGCACACAGTATTATGTCCCTTAGTGGCCCCTGCACACAGTATTATGCCCCATAGTGGCCCCTGCACACAGTATTATGCCCCATAGTGGCCCCTGCACACAGTATTATGTCCCTTAGTGGCCCCTGCACACAGTATTATATCCCTTAGTGGCCCCTGCACACAGTATTATTTCCCTTAGTGGCCCCTGCACACAGTATTATGCCCCATAGTGTCCCCAGCACACAGTATTATGTCCCATAGTGGCCCCTGCACACAGTATTATGTCCTTTAGTGGCACCTGCACACAGTATTATGCCCCATAGTGGCCCCTGCACACAGTATTATGCCCCATAGTGGCCCCTGCACACAGTATTATGTCCCTTAGTGGCCCCTGCACACGGTATTATATCCCGTAGTGGCCCCTGCACACAGTATTATGTCCCTTAGTGGCCCCTGCACACAGTATTATGCCCCATAGTGGCCCCAGCACACAGTATTATGTCCCATAGTGGCCCCTGCACACAGTATTATGTCCCTTAGTGGCCCCTACACACAGTATTATGCCCCATAGTGGCCCCTGCACACAGTATTATGTCCCTTAGTGGCCCCTGCACACAGTATTATGCCGCATAGTGGCCCCTGCACACAGTATTAAGTCCCTTAGTGGCCCCTGCACACAGTATTATATCCCTTAATGGCCCCTGCACACAGTATTATGCCGCATAGTGGCCACTGCACACAGTATTATGTCCCTTAGTGGCCCCTGCACACAGTATTATCCCTTAGTGGCCCCTGCACACAGTATTATGTCCCTTAGTGGCCCTTGCACACAGTATTATGCCCCATAGTGGCCCCTGCACACAGTATTATGTCCCATAGTGGCCCCTGCACACAGTATTATCCCCCCTAGTGGCCCTTGCACACAGTATTATGCCCCATAGTGGCCCCTGCACACAGTATTATGTCCCTTAGTGGCCCCTGCACACAGTATTATATCTCTTAGTGGCCCCTGCACACAGTATTATGTCCCATAGTGGCCTCTGCACACAAAATTATCCCCCCATAGTGGCCCCTGCACACAGTATTATGCCGCATAGTGGCCCCTGCACACAGTATTATGTCCCTTAGTGGCCCCTGCACACAGTATTATACCCCATAGTGGCCCCTTAACACAGTATTATGACCCATAGTGGCTCCTGCACACAGTATTATCCCCCATAGTGGCCCCTGCACACAGTATTATGTCCCATAGTGGTCCCTGCACACAGTATTATCCCCCATAGTGGCCCCTGCACACAGTATTATCCCCCATAGTGGCCCCTGCACACAGTATTATGTCCCATAGTGGCCCCTGCACAGAGTATTATCCCCCATAGTGGCCCCTGCACACAGTATTATGTCCCATAGTGTCCCCTGCACACAGTATTATCCCCCCTAGTGGCCCCTGCGCACAGTATTATACCCCATAGTGGCCCCTGCACACAGTATTATCCCCCCTAGTGGCCCCTGCGCACAGTATTATGTCCCATAGTGGCCCCTGCACACAGTATTATCCCCCCTAGTGGCCCCTGCGCATAGTATTATACCCCATAGTGGCCCCTGCACACAGCATTATCCCCCCTAGTGGCCCCTGCGCACAGTATTATCCCCCATAGTGGCCCCTGCACACAGTATTATCCCCCCTAGTGGCCCCTGCACACAGTATTATACCCCATAGTGGCCCCTGCACACAGTATTATCCCCCCTAGTGGCCCCTGCGCATAGTATTATACCCCATAGTGGCCCCTGCACACAGTATTATCCCCCCTAGTGGCCCCTGCGCACAGTATTATCCCCCATAGTGGCCCCTGCACACAGTATTATCCCCCCTAGTGGCCCCTGCGCACAGTATTATACCCCATAGTGGCCCCTGCACACAGTATTATCCCCCCTAGTGGCCCCTGCGCACAGTATTATACCCCATAGTGGCCCCTGCACACAGTATTAAGTCCCTTAGTGGCCCCTGCACACAGTATTATGCCGCATAGTGGCCACTGCACACAGTATTATGTCCCTTAGTGGCCCCTGCACACAGTATTATGCCCCATAGTGGCCCCTGCACACAGTATTATGTCCCTTAGTGGCCCCTGCACACAGTATTATGCCGCATAGTGGCCCCTGCACACAGTATTAAGTCCCTTAGTGGCCCCTGCACACAGTATTAAGTCCCTTAGTGGCCCCTGCACACAGTATTATATCCCTTAATGGCCCCTGCACACAGTATTATGCCGCATAGTGGCCACTGCACACAGTATTATGTCCCTTAGTGGCCCCTGCACACAGTATTATCCCTTAGTGGCCCCTGCACACAGTATTATGTCCCTTAGTGGCCCTTGCACACAGTATTATGCCCCATAGTGGCCCCTGCACACAGTATTATGTCCCATAGTGGCCCCTGCACACAGTATTATCCCCCCTAGTGGCCCTTGCACACAGTATTATGCCCCATAGTGGCCCCTGCACACAGTATTATGTCCCTTAGTGGCCCCTGCACACAGTATTATATCTCTTAGTGGCCCCTGCACACAGTATTATGTCCCATAGTGGCCTCTGCACACAAAATTATCCCCCCATAGTGGCCCCTGCACACAGTATTATGCCGCATAGTGGCCCCTGCACACAGTATTATGTCCCTTAGTGGCCCCTGCACACAGTATTATACCCCATAGTGGCCCCTTAACACAGTATTATGACCCATAGTGGCTCCTGCACACAGTATTATCCCCCATAGTGGCCCCTGCACACAGTATTATGTCCCATAGTGGTCCCTGCACACAGTATTATCCCCCATAGTGGCCCCTGCACACAGTATTATCCCCCATAGTGGCCCCTGCACACAGTATTATGTCCCATAGTGGCCCCTGCACAGAGTATTATCCCCCATAGTGGCCCCTGCACACAGTATTATGTCCCATAGTGTCCCCTGCACACAGTATTATCCCCCCTAGTGGCCCCTGCGCACAGTATTATACCCCATAGTGGCCCCTGCACACAGTATTATCCCCCTAGTGGCCCCTGCGCACAGTATTATGTCCCATAGTGGCCCCTGCACACAGTATTATCCCCCCTAGTGGCCCCTGCGCATAGTATTATACCCCATAGTGGCCCCTGCACACAGCATTATCCCCCCTAGTGGCCCCTGCGCACAGTATTATCCCCCATAGTGGCCCCTGCACACAGTATTATCCCCCCTAGTAGCCCCTGCGCACAGTATTATACCCCATAGTGGCCCCTGCACACAGTATTATCCCCCCTAGTGGCCCCTGCGCATAGTATTATACCCCATAGTGGCCCCTGCACACAGTATTATCCCCCCTAGTAGCCCCTGCGCACAGTATTATCCCCCATAGTGGCCCCTGCACACAGTATTATCCCCCCTAGTGGCCCCTGCGCACAGTATTATACCCCATAGTGGCCCCTGCACACAGTATTATCCCCCCTAGTGGCCCCTGCGCACAGTATTATACCCCATAGTGGCCCCTGCACACAGTATTAAGTCCCTTAGTGGCCCCTGCACACAGTATTATGCCGCATAGTGGCCACTGCACACAGTATTATGTCCCTTAGTGGCCCCTGCACACAGTATTATATCCCTTAGTGGCCCCTGCACACAGTATTATGTCCCTTAGTGGCCCTTGCACACAGTATTATGCCCCATAGTGGCCCCTGCACACAGTATTATGTCCCATTGTGGCCCCTGCACACAGTATTATGTCCCATAGTGGCCCCTGCACACAGTATTATGCCCCATAGTGGCCCCTGCACACAGTATTATGTCCCTTAGTGGCCCCTGCACACAGTATTATGCCCCATAGTGGCCCCTGCACACAGTATTATGTCCCATAGTGGCCCCTGCACACAGTATTATCCCCCCATAGTGGCCCCTGCACACAGTATTATGCCGCATAGTGGCCCCTGCACACAGTATTATGTCCCTTAGTGGCCCCTGCACACAGTATTATATCTCTTAGTGGCCCCTGCACACAGTATTATGTCCCATAGTGGCCTCTGCACACAGTATTATCCCCCCATAGTGGCCCCTGCACACAGTATTATGCCGCATAGTGGCCCCTGCACACAGTATTATGTCCCTTAGTGGCCCCTGCACACAGTATTATCCCCCATAGTGGCCCCTGCACAGAGTATTATGCCCCATAGTGGCCCCTGCACACAGTATTATGTCCCATAGTGGCTCCTGTACACAGTATTATGCCCCATAGTGGCCCCTGCACACAGTATTATGCCCCATAGTGGTCCCTGTACACAGTATTATGCCCCATAGTGGCCCCTGCACACAGTATTATGCCCCATAGTGGCCCATGCACACAGTATTATGTCCCTTAGTGGCCCCTGCACACAGTATTATATCCCTTAGTGGCCCCTGCACACAGTATTATGTCCCTTAGTGGCCCCTGCACACAGTATTATGCCCCATAGTGGCCCCTGCACACAGTATTATGCCCCATAGTGGCCCCTGCACACAGTATTATGTCCCTTAGTGGCCCCTGCACACAGTATTATATCCCTTAGTGGCCCCTGCACACAGTATTATGTCCCTTAGTGGCCCCTGCACACAGTATTATGTCCCTTAGTGGCCCCTGCACACAGTATTATATCCCTTAGTGGCCCCTGCACACAGTATTATGTCCCTTAGTGGCCCCTGCACACAGTATTATGCCCCATAGTGGCCCCAGCACACAGTATTATGTCCCATAATGGCCCCTGCACACAGTATTATGTCCCTTAGTGGCCCCTGCACACAGTATTATGCCCCATAGTGGCCCCAGCACACAGTATTATGTCCCATAATGGCCCCTGCACACAGTATTATGTCCCTTAGTGGCCCCAGCACACAGTATTATGTCCCATAATGGCCCCTGCACACAGTATTATGCCCCATAGTGGCCCCTGCACACAGTATTATGTCCCTTAGTGGCCCCTGCACACAGTATTATGCCGCATAGTGGCCCCTGCACACATTATTATGCCCCATAGTGGCCCCTGCACACAGTATTATGTCCCATAGTGGCCCCTGCACACAGTATTATCCCCCCATAGTGGCCCCTGCACACAGTATTATGCCGCATAGTGGCCCCTGCACACAGTATTATCTCCCTTAGTGGCCCCTGCACACAGTATTATATCTCTTAGTGGCCTCTGCACACAGTATTATGTCCCATAGTGGCCTCTGCACACAGTATTATCCCCCCATAGTGGCCCCTGCACACAGTATTATGCCGCATAGTGGCCCCTGCACACAGTATTATGTCCCTTAGTGGCCCTTCACACAGTATTATACCCCATAGTGGCCCCTTAACACAGTATTATGACCCATAGTGGCTCCTGCACACAGTATTATCCCCCATAGTGGCCCCTGCACACAGTATTATGTCCCATAGTGGTCCCTGCACACAGTTTTATCCCCCATAGTGGCCCCTGCACACAGTATTATCCCCCATAGTGGCCCCTGCACACAGTATTATGTCCCATAGTGGCCCCTGCACAGAGTATTATCCCCCATAGTGGCCCCTGCACACAGTATTATGTCCCATAGTGGCCCCTGCACACAGTATTATCCCCCCTAGTGGCCCCTGTGCACAGTATTATACCCCATAGTGGCCCCTGCACACAGTATTATCCCCCCTAGTGGCCCCTGCGCACAGTATTATGTCCCATAGTGGCCCCTGCACACAGTATTATCCCCCCTAGTGGCCCCTGCGCACAGTATTATACCCCATAGTGGCCCCTGCACACAGTATTATCCCCCCTAGTGGCCCCTGCGCATAGTATTATACACCTTAGTGGCCCCTGCACACAGTATTATCCCCCCTAGTGGCCCCTGCGCAGAGTATTATCCCCCATAGTGGCCCCTGCACACGGTATTATCCCCCCCAGTGGCCCCTGCGCACAGTATTATACCCCAATAGTGGCCCCTGCACACATTATTTTCCCCCCTAGTGGCCCCTGCGCACAGTATTATACCCCATAGTGGCCCCTGCACACAGTAATATGTCCCTTAGTGGCCCCTGCACACAGTATTATATCCCTTAATGGCCCCTGCACATAGTATTATGTCCCTTAGTGGCCCCTGCACACAGTATTATATCTCTTAGTGGCCCCTGCACACAGTATTATGTCCCTTCGCGGCCCCTGCACACAGTATTATGCCCCATAGTGGCCCCTGCACACAGTATTATGTCCCATAGTGGCCCCTGCACACAGTATTATGTCCCTAAGTGGCCCCTGCACACAGTATTATGCCCCATAGTGGCCCCTGCACACAGTATTATGTCCCTTAGTGGCCCCTGCACACAGTATTATGCCGCATAGTGGCCCCTGCACACAGTATTATGTCCCATAGTGGCCCCTGCACACAGTATTATGTCCCATAGTGGCCCCTGCACACAGTATTATCCCCCCATAGAGGCCCCTGCACACAGTATTATGTCCCTTAGTGGCCCCTGCACACAGTATTATATCTCTTAGTGGCCCCTGCACACAGTATTATGTCCCATAGTGGCCTCTGCACACAGTATTATCCCCCCATAGTGGCCCCTGCACACAGTATTATACCGCATAGTGGCCCCTGCACACGGTATTATGTCCCTTAGTGGCCCCTGCACACAGTATTATACCCCATAGTGGCCCCTTAACACAGTATTATGACCCATAGTGGCTCCTGCACACAGTATTATCCCCCATAGTGGCCCCTGCACACAGTATTATGTCCCATAGTGGTCCCTGCACACAGTATTATCCCCCATAGTGGCCCCTGCACACAGTATTATCCCCCATTGTGGCCCCTGCACACAGTATTATCCCCCATAGTGGCCCCTGCACACAGTATTATCCCCCATTGTGGCCCCTGCACACAGTATTATGTCCCATAGTGGCCCCTGCACAGAGTATTATGTCCCATAGTGGCCCCTGCACACAGTATTATGTCCCATAGTGGCCCCTGCACACAGTATTATCCCCCCTAGTGGCCCCTGCGCACAGTATTATACCCCATAGTGGCCCCTGCACACAGTATTATCCCCCCTAGTGGCCCCTGCGCACAGTATTATGTCCCATAGTGGCCCCTGCACACAGTATTATCCCCCCTAGTGGCCCCTGCGCACAATATTATACCCCATAGTGGCCCCTGCACACAGTATTATGTCCCTTAGTGGCCCCTGCACACAGTATTATATCCCTTAATGGCCCCTGCACACTGTATTATGCCGCATAGTGGCCCCTGCACACAGTATTATGTCCCTTAGTGGCCCCTGCACACAGTATTATATCCCTTAGTGGCCCCTGCACACAGTATTATGTCCCTTAGTGGCCCCTGCACACAGTATTATGCCCCATAGTGTCCCCTGCACACAGTATTATGTCCCATAGTGGCCCCTGCACACAGTATTATGTCCCTTAGTTGCCCCTGCACACAGTATTATGTCCCATAGTGGCCCCTGCACACAGTATTATGTCCCTTAGTGGCCCCTGCACACAGTATTATGCCGCATAGTGGCCCCTGCACACAGTATTATGCCCCATAGTGGCCTCTGCACACAGTATTATGTCCCATAGTGGCCTCTGCACACAGTATTATCCCCCCATAGTGGCCCCTGCACACAGTATTATGCCGCATAGTGGCCCCTACACACAGTATTATGTCCCTTAGTGGCCCCTGCACACAGTATTATACCCCATAGTGGCCCCTTAACACAGTATTATGACCCATAGTGGCTCCTGCACACAGTATTATGCCCCATAGTGGCCCCTGCACACAGTATTATCCCCCATAGTGTCCCCTGCACACAGTATTATGTCCCATAGTGGTCCCTGCACACAGTATTATCCCCCATAGTGGCCCCTGCACACAGTATTATCCCCCCTAGTGGCCCCTGCGCACAGTATTATACCCCATAGTGGCCCCTGCACACAGTATTATCCCCCCTAGTGGCCCCTGCGCACAGTATTATGTCCCATAGTGGCCCCTGCACACAGTATTATCCCCCCTAGTGGCCCCTGCACACAGTATTATACCCCATAGTGGCCCCTGCACACAGTATTATCCCCCCTAGTGGCCCCTGCACACAGTATTATATCTCTTAGTGGCCCCTGCACACAGTATTATCTCCCCTAGTGGCCCCTGCGCACAGTATTATACCCCATAGTGGCCCCTGCACACAGTATTATGTCCCTTAGTGGCCCCTGCGCACAGTATTATGCCCCATAGTGGCCCCTGCACACAGTATTATGTCCCATAGTGGCCCCTGCACACAGTATTATGTCCCTTAGTGGCCCCTGCACAAAGTATTATGCCCCATAGTGGCCCCTTCACACAGTATTATGTCCCTTAGTGGCCCCTGCACACAATATTATGCCGCATAGTGGCCCCTGCACACAGTATTATGCCCCATAGTGGCCCCTGCACACAGTATTATGTCCCATAGTGGCCCCTGCACACAGTATTATCCCCCCATAGTGGCCCCTGCACACAGTATTATGCCGCATAGTGGCCCCTGCACACAGTATTATGTCCCTTAGTGGCCCCTGCACACAGTATTATATCTCTTAGTGGCCCCTGCACACAGTATTATGCCCCATAGTGGCCCCTGCACACAGTATTATGACCCATAGTGGCTCCTGCACACAGTTTTATCCCCCACAGTGGCCCCTGCACACAGTATTATGTCCCATAGTGGTCCCTGCACACAGTATTATCCCCCATAGTGGCCCCTGCACACAGTATTATGTCCCATAGTGGCCCCTGCACACAGTATTATGTCCCATAGTGGTCCCTGCACACAGTATTATCCCCCATAGTGACCCCTGTACACAGTATTATGCCCCATAGTGGCCCCTGCACACAGTATTATCCCCCATAGTGGCCCCTGCACACAGTATTATGTCCCATGGTGGCCCCTGCACACAGTATTATCCCCCCTAGTGGCCCCTGCGCACAGTATTATACCCCATAGTGGCCCTTGCACACAGTATTATGCCCCCTAGTGGCCCCTGCGCACAGTATTATGTCCCATAGTGGCCCCTGCACACAGTATTATCCCCCCTAGTGGCCCCTGCGCATAGTATTATACCCCATAGTGGCCCCTGCACACAGTATTATCCCCCCTAGTGGCCCCTGTGCACAGTATTATACCCCATAGTGGCCCCTGCACACAGTATTATGACCCGTTGTGGATGACCATAAACAATTATTATACTCTGGGGTCTTTTCAGGCCCTAGAGTATAATGATTGTAGACCCAGGGGAGGATACAAACATAAAAAACACTGTTAGGACTAGTTCACATGGGGGCACGGAGGCGGATTTTGACAGCAGATTTCACCTCAAAATCCTCCTCCATACAATGGTGGTCTATGGAGACCGCTAGCGTTCATTTTTTCGCTAGCGTTTTTTTGCCGCTAGCAGAAAAAAGAGGCGACATGACCTTTCTTCAGGCGGATTCCGCCTGAGGAAAGCAATAGAAGTGAATGGGAGGCGAAAAACGCATTGCAGTTTTTTGCTAAAAACCATTACCAAAAACCGCTCCAGAAAATGCTTTAAAAACCACGTCAAGGTCCAAAAACCGCTTCCTAATTAGGAAGCGTTTTTTTTCCAGACCAAAATAAGCCAGGCAGTTTTCACGTGTGAACTAGCCCTTACTTAACTCTCCCTGGCTCCAGCACACTCCCTGCAGATGTCGGCCATCTTCAATGACGTCACGTGAGCAAGGGCTTGCGTCGTGATGCATAAGGACGCAAGCTCTGGCCCATGTGACATCTGGGACTTCACCAAGTAGGCGTGAAGCCTTCTGGAGCCAGATTCAGACACATTTTTACCAGAACGCTGAAAGACATTTTTGCAATTATACTAGAACTAAGTTCTGGCGCGTTCCGGCCCAATTTAAGCACTTTGCATAAGGGTCTAGTCCCCCGTACAATACTCTCTATGTTAATCACTGCTATGTTTTCTATAGGTGTATTAGTAACTGGAATATTCCCAGTATAGAGAACCAGTTCCCAGCAGAGTGTTCTATATTTTAGTGACTAGAATATTTTATAGGTGTATTAATGTATGAACCAATTAATTAATGTATTCATAACTACAATAGTCCCAGTATAAGGTTTAGATATGTTGTAATATTTTGTTTCCTTACTTTGCGGTCCAAGGGTCTGCTTTTTCATGTATTCTGGTAGAGCGTACAGACTTACACTCATCTGTAACTGTAGGAAACGGTTGGGTTAAGCAGTTAATGCATATCTATTCTTAATAAGGTCATGTGGTTTCCCCTCTCTGAGTGATATACCATGGATATGCCTTCCAGTGCCTTCGATAACAATCCCCCTCCGGCTATACTGTATAACAGCCGTAATATTATTCATACAAGCACACAGGTTGGCTTGACCTGGCTAGATCTTTCTTGTATGGCCGGCAGTCATGTGATCTTTGCACTGCAGTCATATGACTTCTACCTGGCCACAACGCAACCCTGAAACAGGCGCAAGTCATTTAGATTCTCCAAAAGTCGGCCGGATAAATAAACTGTTATTTTAAGCATCCGGCCTTAAGTAGATATAATGTCATTGAATAATGGGTCTCTCCGAGCTTCTAGGACACATCTTTGTACATCTCCTGCCTTTTTTCTTCCATTTTATGCTTATTAATTCACCCTGTTTTTCAGCCGAGAAACAGAGCAGTGTACCAGCAGCCAGGAGAGGTTTCTGTGTTTAATAAGGATGACCCCATTAGAGGGCTCTGATTGATATTCTAGCCAGCGGATAGAGTTATGTCTGAATGCAATTTATACCTATCCTGCTAAGCAGCTGAATTTTTATGAGCCACCCTTAGGATAAGCCGTCAGTTTCTCCGAGATACCCCCTCTCTTCCATTTGAGGGGCCAGCGATGCAGAGAGATCTTTATCTCCCAGCTAAAAGTCTGTTGACACTTTTCCCGTAACAGACAACAGAGAAAATGGGTATAATAGGACATTTCATTGAGGTCTTTGCTTGCCAAGGTTGGACTAGTGAGTGCCAGCCTTGTGCAGGTTCTTAGAGAAACGGAAGAAAAGTACAAGTAGACAACCTCTAGAACTGCGCTAATATGGCTGAACAGTTGACGTGATCTGCATACAGGTCATAGGAATTAAAAAACACTCCATATTAAAGAGGGTTCTTCTGGATAATAAGTCACCTTAAGTCTTCGTATGTTTTCCACCTATAGTGTGGCTGGTGAAGATATAATTGATTGTAGAAGCAACATATGCCCCAACCAAGTAAAACACCAAAAAATGTAGATGTTTTTGACCCATTTGTTTCTATTATACCCCAAAACATTCTATAAAAGTCTTGCACAAGGTGTAGTTTAACAATGTGGGTCCTGATGGTAAATTTTTAGAATTGGCAACTTTTTACAGCTATCATCGGGAATGTATGAACGATAGTGGTAGACCATGGGCCTATGGGGAGATGTAGCCAAGTTTTTGCTGGTCATATCCCATTTGCTTGATAGTGCTGAGGGGCGAAGTCAACGTCTCCAGTTAGCAACCCTGTGGGTGATCATTAGAGATTAGAGATGAGCGAGTACTGTTCGGATCAGCCGATCCGAACAGCACGCTCCATAGAAATGAATGGATGCACCTAGTACTTCCTCTTTGACGTCGGCCGGCCACTTAACCTCCCGCGTGCCGGCTACGTCCATTCATTTCTATGCGAGCGTGCTGTTCGGATCGGCTGATCTCTATTAGAGATGTTTCTCTGAACAGGTACAACTGGAGAGGTAGAACGTGTCCTTCATTCTACAATCAAGTCCTGTAAAATTCTATTCCTGTATACCAGTTGTTTGGGAGGGGGGGTTTCTTTCTGATCCAACTACACTGCACCAAGAACCTGTGCAAATATCACAACTGGAAGATCCTATGAACCAGCCCCTCCCCATAGGAACTACATTGATATCAAACAAGGGAGTTGGAAATTGGCCAAAAGGGCCAAGAAAGGGTGTGAAGGGGAAACATAGGTGACAAACCAGGAAAAACAATAGGGAGCCCATTTTGACAATTTGGTCTGTACTGTAGATTCCTCTCTTGATTTCATTTTTGATGCCCAAGCAGTTCCTTTGTGGCGCCCCTAAAGAAAAGTTGTTGAAATTGGACCCAATCCTACTCGGGCCCAAGTGGATATTGGTATTTCATAGTACTATCATAACTAATAGGTGCCTTAACTATAACATAGATTCATCTGCCAAAGAAGTCAAAAATTCAACTTTTTCACTAGTGAGAAAATGGTGCAGATGGTTGGGTTGTAATGAAAATAGAAACCAATAGAATATTGGATCAAGAATGGAGCAAAGAGTCTCCTCAGCTACCAACCTCAACAAACCTCTCTACTGCTTCCTCCTCAAGGTGGCATCACTGGGGTTGCATCAACAGTTCTACAGGACTAGGAAGACAGGAGTCAGGGCACTGTTGCTAAAAGACCAACCTTCTCCTCTGGTAGCTTCACATTATCAGTTCCCTTCTTCTACTTCAATCCCTCTTCGACTGTACGCCAACAGGCTCACCTATGAAGACGACAGAAGTTGCGATGAGGTTCATGGCAGCCATTCGGAGGCTTGGTCCAGTTTTCTATCCATCAAGATGAAAGCTCTTGACCAGCTCCCATTTGAGCACATTTTTATAGATAAGCCCGAATCACTAACACTTAGACTAGGTTTTCATTTACACACAATGTGACAATTTTTCATTAGGATTTTGGCCATTCCCTGCATTTCTGGACAATTTGTTTAATTTGCTGCTGCAGTCAATAATGTAATTTGGACAGGATTAACATCCCAGGGTGCACGCTGAATAATTGAGACTTATATCCACATGATTTACTCACAGTTTACTGAATCGAGACCTTAGAATATCTCCCTAGGTGGTAACTTCAAATTTAAAGGGATTTTAAAGTCATTAAAATAAATGCATGTAATAATTGTATAAAATATAGTGCCTCCTGCCAACAACCTATCCTTTAATAACAGGGCCTACGATACTACGATATTTATTAGTAGAGACATACAAGTGGTGGCTATTGAGTGACAGATGTCTTCTGCTCTTTATGGCATGTCTATTACTGCAGTGGAAGATAAACACAGTTATTGTTTTAGGTTGAGTTCACACCTAAAATATATGTACATGGACCTATGCTAGTATCTAAGAAACCTATAGCAGAGACTGCCTCTAGATTCAGTAGTAAATGCCGTGTCCACTCTTTACTGACCACCATGTGAAGTATCAAGATGAGTGACTCAAATTTGGTGAAAAATTTACCAAAATTTCTAAATTCCTTTGCTTTAATTTGGTTGAGATTACTCCAATTTATTACCCTACTATTAAAGAGGTTCTCAAGGAATTTTTCATATGTGGTCTATCCTTATGATCTCTAAGCAACGAGCTTGAGAATAGACAGAAAAATGACTCACGAGGAGTCAAGGAGAGTCTTCCGAGTTCTCAGTTTGTCTTCTCAAATTGGCAAGAACTTCCTGCTTCAAGGCAACCTGCATGCCAAGAACGGAGTGCTTGCCAGATCCAGGGTCTTCCATGGCTCCAAGCTCCACTTTGCACCTAGCTCAAGGTGTTTTTACACTTACTAGCAAAATGTCGAATGTTTTAGTCTTTGAGATATTTTTTCTCTTCTTACTCATTCTTTGGTTACCAGGATTAAGAATGGGCCTGCCATTGAAAGAGATCAGGTCCCCTCTTTGAGACTCGGCAGGAATGCTTTTACCTAGAGAAGTTGGCAATGGGGTCATAATGGGGAGGTGACTCTCGAGTCTTTGTCTTGGTCAGATCTTTCAGTGGACGACTGTCCTTGTCCTGTTCCTTTGGGCACCCCATGGAGAAGAGGTGGTGATAAGATTTAATCCGCTTTTGTGTCTTTATTCATTGTATCACTTTGAGACCCTTGTAAAAAGTCCAGCGGTCGTACAAAGTGACCGCCATTGAGAGCAACCTCCAGCTTCCCTAATAATAATCAACATTCACATCAGAAGACAATGAATGCAGCAGACGTTACTTAATGATAACAAAGTCAAACTAATGGATAGAGCACTCCTTTAAGCAGCATCATAGAATACATTATACAATGTAACTTACAAGGAGACAGCGAGATGACGCGGGAACAAAGACAAGTCTAGACTCTTAGAGGCAAAGTAGAGGGAACGAGACAAAGATAAATGGAAAAGACGTTATTCCAGAGGAACACAAAGGGTGTGAGATCATAGGCTGGAACGAAAAGATGGAGGTTTCAAGGCTGAGAGATGCTGCAATCCTCCCAGTAGAAAGGAAGGAGACTTAAAGGTGTGAATAACAGTCTCTGTCGCTTTGGGTATGACTTGCATCTCGTAAAGACAGTTTTGAAAAGATAGGACATAATGGATTTGATATTTTGCGTGGAACTGTCCTTGAAATCTCACGTAAGGAAATCAGACATCGTTGATGATATACCATTGCAAGAAACATCAAGAAGGACAGAAACATCTTGGTTCTTCTTCTTCATCTTCATGGTTAGTATTATCACTTGTGGCTCACAAAGGAATATCCCCAATGGCATCAAATATCCTGCCTTAATACTCATGGTGAATTGCAGTCAACTTCATCTTGACCATGGTGCATTGGCCTGGCCTCATTGAACCATACATATTAGGGGTTCATTGTAGCTGAATGGTCCATAGTGTATCATAACATGGCTGATCTTGGTATGTTCAAAGACTCAAACTGTTGCCAAGGTATTTAATGGGCTACATAAGTGTCTGCTTCTTCCAAAAATAGTACCTTTCTTGTCCATAGACTTTTTTAAAGGCTATCTTTCACCATCATATGATAGATAGGTTGGAAGTTAGTGTTTTTCCCTTTTGAATTGATTCCTTCATTGCCAAGACATTGCTGTTTTGGGAAATTCATAAATGAGCTCTTTGGAACAATGGCAATGCCGTAACAAAAAGGCAATATCTCGTGAATGATTTACTGTTTGGTTCTGGTTACCCTAAGCTATCTACAGTGGCGTGACTAGGAATGGCGGGGCCCCGCCACTAGCATACTATAGCACTCTTTGACCTTCTACCATAGATAATGTGGGGAACCTCAGAGTTAGTCCTGGATGGATACTAGGGTTACTCACAGTGGACACAGTTGTATTAGCACCAGTGTCATCACTAGGAATGGCAGGGCCCTGTGGCGAACTTTTGACATAGCTCTCCCCCCCCCCCCCCGATTGACGCCGAAGACCCCAACAGACCATCCACCCCCAGAATTACTGCACACACTATTATGTCCCATAGTGTCCCCTACACTCACACACACTATTATGCGCAATAGCGACCCCTGCACACAGTATTATGCGCAATAATGGCCCCTACACACACACTATTATGCCCCATAGTGGCCCCTGCACACAGTATTATGTCCCATAGTGGCCCCTGCACACAGTATTATGCCCCATAGTGGTCCCTGCACACAGTATTATGCCCCATAGTGGCCCCTGCACACAGTATTATGCCCCATAGTGAGCCCTGCACACAGTATTATTTCCCATAGTGGCCCCTGCACACAGTATTGTGTCCCATAGTGGCCCCTGTACAAAGTATTATGCTCCATAGTGGCCCCTGCACACAGTATTATGCCCCATAGTGGCCCCTACACTCTCACACACTATTATGCCCCATAGTGGCCCCTGCACACAGTATTATAGCCCATAGTGCCCCCTGCACACAGTATTATGCCCTATAGTGAGCCCTGCACACAGTATTATGCCCCATAGTGGCTCCTGCACACAGTATTATGCCCCATAGTGAGCCCTGCACACAGTATTATGCCCCATAATGGCCTTTGCAACAGTATGATGCCCCATTGTGAACCACCCATGAACAATTATTATACTCGGGAGGGTTCTTTCATTCACCAGAGTATAATGATCAGAGAGACCCAGGGGAGGATAAAAACATAAAAAACACATCTACTTACCTCTTCAAATTGGACGCATGACGCTGGCCTCAGTCACCTGACATCACGAAACAGGCCTGAAGCCTGCTGGAGCACCGGAGAGGTAAATAACTGTGTTTTTTATGTTGTCTCTCCTCCCCTGGGCCTCTCCTTTCCTGGCCCTGGGGTCTGAATAGACCCCAGAGTACAATGATAACACTTTTGTGGAGTTCGCAGGCCCACAGCCTCACTTACTGATCTCCGCTCCTCCTCAAGGTCACCTCTGGAGAAGGAAAGCACAGGTAGTTGTGAGCAGGAGCAAGGATCGGTAAGTAAATAGGGCCTTATCTGCTAGGGCTACTCCAGCAGAATAAAAACCAAAACACATCATACCACTGCTACCCCGGTAGTTACGCCTCTGACTATCTATGTGCAGGACTGGATTGATATGTTGGGTCCTGGTGACAGACTCCCTTAAACGTATTCTGTATGTTGACCCTGACAAACTATTATTAAGACTAGGTAGGTGTCCCAAAAAACTGTATAAACATATCTTGGCATACCTGTATGAATGTAAGAAATAAACTTCTTAGTAGAGCTGTAGGTCCTGCAAGTGCTCTGAGGGCGGTCCTTAACCTTGAAGTGCTCTCTGCATTCACTGCTCTGCTCTGAGTGACAGCTGTACCAGGTGCTTGGTTGGATATAACATAGTGAAAAGTCTATGGAGCAGCTCAAAACAGAGAACAGAGAGCACTTCAAAGTGAAGAACCGCCCTCAAAGCACTCACAAGTCTCCAGCAAACCTGGATTAAAATTTTCTTTTTCAATGATTCTTTTACTTGAATGCAATGGCACACACTTCCTAAGGTCAGGAGTGTCGCTGTTTCTTGGGAAATCTTATATAACCTCCATGCGGGAGAACAAATCCCACCCCATGTATGGGACCTTGATTGGACTTGGCAGCACTGTAAGTGGCCGTCTGCTTCACCCCAAGTGTGAGAAGGAGCTATCGCAGGTCCTTCCTTCCAACCGCGACCAGGCTGTATAATCTACATCAGACCAAGCGAAGATCACTCCGCACAGAGAACTAATGATTATGACTATGAAGTCTTCCTTCTTTCTTCTTCTGTTCCTTAGCTGCTATGGACTCCTAGTATATCTTCTCTTCTCAGCATATGTGTGTCTACGTCTGTAATATATTACTCAGGAACCACTTCTACCTGTGTATCTCCTACACCAATTTGACCATTGGGAATTGGGAAACTTGAAAAGTTATCCAGCACATTTTAGCTAAACCTACGTAAGGATATTCCTCAATCGCTTGCTGAGCTATCAAATCAGCCTGTATATCTACCATATTAAGCAATTTATTATAAATTCATTTCTAATTTTAAAGCTTGTTTTCAATTAACATGAACTTAAAATGCCAAAATAATATGAATTGATGGCTAGAAAAACTCCTATAGCTGAGGTTTTACAGTACAGAATGTAGGAACATTTCCAAGTAACATTAAAGTGGAATAATACTTAATATTCCACAATAATTTATTAGCTTTAACATCTTAGCCTGTAATTTTCCAAAAGATATTTCACAGAAAACCCAAAAGGATACTATACTGAAGATCATTACGGAGTAAAAGACCAGAGAAATACATCATCATGTTCTGGAGATGCCACCTTGTAATCAGGTCAACCCCTGCGGTTCCTCCAAAGAACTTCTTGGTTAGCTGAGTAGGTCTTCATGGTTCTAAGATAAAAAGAAAACCAATGGTCTGGAGGCAAGGACTTGGAGATAAGGACTAAAGACATGAGAGTGGGATACTCTAGAAAAGCCAAACACAACAACAGTCTAGTAGAAGACCATAGTCATAAGTCTGAAGAACATCACACATGACCTTCACATCTCAGTCAAAAGGTAATAATTTCATCAATGTATATGTATATCTGCAAATACTTCTAAATTATGGGACGTTATCAACCCCCGTACCATCCAAGAATACAAGTACGTCGGAAAAGAAATACCAACTCAATGTAAGATTGCAGAACACTTTAGGACTGGTCCATAGAAACATCTCATAGATCTGTCCTTATGTGTACTAGATTGCACTTAAGGGACTGAGCTACGAATTTTCACGGCTCTGAAGTGAGCCAAAGTCAGAGTCAAAGCTATCATGTCAGTCTTCCCCCTTAGCTCCTCCATGGAGGTATGGACTTTACCTAGGTCACAGTCCCGAGGATAGTCCACATTAGACAGTTGATAAGTAGGGACATAACTAAAGGCTTAGAGCCGCGGTGCTAAAACTCAACGTGGGCTTTCCGTGCGCACCAGCTCCCACTTGTATATTTTAGCAGCATTTCTCATTTGGGCCCAGGCCACCATGAAGACTTACTCATAACAACAACAACACAGCTTCCCGTTATTTCTATCCCCGTTAGTGCTCCCCCCCCCCCGCCCCCGTCATTGTTTTTCCTTTTGTGCCACAGACTCCCTCCACAGAATTCCTTGACTATACCCTGGTGTTCTACTCTTTTTGACATTAAAGTTACTTCTTTTTTCGTTTCTGACAGTGGAAGGATGTGTATCATAAATCTTTTCACTCCAGAGAGTGCGCCAGAAGACAGACGGCCGAAGGAATCAAGCCAGGATCAAAGGAAATCAAAGAAGTTTAATTAGGGTGAGTATTTTGAGGATGACCTGTGGGTCCTCCTGGCGTATGGGCCTAGAGACAACTGTGACCATTGCAACCTCTTTAGTTACACCAGTGCTTATGGGTTCCTTAAAGGGATTCTACCATTAAACTACCTTATTTTCTAATGAACACGTCAGAATAGCCTTAAGAAAGGCTATTCGTCTCCTACCTTTAGACGTGGTCTCCGCCGTGCCGTTCCGTAGAAATACCGGTTTTAACCGGTATGCAAATGAGCTCTCTGCAGCAATGAGGGCGGGCCCCAGCGCTGAAACACCGATGAGCGCGTCCCCATTGCTGCCCAGAGCTCTTTCCTGCGCCGCCTCCTTCTTCTGCAGCAACTCCGCCTCTTCTGGCTTCTCTTTCTCTTGTAGTTCTATACAGGAGCATAGAGAGGCCACCCAAAAATGGCTGCCGGCCAGCTCCTGTATTGAACTGCAAGAGCGGCTACCCCAAAATGGCCGCCGGCCGGATCCTGTATTGAACTGCAAGAGCGGCTACCCAAAAATGGCCATTTTGGGGTAGCCGCTCTTGCAGTTCAATACAGGAGCTGGTCGGCGGCCATTTTTGGGTGGCCTCTCTATGCTCCTGTATAGAACTACAAGAGCAAGAGAAGCCAGAAGAGGTGGAGTTGCTGCAGAAGAAGGAGGCGGCGCAGGAAAGAGCTCTGGGCAGCAATGGGGATGTGCTCATCGGCCTTTCAGCGCCGGGGCCTCCCTCATTGCTGCGGAGAGCTCATTTGCATACCGGTTAAAACCGGTATTTCTACGGAACGGCGCGGCGGAGACCACGTCTAAACTTAGGAGACGAATAGCCTTTCTTAAGGCTATTCCGACATGGTAATTAGAAAAAAAAGTAGTTTAATGGTAGAATCCCTTTAAGGCTCCTGGGCCCATGTGTGACTGCCCTAGACTAGAAATGTAATCAGAATGGAACAGGGTTGGTAACAGGCAGCTAACATCAGGTCCAATTTGGTGTCGGAAGACAGGGTGGAGTCGGAGCATGGAATATTCCAGTCGAACCAACCACAGGAAGTCTTCAGAAATTCAATCAGGAAAACTTACCATCAGAGCTGATAACCAAGCAATGGGAATACAGTAGTGGTTACCCCTTAATGTCTTGGAAGATCGTAATCAGATGATGCACCTTGAGTAGACCTTGGGTCCTTGAACAGGAGAAGGATAGTCCATATACTGATTCCTATACTAAATACTAAATTCCCTGGGACTGTATTATGATACCATATACAGGATACAAGCTGCTACCGTAACAGTAGCCTGTATTGTACTGACTGCATAGGATTGGGGAACAATTGTACCAACTCAACTGGTGGTTCCCATAGCCCAAGAATGTATTAGTGTGATGTAATACTATGGATCTATAAAGATCCAAAACAACTGCAATAACATTAGTCTGAGTGGATGGAAGAAGGACCTGGGATTCAGTGATGTCACCGCCAGACCCTTTTCCTTGTAGAATTAGAGAATTCTGTGTCCTATTGGAGCGGCTCTGTACAGTATGCTAACCTCCTCGTGTAGCGCACAATAATCACAATAATGCCGCCTGTGACTTCAGCTGATTCATCAGAATGTGTCTGACATAAAATGTGAATATTTATGTGGATATTGCAGAAAGCTTTCTCACCTGCTTCTAAGTGGCAAGATGAAAATGTGTGTGACGGCAGACCGGGGGCCCGGGAGAGGAGCGGAGACAAAATGAAATCTCCAACTTATCACATAAACCTTATTTATAAAGAACATTAGATAGCTGACGATAAAGATTTACAGTATTGGGAAACATCTTCAAGACAATCACACAAAATTACAGTGAAAGCTGGAGATGGTCTTCTCAAAGAAGATGGCTGGTGACTATGATATGGTGGAAAAAATCTGTCACAGGTTATGGGGTTTGGAAAAGGAATTGGATATCTTAAAGAGGTATTTGAATAGGTTTCACTGTATACTGTAGAGTCGGAAACTACCGTAAATACAAAGGTTGTCATATAGGCTTCAGCAACATCTATGTCAAAAGAAGGACATCAACCACAATGTCCCTAGTACCAGCCATGTCTTCAATAAACGTACTTCAAGCTCCTCCTCTTCCTCTTCTGTAAACTTTTAATATCTACTTGAACGAAACAATCTGTAACAAATCACTTCTGCCAGGGAAGTGGGTTTCTACTACTGATCTGCATGCTATAGGAGCGCCTCACAATTTAAAGGGGTTGTGCCATCCACGACAATCAAGCAGAGTAGTAAATACTAACAGTATACTTGGTGTAAGACTATACTTCTAGAAGGCAAATCATCAAATCAACTTTGAAGCCTGCAGAATAGTGAGTGCAGCTCTGGAGTATAATACAGATTGTAACTCAGGATCACTGCAGGATAAGTAATGTAATGTATGTACACAGTGACTGTACGAGCAGAATAGTGAGTGCAGCTCTGGAGTATAATACAGGATGTAACTCAGGATCAGTGCAGGATAAGTAATGTAATGTATGTACACAGTGACTGTACCAGCAGAATAGTGAGTGCAGCTCTGGAGTATAATACAGGATGTAACTCAGGATCAGTACAGGATAAGTAATGTAATGTATGTACACAGTGACTGTACCAGCAGAATAGTGAGCGCAGCTCTGGAGTATAATACAGGATAAGTAATGTAATGTATGTACACAGTGACTGTACCAGCAGAATAGTGAGTGCAGCTCTGGAGTATAATACAGGATGTAACTCAGGATCAGTACAGGATAAGTAATGTAATGTATGTACACAGTGACTGCACCAGCAGAATAGTGAGCGCAGCTCTGGTGTAAAATACAGGATGTAACTCAGGATCAGTACAGGATAAGTAATGTAATGTACTGCACCAGCAGAATAGTGAGTGCAGCTCTGGAGTATAATACAGGATGTAACTCAGGATCAGTACAGGATAAGTAATGTAATGTATGTACATAGTGACTGCACCAGCAGAATAGTGAGCGCAGCTCTGGAGTATAATACAGGATAAGTAATGTAATGTATGTACATAGTGACTGCACCAGCAGAATAGTGAGTGCAGCTCTGGAGTATAATACAAGATGTAACTCAGGATCAGTGCAGGATAAGTAATGTAATGTATGTACACAGTGACTGTACCAGCAGAATAGTGAGCGCAGCTCTGGAGTATAATACAGGATAAGTAATGTAATGTATGTACACAGTGACTGTACCAGCAGAATAGTGAGTGCAGCTCTGGAGTATAATACAGGATGTAACTCAGGATCAGTACAGGATAAGTAATGTAATGTATGTACACAGTGACTGCACCAGCAGAATAGTGAGCGCAGCTCTGGAGTATAATACAGGATAAGTAATGTAATGTATGTACACAGTGACTGCACCAGCAGAATAGTGAGCGCAGCTCTGGAGTATAATACAGGATATAACTCAGGATCAGTACAGGATAAGTAATGTAATGTATGTACACAGTGACTGCACCAGCAGAATAGTGAGCGCAGCTCTGGAGTATAATACAGGATGTAACTCAGGATCAGTACAGGATAAGTAATGTAATGTATGTACACAGTGACTGCACCAGCAGAATAGTGAGCGCAGTTCTGAAGTATAATACAGGATGTAACTCAGGATCAGTACAGGATAAGTAATGTAATGTATGTACATAGTGACTGCACCAGCAGAATAGTGAGCGCAGCTCTGGAGTATAATACAGGATATAACTCAGGATCAGTACAGGATAAGTAATGTAATGTATGTACACAGTGACTGCACCAGCAGAATAGTGAGCGCAGCTCTGGAGTATAATACAGGATGTAACTCAGGATCAGTACAGGATAAGTAATGTAATGTATGTACACAGTGACTGTACCAGCAGAATAGTGAGTGCAGCTCTGGAGTATAATACAGGATGTAACTCAGGATCAGTACAGGATAAGTAATGTAATGTATGTATACAGTGACTGTACCAGCAGAATAGTGAGCACAGCTCTGGAGTATAATACAGGATGTAACTCAGGATCAGTGCAGGATAAGTAATGTAATGTATGTACACAGTGACTGCACCAGCAGAATAGTGAGTGCAGCTCTGGAGTATAATACAGGATGTAACTCAGGATCAGCAATGTAATGTATGTACACAGTGACTGCACCAGCAGAATAGTGAGCGCAGCTCTGGAGTATAATACAGGATGTAACTCAGGATCAGTACAGGATAAGTAATGTAATGTATGTACATAGTGACTGCACCAGCAGAATAGTGAGCGCAGCTCTGGAGTATAATACAGGATATAATTCAGGATCAGTACAGGATAAGTAATGTAATGTATGTACATAGTGACTGCACCAGCAGAATAGTGAGCGCAGCTCTGGAGTATAATACAGGATATAATTCAGGATCAGTACAGGATAAGTAATGTAATGTATGTACACAGTGACTGCACCAGCAGAATAGTGAGTGCAGCTCCGGAGTATAATACAGGATGTAACTCAGGATCAGTACAGGATAAGTAATGTAATGTATGTACACAGTGACTGCACCAGCAGAATAGTGAGTGCAGCTCTGGAGTATAATACAGGATAAGTAATGTAATGTATGTACACAGTGACTGCACCAGCAGAATAGTGAGTGCAGCTCTGGAGTATAATACAGGATGTAACTCAGGATCAGTACAGGATAAGTAATGTAATGTATGTACACAGTGACTGCACCAGCAGAATAGTGAGCGCAGCTCTGGAGTATAATACAGAATGTAACTCAGGATCAGTACAGGATAAGTAATGTAATGTATGTACACAGTGACTGCACCAGCAGAATAGTGAGCGCAGCTCTGAGTATAATACAGGATGTAACTCAGGATCAGTACAGGATAAGTAATGTAATGTATGTACACAGTGACTGCACCAGCAGAATAGTGAGTGCAGCTCTGGAGTATAATACAGGATGTAACTCAGGATCAGTACAGGATAAGTAATATAATGTATGTACACAGTGACTGTACCAGCAGAATAGTGAGCGCAGCTCTGGAGTATAATACAGGATGTAACTCAGGATCAGTACAGGATAAGTAATGTAATGTATGTACACAGTGACTGCACCAGCAGAATAGTGAGCGCAGCTCTGGAGTATAATACAGGATGTAACTCAGGATCAGTACAGGATAAGTAATGTAATGTATGTACACAGTGACTGCACCAGCAGAATAGTGAGCGCAGCTCTGGAGTATAATACAGGATGTAACTCAGGATCAGTACAGGATAAGTAATGTAATGTATGTACACAGTGACTGCACCAGCAGAATAGTGAGCGCAGCTCTGGAGTATAATACAGGATGTAACTCAGGATCAGTACAGGATAAGTAATGTAATGTATGTACACAGTGACTGCACCAGCAGAATAGTGAGCGCAGCTCTGGAGTATAATACAGGATGTAACTCAGGATCAGTACAGGATAAGTAATGTAATGTATGTACACAGTGACTGCACCAGCAGGATAGTGAGCGCAGCTCTGGAGTATAATACAGGATGTAACTCAGGATCAGTACAGGATAAGTAATGTAATGTATGTACACAGAGACTGTACCAGCAGAATAGTGAGTGCAGCTCTGGAGTATAATACAGGATGTAACTCAGGATCAGTACAGGATAAGTAATGTAATGTATGTACACAGAGACTGTACCAGCAGAATAGTGAGTGCAGCTCTGGAGTATAATACAGGATGTAACTCAGGATCAGTACAGGATAAGTAATGTAATGTATGTACACAGTGACTGCACCAGCAGGATAGTGAGCGCAGCTCTGGAGTATAATACAGGATGTAACTCAGGATCAGTACAGGATAAGTAATGTAATGTATGTACACAGTGACTGTACCAGCAGAATAGTGAGCGCAGCTCTGGAGTATAAATACAGGCTATAGCTCAGAATCAGTACAAAATAAGTAGTGTAATGTATTTTCAAAATTTCTCAATTTCTATGTAGATAAATGAGACAGATCAGACAGACACTTTGCTTATAATACTAGGGCTGAATAGTTTTCCTCAATAGGACTGTGATATTGGCAGTAACCATGGTAACTAATGTCTCCTTGCCTTCAGACTACCTCCTTCCTGTAGTGACAATATGTTGTAAGCAGTAGTCATAGATGATCCCTGGACGGTGCTGACACCTCTTCGTCCTCAGCATAGTGTAGACAATCCATGCCTTGGTTATTTGCAGTATAAACCCTTTGCGTAATACACAACATGGATGAGGAACGTAACCCTATCTGCGAACTGTCGGAAGTGTATACGTCCATTCATCCTAAACACACAAACGTTACCAATCCCATGTCCGGGACCCCCTATATAACTAATATCTTGCAAAAATCGGTAGCTATTCCACAATGTATTGCAAAATTCGTTTTACCATGGCCATAGCAATACAATAAATAAATGATGAAGTTTTCTCTCTTTGTGTTTTCTTACGATCGGCCACTTTAACCCATTTTCGGCATATATAATGCGTGACGGGGGCGCCATAAAAGCCGTAGAAGTAAAAAAACAATTGGAAAAAAAAAAAAAGCTGCAAAACACAAAGTATGCCAAGGGGAGGCGAGAGGCTGGATTGCAGCGCAGAGTACTATATGAAAGCGCTGCGCTCTCTCTGCAGGCCGAACATCAAACGACATACTTAGTATTGAAGCCGCAGAAAGTGCCGAACACTTGTGTATGTTTGTATTCCTTTGTAGAGCAGTTTGTGTAGCCTTTGTAGAGTGAATACTGGCTGACAGCATCCTCGACGGTTAAATGAGGATGGCGAGAGCCTCTCTCCGCAGCGGCTACAGAGCGGCCGGGTCTTATGCAAAGAAGAAAGCGACGGTCTGCAGAGCCTGCAATCTAATACTTGTAGGAATACGCTCGCTTGTCTACAGATTTTGGCATCTCCTCCTCCTTCCCGTGGCCTAGATTCTATTCTGTAGGCATAAAAAAGAGAAAACTTCAAAAGAATCATCTGATATATATATAAGTCCTGTTTACTATGGCTTAATTCATATAATAGGATCCATCAGCGAACATAAGCATTGAGCAGGTTTTAATTGGTGCGCTATCCTTAGTATAGCCCGATGGTTCGGGTCTATGCGGTCAGTTCCCCACCGACCACATAGCAATCAGTAAGACGAAGAGGTTGTTGGACCTGTCTGCGGACAATGATGTCTTAAAAAGATTGGGCCGCTATTGACACATATCTCATGGATTGGGGATGTGTCTAATTTGGTAGGGGGCTGAGAACTGGGATGCCCACCAATGTCCAGAAGCTCGCAACCATGCCGGATTATGCGGGATAGTCCCTGATTTTGGATACTCTTTTTGCTGTCCCCGCAGATGGAGGTATGTCCTGGCTTCAACTCGTCTACATCTTCTGGACAAAAATGGAGTTGAGTAGAAGATCAAGTGGGTACTACATCATGCCTGGAATGGACTGAGGGGGGAACAGGCAAAATATTAATTTTTTTCTTTTGTGTATTTTAATGTGAGTATATGAAGAAGTGAGCATTATATTATGGTGGTGCAAGAAGGAAGAGTAAATAGCCATAATTTAAGAGCTAAGACTAAAACAGTACCAATCAACAATTTATTTGTAGGCTAAGAAGGCCAGACTACTTCCAAATTATCAATTAACAGTTTATTTATAGGTCAAAGAGGCCAGACTCCTCCCACATTACCAATAAACTGTCTATCTATAGGCCAAAGAGACCAGACTCCTCCCACATTACCACTAAACTGTCTATCTATAGGCCAAAGAGACCAGACTCCTCCCACATTACCAATAAATTGTCTATCTATAGGCCAAAGAGATCTGACTCCTCCCACATTACCAATAAATTGTCTATCTATAGGCCAACAAGACCAGACTCCTCCCACATTATCACTAAACTGTCTATCTATAGACCAAAGAGACCAGACTCCTCCTACATTACCACTAAACTGTCTGTCTATAGGCCAAAGAGACCAGACTCCTCCCACATTACCTCTAAACTGTCTGTCTATAGGCCAAAGAGACCAGACTCCTCCCACATTACCTCTAAACTGTCTATCTGTAGGCCAACGAGACCAGATTCCTCCCACATTACCACTAAACTGTCTATCTATAGGCCAAAGAGACCAGACTCCTCCCACATTACCACTAAACAGCCATTTATAGGATGAAGAATCCAGATTCCTTCCATATCTAAAGTTAATTCCAAAGAATAAGTCTCTATTCAGATGCCTCTCTTTCACGGCCATTTGGCATTGGTGGGGCGCCTGTTTTCTTGGGTCCCCCATAGAATTGAATGGTCTATTCAGGCCTCGGAGAAGATGAGCAGAAACAGGACTTTTGCTACTATTTTTATGGCTCAATAAAATGGACCTGTTAATAGTCCAGTTGAAATAAATTGACTTTAATGCAAAATTGTCCATGACCCAGGTGTTACGCTTGTTCATGTAAATGGTGAGAAATGACAGTAGTAATCAACATAAAAGAGAGTCAGTGACAACTAGTGTTGGGCAAAACGCTTTACAACAAACCTTATTTGCCCTGAATATTCAAAATTCTTCGGTTTATGAAACCAAACAATTTAGCATTTTTCTCAGATGAACTAAAATGGCCACCGTGACATGAAAATTGCAGTAAGTTATTATACTCTGGGGTTTCTTCAGACTAGTGTTGAGCGAGAAGTATTCGATTGAATACCTCACTGGCATAGGAATGGAGATGGTGGTGGACTTTAGTAAACGGAGAAGTGCTCCAATCCCGGTGGAGTTCCAAGGGACATGCATTGAGATAGTCAGGACCTATAAGTATCTGGGTGTGCTCCTCAACAATAAACTAGACTGGGCTGATCACCTGGATGCGCTGCACAGAAAGGGTCACAGCAGACTCTACCTGCTCAGGAGGCTGAGGGCCTTCGGAGTCCAGGGGCCACTTCTTAGGGCCTTTTTCAACTCTGTGGTTGCTTCAGCCATCTTTTTCAGTGTGGCCTGCTGGGCGAGCAGTATATCAACCAGGGACAGAAATAGACTTGACAGGCTGATCAGAAGGGTCAGCTCTGTCCTGGGGAGCCCCCTGGACCCAGTACAGGTGGTGGGTGACAAAAGGACACTGTCCGTGGTGACCTCCATGCGGAAAAACAAATCCCACCCCATGTATAGGACCTTGATGGGACTTGGCAGCACTGTAAGTGACCGTCTGCTTCACCCCAAGTGTGAGAAGGAGCTATCGCAAGTCCTTCCTTCCAACCGCGACCAGGCTGTATAATCTACATCAGTCCAAGCGAAGATCACTCCGCACAGAGAACTAATGATTATGATTATGAAGTCTTCCTTCTTTCTTCTTCTGTTCCTTAGCTGCTATGGACTCCTAGTATATCTTCTCTTCTCAGCATATGTGTGCCTACGTCTGTAATATATTACTGTGTATTATCCTGTATCTGTATTACTATGCTGCTGTAACATACTGAAATTTCCCCACTGTGGGACTATTAAAGGATTATCTTATCTTAATCAGCCGTACACCAAGGGGTTAAACACATCGAATATTCGAAGCGTTTAACCCCTTGGTGTTTGGCCAATTACACACATTCCTATGTCGGTGAGGTATTCGATTGAATACTACTCGCTCATCACTACTTCAGACCCCAGTGTATAAGTGGACGTCCATGGAGGTGAAGAAAATCTCACCTTCCCTGTCCTCTTTTGGGCTTTACTGCATCCAGTGATCAGTGTCTTCCTTCTCTGTGTGCTCTGGGGCCCTTCTATGACATCTCGTTCTTGGGGTCAACACTGAGATCTGTGATTGGACCTCATAGGTGTGTGATGTCACTCGGCCGTAAGAGGAAGACACAGGTTGACGGATGCCAGAAGGAGTGAAGGTGGATCTTCAGAGGTTCTCCCACCCTTAGTGACAGCTATCTACAGTAAGAAGTCTAATTTGGCAGGGAAAGTCAATGGTAGGTGCCATATTCTAAGTAAGCCGTAGTCAGCAGTCTACTGTGTCACAGACTGTCATGTGTCATATTCAATCCTGGCATTTCAGAATTTTCCCTGCTCATCCATCCTGTTTGTTGGTGTTGATCCAAGTGATCGGCCCTCTACTGATCTTAAGGATAGGCAATCAATTAATAGCCCTGGCCAACCTTTGAATGCTTGTGTTGACTGATGGATCCTATTATATGAATTTTCCTTAATATTTGGAGATTTCAGTCTAATTTATGTAAAAATGAAGCCGATATACAAGATAAATGGGTAAAATAAGCCCACCTCGGCTGTAAACAAAAGGTAATAGGCGTCCAGGCTATCTCATTTTCCGAGTCTAGCAAGTGAATGATGTATGAAGGAAAGGTAATTTTCTACCACTATCCTCATTTTCTCAGCATCTGTGATGCCGTTGACATTTTTGCCTCTTGGGAATGTTCTTGTTTATAAAGACCTATCTGTCTATGGCGCCCACACAAGTCATGTTTACTGTACACATGTGTATGAGCAAATTACGTCAATAATAGAAAGATCTCTACACATAAACATATGGGATTATTTAATGGGCTGTATGCATGGCTAAAAATATCAGAATAGGAGGAAAATTATTCGAGGGATTGATCATTCTATAGACTGCTGGCGACTCTCTATCGAAGAATATAGAAATTGCCATAAGGAGAAATTCACAATTATATGAGAACTACCAAAGACTTATATGCATTATATATTGGATTTGGCGATAATGGTTATAATAGGTTATAAATAGAGATGAGCGAGTAGTGTTCGATCGAGTAGGTGTTCGATCGAATACTACGGTATTCGAAATACTCGTACTCGATCGAACACTACTAGCTGTTCGAAGTTTAAAGTTCGATGCAGAACCAGCGTTGATTGGCAGAATGCTATACATTCTGCCAATCAACGCTGGTTCTTTTCTTACCTTTACAAGTCTTCTCCGTGCAGTGTCCCCGCGGCATCTTCCGGCTGGAATTCACTCTGCCTAAGCATCCGGCCTAGGCAGAGCCGACTGCGCGTGCGCGGGCATGCCCTCGCATGCGCAGTCAGCTCTGCTCAGGCGTCGGGCCTGGCAGAGCCGACCGCGCATGCGCAGTCGGCTCTGCCTAGTCCCCGATGCCTAGACAGAGTGAATTCCAGCCGGAAGACGCCGCGGGGGCGCTGCGCCGGGAGAAGACTTCAAGGGGAATCCAGCCCGACCGTCACTCGTGGACTTGGTAAGTATAATTGTATCGAATTTTGCGTACCCCTGAAATGAGCATTTCCCCCATAGACTATAATGGGTTTCGAAATCCGTTCGAACAGCCGAACAGTGTGCGGCTGTTCGAATCGGATTTCAAACCTCAGACATTTTACTGTTCGCTCATCTCTAGTTATAAATGAAAGGGTCTTCATTGTTTCAGAAACAGATCCAGTGCCTAGAGAGGTATAATTTAGAATTACCTTCTTATGGCCTTCCACCTATGACTTTCATGGGGGGGGGGGGGGGGGTTCTCCCTATTGAGTCTCCAAAACCATCATTGGGCTTGGTTGCAATAACTCACTTCCTCTTTGTCTGCAGTCACTTCCACCGCCACTGTGTCTGCATTGCTTCAAAATCAAGTCCAGTGCCTAGGGTGGCACTCTTTGTGGCTAGCATGGATGCTTGTATTATTAAAAAAGTTTGCATGTAAGGCCTTCCACTAGTGACTTCTTCTAGGTGAGTCCCCGAACCAAAACTGAGCTTCCCCGTTCACGTCTCCTGTAGGCACTGCCCCCATATTTTGGCTTGATGCTATTCGGCTCTAGCACATAGTGTGGGGATGACTAGAGCTCTAAAATGAAAAGATCTAGGAGCGCTGAGCATTTGGAGGTGATTTTTTTTTTTGCTTTGGTCTGAGGTCTGTTTCACTTACGGGAATCTGTCTTGGGTTATCAGATTAATTTAGAGGTTTGGGGTCTGATCTTGGGTCCAATTCATTTAGGCATCTTGCCTGGTGTCTGATTATTTTGTGAGGTCTTGTCTGGGGCATTTGGAGTTGCCTTTCTCCCCTGCTCTGGGATGTGATTCATTCAGGGGTCTACTCTAGGGTAGGATTCATTTAGGCATCTTTTCCTAGGATCAGATTCATTTAGGGGTTTTGGGTTTGATTGATCTATAGGTCTGATCTGGGGTCCAATTCATTTAGGCATCTGACCTGGGATCGGATTATTTAGTGAGATCTTGTCTGGGATATTTGGAGGTGCCTTTTTCCCCTGCTCTGGGATGTGATTAATTTAAGGGTCTACTCTAGGGTGGGATACATTTAGGCATTTTGCCTGGAGTCGGATTATTTAGTGAGGTCTAGTCTGGGGTATTTGGAGCTGCCTTTTTCCCCTGCTCTGGGTTCTGATTAATTTAAGGGTCTACTCTAGGGTGGGATACATTTAGGCATTTTTCCTGGGATCAGAGTAATTTAGAGGTCTGATCTTGGGTCCAATTCATCCTGAGCCCTCTCTATACACGGCAGATACCAGCCTCGATACCCGCTGCTAGATGCCGCAGTTAAACTCAACCGTGGTATCTCAAGTGCGCAGGCACCATGGTCGCTGCAATCTTTTACCTACAATGAGGTTGCCATGACAGCCAATAGGCTATTGAAGACTCCCAGGCTTGTCATTACTTTCGTTCACCCATAGGCAGGGTGTAATAGAAGGCAATGGATTATTATTGCATGAGCGATCAGACCCTAGGGTTGTCTTAAAGTAAAAGCAAAAGGTTTTAAAAGAATTAAAAAAACAAAAAAAAAATACAAAAATTCAAAAACCCCTTTCCCTAGATCACATAAAAAAATAATAATATTAAAAATAAACCCATTAGGTGTCCCTGTGCTCAAAAGTGGGGCCATTACAAAGTACAATTTGTAATGAAAACCATCACCATTTATAGCTTTTGGAAGGTGGGGAAGAAAGAACAGACACACAAAAATGAAAATTGGTTCGGTCTTTAAGGGGTTAATCCAAGGGTCTGGTCTAGGGGCTGATACATTTAGAGGGTCTTGTCTAGGCCGGGCCAGCTCCAGGTGTTTATGGGCCCTTGGGCGACAGAGCCTCAGTGGGCCCCCTTGTAAAGGAGGCGGGGAAGTCGAGACACTGTGCGTCGCAGATGAAGTGAGTGACGTCACGCAGGAGTGTGGCGTCACCAACGCCATACCTCCCAACTTTTGAAGAATAGAAAGAGGGGCCCCGGCACTTGCCCGACTATACCGTGCGCTGACGCCGGCCCTGGGTCTGGGGATGATTTGAGGTAGAAATACATCCTTGCCCATAGAGGGGTTCAGAAATAATAGATAGGAACCTACCATTTTACAGCTATCTCTGTAGGAACCTTCTAGATGAAGGAGACATCTTGAAGGCTAGACAACAAGGCCATAGACAGCTGACACCCATTATTATGGTAGAACCTACAATGAACTGCACAAGGTAATGTACTTTTCGTGTATTGTGCATGAAACGCACCCCTTTTGGCATTCCTCATATGGCCACACAATGATCTGCCCTTAACTGCGCGCACCTGCGTTACCCTGAAATTTCCAGAACAGCGAAGGAAAATGTTTCTTTCAGGCATCTTATTATTCTACGTCTATATTTATACCTAAACCCTATTAAATTACATATAACCCTGTCTCTCAGACAATGCCGAGGAGTGCACTCTTCTCTTGTCATTGAATTGGTTTACAGATTTTTTCTGTTTGTATAACCGTAAAGGACGCCGAGAGGTCAAGAAACTTCTGCTTAAGTGAAGCAGTTGTTCTTTGACCAGAACAATCACAGAAGCAATTACTTTCCATTCTGCAGATGTCAGGAAAAATTATGTCCTAAACCAGTATCTTTGTTCAGTTGCTTCATTTGGCCCCTGTCTTGCTGCTTGTTCCCGACGGCCCTATCTTCTTCTCTCTCCTTATCTACTGTGTTCTACCTTAGTGTCTAATGTGGCGTTGTCTATCTGACAGAGGTGAGTGCCGCAATAAACCTGACCAAATACAAAAAAGTATTTAACCTTAAAATATAGATGGCATTTTTAGGAAAATGTCGTGAGAAGACGTAATGTTTACCCCTTTCTGCACCTTGACATAGTAGAATTGAAAGCACCTCGACATACTGTTACAGCAAGGTGGTCAAGGTGGCGCTCAGGTTCAGACCGAGGGTCATTGGGCCCATCAGATATAATGATTCTCCAAAAAACCCTAGGAAATAGACTATAGTACCCTTCACATTTAGGTGCCTTCTGCTGGACCATTTTTGTATTAGACCCTTGGGCAACCAGAGGATCCTCTGGTGCTCAGGTGGACCAGTCCGTCACTGGTGGCATTGTTACTCCGCCAGCGAGACCACCGTGTCAAGGATGGCTAATACACAGAGAAACTCTGATCCAAGACCATAAAGGGGGTTCTGCGCATGTCATCTTCTGCCTGTATAAAGGACATGACTTCTAAGGCCTGCGATTGGCTTCAGGCAGTGGTGATGGGGTGTATACCCCCTACTGGCCAATTTAGTAAATGACTTGAACCCCTTTAAGTTGTTCAGTGCCATTATGAAACCAGATCATGGCACTACACCAGGACGACTGTACTTGTCCGTTTCTGCCAATCCTATGAGTGGGATGGCACCAAGAAAGCTCAACCACCACGTCAAACATTGACGCATTGCCTCATTTAATTACACAGGTAGCTTAGGACACCTGTATCAGTAATCTATGAGGGTCCCATGGTGGATAGCTCCTTTAGATACATGATAAATGTCCATTGATGGAAGGCTCATTGAGCGACAGATACATCCAAATGGAACCTGAGCAACATTATTCTTAAAGGGGTTATCTAGGCAAATGATTTTGAAGGCCAATCCTTACACAAGGTTAGACATATCAGATGGGCAAGGCTCTGACACCCAAGAGCCCTGGCGATCGCTGTGTTGGGACTTTGCTGAATTACAGCATTCATTTGTTTAGGGAGTACATGCGGTAACTCAGCATGACCACTACACACAGAACAGTTGATCAGTAGGGCTGCCGGGTGTTGGATCCTAGCCGATCTGATATTGATGACCTATCTTAGGGATAGGTAATTAATATCGTTCGCCTGGAAAAATCTTTTAAGTATAGTTGCAATACCTTGTCTAACCAGATGGTGAGCTGTTGAGGGAAACCCCTTCTGTGAAGCAGATGTGGCATCTCTATGATATGTAGAGAAGCCTGGAAACAGTTTCTTCTAGTAACAGTCCTACATCTGTCCATAGTTTTTTTTGTTTTTTTTTTGCCTTCCTCTGGATCAACACTGTAGGGTTATAGGTTGGACTTGGTGGACTGATGTCTTCATCCAACCTCATCTACTATGTAACTATGTAACACTCCACCTCCGAGCACCCCAAATACCACTTTATTATACACTCTTACATATCACCCTTTTGGAGGTCATATTTACAGGACAGCCTCACCATCCATCGGGTCTGTTGTCATTAATGCAATCCCTTAAATCTTCCATCCACTTTTGGTTAAGCCCCAATCTACTTTTCTATTTTTGTGAGTCATGTCTTGAGGGTATGAACAGGACTGCTGGCAGGTATGCAGCCCCTTAAATGTTCCATTCATTTTTGGTTAACACCAGGCTACAGGGGTGTAACTACTGGGGTAGCAGCAGTAGCAGCTGTCACAGGGCACAGGACATTAGGGGGCCCAGCGGCAGCCGCTACTGCAAATTCTTTTTTTTTTAATAGGTCGTTACCTGCTGGAGTAACTCCAGTAGGTACTGGGCCCTATTTACTTACCGATCCTGGCTCCTGCTCAAGGTGGCCTGTGTTTGTCCTTCTGCAGAGGTCTCTGTGAGCAGGAGCCGGGATTGGTAAGTAAGGTCGTGGGCCCGCGAACCCGACAAACAGTATCATCTTTTCAGATCCCCGAGTAGACTGATCGGAGGGCTAGGAGAGGTGAAGGAACATAAAAAATACAGTTACTTACTTCTCCTGGCTCCAGAAGGCTTCAGACCTACTTGGGTGACGACCCAAATGTCACAAGGGCCGGGATTGCATCCTTATGCATCGCGATGCAAGCCCCGGCTCAAGTGATGTCTCTTCCGTCACTGAAGATGGCCGATATCAGCTGGGAGTGTGCCGGAGCCCAGGAGAGGTAAGTAACCTTGTTTTTTATATTTGTATCCTCCCTGGGTCTCCGTTTATTATACTCTGAGTATATGGGGGCCTCATGTCAAAAGTTCACCATGGGGCTCCGCCATTCCTAGTTATGCCACTGCCAGACTAGTTTTCTATTTTGCGAGTCATGTCATGAGTTTATGGACAGGTCTATCGTCAGGCATTCTCAGGCATGCAACCCCTTAAATGTTCCATCCATTTTTGGTTAACTCCAACTCAGTTTTCTATTTTTTCCTCAAGTCATATCTTGAGGTTATGGACAAGTCTGCTGGAGCGTATACAACCCTTTTCATGTTCCATCCATTTTTGGTTAACCCCGGTCTAGTTTTCTATTTGTGAGTCATATCTTGAGGTTATGGACAGGTCTTCTGGCAAGTATACAACTCCTTAAAAGTTCCATCCATTTTTTATTAACCCACACCTAAATTTCTAAAGTCATGTGTTGAGCTTCCAGACAGGTAGCGATTAGAGATGAGCGAACAGTAAAATGTTCGAGGTTCGATATTCGTTTCGAGTAGCCCCTCAATATTCGACTACTTGAATCGAATATTGAACCCTATTATAGTCTATGGGGGGAAAATGCTCGTTTCAGGGGTAGGCAACATTCGATCAAATTATACTTACCAAGTCCACGAGTGAGGGTCGGGCTGGATCCTCCGAGAAGTCTTCTCTGTGCAGCGTCCCCGCGGCATCTTCCGGCTCTGAATTCACTCTTCCAGGCATCGGGCCTGGGCAGAACCGACTGCGCATGCCTGCACTACAAGCGGACATGTGCAGTCGGCTCTGCCCAGGCCCGATGCCTGGCAGAGTGAATGAAGAGCCGGAAGACGCCGCGGGGAAGCTGCACAGAGAAGACTTCTAAAGGTAAGAGAAGAACCAGCGTTGATTGGCCGACTGTATAGCATTTTGCCAATCAATGCTGGTTCTGCATCGAAATTTTACATTCGAAGAGCGAGTGGTACTCGATCGAGTACGAATATTTCGAATACCGTAGTATTCGATCGAATACCTACTCGATCGAGTACTACTCGCTCATCTCTAGTAGCGATGTCTCGAGCTTGAGACGGTGATGTGTCTTTGTTTCTCTGTAGTAATAGTGGTGTTGGTCCAACTCCTGGAAGATGAATTAAAATGAAACAAAGGAGCCTCAACAGCCAAGAGCTTTCTATGAAGCACAAATAATAGGAGTGATCAATCATATGCTATTAATTGTTGTCACCGCCATGCCTGCCCATATTATATCTCAAGCCAAGAATCGACTGTGTTAACTATTAGTCGTCTCTGAGCCCTGGACCGAGGCCGACAGTTGTGCTGCACTGTGGCATATGTAAGGGGTGACTAATGCGTTTCGAGGAGTTGCCCATAGTAACCAGTCCCTTTGCCACATTCACTTTACTGTACAATCTGCAAAGGGATTGGCCGCTATGGGCTACACAACGGATTTCATGTGCATTAACAACGCTTGGAACACATTTTTCTCCGAGCGGACATTTTGTGAACAATTGTCGGTTTAGATTCTTCCCAAAACTCAATATGTCATAATCTCTCTCACGCTCTTCTACCATCTTTATCTCTGCATCTTTATTGATTTCTTTCTCTCTTGCTAAGCTGCTTTATTTTTCCTATCTGCCCCTGAGATTTCCATCGGCTCGTTCCTCCTCTGCTCCCCCGTCTTTCTCTCGCTTTAACTTGTTAATTGATAGCAACAAAAATTCCTTCCAAATTTTTGTCTTTTTCCATCACTTGTACTGATTTATCAAACGTCTTATGTAGAATTTGCTATCAAGTTATTCAACCCCGTTGCGAATCTGGTTGATTTACTAATTTTTACAAACTTTAAATAAATTTTTTTGAAATAAACCAATCCAATAAGAAGAATTATAAATGGTCGAATTTACCAAAAATTGGTTTGTCCAAATTCAACACAAAATGGTAATTTTAATGACTGATTTATTCCCAGAATTATCCAAACCCTTCATGACCCAGTTCACATCTGCATTCGGTATTCCGTTCACATGGGGACTCCCCGAACAGAATACCGAACGCATTGACAAGAGGTGAGCAATGAATGCACACGGACCTTATAGACTATAATGGGGTCCGTGTGTTTTCCCTGCGGTGTCCACACGAGTCATGCAGAGAGGAAAGCAGTTCATGAAGTACTTTTCTCTCTGCTTGTTCCGTGTGGATACCGCGCAGAAAACACGGACCCCATTATAGTCTATGGGGTCCGTGTGGTTTCATTGCTCACCACTTGTCAATGGGTTCGGTATTCCATTCCCCAAGCGGACTCCCTGAATGGAATACCAAACACAGATGTGAACCAGGACTTAGTAGAACACCCTTTTGTCTTTATGACCTGATGGAAACATGGTGACCCAAACTACAGCATGGGTCCACATTCCCGAGGAACCTTAACCCGTTCCTCAAGGGAATGGCCCAGTTACTAATAGTCTTGGGTTGACGTGCTTCAACCACCTTCTTCAAATCCCACCAGAGATTTTCTAAGTCAGCTACTCCAAAAGATTCCAGGACTTCTTCTGAAGCCAAGCCTTAAAAGACATTGAGGTAGGCTTAGGATTAGGGTTGAGCAATCGGGATTGGAAAAGATCGGATTCCGATCGGCGATAGAGTAAATTTCACTATTCCGATTCCAATCTTTTCCGGTGGGATTAAAGTCAGAGGCTATCTCAAGATCGGCTCAACCCTATTCATGTATACATAATTAATAGGGTTAAGTGATCGGGATCGGGAAAGATCGGATCCCGATCAGCGATCGAGCAAATTTCACGATCGGGATCGGCTGGAAAATGATCGGAAATCGGATTTTAAAATCGATCCTGAAATCTCAAGATCGGCTCAACCCTACTTAGGATCATTTTCCTTTTGGAAGGTCCCAATCTTCGGCGTCCTCACTAAAAAACTCCGACACCCAGCTTTTCCAGACCCATGATTGACCTATTTGCCCAAGTATGACCAATATGAGGACATCAAATGGTTGACTTTATAACTGGACAGAGTTACCCTTTAGGAGTTTAGCGAATGAGTGACAAGGCGTAAGTGCTGTAACGGCAGCCATGTTGGTAGTCATCCAGCTATATAATTGTACTGAAGGGAGTATTAGAGCCTTAGCTCCGTATAGCAGTTGTTTTTACCTTTAGGAGGTATATTCGCTAATCCTCCATTTAACCTGCACCTTTCACAGAGACCAGAATATTCTCCTGCTCTCGCCGTATGACAATCCTCTCATTCTTACCGTCTATTCCACTTTAAGTCTCCAATTTTATCTCTTCCAAACGTTTCATTTCATACTGTTCCTCATTACCTATTATCTCTGCGCTCCCATCCGGCTCCCTCCATCAGGCCATTTCTATGGAGCAGCTAATCTAGTGTGTCTATTGTGCTCCCTTCATGTCCCCCCAGTCTCCTACCTGCAGCTCCAGTATTTTCCATTAATTCATTTCTGCGCTCGTCCTCTCCATTGTCGCTTTATTGCCGCCGCTTGCCTAAATCAATTAAAAAAAGTCACTTATGTCCATATCGTTCCTGGGGGGAATTTACTTAACACAGGCAGAGAATAAAAAAAAAAAGGTTTCCGATTTAGTTTTTCCCAAATGTCAAAGCAGCAAGTGCGGGGGTCATTACACATTCTAGACGTGCAGCATAGAGGAGGGGGCAGCGCTTAACCAGGTCCATGGAACGGGTTCTCCTGTCTCACCTCTATTTCGTATCCCAGACTCACAACTAACCATGGGAAGAATATGCAAATCTGTCTTCCATGATGTAATTAGGAAGTCAGAAGCTGCCTCATTGTTGCAAACCAATAGAGGGCGCTCACTAGAATGTGCAAGCCTGTCTTCCCTGATGTAGTTAGGATGACAGAATTCCAGTGAAATAACCCAATAAAGGCTGCTTATCATGGAAGACAGATTTGCATATTCTTCCCATGGTTCCTTGCGAAGTGGAGTGCTAAAGGCTTACCAAATCTCCACACACCTATATGGTGGTCTCTCCTTAAGGAGTGACAATATCCCCTTAAGACTCACAACTAGTAATACACAGCTACACTATACCATATGTATGGGCTTACTATGGAGCCAAACTGGGAAATTACTCCGGCCTAGGGGGCCCACAATGATGGAAACTTCAGCAGTTACCCACTGGAGATTGGAGCAGGATAATATTCTGCAGAGAACGTCTTAATAGTAATCCCGTCACTTCCCTAGACTTCAAAGGGTGCTTTTATTTTAACCACTTTATCACCCTAGACTTTATCATAAACATTATCATAAACCCCATTACTATCTATCCCCTTTATGGAAGACATCTATCTTTCCGTCCATTCTTCTCCATGGTTTGTTAAACATGACCATACAAACTGGAATAAAGTTAGCTGACCCTATAGATTTTAGTGGGATTGACCAACCATCTATCGTGTATGGTGGCGTTCCGACTTTTTCCCCAGACTTGTTGGTTTTCAATACAACAGGTCCTTTTGTTCACAAAGAAAGACCAGACACCAGAAAGGTGTCTGAGGTGGTGACTTCTCCCCACTTCCCATGTAGCACACTGGTAGAGCAGGGAGCTGCTGCCCGCTCCCTGCTCTACCATGCAGCAGGTAGGAGAACACAATGTAGTGATGTCACTACATTGTGCCTGCTGACGCCAAGGTGCCGGCAGTAGCAACTGTAATGGACTTGTTCATTTTGCAGTTCCTCGAGGAGGGTACATTATACTGTTTCGGGGCAGAATAATGTGTGGGCTATGTTATCTATAATGTCCAGTAGGGGGACATTACATTGTGTGGGGATTACAAGGGACATTGTACTGTGTGGAAGACACAAAAGGGATATTATACTGTATGGGGGTCACAAAGAGGACATTATACTGTAAGGCTACTATAAGGAGGATATTCTTCTGTATGGGGGCTCTAAGGGGGCATTAAAACTTATCAAGGCCACAAAAGGGGCAAAAGTGACTGGGTAGAAATGAGCAGGATAAGAGTTATGATGTACATACCTCCCAACCGTCCCGATTTCCGCGGGACAGTCACGATTTGGGTGACATGTCCCGCGGTCCCGATTGGAGGGAGGTATGTCCCGATTTCAACTCAGATCTGCGTCCAGAGGACGCAGATCTGAGTTGAACACATATGCGGCTGAAGCAAGGAGCTGACACAGGTCAGCTCCTCGCTTCGCCGCTGCCCGCCTCTCTCCCTGACACACGCGGCTGAAGCTGCTCGCGTGCTCGCTTCGCCGCTGCGTCTCTCTCTCGCTGACACATGCGGCTGCTCGCTTCGCTGCTGCCGCCGGCTCCTGGCTTGTAGACGCGATGTACAAGCCAGGAGCCGGCGGCAGCGGCGAAGCGAGGAGCTGACACAGGTCAGTTCCTCGCTTCAGCCGCATGTGTCAGCGAGAGAGAGACGCAGCGGCGAAGCGAGCACGCGAGCAGCTTCAGCCGCGTGTGTCAGGGAGAGAGGCGGGCAGCGGCAAAGCGAGGAGCTGATCTGTGTCAGCGAGAGAGGCGGGCAGAGAGCGGCGAGGGAGCGGAGGAGAAGGTAAGTTTAATGTGGAGGTGGAACGTGAATCTGGGGGCAGATGAAGGAGAGGACGGCATGACACTGGGGGCAGAGATGGAGAGGACATGAATCTGGGGGCAGAGATGTGGGACATGAATCTGGGGGCAGAGATGGAGGGACAGGAATCTGGGGGCAGAGATGTGGGGACATGAATCTGGGGGCAGAGATGGAGTGGACATGAAACTGGGGGCAGAGATGGGGGACATGAATCTGGGGGAGGAGATGGAGAGGACATGAATCTGAGGGCAGAGATGGGGGACATGAATCTGGGGGCAGAGATGGGGGAGCATTAATTTGGGGGCAGAGATGGGGGGATATTAATCTGGGGGCAGAGATGGGGGACATGAATCTGGGGGCAGAGATGTGGGGACATGAATCTGGGGGCAGAGATGGAGGGACATGAATCTGGGGGCAGAGATGGAGGGACATGAATCTGGGGGCAGAGATGGAGGGACATATAATCTGGGGGCAGAGATGGAAGAGGGACATGAAACTGGGGGAAGATGAAGGGTGTATATGAAACTGGGGGAGAGATAGAGGGGGGACATATAATTTACGGGTGACTGTAGGAGGATTATACAGTGTGCGGGCACATGAAAAATTAATGAGTGGGCGGAGTCAACACAAAGTGGGCGGGGCTAAATTTGCCGCGACGCGCTAAGCGCACCGCACATTTTGTCCCTCTTTCAGTTCTTCAAAAGTTGGGAGGTATGGATGTATGATACATGTATTTGGTACAGCTACAATGTTTGTACCTCTTTTACTCTTCTAAAGGTTGTTCTGAATCAGACAGCGCTGTACATTGTGTAGTGGCAGTACTTGGTACTGCAGCTCAGCCTCATTCACTTGAATGGCACTAAGCACCGAGCAGACCATGTGACGTGGCCTGTGATGCAGAATTGGCCTCTTCAAACAGCTGATCGGTGAGAGTGGCAAGTGTCGGGCCACATTTTACAGTCACTGCAAGGAAGATAGGAATCTAGCAAATCCCATCCACACATTTTTGGATATCACAGCATGTCAATTAGACCTACGGAAGCGCCAGTGTTTTTCCTATATATGTGTAATGGAAGCAAAAAAAACGCAGAGGAAACCTGTGTGCTCTTCTGTGAAAAACATTTCTGTGTTTAACATTTCATTGCCTACAAATCTAACTAAAATTACGTTGGTGGAAATTTCTGCAGACTATGATATTGACTTCTGTGACCTCTTCACTACTTACCAACTACAGCGCTGTTCATTGTATAGTGGCCGTGCTTGGTATTGCAGCTCAGCCACGTTCATTTGAACGGGACTGATCTGAAGCATGGCCATATGGAGCAATGAGAAGAGGAAGTAGGACTGAATACCAAAGTCCTGGGAAACCTCTTCTCTTCACAACCCCTATAAATAAAACATTCCATCATTCATTCATTCATTCATTCAATCATTCATTTTTGCATTCATTGCTTGCATATGTATTCTTTCCTTCTATCTTGATAACTGTGTACCTTTTCTTTTTTCATTCATTCATTCTTCCCTTCATTCATCCCTTCATTAATTTATTCATTCATCCGTTCGTTCATTCATCCATCCGTTCATTCATTCACTCATTAATTCATCCCTCCCTTCATTCATCCGTTCATTTATTCATCTGTTCATTCATTAATTCATTCATCCGTTCATTCATTTTTGCATTAATTTCCTGTTTGCATATATGTTCTTTCCTTCTATCTTGATAACTGTGCGCACCTTGTCTTTATTCATTCATCCACCCCTTCATTCATCCATCCCTTCATTCATCCATTCACTCCTTCATTCATCCATTCATTCACTCATTTGTCCCTCCCTTCATTCATCCCTTCATCCGTTCATTCATTCATTCATCCGTTCATTCATCAATTTATTCATCCCTTCATCCGTTCATTCATTCATGCATTCATTCATTCATTCATTCATCCATCCATTCATCCATTGTAGTACTTTCCGTTGATATATCTATCATTTCTATTTCTATCTCCTCCATCTCTCCCATTCCTTCCATGTTGCACCTCCCTCCGCCTTCTTGTCTGGATGATTTGCAGCCCTTCTCCATGGCTGTCTCATTCTCTACCCCCCGGCCAGACATTGTCTTTCTCTCTCATTCTTTTCCTCCACTTCTTCCCTGCTCTCAGCCCTCTCTCCACGCTGACGGCTTGTACAGCTGTCTGTCTCCTTCTCGCTGTGCTCAGGATCCTCGTCCCCTCCTCTCTCTCTTTTACATTTGACATCCTAGAGGGTAGAAATGAGGACATTTTTTGTGTGTGCAGGCAGCGAGGAGCCCAGGACTGAAGAATAAATGAAAGCTCCTCACATAACTGACATCTCAAATTAATCGCAAGACTGTGCGAGCCGATTCAAGTACGGAACAGCAGGAGGGGAAAAAATCCTTCAATTAATAGGTCAGTTACCAAGAAAATGAGCCTTGAATTAGTGAGAATCTAGGAAAGGTGAGGTCACATTAACCGCTAAGGAACAAGGAGTTTCTTCTAGTGCTCAGGGCTCCTATAGCTCACCGAGAGATTACAGCTCTGGGTTACACATAATACAGCACTCACAGGAGTCTAAAAAGTCATTTGCCACAACGTTCCCATTGTCCACTAACCTTATCAGTATAGAAAAATAAAGAGTCTGCTCCACCTAAAGCTGTATTACCAAAATATCCCCCCCACCCCCTTTCCAAAATAGCAAATCTCTGTAACACAACATGGTGTCGTACATGGACAATGTAAAGCGGCACAATGAGTGTCTACTGTTGTAATGTTGGCGTCACACCTCGTAACCATTTCAGATTCTGCAGGACAGTCCCAGATTTCGGTCCCAGGCGGGGCACATAGATGGAGGTGAATGTAATAGTGACACAAAGAGTCATCAGTTCCTGCTGCTGCCATCAATTACTGCACGGGGGCATTGAGGGAACATCATACTGTGTGGGGGCACTATGGGGGCATTATATTATGTGCGGGATTTATGGGGGGCTATATACTGTGTAGAAGCATTGAGGTAACATCAAACTGTGTGAGGACACTAAGGGGGCATTATATTATGTGCAGGATTTATAGGGGACTATATACTGTGTAGGATCACTGAGGGAGCAGTATACTGTGTGGGGGGCATTATACCATGTGGGGACACTAATGGGGGCATTATATTGTGTGAGGGCTCTAAAGGGGGGTTTGTTCTGTGTGTGGACACTTAAACAACATTTTACTGTTTGGTGGACACTAAGGGGGCATCTGAATATGCTCTAAAGGATACAAACTCCTTCTGGTCACTGGGAAAGAATTTTACATTTTGGTACTGGACAAGGACAGTTCACTGAGAAGGAGATGGGAACCCGACTACTATCACCCTTGGAGTTCATTCACACGTTGCAGTGTTTCTTTATTTTTGTCAGGATGTTCTCTGATTTTGTAGGACAAACAATCCATTGCCTTTTCATTTTTTCCTCCCCTTCTAGGAACGCACCATCTTCTATTTTTCAGCCCCTATCATATGAGGGCTTGTTTTTTCATGGGACAAGTTGCATTTTGTAATGGCACCATTCAATTTTTTGTTTAAGAAATTGTGTTGCAAAAAAGTTTATATGTGATATAAGAAATACATTTACCAAAAATACCAAACTTATAGAGTTTTCTTAGACTTTAGTACTTAAAAAGTTTGTCCCTGTAATTATTTTTTTATTATTTGGAAATATTATTCTTTTATTTTTTTTTTAGTCCCCTAGCGGGCTTGAACATGCGATTGTTCATAATACAGAATACAGAATACACAATACAGAATATATTCTCAATTTCCCGCTGTTCTGTTATACAAGGCAGCGTGTGATAGATCTATGAGCGGGGAGGCTGGGGAGTGTTCAATAGACACCCGGCTGCTATAACAAATGGTCAACAACCTTATTATGATATTGCGCTTGAAAGATGGTGGCCCCATTGGGACTGTATAACACAGCAGGTACCCACCTCGTATGGAGTGGGCTCAGTGCCCTATAGAAATCAATCAACACAAAATGTTGGACCTAAAAAAATGCACATACTGTTAAAAAGTGGAGATTCCCTTTAAATTACGTTTGCTGTTTGCCGACTGCGCACTTGATCTGCTTTGATAAGAACATCTTTATGCCATCCAGCCTCAGATCCAGAAGTCACTTATCGAAGTTGACTGCCCACCAGGTTTTTGGTGTTTGTGCCATTTGGAACGTATTGCGTTACCCAACTGGTTCTCCGTCTTCTTTTGCCAGTTCTTGTCAATGATACCACATTGGCAGACAGCGTTATGGCGGATGTAAGGTTCAGATCTAAGGATGTGAAAGATATTCGTTTTCTCTGTGGACAACTTGACTGCAGATCAGTGAAGTCTTCTAGGCACCCACCACTTAGATACAACTTTCGAGAAGTACATTCGTCATAAAATTTCCTAATCAAAGAACAGCCCTTTTGTTATGGAAGCGTGACAAGTTCTCAGTAGACCAAAGATTTTTCCGGTCTACTGTGTGGAGAGCGACCGACTACTGTAATAGCGAAGGTCCTCAAGATTAGAGAACGTTCAAGAGCACACCTGCTTCATGTGAGACTCCGAGGGACTTCTGATGGCAATGACTCAGATGCTGTTAATAGTACAACATTGACCTTTCTTGTATCATCCGTCTTATGATGTTCTTTGTTCTTGAAAAATTCCCTCTGGGTAACGTCAGGGCAAAGAAAGAGTAGTCGTAGTATTGTCAGTAGTCATAGTCAGCGTCATACTATGTGTTCTCAGTTTGTGGATGTTCTCGTCTAACCAATAAAGATAAAAAAAATGACAAAACATGTGACAACACTTAAAATAAACTTAGTGGTCAATATGACTAGTCTAAGTAGTATTTGTCTTACAGAACACCATGACTACATGTTAAAGGGGTCGTACAAGATTACAAAAAATGGCTGTTTAAAGCAATGGTGCCACTCCAGTTCATGGTTGCCTGCGGTATTGCAGCCTAACTCCTTTTCACTTCAGTGGTGCACATGCATTCCACTTCTGGTGGAAGAAAGCCGCCATGGTACTTTTAAGGGGGAGTTCACATGGAGTAACGTGCCGCCTGATGTGGCACGTATACGGCGTGTGAGACTTTGCGGGCCGTATATGCTCCCATTGATTTCAATGGGAGCCGGGATCGTATACGCCACGTTATTTTGCGGCCTTGATTTTGCATCACATCACGCGGCACGTAACTCCGTGTGAACTCTCCCTAAGAGTGTTCTACACTATGTCTTATAGATAGGTTCCTAGGAGCCCTGACAGTGTTCTACACTATGTTTTATAGATAGGTTCCTAGGAGCCCTGACAGTGTTCTACACTATGTTTTATAGATAGGTTCCTAGGAGCCCTGACAGTATTCTACACTATGTTTTATAGATAGATTCCTAGGAGTCCTGACAGTGTTCTACACTATGTTTTATAGATAGGTCCCTAGAAGCCCTGACAGTGTTCTACACTATGTTTTATAGATAGGTCCCTAGAAGCACTATCAGTGTTATACACTATGTTTTAAACAAATTTATGATATGGTTAGTACTGAACTTACTCAACCCGAAACAAATCTTTGGACTGAACCACCCATCTCAACTCCTAAGCCCAGAATGAGCTTGTATATTCAATGTGGCAGGTTCCAATGTTCTGCAACAAGGAAGAAAAGTAGATTTAAGGGCTAAGTCACCCAACAGAGGCCTGTACATGGAGTCTGAATGGCAGCACAGAGAGCCTGTACGACTCTATACTTATAATGCTAACAGTCTATGACTGCTGGTATCTTGTCTCAAGGCCCACTCCAGCACCTAACCTTCTAGTTCTGTCTCTATCCTTCTCTCATCTTCTGCGTGCTCTTGAAGTCTCACTGTAAAGTGTCCCTTGCCAATCCCCTCAGTCTCCAGGTTCTATAAAGCACCTTCCCCCAGAAGGCAATGAGGTTCTTAGTTTGTTTTGTGAAGGTACTGCATATTCTACCTTCCTAATAATTATATTGACTCTGGGCCTTTGCCTGAATACCGTGTCCAACAAAATCTGCCTTAGATTATCCTTTGACCACATCTCTTCCACATTTTCATTTCTTGCCCCAACTGGGTCAACCACCATTGAACTGAGGCAACTCTTAGTGACCACAACCTGGCGGTTCCCTATAGACCAGATCCCTGTATAGGATTAAAGGGTGACTATTAGGGTCTCATTTCACACTGTGGCTGAACACAATGCTTGAATATCTTGAACTGAAAAGTTTGGAAACACCCATACGTGATCACCAGTCCTTTGAAACAGGAGGTCTTAGGATCCTTGTACTCGTGATCAGTGCCGAGTCTGATTATTATGGATAGGTTACAAGTTTAGAGCATATTTCCATTTTATAAAGCGATTGTATATTAATAAGATATGCCATCAGTTTATGATTGATGTGGATTCAATCGAAAGAACCGATCCTGACAACAAAGAGGTCCCTTCGCCGTTTCTGCCTACACAGCAATGCTCCGCTGTGCAGAGGGATTACAGCTCCGCTCCATTCAAGTGAAGTGAGCGTAGTTGTGCACATAAAACTTCGAAGGGGAACGAGCTCTAAATAAAAGCAGCACCACTAAATGAGAGCTGTGATTAGAAATGTAGGGTCTCGCTACCTAAACTCCAGATTTTCAGCTATTCTTTGAAACCTTCATCAAATATGGATACCAGTCTTACCTAATTAGCATCCAACTGCGTCGCGCACCGAGGATCCTCCATCCAGAGTTTGTTACAGCAGCCTATAAATATTTAATAGCTGGTTTTTGATATTGTGATCATCCAAACCTGTGGGAATTTTTGCCGAAGAAAAAAAAATTGCTGTCGTAATAAAAAAACATATTTCCCCTATAGCAAAGACACGTAGTAGTGTGAAGCAATTTGCATAAAACATGTAAAGCTCCTTAACATAACCCAAAGAGTCTTCTGGAGGGGTGGATTCTCTCCATGAAGAGGGACCATATGCAAATCCTAAAATAATGCTCTACATCAGGTCTTCTCTTAGAGGTTTCCCACCTGTGTTGAGAAGACCAGCTCTTTATTTAGATTATAGTGGGTTATCCATCCCTGACAAAAAAGGATGCTGAAACATGCCCCAAATATTGCACAGTCTCTTGGTGGTGTCCATAGCTAGAGATGGGTGAAACTCTCAGGATTTGTTTCATTTTGGGTTCTGGAGGTTCAGGACCAAGATTTGTTTCAGGTTGTACAAGTTTGGTATGAACCACACCTTAAGACTGGGGTGCCACGGGATGGAAACAATAATGGGGCCCCACGGCGTTGTACAGTACTGGCAAAGTGGATGGGATTCTAGTAAATCCAGTGCCCACTTTGCGATGTGGTGTGGTGCGGTGTGGAAATCGCTGCATGTCATTTATAGCTGGCGGTCTCCCCATAGGTGTACTTGTAACAGAAAGTCCACGGAGGAACTTTTTGTCTAAAGCGCTGTGGGAAGAACCGCAATGCATTGACACCGCGTTTTTTTCCATTGCACTTTACTGCTGCGGGACGTCTCGTGGTGCCTTAGCCTCAAATGGCTTAAAAAATAGTGTCGGGACTACTATATAGTATTACTATACTCTGGGGTTTCTTCAGACCCAGTGGAGGAGTCCTACGGGTAAAAAAATTTAAAAAAATTCATGCTCACTAGAGATGAGCGAGTAGTATTCGATCGAGTAGGTATTCGATCGAATACTACGGTATTCAAAATACTCATACTCGATCGAGTACCACTCGCTATTCGAATGGAAAAGTTCGATGCAGAACCAGCATTGATTGGCCGAATGCTATATAGTCGGCCAATCAATGCTGGTTCTTTTCCTACCTTTAGAAGTCTTCTCCGTGCAGCGTCCCCACGGCGTCTTCCGGCTCTTCATTCACTCTGCCAGGCATCGGGCCTGGGCAGAGCCGACTGCACATGCCTGCTTGTAGTGCACTGAGAAGACTGCACGGAGAAGACTTCTCGGATGGTCCAGCCCGACCCTCACTCGTGGACTTGGTAAGTATAATTTGATCGAATGTTGCCTACCCCTGAAACGAGCATTTTCCCCCCATAGACTATAATAGGGTTCGATATTTCATTTGAGTAGTCGAATATTGAGGGGCTACTCGAAATGAATATCGAACCTCGAACATTTTACTGTTCGCTCATCTCTAATGCTCACCTTTCCTTTCCTCTTTTGGGCCTCCTTGGGGAGTTCAGAATTCTCCAGATACAATCATGCTTCTGGAGGCACAGTTGTGACCCCAGATGCATGACGTCACCAAGAGTACCCTGGCACCACGAGGAGGTCCAAAAGAGGTAAGAAATAGTGAGTATAAATTTAAAAAAATTTTTTTGTCACCTTACCTAATATACTCTGTGGTCATAAAAGACTCCAGAATATAATGTGATGGCCATTGTAATTCACTCGAGATGAATCTTCATTTGTTCAGTTTAGTAATAAAGCAAACGACTTGGAATATTCGCCACGAATCGATTTGCCCATCTCTATCCATAACCCAACATATCAATCATGTTATATCATATCCACTTTATACTGATTTCATCTGTATTGTGTTGTCTACTCATCAAGGTGTTAGGAACTAAGTAATGATCTTCAACTTTTTTCACTGCTAGTGTTCCCAGACATCTCTGTCTCAAACTATTTTTGCAATTTAGTATTTCTCGTTCCTTTTAAGTGATCTCAAAGTCTGACTCCAGGGCTTCTCTCCTGCCTGGGATGCAAAGCGAAATGATGGGACCATTAGCCCTGAGCTCCGGCACCATGTACGATAATTGCTTTAACTATCAGTGGTGGTAATTTAAGTCTTCCCTCTGAAAAAATAAGACTGGAAACAACAATTTCGCAAAGTTCACAAAGCTTTTAATAGCAGCCCTCACCTTTAGCTTTTCTACAATAAAATCTCTTTATGATAAAAAGTCACGAAGTACAAGAAGCTTACAAGAACCTAGGCGAAGGAAAAAATGACAGGGGTGGTGGACATCCAGGCTTTAATGGGTTAATTATAGGGCCTTGGCTTTTCCACTAGGGCGGAGAAAGTTCAGGAGACATTTATAGCCGGAATAGGGACATGATGGCCACCATTTTCAGTTGAAGAGCAGTAAGGATGACACCTCCTGTCCATTGCAATTTTTTCCAAGTGGGTTCAATATTGTTTGCATATTTTTGTGTTGTTGTCTTTCCAATGGTAGACAGAACCTAGGTACAGGAAAATGTGACAGGATGGGTGGTGGGCATCAAGTGTTAGGAACAGGATTTTCTGCGGTGGTAGAGACAACTCAGGAGATATTCATAACTGGTCTCCCTGACTGTTGCCCCAGAACATGAGGGATGTAACCAACCAGTGATTGGAGAACGGTAATAGCGAGCGTCATCGCTCAGCCAATAGCAGATGAGTTCATGTGCGGGCAGAAGATCAATAAAGACCGAGAACCCGAAGAAAACTCTCCGCTGGATCCTAAATGGATAGGGGCACATAAGGGAAATGTTGAATTTTCTAGCAGTATATAAAACTGCATGTACCTGAGGACATGAAGGTCCTCTTTAATGTGATCCTCCTTTGTCATCTAGAAAAGTAGAGGGATTAATATTTGCTTCCCCTGGCTTTCTAGAGTAATGGGAGGGTTATTTCCAACTTTATTGGTGTATCTAGTGATGAAATTAAGTTATGGAGACTTGGTATCCAGCAGTTTACGCACCACCGTAGGCCCCAATAATCATAAAATAAGTACCGTGCAGGGACAGAAAGAACTAAAGTAAGTCATGTATCAACACTATGGATATCTATATGACTGAGTGCCGAAAGACTGGCATAGGTACGCCCAACTAACTTGGGTTTAGAAGGATCTTCTTGCTTTGTAAAATATAAAAAAAGTAGCAAATTAGTTCAAACAAAAATTGGTGGACTTTAGCTACCAATGGGATTCCAGCTATCATTTTACTTACTTTATAAGCTATACCTGATATGAGCACATAGTACTGTACTAGTGGCCAACCTACTAATATTATAAATGTGAAAGTGTGGATGTTTATTACTCGATCACATAAAAATGGCTAAACAGATTTCAATTAAATTTGGCGCATAGATGGTTTGTAACCTCAATTAACACATAGACTATTTTTTATGCCGGTAGATGACATGGCTTCATACCTGTTATGAATTTATGTTCATATAGTATATTAAACTGCTATTGCCAGCGGAAGTATCAGCTAATTACACTATGCTGATAAAGCCTGGTCTGTTATCTCTCTATGTAAACACACAGATAGCAGTGAGTCCATTGTGTACAAGCATCTGCATATTATCTAATCTTCTCCGGGCAGCCCCTTTCATCCAAGTTGGAAAATTGCCTGGAAAAAGAAAATCTAATTTGTTGCATAATTTTAAAATAATGAGAGCTATGAAGGTAGCCAGAAGTCAACAGACTTCTCCTCAAGCGGAGCTCAGGAGGATTGAGCAAGCTAGGCGTCAATCTGCTCTTAAAGCAGCCAAAATTCCGGAGCAGGCAGATCATCAATGCCAACAACACACTCATTGTATGGTGTCCCAGTGAGCTGCTGAGATGCCAAAACAAGCACAGGCATGGTCCGAGGAACAAGTTCAGTGGCAGGCTGGCTTGAGAGCAGCTGAAACACCAGAGCAGGGGGATCATCAATGCCAACAACATGCTCATTATATGGCGTCCAAGCCAGCTGCTCAGTTCCCGGAACAATCACAGGCATGGCATGAGGAACAAGCTCAGCAGCACGACAGCTTGAGAGCTGCTGAAACACCAGAGCAAACGAACCATCGACGGCAGCAATTTGCTGAACATAGGTGGATCATCGACGCCAACAACACGCAGACGAATTCTCAGGCAGACACTAGTAGATTCTATAAAGGAATGGTTGTGGAGGTACCGGGGATATCATCAAAATGCTCAGTTACCACTCCTGAGGAAGTTGAGGTTACTTTCTTCCTGCTCTAGATAAGGAACCTGCCTAGCATGTAAAAAAATGTACAGGACCAAAACTATTAGCTGTTTTTGTTTCCTGTAAATACATATGAAAGTAGAAGATCACCAGCTGTGGTAAGAAAAAAAAAAAAAACCTAAAACCACTTATTATACAAAGCATCACTGGTTTTTGGCTTGACCTCTCCTCGGAATGATTGGATTTTATGACCTGTCAGTCTCATTGAGAGGTTTTCTCCTGCATTTCTCGTTACGTTGGTTCCCAAAGAGCTCAGGCAGTGAATATAATTTCCCAAGACTTCTCAGTGATTGGGGTCATCGTGGAGATCTCCTAGCTGGATCTCACAATCATGTTTCTTGGACTGTGTCACTTAGACACATGAGTGTCACGTTCTGTATCTTCTGGACTGTCAGGAGCTTCTATCTTTTCATTTCTCTTGGGCAATCGGTTCTTATCAACTGCGCAATGAGATTTCAAACACGGCGACAGAAGGAATACATCCTCCTTTTCTATATTTTATGAGGGACAGAAAGGAAAATATTGACAGTGGAGCTGTAATTTTCAAACCACCTGTTCTACGAAGGATTTGCCCATGTTGGATAGTCAATTTCCATGTGATCTTTAACCTACTCTTACTCTTCGGATGTTCAGCTCATCTTGTGTTTTATTCTGCGTATTTTTGTTGGTTTACTTTGCTACATGCCCCTGTACCCATCAATCTAATGTGTCTCATATACTAAAGAGGTCATGTTCCTTGGCCTAGGACAACTTAGGAAACACGTACTCACCATCTTCAGTCAAAGGTGATGACCACATTTTTCCAAAGTAGTCGAAGAAGATGGCAGACCTCAAAACCGGATAAATTTACCCTCAGGACTTCCCACGGTGAAACAAAGTATTTCAGACTACATTGTAAACAAGAAAGGAAGTTTCCCCTAGACTATGGCTATTGGTTGATAGTGAGTAGGCCAATATATCATCTAACTGATGGGAATTTAGAGAAAATTTGCATGTAAATTGAATCGCTACAACAGAGGTCATCAAGTTTTAGTATAAAGTTGAAGAGACAAGTTGGGACAATGGTGCTCTCCTACGTTTTTGGCAGTTAGATCAGTTTTCCTTGAGACAGGCTGTCCCATATCATAAGGGCCCCAGAAACTTGAAGACAAGTAATCGTTGATGCTAAACAATAGATATATGACCTATATCCACTGCAGAAACAAGTCCTTCATTTCCCTAGTAGTGGAGGAACGTAAAGATTAAGGAACTTGGAGATGCATAAAACTTTTGTAGACTGATTATTATTTTATTGTTTATTTATATAGCACCATTAATTCCATTTGTGAGTTTACATACAATACACAGAATATACAGGTAGAAATAATACTAACAGTGACCGACTGGCACAGTGGGGTAGAGGGCCCTGCCCGCGAGGGCTTACAATCTATGAGGGAAGGGGGGTAGAGACAGAAGGAGAGGGGGAGACTGTACAGATGGTAGTGCGGTGATAGTGTTATTGGAGGTTGTAGGCCTTCCTGAATAGGTGAGTCTTCAGGGCCTTCTTGAATCCTGTGATTGTGGGGGTCAGTCTTATGTGTCTTGGTAAGGAGTTCCAGAGTATGGGGGATGAGAAATCTTGGAGATGGTTGTGTGAGGAGCGGATGAGGGCAGAGCGGAGTAGGAGGTCATTGGAGGATCTGAGGTTACGTGTGGGCAGGTAGCGGGAGATTAGGTCAGAGATATATGGAGGGGACAGGTGGTGGATGGCTTGGTATGTTAACGTTAGTAGCTTGAACTCAATTCGCTGGGCTATGGGTAGCCAGTGGAGGGACTGGCAGAGGAGAGCAGCCAATAAAGATCGGGGGGGTGAGGTGAATTAAGCTAGCAGCGCAGTTTAAGGTGGACTGGAGGGGGGCGAGGGTGTTTGCTGGGAGTCCATGGAGACTGATGTCCAGTGCTCTGTTAGACTTGTAGTAGAGAATGGGGCAGCGATCACACACTACTTATTCATTTCTCTTTTTAATGTTCTCTTAAGATGACTCGGGGAGCCCTGCTTGAATATTCAGTGGGTGACCCAGCAGTCAAATCTCCAGCAATCATACAGTAGACCAGGATTGTTAGAACATTGCTCAGAATGCTCGAAATAGTCTGCAAATGCTAAACCTGTATCAGAGTCCTCCACTTACCACCATGTGCCATTTCGAACACTGGTGTCTCCCTGTGTAACAAGGTAATCTGTGGACCATCGTGGCCACCAGGGTCCATGTGATAGTTCTACACTCTCCTTGGCTACAATCTTGGAAAAGGAAGAGATATTGATCTGTGGAAAAGGAATAGAGTTGAAAAAAGTAGCTAAGAGCATAAGATTATTTAAATTTTTCAAATATAAATCATTATAAATTTTGCAGATTTTTAAAGATTTTCTCTAATTACCTTAATGGTAAAAGTCTGTTAGCTTGATTGGTTGCCAATGGATACAACTATAAATGCTATGGGGCTTCTGAGAAACATAGCCATGATTTCCATTATGTGGCCAGGTCATATACTAGTCCGTGCTTGACGACATGGCCACAATAAGGAAGTCAGGAGATAGAGGATGGGGGGTGGGGGGTGGGGGGGGTCTGGAGAACCCCTGCCTAAACAAATGATGACAAAGAAGTACCTGATATAGATGGCACTTGTAAACAAATTGGGAATATGTGAATGAGCCAAATCCCATTACAAAAAACTGTGGATTCCATGAGAACATTGTCACAACTTTTGGAGTAGCAACAAACTGGGTGTTGGCCATCCCATCAGAGATCTTCCATGCTCTATAGAAACAAAAGGATAATAAATTACATGTTTTTTCTATTTTTCTTCCTTTTATTTCACAAACTGTTTTGCTCTACAAGCCCGTTACCTTTTTAAAGTGTGGAGACGTGTGCATTTGTGAGTAGGGTCCATGCTAAACCCATCAAAGGTAGTAGTGGTGGCAACATATCTAGATTTGGAAAACCCATTGGAATAGCCACTGTAGGCCATATTTCCCTTCAGTGGCCAATATAGGTTAAATATTATATAACACGACATTCATTGAAATGGAAGGCGACTATGTAATATCTGACTATATCAGGAAAGGAACATTTTTTTTCTTCGAAACTCATAAACTGCAGGATCTCAATAACAAGGAAGGAACTTTCCATCTTCGGCCTAGTTGAGAGTAAATGGTAGTTGTTTTGTAGATAGCAGTTGGTAAGTTGAATATCAAAAAATTCAATTTAGTCCAGCATTAAATGTATTGAAATAAATCTAATGTAAACCTTATGTAACATATCGTTGAGACCTCTTCAAGTACTTCAATCAATCGTGTCAACGCAAAGATGTCTAGACTTACCTTTACCGGCAAACCCAGATGCAAGACGAGGTGGTATACTGAATGTATCAAAAGCGTAATGGAAATGCCAAGAGACTATAGAATATGACAAACATCGAGCTAATAGGATGTAGAGAATGCAAGAATGGTACTTTAGATCTAAAAACTAGCGAGAAGTCTGAAAAGTGATGGATCAGTGAGATAAAGAGCTATCCTTCCAGCCACATTGTAATGGATTGCTGTGTAGAAAGGTGTGTGGGGGAGTGAAGCATGGGAACAGATGATGGAGGTAGGTGATAAGAGATCAGGCATTAGCATTTTATTAATGCATGTATTGAAGGAAAGTTACTCACTTTGATAAGGAACCAGTGGAACGATCAAGAACATGGTGACTCTGAAGTTATGTCGTCCTGTCCTGGAGAAGGACAAAAGTGTCCCTTAGCAATAAGCTGTTTTCAAAGTCTTCTTTGCTGGGACCCCCAATTATTCTCTGTAATCTGTGAGGAAATCTACACTAAGGGTTTAGATTAAGGGGTTTGTGTATTGCAGGACAGGTCCCCCAGAGTGAGAAGCTTTCTTGATGCCCACTATACCCTATGACTAAGAGATAAGGATGCTTGAGAGATGCCCCACATCCAATTTCCAGGCCAACCATTGTAGTCAGCTTAGAAACCTTAGGTAGTTGATTATATTGTAGATGGCCACATAGAGTATCCCTGTTTAACAGTGTATATTTGGTATTGTACGTGTTATGTTGACCAATGTGTAGATTTGCTTTATTGACGTTGACATTACACTACATTGATTACTGTTTTCCTTGGAGCTGCAAAGTGTAGAGCTGGACTGTAGCTTCACCTAGTTGTTGTATCTTGGGTGGATTTGATTTGGCACCAGCCATAGTTTAACCTGCATTGGCTAAGACATAATCCTTAGGTTACTTTAGGGAAAGAGCTTGCTAAACTAAGAGGAGCCTTTGTGCCTTTTGATCAATATTGTAGAGTCATCTGGAACTGTCCATTTGGTGGTCCAACCTGAGACATCCAGTAAAACAGGTACAATGTCGTGAAGAGCCAAAGACCTAGTCAATGTGTGTAGGAACATCATCTGTAGGAGAAGGAGTGATGACTGGTGCCTGGTAGAAACTGACTGAAGTGCTTGTGAAGTCTTCTGTAACATGTGGTATGTAAATCCCTAATCCGTATTTCTTCAATTGTATTGTAAAGGGTTAGAATTACTTCTTGAAATTCTTCCACTTCAGTTTTGGTTCTGAGAATGTTTTGGTACTGTCTTATACAAAATGAGCAAACTGAAGACCATCAGACATGCATACATGGACCTTGTGGAAAGTTCTAAACATCAAGTTGTATTGGAGCCCCAAAAATAATCAGAGTATGCTCTGCCAGCCAACCCATTTGACCAGACGTCTCCTTGGATTCTTTTCATCTTTGATTTGCTTGTGTATCTTGGAGTGTCAGCTAGCATGTCTCATGAGTTCCCCCAAATTGTTTTCGAATGCCGGCATTTTCACCACGGTCTAGCTGTGATGGGAAGCTGATACAGTGCATCAGCATTACATCGCGGACATGATTAGGCCCATATGGATGTGCCTAATATGCAGGGAGTCTCGAGTCCGTGGCAAGATCGAGCAAGATGCTTCTTTTCTCAGCATCGTGCTGCGATCTCTGGGCAGATTCTGGGAGATATCTGCCCCGGATTCAGGGGCAAAATGCGCCCCCAATCCTCTGCGAATTCCTGCATGGGAACAGAACCTTAGAACCCCACAGTGAAACACCAATAAAGAGTCTTTAATCTTGGTCCCTAGCCATTTGAACCTGAAGTGAAACGAATCCTGGGAGGTTTGCCCGTATCTAACAAAGATTAATAGAGGTTTGGTTCCATTATAAGACCAACTGGTGGTTCTTGCCAACATGACTACACTAGGTCGTGTGTTGAGAGAGATCAGTTTGGTGTTGGCATGCTACAGTATCATGCTTTAAGAACATGGACAAACTCTTCTTAAGATACGTCTGGTCAGGACAATAAAATATAAATGGTAATTGTAAGAATGTTGTTAGTAAATTGGATCCAAGTTCAATTTCTGCAGCATCTGCCATTGTTGTCCTACCAAGTGGGGCATTTTCCTTGACCTGAGACAGCTAGTAGTCCTTCTGATCCTGATATTCAGAACTCTTATTGTTGTAGTGTGTCCCCATTGGGCACACATTTATCTAATGAAGTTAGAGAAAACATGAATAAGGTTGAATATGTCAATATACTGTATGGTCTTCAATATTCCCTAATCATTGACAAAGAAATACTTTTGGAGACGACTGACAATAAAAAAGTGAAAGTCACTGAATCTTTAAGAGTTGCATACAGAGGTAAAGATAATGATATCCCAAAAAAAGCTTGTGATCTAGTTCTTTACTTAGATACCATCCACTCAGTTTATAAATTCCATGGATAGACGTCTTGGTGGCATTAACATGAGAAGTTTAGGAGATACTTGACATGTTCCTTGAGGCAGGTGGGGCATCCAAGGAGACAATTGTGTGGCACAATCTCAGGCCTGCTTTGTAGACTCCTTCCTTTCCATTTCTCTCTACCTCTAGTGTAAAACCTGTAGGGTCAGGTAGTTGGAAGCCTGGGGCCTATTGGGTTCAACAAGGGCCATTGCAGATTTTTTTCTTGTACTGTGTCATTGCGCACAAATGTCTAATCTGTGCAGGTTCTTTCTCAGTTTTACAGTGTTTCCGAAAAGGTGAAGGACCTAGTAAATCTGCCGCTGGCTCTGCGCAGTCATTTAGTTTGCAAATGCTTATAGTTTGACATTGACTTTTAGGCCAAATCCGTTACTGGGGAGTTGTCAAATAAAGTTGGCTTTGTTTTTGTGGTGGCTTTATTTCAGGGAGCTAGATCCCAGAGCAGAAACAGAGGTAGTACCTTGGCCAACCTACCTTTGGGAATTGGTAAAGAAGAACCCTGGCCTTTAGTTAAGACGTAACTGGCAACGGCAACAAGGTCGTATCGTGGTTTTGGATTAGGTGGTTTGGCTTCTTGGCCATTCCTAAATTTATTCACTGCTCAGGGAGCTTTGTGCAAACCAGGTGGATTAATTCTTAGATTTTGGCAAGCCGATCTTTCCTGGCAGGCCCGTCAGAGGCCTTAAGTGGTTGCAGATCCTTCCAGAGATCGTTGCCTTCAGCAAACTTGTGCTGGATCCTGGTGTTTTAGTGATCCAGGCTGGTGGCAATGACCTCTCCTCGTTTAGACTTACGAAATTAATTTCTGACATTCATTGGGATATAGACAGATTTTTTGCTTTCTTTAATTATATCATCCTTGTCTGGTCAGAAATTATCCCTAGAATGGAATGGAAGGGTGCCAGGAAATCTGCTGCTATTGAAATAGCCTGCCGCTTATTAAATACATGTGTCTCGATACACATAGGAGCTAAGGGCCTTCAAGGCATGGTGAGTTAGAAGGAGATAAGTGTTGTAGAAGATGTTAATAAGGCAAACTGGAAAATCTCTTCCAAGAGGAAAGGACACCCATTTACAGACAGCTGTTCCTGGATCTTTGGTACTCATCAGTGCAGAGCAGGGTACTGGTTGGCTAGGTAAGAGGCCATTGATGTTTCCACTTATTTCTATATTCTTTGTCAGAATTCCTAGCAGAGCATGCATGGCTTTTAGGATTCCATACATCTGTAAAGGTAGTCTCTGATCTGTGCCCGGTGTAAAGCGCTATCGGTCCCGGGACCGTAGCGCTTTAGTGTCAGAAGGGGGTTTCTGACAGTTAGCCAGGGACGCCCTTCTGCCCAGCAGCGCCTATCGCGCTGTACTATGTGAGCGGGGAGGAACTCCCCTCCCCAGTCTTAGAGCACAGCGCGATAGGCGCTGCTGGGCAGAAGGGCGTCCCTGGCTAAGTGTCAGAAACGCCCTTCTGACTGTAAAGCACCATGGTACCGGGACCGATAGCGCTTTACACCGGGCACAGATCGGGAAAGCCGATAGTGCGCTGAATTCAGCGCACTGTCAGCTTTCCAGCAGTATATAGAACTGCATGTGCCCGGTCTGATGAAAGGTCCTCTTTAAGCAAAGTTTAAGGGATTATCCAGTCTTTCAAGTCTATGGGACAACCACAGCAGTACTCACAACCTCTACTGTTAAAAGTATTATGAGTAAGCACTGCATCTCATGTCATCATGGGGAAACAACAGTGGTCGGACTCCACCAATCTGAAATTGACAACCTATCCTATGGGTAAGAGCTCAATTTGGAAAAACTGGATAACCCCTTTAGGTAAAAGGTGTGGCCAGTCTTTATGCACTTCAAACAATAGAAAGTTTTATTTTTATTTCTTTATTTTTATACTTTGTATTCTAATTTTTGATGTTAGTTGTTATTCTGGATGTTAAGGAGGCAGACCAGTTGTTGGCCCCACCAGTTTGGCAAATCTGTCAAGTTTAGGATACAATAGGACAAAGGATAGGTTAACCTCTGAATATTCATTTTATCCAATGTGCGAACAAAGCGATCCTCTGGTTTGGTCCTAACCTGTTCAGATAGAACTGGACATGAAATTATTATATTCTGTGGACTACTAAAACCCCAAAGTATAATGGGTGTAGACCCAAGGGAGGTGTAAAAAATGTAAAAATATTAAACTCACCTTCCCTCACCTTTTTGGGGTCCACTCTCATCATCCGGCAATCATTGTCTTCTTCCTGTGGGTATGTGACATCACAGAGCCAGCATTTGGCACTCTTCTATGACATCATGCGCCCGGGGTCATCATTGAGGTCTGTGATTGGGTCTCTTGGTGACATAGGCTCGCTGAGTGTTGTCACAACGCTTAGTGTGCCCATGTAGCCACTGAAACCCATTCACAGGCCTCAGTTGTAACCACTAAGACCCATTCACAGTCCTCAGCTGTGACCTCGGGCACATGTTGTCACAGTAGAGCGTCTGGAGGAGGAAAACACTGATCGCCAAATGCTACGAGATCGTTCGAAAGAAACGAAGAAAGGTAAGTATACCCTGGGCCTCCACCTATTATACTCTGGGGTCTGAAGGGACCTTAGAGAATAATAATTTACTGAAAATCATGTCACAGCCGTCATTTTAGTTCGGTTTAGTTAAAGGGATTCTATCATTAAAATCACATTTTTTCTCGATCACACGAAGGAATAGCCTTAAGAAAGGCTATTCTTCTCTTACCTTTAGATGTCTTCTCCGCACCGCCGTTCGGTAGAAATCCCGGTTTTCGTCTGTATGGAAATGAGTTATCTCGCAGAGCTGGGAGCAGTCCCCAGTGCTCAAACAGCACTGGGGGCGTCCCCAATGCTGTGAGAGAAATCTCCAGCGAAGCCTCCGTCTACTTCTTGAACGCCCTCTCCCTGTCTTTTTATGCCCTGGGTTTCAAACTTGTAGGCCTCAGGCCTGGGGCAGAGGAGACTGCGCATGCCCGCGGCCACAAGAATACGCCGCTTACATAGTAAGCTGTGTAAGTGGCTATTTTCTTGTGGCCGCTTACACAGTATGCTTGTGTAAGCGGCCATTTTCTTGTGACCTGTGGGCATGTGCAGTCGGCTCTGCCTGAGGCCTGATCGCAGAGCCGACTGTGCATGCGTAGAAGTTTGAACCCAGCTCCGGAAGAAGACGCGCAGAGAGGCTGTTCCAGAAGATGGAGGCGGCACTGGAGAGTCCTCTCACAGCATTGGAGACGCCCCCAGTGCTGTTTGAGCGCTGGGGCCCGCCCCCAGTGCTGCAAGAGATCTCATTTTCATACAGACAAAAACCGGGATTTCTACCAAACGGCGGCGTGGAGAAGACATCTAAAGGTAGGAGAAGAATAACCTTTCTTAAGGCTATTCCAACGTATGATCTAGAAAAAATGCGATTGTAATGATAGAATCCCTTTAAAAACCGAACAATTTGGAATATTCAGGTTAAATCCCGTTTGTTAGAAACCAATTTGCCCAACACTAATTAGGTCATATTGGCCATTTAGCTGTCTGGGAAGTTGGGTGACACTTTTAACAAGGACGTAACTTGAGAGGTGCAGAGGGTCTTTGGCCATCTATAAGGTGTGGAGGAGGCCAGTACTATAAATGATACATTATAGTTGGGGACCTGGTTTAGGTTTTCAGCCGGGGCGCATGTTACGCCTCTATCTACTACCACATCATAATATTTTAGGCTATGTCTCCTTTTCCAGTTGTTCTGCTACCTATAGACCTAGACAAGCTGGAAAATTGAAGCTTACAGAATCTGCCTTCCTGGCTTAGCAGAGAGAAATATGTTTTTCTAGCGTGAGATGTCGAATTCCCTCTCCGCGCTGTATTTGACTGATTGTATCACATCCCCCCTCTGATGTTGCTTGTTCTGAAGATTGTACAGCTGCTATATTTGACTGATCGGAGATAAGATTTTCCCCAGCTAGTCAAGACAGCTTTACAACACATGAATAGGAGACGCTGATGGGCAGTATTTCTTAAGGAGGGAAGTATGATCGTCAACACCCAAAACGCGATGTGAAATAATATTACACTGGAGAAAGCGCAAACCCTTATTTATATACACCGGCGGAATATTTAAAGGGAAATTACCATCAAAGAGCGAGTGTAAAATATGTCTTCAATTAAATCTCACTCGCAATTGCTATTTATTTCACTAGAAAAGCTGCGGGATACGTGTCTATAAATGACTTGTTATAACTACAATTAGTAGATGCGGTATTTATGTGCTGCCTAAATTTTCACATTTTAGTTATGTCTGTACGCTACAGGCGGATTTATGGTTTGCATCACAGTGAACTCTTTAAAGGGGTATTCCACTTACACCCTATCCATAGAATAGGGGGCAATTATATGATCGGTGGAGACAGACAACGTGAAATGAAGAGGAGTAACTGGTTGCAATTGCGCGGTCTCTCCATTCACTTTTTGGTTATTCCCATAATGGAGCAAGCGTGCGTGCTTGACCTGTTGATTCATTCAGATGGGAGAATAGGACCCCCATTCACATGATCAGTGGGGGATCCAAGGTTCAGTAAGTTAACCCCCTTGTTCTAACCAGAATATTCCTTTGAAAGCTCATGAATATCTAAAGTGTTGTAAAACTCCAGAGGTGTCACTTAAAGCTTCTGGGCCTCCATGTAAAATGGGCAACATGCCCCCCTCTTGTAATGTGCCATCTATAAAACCAATGTCTTCTTAAGTTATAAAGAGGCCGTTGGACCCCCTGAGGCTCCAGTACCCAGTAGTCATTGTTACCTCTTCAGTCTGCACCCTCTATAGCTATTCCCCTATGGATATCTTAATATGGGTGCACCCCATTATGAATGCCGCCCCTAGACCACCCAACATTCATCACAACCGGAGTTCGTGCACCCGTTGTTCTGAGTAGACGTACTCTAAATGTGATAATTCAGGTTTCTGAAGGGATCTTTTTTTTTTTTTTTTTGCAAAGTGGTAGCGTTAATGTCCACAGAAAGGATTGACCAATGTGATAACTAAAGGCACAAGGTCATGTAGCTGTTAGAATAACAGCAAGAACTTGAGTCTGTCCGCCATCTTGTAAGAGATTCCATTGGGAACCCTGCACTTATGTCACTGGCAATATTTGGCATGGAAGCATTAAACTACAGCCTTCTCTGGATGAGGCTGGAGACTTTGTAAAAGTTAGGCTAAGATCACTGCATGGGGCTGGAGACTCCACTGCACAAACACCAAAAATAAGCAGAGAGAAAAGTTCTGCATAGAGACTATGATAGGTGGACACCCAGGGGAGGTGTAAAAAAATTAGTTATACACCTTCCTTTACTTCTTCTGGGCCTCCTTAAAGTATCCAGGGCTGTCTCTAGGTCTTCTTCTGGCCTCTTGCGTGCCTCTGGGGCCCTATAGTCACTTGAGACGAGTTGAGCGTCATAATATAACTTATAACACCTCATACCATTATTTATACTTTGGGATCTGTCTGGGGGTTGTGTCTGATTGGGAATTTATCTGGGAAGAATATGCAAATCTGTCTCCCAAGATGTAAACAGGGAGGGCAGCATAACAGTCTCCTGTTTACATCTTGGGAGACAGATTTGCATATTCTTCCCATGTTCCTTTGCAGTGGAGAAACTATGGCTATAAGTCTCCACACACCTGAGAAGGTGGTCTCTCCCTAAGGATAGACGTTATCCCCACAAAATGGGAACTTATCTGTAATACTTCAAGCAGGTTGTGTTGTAGATAAGTGTGTCACTGTTTATGGACATGTTTTGGTCATTCTGAACAACTCCTTTGAAGAGATTGTTCCACCTATGGAAGAAGTTCCAGAGGATCCTCCAGTGGGCCGATGCTCTAACACAATAGAAGTCACCCAAATTTGAAGGGTACTGTGGTCTATTTTCTATGGGTTGTTGAAGGATGGGTCCCTAAACCATTTCATTTGGTGGGTGGAAAGAACTTCAGTCCAACACGGCCTACTGTTTCTTCTTTGTGACTCCCTGTGAATAATACAATCCTATTGCTTTAACCATCAATCTCTGTATCTGAATCATCCTATTCTCAACCCCTCTCATTCCACCGAGAAACATGTAGATCTGTAGACCAAAAGACCAGGCTATATGGAAGAATCTCCATGAATGTGGTCACCAGAAATCAAAATTAACCAATTCCGATGAGATGACTAACCTCATAACATTCTCATAAGACACCTCGAATGGTCCTTTGTGTTGTGGTAGATTCTCAGAATCACTAACAACCACCTAGTCCTTTCTATTACTTTCCGAGCATTGATTTTACAATGTATTATTGCTTTAGGGAATTTGAAGTTTCCGTAATCTGCTGTTCTTTTGTCATACTCTTCATCTTCACTATATAGCCGTCTACAGAGAGTAACTAACTTCAAGGTCGGAAGACATAATAATACACAGGCCTACCACCTGATATACTGGAGACAATAAGCTTTAAAGGCAAAAGAACAAATACAGTACAACACAACAAACTGGGCTAGCTTTATACTGGTGCAGCCTGTAGGCACCTATGACTCACTCCGCCTAACCGTAGTCAGTAGCGAGGCTTTGTTTTACAGTACGTAGGTATTGTAAGCTGTATTTTTTTAGAAGAAAAGGAGAATAAAGAAGGATTCAAGTAAGTCGTGCTCGCTCAGTTAAAGAGTCTGGCCTGTTTCGAAAACCCATTGATATCTACCATGTTGGGCAATTTTAAAGTTATAGAAGGGTTCCTGTGTTCAGGATCCTCATCTCAGAGTTTCTATCGCCCTGGAGGACCAGTCTGGTCCTGACAATAAGCAGAAGTGGTGGACAATCCGTTTACAGTATGGGGGAAATTCCCTCTCTAGCAGTTTTCTGGCATACAGGAATGATATTGTGGTGTACATTTGGTCAAGACGTGTACCCAAACTCCTGTTCTGTACTTGGCTCACCACATTGCATGAATGGGCCTGGAGTGGAGCAAACCAGGGTGGAGATGCCTCAGAACAACATAGGTATGATAACTAGTTTTCTTGGTGTAGATCTCCATCCAGGCAATTAATTTATGGAGAAGCTGGAACCTCTTTATAAATAAGGCATACCCTTCGCCACAGTGGCATAACTAGGACCGGCGGGACCCCGTGACAAACTTTTGACATGGGCACCCCCCCCGACCGACGCCCGCTGAAGACCCCAACCGACCCCCCCCCCCCTCGCATTCATGCGCGCTCAATTATGCCCCATAGTGGCCCCTGCACACGGTATTACGTCCCATAGTGACCCCTGCACACAGTATTATGCCCCATAGTTGCCCCTGCACACAGTATTATATCCCATAGTGGCCCTTGCACACAGTATTATGTCCCCTAGTGGCCCCTGCACACAGTATTATGTCCCATAGTGGCCCCTGCACACAGTATTATGTCCCATAGTGGCCCCTGCACACAGTATTATGTCCCATAGTGGCCAATGGACTCAGTATTATGTCCCATAGTGGCCCCTGCACACAGTATTATGTCCCATAGTGGCCCCTGCACACAGTATTATGTCCCATAGTGGCCCCTGCACACAGTATTATGTCCCATAGTGGCCCCTGCACACAGTATTATGTCCCATAGTGGCCAATGGACTCAGTATTATGTCCCATAGTGGCCCCTGCACACAGTGTTATGTCCCATAGTGGCCCCTGCACTTAGTATTATGACCCACTGTGGACACCCATGTACAATTATTATACTCTGAGGTCTTTTCAGACCCCAGAATATAATAATCAGAGACCCAGGGGGATAAAAACACAAAAAAACACTGTTACTTACCTATCTACCAGCTCCACTGCAGTCCTCAGTCGTGTCGGCCTTCTTCAATGACGTCTGGGACGTCACATGACCCGGGGTGTCACATGACCGGGCCCCATGTCTCGGGTCATGTGATGTCAGGGAGCGTTCAGAAGTAGGCCTGAACCTGCCTGGAGTGTGGAAAGGTAAGTAACATGTTTTTTCATGTTCTCTTACCTTTCCTGTACCTCCGATCAGTATAATAATGATTTCTGTGGGGCCCGTGGCATCACTTACCGATCCCGGCCACTGCCAGGATCGGTAAGTAAATAGGGCGTAACTCCAGCCGGTAAAGGGGGAAAAAAACACATTGGTAGCGGCTGTCGCTAATGTCCTGGGCCCTGCGGCAGCCGCTACCCCTGTTACCCCCGTAGTTACACCACTGCTTCGCCAGGTGGTCCCTTATTAGGATAATAATAATTAATAAATAAATATACCCCTATGTCTTTTTAAAGGAAGATTCCAGGATTTTTCAATACATCTTCCAAAAGGAACACTTTGCATTTTTAATAGGTTCCAATACAGTTGGAATTTTTTCTCTAGCCCCCACCAATCCCAAGTAACCAATTCTTTTAGTTTCAGTACCCAATATGCTAGTTAGGCTGTCTACTATCCCTGACTGTTTACTTCAGCCCAAAACTTCCAACCTGACAGTAGAGAGACCTAAAAAGTATGTTGGGTCTGCTCAGGAATGGTGGGGGCTAGAGAAAAAAAAAATTCGGTGAAGCAGAGCCTTTTGAAGCATGCAAATAGTAGGAATTGGTGGAGGTGGTGAAAGGTCCTCTTTAAGTGACCGCTCAGCTCATAAAGAAAGGATGTAAAGTATGGTAGCTCATGTAACCACTAAGGTCAGTGACTGGTTGAGTGGCCATGTCAGTGACATCATCGTGACATCATCAGTTCTGGTCTGATAGGGGCTGAAGCACAGGGACGGATTTGTTGACGTTAGAGAGATAGTGGACGGACGGACGGACGGACGGACGGACAGACAGATAGATAGATAGGAAATAGATAGATAGATAAATAGATAGATAGATAGGAGATAGATAGATAGATAGATAGATAGATAGATAGATGATAGATAGATAGATAGATAGATAGATAGATAGATAGATAGGAGATAGATAGATAGATAGATAGATAGATAGATAGATAGATAGATAGATAGATAGGAGATAGAAGATAGATAGATAGGCGATAGATAGATAGATAGATAGATAGATAGATAGATAGATAGATAGATAGATGATAGATAGATAGATAGATAGATAGATAGATAGATAGATAGGAGATAAATGGATAGATAGATAGATAGCTAGATAGATAGATAGGAGATAGATAGATAGATAGATAGATAGATAGATAGATAGATAGATAGATAGGAGATAGATGGATGGATAGATAGATAGATAGGAGATAGATAGATGATAGATAGATAGATAGATAGATAGATAGATAGATAGATAGGAGATAGATAGATAGATAGATAGGAGATAAATGGATGGATAGATAGATAGATAGATAGATAGATAGATAGATAGGAGATAGATAGATAGATAGATAGATAGATAGGCGATAGATAGATAGATAGATAGATAGATAGGAGATAAATGGATAGATAGATAGATAGATAGATGATAGATAGATAGATAGATAGATAGATAGATAGATAGAAGATAAATGGATAGATAGATAGATAGATAGATAGATAGGAGATAGATGGATAGATAGATAGATAGATAGATAGGAGATAGATAGATAGATAGATAGATAGATAGATAGATAGATAGGCATACCTCCCAACTTTTGAAGAAATGAAAGAGGGACAAAATGTGCGGCGCGCGTAGCGCGCCACGGCAAATTTAGCCCCACCCACTTTTGTGTTGACTCCGCCCACTCATTAATTTTTCATGTGCCCGCACACAGTATAATCCTCCTACAGTCACCCGTAAATTATATGTCCCCCCTCTATCTCTCCCCCAGTTTCATATACACCCTTCATCTGCCCCCAGTTTCATGTCCCTCTTCCATCTCTGCCCCCAGATTCATGTCCTCTCCATCTCTGCCCCCAGATTCATGTCCCCACATCTCTGCCCCCAGATTCATGTCCCCCATCTCTGCCCCCAGATTCATGTCCCCACATCTCTGCCCCCAGATTCATGTCCCTCCATCTCTGCCCCCAGATTCATGTCCCTCCATCTCTGCCCCCAGATTCATGTCCTCTCCATCTCTGCCCCCAGATTCATGTCCCCCATCTCTTCCCCCAGATTCATGTCCCCACATCTCTGCCCTCAGTTTCATGTCCTCTCCATCTCTGCCCCCAGATTCATGTCCCCCCATCTCTGCCCCTAGATTCATGTCCCCACATCTCTGCCCCCAGTTTCATGTCCACTCCATCTCTGCCCCCAGATTCATGTCCCTCCATCTCTGCCCCAAGATTCATGTCCCCACATCTCTGCCCCCAGTTTCATGTCCTCTCCATCTCTGCCCCCAGATTCATGTCCCCTCCATCTCTGCCCCCAGATTCATGTCCCCACATCTCTGCCCCCAGATTCATGTCCCACATCTCTGCCCCCAGATTCCTGTCCCTCCATCTCTGCCCCCAGATTCATGTCCCTCCATCTCTGCCCCCAGATTCATGTCCCTCCATCTCTGCCCCCAGATTCATGTCCTCTCCATCTCTGCCCCCAGATTCATGTCCCCACATCTCTGCCCCCAGTGTCATGCCGTCCTCTCCATCTCTGCCCCCAGTGTCCTCTCCATCTCTGCCCCCAGTGTCATGCCGTCCTCTCCTTCATCTGCCCCCAGATTCACGTTTCACCTCCACATTAAACTTACCTTCTCCTCCGCTCCCTCGCCGCTCTCTGTCCGCCTCTCTCGCTGACACATGCGGCTGAAGGAAGGAGCTGACACAGGTCAGCTCCTCGCTTCGCCGCTACCCGCCTCTCTCCCTGACACATGCGGCTGAAGCTGCTCGCGTGCTCGCTTCGCCGCTGCGTCTCTCTCTCGCTGACACATGCGGCTGAAGCGCCGCCGGCTCCTGGCTTGTACATCGCGTCTACAAGCCAGGAGCCGGCGGCAGCAGCGAAGCGAGGAGCTGACACAGGTCAGCTCCTTGCTTCAGCCGCATGTGTCAGCGAGAGAGAGACGCAGCGGGGAAGCGAGCACGCGAGCAGCTTCAGCCGCATGTGTCAGGGAGAGAGGCGGGCAGCAGCGAAGCGAGGAGCTGACCTGTGTCAGCTCCTTGCTTCAGTCGCATATGTGTTCAACTCAGATCTGCGTCCTCTGGACGCAGATCTGAGTTGAAATCGGGACATACCTCCCTCCAACCGGGACCGCGGGACATGTCACCCAAATCGTGACTGTCCTGCGGAAATCGGGACGGTTGGGAGGTATGAGATAGGAGATAGATAGATAGATAGATAGATAGATAGATAGATAGGAGATAGATGGATAGATAGATAGATAGATAGATAGATAGATAGATAGATAGATAGATAGATAGATATGAAGCAGTAGGATTTATCCCATTGTAATATCCTATGACTTTACGCTACATTACTACTATATGTACCATCTACAAAGCTTGAAGTTTCTTTGGGCATATTTTCATCATATTGTATGACCCGTCTGCCACGACATGGCGACCTTACTGGATAGATAAATATTCATGAACATACACATTCCCCATCCAAGAACGGCATGCTGAATATATAACAACTGGCAGGAAGGCGATGATAATACGGGTTCAGCGCAATCTGCTCCATCATCCACCCGAGTAAGCAGGACCCAGCAGCTGTAAGCACAAGCTTCTTGGCCTGGGGCTGCTCAGTTCTCAGCCTCAGCATTACCGCTCATTACACGGCCCAGAAATTGATCTGAAGACTCCCACCTCCTCTACCTGTGCGCAGACATCTGTCCCCGCTATATCTACCATTCCTCCATTGATGCCCGTGGATACACTAGAAGTAATAAATTGCCACGCTTGCCTGATTTACAGCAGTGAAAAGTTAACTAGAGTAAATTGATATATAGTGTACCTGTTGTCAATGCATGAATACAGCTCTTTGTGGGAGCCATTATGTAACGGCGGAGTCACTCTGACCCAAATAGCGCTCATTTTCCTGTGTACCTGAATAGCTGTCATCTGCACGTATCATACACTGTCACTTCACCGCTATTAGGTTGTATTTTATTAGTAATAGACATAATGTGGCGGGATATCTGTATCAGTATAAAGTCACAAGAAAAATCAAGAGCATGGGGATCGGGCAGGATATGGACCTAGGTACAGGGCTAATAGTCTTTTTTGTAGTAGGATAGCCTATGACTCTATCATAGTATCTGTTATACGGTATACAGAAGAGGGTGGTGGGGTTGTTAGGATGAGGGTCATTTATCTACCTGACCTCTCTTCCACAGTCATGGCCACTTGTGAAGATGTCAGACAACTATTGATATTGACAGAACCCCCCCTTCACGTTCCTGTACGCACTATTATACCCCATAGTGGTGTTTTCAGACCCTACAGTATAATAAACAGAGACCTAGGGGAGGATACAAACATAAAAAACAATGTTACTTACCTCTCCCTGGCTCCGGCGCACTCCCTGCTGATGTCAGCCATCTTCAATGATGTATGGGATGTCACGTGAGCAGGGGCTTGTGTTGTGATGCATAAGGACTAAAGCCCTGGCCCACGTGACATCTCAGTAAAAATTTGTATCCCCTCCCACCTTCCCTGGCGCTTTTTTTGCACCAATAACTGTGCAGGGGAGGTGGGACAGGAACTACGACAACGGAGGCAGTTAAAAAAAAGTGCCAGGAGCCAGGAGAGGTAAGTAACAGTGTTTTTTATGTTCCCTCACCTCCTCTGGCCCTCCAATCATTATACTCGGGAGTCTTCAAATTCTGTGCTCGGAGCACAGGCGTTACCCCGTCCTCTAAGCACAGCACTGTCATCGGCACCATTCCTCCTCCTCCTACATTCAGAAACTCTCCCTTCTTTCAAAATGTGTCCTCCTCTTCATCCTCTTCATTGTGCCGCCAGCAGCATCTTCAGTATCTTCTGTGAGATTCAAACCCCCTGCAGGCGCAGTACGCTCCTGTAGTTCTAAGGAGTTCTGAGTACTTGAAAGTGAATGCTGACTCCAGTAAATATCTTGAAGATCAGGTATAACTTCATTTAACTTCAATATTCAATACCCAAGATCTTCAGGAAGAAGATATCTTTATTTGTTTTATTTAAAGGGACATTCCAAGGAAAAATGGAACACAATATGCAATATGTTAGGCCTAGTCCAGGGCCTAGAGGGGTATTGGTGTACAGTGGCGTAACTACAGCCATAGCAGCAGAGTCAACTGCCACAGGGCTCGGGACATTAGAGGCTCGGTGACAGCCGCTACCGCTGCTATCATTATACTCGGGGGTCTTTTCGGACCCCCGAGTATAATGATCAGTGGCCCGGGAGAGGTAAGAAACATAAAAAACACTGTTACTTACCTCTCCACAATCCATGCAGGCTTCGGCCTAGTCGTCTGGCATCTCATGACCCTGGCCTGCGTCCCGGGTCATGTGACATCTGACGTCATTGAAGATCGACTACTTTCCTTTCCTTTTCCTTTTCTTTCCTTTTTGTTAGAGTTGGAAGGGACCTCAAGGGCCATCGGGTCCAACCCCCTGCGAGTGCAGGTTTTCCTAAATCATCTCAGCTATATGTTTATCCAGATTCCGCTTGAAGATTTCCATTGATGGAGCGCCCACCACCTCCCGTGGCAGCCTATTCCACTCTCTCACTACCCTCACTGTCAGAAAGTTTTTCCTAATGTCTAATCTGTATCTCTTTCCCTTTAGTTTCATCCCATTGCTTCTTGTACTTCCTTGTGCTAATGAGAATAGGGGAGATCCTCTGCACTGTGACTACCTTTCAGATATTTGTAGACTGCTATTAAATCTCCCCTCAGCCTTCTCTTCTGCAAACTAAACAATCCCAGTTCTTTTAGCCGCTCCTCATAGGACATGGTTTGCAGACCTTCCACCATTTTGGTTGCTCTTCTCTGGACTTGCTCCAATATATCGATGTCTTTCTTGAATTGAGGCGCCCAGAACTGTACACAGTATTCCAGGTGTGGTCTGACCAGGGAAGAGTACAGCGGAATAATGACCTCTCTTGATCTAGATTCAATGCTTGTCTTAATACATCCCAGAATTTTATTAGCCTTTTTTGCAGCAGCACCGCACTGTTGGCCCATGTTGAATTTGTGATCTACTATTATGCCCAAGTCCTTTTCCCCTATGCTATCACTTAGTTCTATTCCTCCCATAGGAGGTCCACAGTGAGTAACAGAGTTTTTTTTAATGTTTTTCTCCCCCTGGGTCTCCGACTATTATACTCTGGGGTCTGAAAAGACCCCAGAGTATAATAATTGTTTATGGGTGTCCACAGTGGCACATAATACTGTGTGCAGGGGCGACTATGGGACATAATACTGTGTGCAGGGGCCACTGTGGGGGATAATACTGTGTGCAGGGGCCACTATGGGGGATAATACTGTGTGCAGAGCCACTATGGGGGATAATACTGTGTGCAGGAGCCACTATGGGGCATAATACTGTGTGCAGGAGCCACTATGGGGGATAATACTGTGTGCAGGGGCCACTATGGGGGATAATACTGTGTGCAGAGCCACTATGGGGGATAATACTGTGTGCAGGAGCCACTATGGGACATAATACTGTGTGCAGGGGCCACTATGGGGGATAATACTGTGTGAAGAGGCCACTACGGGGCATAATAGAGCGCGCAGGAATGCGTAGGAGGGGGTCGGTCGAGGTCTTCGGCGTCGGTGTCGGAAGGGGGGGAGGACCCATGTCAAAAGTTTGCCACGGGGCCCCGACATTCCTAGTTACGCCACTGCCAGTGGTGTAATGATCGTGGTCGTAGGGACTGCGAATGCATCCGGGTCTAGAGTGGTACGGGGCCCAAGGCCAGGGTACGGGGCTCCGGACCACCATGACAGTATTGTTAATGGAAAGGGGCCTGACTTTACTAAGTTTGCACCCAGGCCCACCAGACTTTAGTTATGCCACTGCACCGTACATTTAGTGGGAGGAGATGAGCAACAATTAGCAGCAACAGATAGTGAAGCATTGATGGAAGGCAATGCCCCTAAAGCCTTTTGAAGAAAAGCATCCTTAAAGCTCTTTTGTGCTCATTTGCCTAGGGATAAATTGATGATTTTTACAAGAATCGGGCAGCGGTCCTTAATAAGAAATACATCCTTGTACACCGAACTGACAGCCCTACAAGGTCCTGTGATTAGTTTATATCATAATGTTGTGCTGATAGACTCTCTTTAGGTCCTGTACTCGCCATGTTATCATTATTTCCATACAATGTTCCTTTAAGAGTCACATGGGTCTCAGTAAATGTATACGCTCTCTAACCCCACTGACCTTACACAATCCAGTCTTTCCTATTTATGCAGGAGAATCCTTTGGGGCAAAATTCTAATTTAATAAATTCAATATTCTTGACAGCAATTTGTTAATTTACTTAAAATCTTTGGCTTCTGTTTGAGTATCTAGAATTAATAAACTTCCCAGAGTTCGCACATTCAGGATGGATTTTTTAATTTTTTTTTGAAAATCAAAGGCAGTTTGAGCGTTTTTATTTTGATGTATTGAATGGGAGGGAAGTTGTATATTTTAGTTGAACAGAAGGAAATGTCATTTATTTGATGTAATGCTGAAAAAATGAGCAACTTTGCAAATATACGTATAGTGTGTGCCGATGCTATGGATATTTGAGAGGGCGAACCGCGCGAGATTGGCTTCACAGATATCCGCAAGTTTCGTGTGCCTGGCTGTTTTTGCAGACCAAAATTTTTCCTAGTGCTATTGTAAGGGGGCATTCACACGGAGCAAAGCGGCACTGATTCTGCGCTGAATCAGCACTGATAAAAAGACTCCCATTGACTTCAATGTGTTACCTGCGGAAAACGGAACCCATTGAAGTCAATGGGAGTCTTTTTATCAGCGCTGATTCTGCCACAAGTTATCGTTCCAGAATCAGCGTCGCTTTACTCCGTGTGAATGGCCCTTAATACTCCAAGGTCTCTTCAGACCCCAGAGTATAATAGGTTGAAGACCAGGGAGATGCGGAAACATAGGGGAATTCATTTTTATTTTCTGTCTGCCGTTTTCCAGCCGCCAGCGCCCCATAATGGAATTCCAATGCTCTGGGAATCTCGAGCATCCGAGGCAAGATCAAGCAGGACACATATTTTTTTCACAATGGGAAGCAGAATCTTGGCAGGGTCCTAACACCCCCTAACACTCATAACCACTCACCTCTCCTGGGCTTCTTCTTGACATTTGGCACTCCCTTGGGGCCCTCTTCAGTCATCTTCTGGGCTCCTGGCTAACACAGTCCAAGTGAACCACTGAGGTCTGTAACTAGCTCTCAGCGATCATGTGGGTTCCGCCAACATCATAACATGGGCTTACATCACGTGAGCACAGAGGCATAAACAACTGGGGCCTGTTACCAGGAACGTAACGATTGTGTTTGCAGAGAGTGCGACCACGCCCAGGCCTGGCGAGGTACAGTACCCTCAGCCAGCCAGTGGTCGGGGAAAGCCTGGATCTCCGACCGCTATACATATTGTAAATGAAAAGGGGCCCGCACAAAAGTTTGCACCTGGGCTCACAACACACTTGTTACGCCACTGCCTGTGATGCCATCCCTTGGCACCCTCTTCTGAAGCACAGGTTAGTATTATTCATCTGAGACACAAGACATGGCCGTCGAATCAGAATTGTGAAGTCGAAGTCGGGGCCAGTTTTCGGCGTGGAGTTGAAAAAAAGTAACCAAAAAGTGACCAAATAAAATAATTAATTATTTTATATTTTATCACATAATTATGAATATTGTATGAATACTAGCTATAACCTGCGACTTCGTCCGCTGTCCCCTCACCCTTGCGCGAACCACCTGCATCGCCACCCGTGGCCCCCCATGGCCATTTCCTTGTGGCCACAGCATCGTGGGCGGGGACTCCACGACCCAGCTGCTGCACCTCCGGACCTCCCTTTTCCCCCCACCCGCGCCCCTGTCTCTCCCCTTACCCCCCACCCGTGTCCCCTCCCCCTCCCCCTCTTTAGAGATTACAGTCACCTCCTACATGTACCCCCTCCCCCCCTTTCCACATGTGCAATCTGGCCCCCCTCCCCCCTACTTACCTTCTGCCCTTTGTTGCCAAACCCGCACCCCCCGGCCTCCTCCGTAACCCGTAGCATCAGCATCCCCCCTCTCCTCCCCTCCCTTAAGCATCCCGCCGATCCCTGTTCCCGCAGTACTCACCATTTACATGCTGGGGAGGTGCAGCTGGGATTGATCAGGCTGGATGCGCTGCTGCATGCTACGCTGGCCTGAGGCAATGTGTGGCTGGCCGGCATGTCAGCGGCGTTCGGAGCGATGCAGGCAGCCGCCATGTTCAGCGTCGAGTTCCCACGTGCTGGCCACGCCCACAATTCGGCGGCAATCTATGGGCCACTGTGCTGTCTCCCTATCCCGCCCACACACCGGCATGTACCAATAGCAGCTGTGTGTAAGTCTCTGCAGTGACATCATGCCCGAGCCGACAGCGGAGCAGGAGACAACTTTGGAGAGTCGCGGTGGTGTTTTGGGGTGAGTGAGACACTTTTAAAGTAGCCTATTACCCCTTCCTGTCCAATATGTAGGTGTGTGCGAAATTTCGAGGAGATCCATTCAGCCGTTCCGGTGTGATTGATGAACAAACATCCAAACACACAAACCCACAAACATCCAAACTCACAAACTTTAATAGGATGTAGGTAAAAATGAGCTCTGAACTTGTAGATCCGCAAGCAGATATGTCTGAGAATGTAAATGTTTAAAGCAATTGCACCAGACAGAAGGCTGGCCTAACCTGGGGTGTAGAACTATATACACTATTAGAACTCTGTTTCCCACAAACAGCGCCACACCTGTCAGTGGGTTGTGTCAGGTACTGCAGCTCAGCCCCAGTGATGTGAATATGTGATGTGCTGAACTGTAATACCACATATAACCTATAGACAGAAATATTACCTAGAATAACAGAACACTAAAGGGGCATGGCAGGGGCAAGTACATTTTTTAATATTTTTTTATATAATAAAATCTATACTTTTTTCTATAATAAAAATCATGACTTTTGCATGATTTCAGGATGAAGCAATGTAAATTTCAATATACCTCAGGATTCTCAATATGACATCTTTAGCTATGCGGAAAAATCCGAAGCACTTTGCTGTCACTTACCGATGTAAAGGTAAACATGACTAGAAATAATGACACGTTACATCGCGTTTTTTTAGGCGTAGTTTTATTACTTATAAATAAATGACATTTATTTTTTGAATTTTCAATAAAAAAAAGGAAGTGGCATGCAGTATATATGATGTCTCCTCCTGTGCCTGGTAATATTAGGTTTATAGGGAGTAATTGGACATGTGCTGAGACTGATGTTAGTAGATAGCTCAGCACTGGCAGATGTTGCATCACTGAATTGCTCCGATTTTCATTATTTCTCAAGTATATTGATGTTTTTACTCTTTAGAAAGGAGGAAGCTTAGCAAGCATCAGTCGTGGCTTTTAAGGTTCCATGAACGTTGTCACATTAACCCTTTCCCGCAGGTGACATTTTTCCTTCTTCGACTCCCTGCCTTCTAAACCCAGAGCCATATGAGGTCTTAATTAGAGATGAGCGAACAGTGAAATGTTCGACGTTCGATTCGAGTAGCCGCTTAATACTCGACTGTTCGATCGAACATCAAACCCCATTATAGTCTATGGGGAAAAATACTCGTTTAGGGGGAAACCAATGTTCGACTCAGGAGGGAAACCAAGTCCACTATGACACCCCAGGAAATGATGCCAACACCATTCTGAATTTTTTCCAGCTTCCCAGTATATGATACGGAATAATAAATGGTAGAGATGAGCGAGTAGTATTCGATCGAATACCTCGCTGTCATAGGTATGCGTATAAGCGGCCAAACACTAAGGGGTTAAATGCATTGAATATTCGAATGGGGTGGAGTTGGAGAAAAGGCAATTTGAGCTAAAATGACCCGTTACCTGTATCCTATGATTCCGATTGATATCAATTGTATATAGTTTTATTTATATTTTAACCCTTGACAACCCTTCCCAGAGTGTTCCCTGTCTAGGAAAGATAGCCTATGCCAGGGCCAGTGGGAACCAAAACCTCATGGCTTGGTGAGCAGGGCTATTTTAACACATTGGTGAATCCAGTGCAAAGGTTTCATAAATGGGTCTCCCCATCACCACCCCTTAGAAGTTCCTGACCTACACACATTATAATGCCTCCTCTTGTTGACCCTCATACAATATAATCCCGACTATGGGTCACACGCCATCACACTATCAAATGCCCCTTCAGAGGCATCAGACATTAACAGGTCCTATCCAGACGCCCCTCATACATTAACCTGTCCCAACCCAGTGGCCCTTCAGACATTATATTATAATGTCCTCCCCCACTTTTCCCCCTACAGTATAATGTCCCTTTGCCACTTTGCCCCAAAAGTATATTGTCCCCTTTGCAGATTGCCCCCCACCCGTATAATGTCCCCTTTCCAGGTTGCCCCCTCAGTATAATGTCTCCTTTTCAGGTTGCCCTCTTTATCATGTTTATCATGTCCCCTTTCCAGATTGTCCCCACAGTATAGTGTTCCCATTCTAGGTTGCCCCGCAGTACAATGTCCTCCTCCACTTTTCCCCCTACAGTATAATGTCCCTTTTCCACTTTGCCCCAAACGTATATTGTCCCCTTTGCAGGTTGTCCCCCCACCCTTCCCCCATATAATGTCCCCTTTCCAGGTTGCCCTTTCAGTATAATGTCTCCTTTTCAGGTTGTCCTCTTTATCATGTTTATCATGTCCCCTTTCCAGATTGTCCCCACAGTATAGTGTTCCCATTCTAGGTTGCCCCGCAGTATAATGTCCTCTTTCCAGGTTGCCCCCGATCCCCAGTATAATGTCCCCTTTCCACTTTGCCCCAAAACTATATTGTCCCCTTTGCATGTTGTCCCCCCCCCTCCCCCATATAATGTCCCCTTTTCAGGTTACCCTCTTTATCATGTCCCCTTTCCAGGCTGCCCCCATAGTATAATGTTCCCTTTCTAGATGGCCCCACAGTATAATGTCCTCTTTCCAGTTTGTCCCCCCTTCCCCCAGTATCAGTCAAATAAAGAAAGAAAAAAATACCTAAAACTCACCTTTCCCCGTTCCCCTTTTGTCTTCAGTCTCTGCTGCCGGCAGCTTCAGGGAGCAACAGGTGCGATATGAGTGACGTCACTACATCGCGCCTACAGCTCTCGGGCAATACACTGGGAGACAGAGACAGAGGAGTGACTCCATGGTGATGCAGGGAGTGGACAGCCCCCTGCATCACCATTTCACTCCACTCATCTGGAAGGACACGGATGAGTTGGAGCTGTGGCAACCCGGAACAGCCGGATAGTACTCTAAATGTAGGACCATTTCGCTGTCCCAAGGAGGTGCGCGCTACCATAGGATCTGGTGCAATGCACCTTTGGCCCTATGGTTAATGTGACCCTGTTGGTAAGAACCACTGTGATATACTTAGTAGTAGGCCCAGGGTCTCATAGTTAGGACACTGAAGTAGTTGGTAGCCAGAAGAATAATGTTGGCTGAGGTCAGTTTTCGAATGGATCCAATGAGTGGAGTGGGAATTCACTGGAACTTTCTGATGCGCCAACTATCTTGACGAAGACATTTGATCCTATGAGTTTTTACAACATAACAATTATATATGTATCTATAATTATAAATATATAATTTATATAAGTCTTCAAATTATGACATACAATTTCTAGTATTGGACTCCTCGCAATTGTGTAGAATAAAAGCCAAAATTGACTATGACTTATCGACTTTCGGCAAGTTTATTATGGAAATCTCCCCTAATGTTCAGTTCATCTAAGCATCTGCTAAATAGACAATCATACGGTATGCTAAAAAGATTTACCGTACCTACGCTCTCACTTTATCCATCAGTTCACATCTAGTAGCACGCAACCTCATTATTCTTCCCGGAAAATACATTGATTTGATTGAGAAGCAATTATTAGAAAAAAATCCCGGCAGATTATGAACATCAACATCTGACAGATCGGAGCAATATGTGGTCATATTATTAGACATAGATTTGCGGCTTACATTCCTGGCATTATTATCTGTTGAAGAAATTAGAAAACAGACGCTTGGGTGTTTGAACTGGACCCTAGTTGGGATATCCTAATTTCGTAGACCGTCTCAGGAATTGTCGAGTTGAAATCTAGAGGGTTGGCGGAGAAGGACCTATTAGTGGAGGGCAAGAACATCTTTTATGGATCCAAGTGGGACTGAAGCCATCTGTCTGCATCATCCTGATGTTCTTGCTTCTATAGGGAGTCTGAGCAATGAAAGATAATGTATAGAACAATATGTTTCCACTGCTGTTTCTTTCTTGAGCATCATGCGTCTGTGTTCTTAGGTTGCCTGCAATTTCGCGGCTCTTCTATGGAGATATCTTTTCTTATCTTCCTCATCGGCACTGCACATTACGTCTAATTTCCTTCTACATGTGGATCTTTGTTTATTTAGTTTGCTCTCCCGATGTGCCCTCTCCTCTCCCGTCTATGCATCGCTCCTAACAATGACTGTGCTCCCCCACACCCTTTCCTTTCACAAGGTGACAGGACAAGATGTTCACTCTTGACAATATATTGTGTTATTACCGGAAGAAAGAAGTCAGTTATTAAGTATCAGTACACATGCGGGTCTCAGTCTTGGTATACAACTTCTCGAAGCAATTAAAGGATTTTCGGCTGTCTACCTACCTCGGCGTAGAATAAAGGGAAGCCATCTTTTACACAAACCGGCACCTGAGGTTCCACAATTCTTCCAAAGTACTGAATAACATTACCATTAAAATAGTACAAACAAGTGCCCTTAAGGTGCCCAGTTGCCAGCTGAATGCTCCAACTATTCTTCCTTTGCCCACTATGGCTGGGTTCACGCTTGGCTTCCAGTTGGGGATTCCATCCCCCATTCCACTTGAAAAATGCAGGGCTTTTCTCTCTCTATTTTCGGGTGGAGATCTGGTGGAAGTCCAGCAGACCCCATAGACTAGCTATTGGGTTTGGGTTATTGGGTTTGGTTATTTGGGTTCCCAAGCACAGGTTGAACCTAGTGTAACACTAGTTTTGCAGCACATCCCGTTGGTGATAACTTATTCCTATGGGAACAAAGAACGGGGCATGATTAATTTCAACATGACCGATATTTCCTTGCCAGAACATCGAGGGACTGTACCATGTCTTGTATGCCAGTTGGCATGAAAAAATTAGAAGTCTTACATAAAAAATTGTGACTTTTTTCTTGTTTACTCCACCCTCACCACTTTTATGAGAGGGGGAAAGGTGAGGGGCTTATGATCATGGTACAAAATCTATAATACCTTTGAGCCTTGCCAGATGATGCGACTGATTTATGAGTAGACATGTGCCTCATCGTAAATGTGGCAGACCCTCTGGGGGCATAGGGGTAAATCCACCCAAGTATCTGTGAGATGAGCGTAAGAACACCACCATTACTTACTATAAGAGTCAGTCAGTCAGTGAAAATCGGACACATCTAGTGTTGGCTTCTTAGTCATAGCTATAAAGGTTTTTGGGCATCATTGTTCCTCAAAGGGGCACACCACTGTCCTCAAATGGGTCGTTGTGAGAGTTGAGGCCATCAGCCCCATCAGATTTATCATTTATGACCATTTTCTGTTGTAGATTTTTAGGAACCACCTTGTCTTAAATTAGGCACAAATTCCATCAGGTCAGGGATCATCAAGATCGGTTTGGAAAACACCAATTGATAAATCAACCCCAAAGACTCGAGTGGCAACTGGTTGGCTCTAAACCCATTTGTAAATGAGAAATTCTTTTGCCAGACCTTTGGGAATCCTAATTCTGTGTAACCCTTGACCCACCTGAGGATCCTCAGGTCCATCAGTGGGCCTATCCAATCCAACGCCAATGGTGCATCTACTAAGGGTTGTTGCTCTTGAACTTCGGCAACCATATCATATAATAGATTTTAATATCAAATCTAACTACTTAATGTCCTAAAAAAAAAAAAAGTACCTAGACAAATGATTCTGTTTTACATTAGAAATTGACCCTTGATACCCTTGTATAAAAATCAACGCGTCGGACACTATCCCTGCCTATTAAATTGGTGTGGCACAATGCCCCCTTTTATGTCTTCCATATTTAAAGTCGCTTAAGCCTTGGGCATCATTGACATGAGGTGTCAATTAAAGCCTTGTCTGCTCCACATTAGCACTGGTAAGCAGTAATTGCTCTATTATCCCGCACAATGGGCTATTAGGCCGGGCAATTGAGCTGTCGTAGAGCTATTCGGCTTTTATGCTATCATTATGTAAGGATGTTAATGCTAATATTTATGCATTTGTTTGAGGGGTTGTTTTCACTCCCTTGTCAAACTGCATAGGATTGCCATTATTTCACTGTCAAAGCCCACCCCCCTCCATCCTTGGCTTTTGTCCCCCCTAAAACTTTGCAAGCAACTGCGGTCTTAATGTAGTAACCATTTATATAGCGCTCTATTAGTGCGTGACGTGCCCACCGTCTTCTACACAGATGCTGCACATTGACAATGTATTTAATTTGATAATAGCGGCTGAGAAATGACATGTTTTTAGTGAAGCGATGTGTATCGGGGAGGCCAATGTTAATGGAACAAGTCCCGAAATTTACGAGTGACTAAGAGAAATGGGTTCTTCTTGGCTGATGTATTATATATACATTTTATAGACAAACTCCTATATAACCTGGGGGTACTGGTACTCATTGAGGAGATCAAGCTGATGTATAAAGTCTTACAATGCTCCATGGGAAAAATATTCAAATTAGCTCACCAGAAGTAAGCAAGCGCTCTCTAGTAGAGATGAGCGAGTAGTACTCGATCGAGTAGGTATTCGATCAAATACTACGGTATTCGAAATACTCGTACTCGATCGAGTACCACTCGCTATTCGAATGGAAAAGTTCGATGCAGAACCAGCATTGATTGGCCGAATGCTATACAGTCAGCCAATCAACGCTGGTTCTTCTCCTACTTTTAGAAGTCTTCTCCATGCAGCTTCCCCGCGGCGTCTTCCGGCTCCGAATTCACTCCGCCAGGCATTGGGCCTGGGCAGAGCCGACTGGGGACGCTGCACGGAGAAGACTTCTCGGAGGATCCAGCCCGACCCTCACTCGTGGACTTGGTAAGTATAATTTGATCAAACGTTGCCTACCACTGAAACGAGCATTTTCCCCCCATAGACTAGGGTTCGATATTCGATTCGAGTAGTCGAATATTGAGGGGCTACTCGAAACGAATATCGAACCTCGAACATTTTACTGTTCGCCCATCTCTACTCTCTAGTGATACCTATAGGTGCTGCACATCAGTGTCTGTAGTGTCGACAATGTGGTTTGGCTAAAGAAAATCATGCTCACCTGTCCCCGGTGTTCCGATGTCCTCCCAGAGTGGTCCAGTCCTGCTGCTCCGCGGTCTTCTTGAAGTGAAATTCCTCGCTGGCTGTGACACCCCAGGACCTTTCACTGATGCCATTGATTGGTCTCAGAGGTCACATGATTGCTAAGGCCAATCAGTGGCCTCAGAAAGGGATCCGAGAGGCAATCAGTAGTTAGCACTGCAGCTTTGGAGCGCTGGAGTCCTGGGTTCGAATCCCGCCAGGAACAACATCTGCAAGGAGTTTGTATGTTCTCCGTGTGTTTGCGTGGACTTCCTCCCATTCTACAAAGACATACTGATAAGAAAAAAAAGTACATTGTGAACCCTATATGGGGCTCACAATCTACATTAAAGAAAAAAAGGTATCCGAGACATCACTACCTGTGTCCTTCGCAGACTCAGGTTATTGACCTCAGCAGTCACATGCAGTGGGGACTTCTGCAAGAAGAGAACAAGGAACTGGCAGGACTGGACCGTGCTAGGGGGCACCGGAGAAGCAGGGACAGGTGAGTATGTCTTTCTTTTTTTTCATCCCCCCGGCCTATTTGAAAAATACATTTTTGGCCGGATAACCCTTTTAAGAACTTTAGGAGACGTTTATTAAGACTTGTATTTTATATACTGGTTTTAACTTATGTGCCCTAATGTCAGATGCCCCACAATTGTTAAAGGTACAGGCGCATCTCAGGAGGTTCATGAAACGAAAATCTACACTGGATAGGAACTGGGGTGGATTTCAGATGTTACTTACATCAGTTTTATATATCAGGTCCCATACTGTCTCACCTGGCCTCCACTTTCATAGAAATGGTGGAAAAAAAGCTAAATTTTTGGCACACTGTGCTCTTTTGAGTTGCCTGGTTTTCTATTACCTATAAGTGGCAATCTTCAGACCACAGAGTATAACAAGCCGAGGCCCAGACGAGGTGAGGTAAAATAGTAAATAGTGATACTAACCTTGCCTCACCTCTCTTGGGTTCCTTCATAGCCACCGATGCTCCATCATTTTCCTCTTCCATTCTCTTTTGTACTCTGGCATGACATCATGGTCCCTGGGATCTGCTGAGGCCTATATTGGCCTTCAGCAATTACATATGATGCTTGCACCAAAGTGTCATGACATTGCGGCACCCACATTGCGGCACTCCTGAGGTCCAATCACAGGCCTAACTGTGACGTCAGGAAGAGGACTGCAATGGACTCCGAGAGAAATCCCACTCAGGAGAGGAGAGAAGGTGAGTATAAGTGTTTTTTAATTTACCGCACCACCCTTCGGCTTCTGCTAATTATATTTTAGGGTCATAAGATCCTCAAAGTATAAAAATGGTTCATGACTTATGACCTTATCTTGGGTTTGGCCAAGAAAATGCATAATGAACCCCACTTGTTACTAAGCAGTTTGCTCATCTCTAGTTGTCTCTGGTATTGAAGTTCAAGCCCATTCTCTTTAATAGCCGCAGAGTTGCAATATCATATCTAGTCAATGAACAGTTGGGGGTGCTGTTTTTAGATAACAGAAACCAGATTTGACTATCCTGTTGGCGCTGGGGTTGTATTCCTTGTCCTAGCAGGAGGCCTACCTCCACCTTGGTACATTAATGATACTTACTGTATTCCGCCTGTACAAGAGGAGTATACTACTACGATATTAGTGTGGGCTGGGTTGAACTTGCGGCCTAGAGATGGAAATAGCTTTCATTCTCTAATGGCGGAACATGGGTTGCTAAATTTTTATTTCTTTACTTAGTAGTCAATTTATGTGGCCAACATCCTAAGGGATATATTTATGTCCACATCTGAAAATGGAGAAATGAATAATCTATTGATCTGCTCCATTCTATAATTTCTTCCATATGAAAAGTATTCACTGTGAAGGTGAGTTTCAATCAATATTCCAGATTATAGCCCAACAAGTCATTCCATATGCCCCAGAGTTGTGACACGCCGCCAATACTGAGTAGATATGAAGAGCACTTGAGACATTATTGATCTAGAAAACATAGGCTGACACCATATAACACGCACTATATCAGGTTATTAACAATACTCCTATACATACCAACATTTTTCAATTGCACCTTGGCCTATTATTCACAGTGATGTCTTGAGATTCATGAAGCATTACGTTCTCCTTTATGGAGTAGTCTCTGTCATTTATTAAAAATGCATTCAATATTTTTCTGAATTTCATATCAGTTTACTCGCTAAACATAAAAAAACTTCATGACATGAGAACAGTTTCCATTTATGTGAAAGCCTGAGGAATCACTATACGTAAAAACCTGTTTCTTCATATGTGTTACCTACTTCCCACTACTTGAAGAGCAGATGCATGCTAGACCTAGGACAGACCAAAGACTTACACTATTTTAAGGGGTTTTCAAGTAAAAATTGTCATATTTATACCTGTAGACAGATAATCTTTAGTGCTAGTAATGGCTTAAAAGGGAAACCCATATGCCTTTAGCAGTGTTTGGAGTGATTTCTGGGTGTCTATGGGAGCTCCTGACATCCTCTGCATTTGTTTACAAGGTGTAACTTCCTGATGTGCAGCTTCCTTAATAGCTTTCACACTAGTTTCAGCTCACTCAGCCCCCTTCCTCTCTCACTTTGTTACACCCTGCCTACCTGTCCCCCTATCTAAGCTATCCCACCCACTACTAGCCACTCCGCCCTTCCCCTGTCTCACTAGCTAAGCTATCACATCCATTACTGGCCCCTCCCCTTCCACTGCCTCCCTAGCTAAGCTATCTCACCTACTACTAGCTTCTCCCCTTCCCCCCTGTCTCATTAGCTAAGCTATCACACCCATTACTGGCTCCTCCCCTTCCACTGCCTCCCTAGCTAAGCTATCTCACCTACTACTAGCTTCTCCCCTTCCCCCTGTCTCCCTAGCCAATTTATTCCACACACTACTAGCAGAGAGGAAGAGGGGAGGAGCCGTCCCGGACACAGAAAGACTGGTAAGTTTTGATGGGGTTGAGGGGGGAGTAATAGTGACGATCCATTTTGAAAGAAGTGAAACGGAACATCACTGGATTATCAGAAAGTGTTCTTGGAGCAGTCACATGACTGCCAAGGGATATGGGTAGTTTATAGAATTTTTTTAATAGATGTAAATTAGAAGTTAGGAGGGCGGGAGAGGTTTTAGTTTAGGGATTAATTCTTATTTTATTCTGGACAACCCCTTTAAACACTTAATTTTTTTTAAAGAAAATTAAAATTTTGCATAGTTTTAAAGTTAGTTTTTCTAACCATTTTAGTGGTGAAAGTCTGTTGTCTTGATTGGATATTCAATGGATAGGACCATGAGTGCCAGAACTTTCTTTGGTCTGGGACTTCTCAGAAGCGCAGCCATGATGTCCTTATTGTGGCTGGATTATCAGGCAGGGACACTACATGTACAAGAATATAACCTGGTCACAGTAAGGAGGTCATGGATGGGATTCTGACAAGTTCCAGACCATAAAAATGTCTGTATGTGAGGTAATATCCATTGACAACAGATCAAGATGAAAGGCTGTCACCACTGAAATGGTTAGGGAAAATGTTCAAAAATCAGCAAAATTTTTAAATATTTTATTTGCAAATATTTTCATGGGAAGCGTGAAGCATATTAAATCTGTAACACAGGTTATATTCATATCTAAACCATCAAAGAGTTGAAGGAGCCCTAAGAGTATTCTACACTATGTTTTATAGATAGGTTCCTAGGAGCCCTGACAGTATTCTACACTATATTTTATAGATAGATTCCTAGGAGCCCTAAGAGTATTCTACACTATGTTTTATAGATAGGTTCCTAGGAGCCCTGACAGTGTTCTACACTATGTTTTATAGATAGGTTCCTAGGAGCCCTGACAGTGTTCTACACTATGTTTTATAGATAGGTTCCTAGGAGCCCTAAGAGTATTCTACACTATGTTTTATAGATAGGTTCCAAGGAGCCCTGACAGCGTTCTACACTATGTTTTATAGATAGATTCCTAGGAGCCCTAAAAGTGTTCTACACTATGTTTTATTTCTACACTATGTTTTATAGATAGGTCCCTAGGAGCACTGACAGTATTCTACACTATGTTTTATGGATAGGTTCCTAGGAGACCTAAGAGTATTCTACACTATGTTTTATAGATAGGTTCCTAGGAGCCCTGACAGTGTTCTACACTATGTTTTATACTGTAGATAGGTACCTGGGAGCCCTAAGAGTGTTCTACACTATGTTTTATAGATAGGTTTCTAGGAGCCCTGACAGTGTTCTACACTATGTTTTATAGATAGGTTCCTAGGAGCCCTGACAGTGTTCTACACTATGTTTTATAGACAGGTTCCTAGGAGCCCTAAGAGTATCCTACACTATGTTTTATAGATAGGTACCTTGGAGCCCTAAGAGTGTTCTACACTATGTTTTATAGATAGGTTCCTAGGAGTCCTAAGAGTATTAGCGCTGGCCAATGCATTCTATTAGCCCGATGAAGTAGAGCTGAATGTGTGTGCTAAGCACACACATTCAGCACTGCTTCATCACGCCAATACAATGCATTAGCCAGTGCTGATTGGCCAGAGTACGGAATTCGGCCAATCAGCGCTGGCTCTGCTGGAGGAGGCGGAGTCTAAGATCGCTCCACACCAGTCTCCATTCAGGTCCGACCTTAGACTCCGCCTCCTCCAGCAGAGCCAGCGCTGATTGGCCGAATTCCGTACTCTGGCCAATCAGCACTGGCTAATGCATTGTATTGGCGTGATGAAGCAGTGCTGAATGTGTGTGCTTAGCACACACATTCAGCTCTACTTCATCGGGCTAATAGAATGCATTGGCCAATCAGCGCTGGCCAATGCATTCTATTAGCGTGAACTGAGTTTGCACAGGGGTTCTAGTGCACCCTCGGCTCTGCTACATCAGATTGCTACATCTGATGTAGCAGTGCCGAGTGTGCATCAGATGTGTAGTTGAGCAAAACTGACTCAGCACTGCTAAGTCTCTGCATTTGCATAGGAATGCATTGGCCAGCCTTCGGCCAATCAGCGCTGGCTCTGCCGGAGGAGGCGGAGTCTAAGGTCGGACCTGAATGGAGACTGGTGTGGAGCGATCTTAGACTCCGCCTCCTCCAGCAGAGCCAGCGCTGATTGGTCGAGTTCCGTACTCTGGCCAATCAGCACTGGCCAATGCATTTCTATGGGGAAAAGTTAGCTTGCGAAAATCGCAAACTGACAGGGATTTCCATGAAATAAAGTGACTTTTATGCCCCCAGACATGCTTCCCCTGCTGTCCCAGTGTCATTCCAGAGGTGTTGGTATCATTTCCTGGGGTGTCATAGTGGACTTGGTGACCCTCCAGACACGAATTTGGGTTTCCCCCTTAACGAGTTTATGTTCCTCATAGACTATAATGGGGTTCGAAACCCATTCGAACACTCGAACAGTGAGCGGCTGTTCGAATCGAATTTCGAACCTCGAACATTTTAGTGTTCGCTCATCTCTAATAGCGAGCAATCAATGCTCATTTCTAAAACTTCTCTGTTGAAACTGTGATGTAATTGATTGTTATGGACAACAAAGTATTTCACTTACAAAGTTTGGCTGAACCTGCCCCCTGACTATCCAGATTATTTTCAGCCCAAAGTTTTTGTCTGATGAATTCAGTTGAACAAAATGAATATTCAATGGACTCATAATGGACCCCATTGTAGTGAATGGGGTCCCTCAGGCTCCATTTGTGTCCTCCAATGGAGCAGAAGAAGGGACAGCCCAGTGCGATTATAAACATAGCCTTAATTGCCCAAAGCAACGAATCACAGAGCAGCTTTCATTTTGTATTCTGCTCCTGATAAATGAAATCTGCCCTGTGATTGGCTTCTATGGGCAACATAGACAGTTTAGTAAATCTGCCCCATTGGCTTTAATGGGCATCACTAGACAGCAAAACAGAGCAAAATGGAACATGGACCCCATGAGGGACTTCTGCATGTCTTCATTAAAATCAATGGGGAATATTTATGAAGACTGGCGTATTGAACCCCAGTCTTCGTATCCCCTGTGTACCTGTACTGTAATTTTAGTGACCATTTTTGCCAATAACCTGTTGTAAGTGATATTTTCGCCCAAAAATACCATTTGCGACAATTATTATTGCAACTGGCATTAAAAATGTTGCAAAGTCAAGGTTGACAACTTTTTTACACCAAATATCTGGCGTCAATGAATAATAAAGGTCTCCCGGTAGGTTCACCTGCTGTCCATGAAGTGTGAATAAGCCCTAAGGCTTATTCCTAGGAGCATTGATTTATTTCCTAGTAGCATTGATTTTTTCTAGAAAAGGCTTGGGTTACAGGACCTCATTGACGTTTCCTCAAGAACCCAATATGGACTGTAGCATCTTTGTTGCCCCTGTTGTGTGCTGCTTCACCTTCTGCAAGTTACATACAAAGAATACAGTCACTTACAATCAGTGGCGTAACTAGGAATGGCGGGGTCCCGTGGCGAACTTTTGACATGGCCCCCCCCAACCGACACCGACGCCGAAGACCTCGACCGACCCCCTCCTCCGCACTCTATTATGTCCCTTAGTGGCCCCTGCACACAGTATTATATCCCATAGTGGCCCCTGCACACAGTATTATGCCCCATAGTGGCCCCTGCACACAGTATTATCCCCATAGTGGCCCCTGCACACAGTATTATACCCCATAGTGGCCCCTGCACACAGTATTATGCCCCATAGTGTCCCCTGCACACAGTATTATCCCCATAGTGGCCCCTGCACACAGTATTATGCCTCATAGTGGCCCCTGCACACAGTATTATCCCCCATAGTGGCCCCTACCCACAGTATTATCCCCCATAGTGTCCCCTGCACACAGTATTATCCCCCATAGTGGTCCCTGCACACAGTATTATGTCCCTTAGTGGCCCCTGCACACAGTATTATCCCCCCTAGTGGCCCCTGCACACAGTATTATACCCCATAGTGACCCCTGCAAACAGTATTATCCCCCATAGTGGCCCCTGCACACAGTATTATGTCCCTTAGTGGCCTCTGCACACAGTATTATACCCCATAGTGGTCCCTACACACAGTATTATCCACCATAGTGGTCCCTACACACAGTATTATCCCTCATAGTGGCCCCTGCACACAGTATTATCCCCCATAGTGGCCTCTGCACACAGTATTATGTCCCTTAGTGGCCCCTGCACACAGTATTATCCCCCATAGTGGCCCCTGCACACAGTATTATAGACCATAGTGGACACCCATAAACAATTATTATACTCTGGGGTCTGAAAAGACCCCAGAGCAAAATAATCGGAGACCCGGGGGAATAAAAGCATAAAAAATACTGTTTCTTACCTGTGCCCGGCTCCTACGCCGTCTTCTTCGCTGTCATCCTTGTTCTATGACGTCAGACGTCACATGACCTGGGAAGCAGGCCGGGTTCATGTGACGTTAGAGACATCAGACAAGAAGGAAGGAGGCCTGGTAGGATCGTGGAGAGGTAAGTAACTGTGTTTGTTACGTTCCCTTACCTCTCCCGGTCCACCGATCATTATACTCGGGGGTCTGCAAAGACCCCCGAGTATAATGATAGCAGCGGTAGCGGCTGTCACCGGGCCCCTAATGTCCCGGGCCCTGTGGCAGCTGCTACCGCTGCTATGGTGGTAGTTACGCCCCTGCTTACAATTATATAACCAAAATGCCTGCAAAAAAACCCTCGAATATGAACTAGAGGAATATGTTATTCCTACAGCTGCGAGGAAATCAATTGTCTGCGAGAAGCGCTAGATATTTAATAAACTTGACTTGAGTTTTTGCGAGACAAATGTAGGACATTGTGTCAATCACTCTATGTCAATGCCAGGTGTTACATAAAGAAGGTCACGTAAACACTTGCGTCCAAAGCAATGCGGCTTTCAGCTCGCCAATTCCCCCCCTCCCCATTTGTAGGGCGCTAACAGAATTTCACTAATCCTATTGATTAATAAGCCCTGTATCTATCTCTCTCTTTCCCAGCATCCTCTGCTCCCTGATTGTCTGCTCTGTCTGCTGCTCCCGTTCATGGGCTGGGAGGAAAGATTCATGACCGTCTCAGAACAGCCATTCAGATGCATGTCACACATCCTTGTACGCTGAATTTGTCCCTCTGTCCCCTATATTATGTATGTACGGCATGTTTTTTTCTCTGTAAATTCTGCAAATTTGCTTCCTTCAGCTCAGTCTTTTGCAGCTCTTGCTTTTCTATGCTTTACTGGGAAATCAGGACATCGATGACCTGTTCTGAACTGCAGACTGAATTTACTTGTATAATACACAGATGATCATAAATTTCAGTATTGGAATTAATATATACATATCAAAGCCTGAAGGGGAAAACATGAAACATAAAAGCTGGGATGGAGTCCTGATCTGTAGGCAGCATGTTAGCCTATGTTGTATCTACATCTCAGATTCTGTCAAAAGCCACAGAAAAAAAGTCTTGTATACAGGACATTAAAGATGGATAATTCTCTCTGGATTTGTTTTGCTTTGGGTTTGGCCATCTCAGTTCCTGATTTATTTCAGAATGAATAAGTTTGATTCGAACCACACCTTAAATTGTCTCAAATCCTGGTGTAGAACACTCTCAGGGCACCTAGAAACCCATCTATAAAACATAGTATAGAATATTCTTAGGGTTTCTAGGAAGCTATCTATAATACATAGTGTAGAACACTGTCAGGGCTCCTAGGAACCTATCTATAATACATAGTTTATAACACTGTCAGGGCTCCTAGGAACCTATCTATAAAACATAGTATAGAATATTCTTAGGGTTTCTAGGAAGCTATCTATAATACATAGTGTAGAACACTGTCAGGGCTCCTAGGAACCTATCTATAATACATAGTTTATAACACTGTCAGGGCTCCTAGGAGCCTATCTATAAAACATAGTGTAGAATATTCTTAGGGTTTCTAGGAAGCTATCTATAATACATAGTGTAGAATACTGTCAGGGCTCCTAGGAACCTATCTATAATACATAGTTTATAACACTGTCAGGGCACCTAGGAACCTATCTATAAAAGATAGTGTAGAATACTGTCAGGGCTCCTAGGAACCTATCTATAAAACATAGTGTAGAATACTGTCAGGGCTCCTAGGAACCTATCTATAAAACATAGTGTAGAATACTGTCAGGACTCCTAGGAACCTATCTATAAAACATAGTGTAGAATACTGTCAGGGCTCCTAGGAACCTATCTATAAAACATAGTGTAGAACACTGTCAGGGCTCCTAGGAACCTATCTATAAAACATAGCGTAGAACACTGTCAGGGCTCCTAGGAACCTATCTATAAAACATAGTGTAGAACACTGTCAGGGCACCTAGGAACCTATCTATAAAACATAGTGTAGAATACTGTCAGGGCTCCTAGGAACCTATCTATAAAACATAGCGTAGAACACTGTCAGGGCTCCTAGGAACCTATCTATAAAACATAGCGTAGAACACTGTCAGGGCTCCTAGGAACCTATCTATAAAACATAGAATACTGTAGAATACTGAATGTGTAGAATACTCTTATTACAACAGAACACAGATAAGACTTTTTTTTTTTAGGTTCAAGTCAGGAAGTTACTAATGGCATGCCATGTTATCTGACAATTTATTGGTCAGCCGTATAGCATTATCACAGGCCACCAAAGGTTTTGGGTTGCAGTATTCTCCATCAAAGCGTCAGTACATCAGATCAAAATGAAGGTCTAGGACATCAGTTAAGCCAAATAAGTATTCCTATCAGTGAATAATATGCCTTCCTAATCATTTTAATTATGTCCTGTATCAGAACTTCACTTTTTGGTCTGCCTTTGGAAAACCTATGTTAATTCTACACAGAAAAGTTTATTCCCAATGTTCATTGGCCACATCTTCATGTAGAGATGAGATCCGAAGCCTCAACACCAAATGCCACCTCCAAACTCAAGAACATCCATTGAATTTGTTCATTCCTTATCTCTGAAAGTACAAAAGATGCTATTTCATGGCCTCATAATCTCCCACTTAGACTACTGTAACACCCTTCTCCAAGGCCTCCTAGGAAATGCTCTTGTTCCCCTCCAGTCCACCTTAAACTCTGTCACTCACTTAATCCCCCTCTTGCTCTGCTTTTCACCAGTTGCTCCCCTCTGCCAATGTCTTCACTGGCTACCCATCACTCAGCAAATAGAGTTTAAAACATTAACAATGAGATACAATTCTATCTACAATCTTTCCCCACCATGGAATTAATATAATAATGTACAGAACCATGGAATTAATATAATATTGTACAGAACCATGGAATTAATATAATACTGTACAGAACCATGGAATTAATATAATACTGTACAGCAACATGGAATTAATATAGTAATGTACATCACTATGGAATTAATATAATAATGTACAGAAACATGGAATTAATATAATAATGTACAGCAACATGGAATTAATATAGTAATGTACATCACTATGGAATTAATATAATAATGTACAGAAACATGGAATTAATATAGTAATGTACAGCACCATGGAATTAATATAATAATGTACAGCACTATGGAATTAATATAATAATGTACAGAAACATGGAATTAATATAATAATGTACAGAAACATGGAATTAATATAATAATGTACAGAAACATGGAATTAATATAGTAATGTACAGCACCATGGAATTAATATAATAATGTACAGCACTATGGAATTAATATAATAATGTACAGAAACATGGAATTAATATAATAATGTACAGAAACATGGAATTAATATAATAATGTACAGAAACATGGAATTAATATAGTAATGTACAGCACCATGGAATTAATATAGTAATGTACAGCAGCATGGAATTAATATAGTAATGTACAGCACCATGGAATTAATATAATAATGTACAGCAGCATGGAATTAATATGATAATGTACAGCACCATGGAATTAATATAATAATATACAGCACCATGGAATTAATATAATGATGTACAGCAACATGGAATTAATATAGTAATGTACAGCACCATGGAATTAATATAATAATGTACAGCACCATGGAATTAATATAATAATGTACAGCACCATGGAATTAATATAATAATGTACAGCAGCATGGAATTAATATGATAATGCACAGCACCATGGAATTAATATGATAATGTAAATCACTATGGGATTATTATTATTAGTATTATTATTATTATTAATAATAATAATAATAATAATAATAATGATAATAATAATAATAATAATAATAATAATAATAATAATAATAATCCTATAGGATACATAAAGACCATCCCCTGAATGAATTCACATAGAAAACCCAGCATGCAGACAATAAAGACGTTACTTACACCAATGTTACAATCATTATTTTGCATTAGGCCATCTTGTCAGTCAAATTATTCAAAGAAGTCCTCTTCTGGCTGATTTTAGATGCTTCAGGTGTTTCCTTAGTTCTTCACATATTTTGACTTTCAACTCTTTTCGAATCCATAAAATCCTATTGGATGTTCCCATGACTATAGTATGCAGGGCAGGGAAGGAAGACCTGAAGATATTTTACTGTGGTACTTTACGAGAACAATTCTACAATCTAAAAACAATTACTTCACTGTTGGGCAATGTGAAATCCACAACAGATGTTATTGAACTGTCTATTTACTGCCTTAAATGGCTTTTTATTGCTCTATATAAAGGCAATTAGGCCTCTATATGTGTTAATAGTGTGGCACCCAGTATACGCCAACTCAGCACATTCCCGGGCAAGTACCAGTCTGACTTTTTATCTGTCTTTATGGCACAAAAACATATGTGCTTCAAGTATAGCTTTTCTATATAATGTATATTGTATGTTCTTTTGTGGGTATAGTAACTATATTGTAAGTCCATCCCTCCATCTATCTTCTTGAATGGATTCTGGAGACCTCTGTCTCTTTTTTTTACGAGATTGGCCCGTCCCTTCACTAAAGACAATCCACCTTATTCTTTCTGAAGCTTAGATTGTCTAAATGTTGAGTTAGTTGACCTTCAGGTTTTAGAATTAGAAGAAAAGCCAACTGACTGGGATACATCATGTATGAGGACCAGGTCTGACTGCTATCTCTGCATCACCTATAGTTCAGCATGCTCCATGATGGATATACAGTAAGTAGGATATCCACTTGCTCGTATGTATTTGCTCCTCAACCAAGGGCCTACAAAGTAACTATGGGGTCCCATGGCAAAACTAGTAATGGGCTCTATTCTAGATTGGCCACAATCTGTACAAAGTTATGGTTCTAACTAGGGTTGAGCTATCAGGATAGGGAGAGATCAGATCCTGATCGGAGATCGAGCAAATTTCACGATTGCTATTGGGATCGGCTGGAAAATGATCGAAAATCAGATTTTAAAAATAATCCTATAATCTCAAGATCGGCTCAACCCTAGCTCTAACGGGCATTGATACTTGACCCTTCACTGTTCTGTAATGTACTATATATTGCCACTCCTTCATTCCCTTCTCCCCATAATAACTGCTATTCTGATAGATAAAGATAAGTTTTCACCACCAACTCCAATTCTTTGCATCCTTCAATTGGCTCAGCTACACTGATTCTGAAGTAGTTGTATTATTTTTCTCTAGCCCCACCGTACCTGAGCAATCTGAGTTGTTAGGTTTGGCACCCAATATGCTAATTAGGCTCTCTGCTGTCAGATGGGCAGTAGGGAATCTAGGACCACCCAGCTGACAGTAAGTAGAAAGATTAACTAGAATATTGATAAAACTACTAGCATTGATTGCTCAAGAATGGTGTGGGCTAGAGAAAAAAATTGCTTCAGAACCAATTGAAGGATGCAAAGAATTGTAGTTGGCGGTGAGAGGTCCTCTTTAACTACCAGGGAAGCGGATATTATGAACACAGCAGGTATGGGCCCCAAGTTTATTTCAAAATTATTGGAGCAACAACTATTAAAGGGATTCTACTATTAAAAACCTTTTTTTTCTCGTTGACACGACGGAATAGCCTTAAGAAAGGCTATTCTTCTCCTACCTTTAGATGTCTTTTCCGTGCCGCCGTTCGGTAAAAATCCCGTTTTTTGTCGGTATGCAAATGACTTCTCTCGCAGCACTGGAGGCGGGCCGCAGCGCTCAAGCAGCACTGGGGGCATACCCAATGCTACGAGAGAACTCTCCAGCGCCGCCTCCATCTTCTTTAGGAATGGAGTCTTCACATGTCTTCTTCATGTTGGCTTCAAACTTCTAGGCTTCGGGCCTAGGGCAAAGCCAACTGCGCATGCCGGGCCACAAGAAAATGGCCATTTACAATACTGCGAGAGAACTCATTTGCATACCGTCAAAAAACCGAACGGCGGGGCGGAGAAGACATCTAAAGGTAGGAGAAGAATAGACTTTCTTAAGGCTATTCTGTTGTCTCAACAAAATAAAAAAGATTTTTAATGGTAGAATCCCTTTAAAGAAAGCAAAAACTGATGGCGCTTGTGAAAAGTCCCCTCTAAGTCCACGTCCTCGAGTAATATTTTCTGTGGACTGCAGTTTATCCTATCTTCAACCTAAGAAATTCCACGTCTCAGTTGTATGGGCACACTGGGAGTTCTAGTTTTTCCACAGCCTACGATCCATTAGTTGGAGACCACTGGTCTAGATGGCCAGTCTAGAATAGAGTCCATTACTAGTTTCGCCATCGGACCCCATGGTTACTTTTTCATTACATTGTCTCTCTATACACTTCTTTCCAACACATTCCTCTTTTTTCTTCCCCTCCATTGCGTTACCACATTTTCTACTCTCAACACATAAATCTTTCCGCCTGCCCTCTGCACCCTCCTGCCACTTTTATCTGGCCCAATTATCTGAAATCCACCTCTTCCTTAGAAGGAATTTAAGAGCAGGTTAAATTCATAAGTGGCCTCTGCTGGAATATTCAATGTTAATCCCCTTGTCTGATGGAGAGACCAGTGAGCCTTGGATGCTAATTGATTAACCCTTTCTCTATGATACTTTCTTCTACTCCTTCATCTTGGGGACTTGTAACCTTGCAGGATACACTGACTTATTAACACTTTGCACAAAGCCAAACGAAATATACCGTCACTGACAACAAAAAAATAAAATACCGCACTAAGAAGTTGTGCTGGAATGAAACTTTCTCATTGTGAATGTAATGATGATATATGTAAGCGACAATACAAGCAAAAATAAAAGTTTAATGGGGAAAATTGTGCAGGCTCTAGCACCCTGTTGTTTCCTCTAGCACCCTGTTGTTCTCTAGCACCCTGTTGGTCTCCTCTAGCACCCTGTTGTTCTCTAGCACCCTGTTGGTCTCCTCTAGCAGCCTGTTGGTCTCCTCTAGCACCCTGTTGGTCTCCTCTAGGACCCTTTTGGTCTCCTCTAGCACCCTGTTGGTCTCCTCTAGCACCCTGTTGGTCTCCTCTAGTACCCTGTTGGGTGCTTCTAACCTGGATCTAAGTTGAGATAGGGTTGAATATGGGGGCATACATGTTCCGTATGTTAACCTGCTCATAGAGAAGAATATAAAGATGGTTGCTATATCCAGTGAACCAAAGCTCTCGGCCAGTGTATTTTCCTTTTTTTTTCTTTAATGTAGATTGTGAGCCCCACACAGAGCTCACAATGTATATTTTTCCCTATCAGTATGTCTTTTTTGGAATATGGGATGGAAATCCATGCAAACACGGGGAGAACATACAAACTCCTTGCAGATTTTTTTTTCTCGCGCCCATGGCAGGATTTGAACACAAGGACTCCAGCACTGCAAGGTTGGAGTGCTAGCCACTGAGCCACCATGTGGCCCCTAGTCAGTGTATTTTCTACTCACAGTGACTTCTCTGTATTCATGGGCATTTATGGGATATAATAGAAAGAGGTTATCCTTGGAATAGGCTTTCACTATCCTGCTAGTGGAGGTATCACTCTAGGCGATCAGACCAATCAACTGACTCCATTATTCACCAAGTACAGCTCCATGGAAGGTTTTTTTCTATTGTGCATCAGTTCTTTAGATCTGAAAAGCCCTTTTAACTGACCCTTACACATTTATAGTTGACTAGCCTCTGCCCGCTGAATCCTCCTCAGCTCCGCTTGAGGAGAAGTCTATGACTTCTGGCTACCTTCACTGCTCTTCTTGTTTTAGAATTCTGCGGCAAATTAGATTTTCTTTTCCCGGCATCTTTAAAATTGACAAATTGCCAATTTGGTTTTAAGAGGTTTTATATAATACCTCACTGTCACCCACTGTATATAACACCTCACTGTCACCCACTGTATATAATACCTCACTCTCACCCACTGTATATAACACCTCACTGTCACCCCAGTATATAATACCTCATTGTCACCCACTCTATATAATACCTCACTGTCACCCACTGTATATAACACCTCACTGTCACCCACTGTATATAATACCTCATTGTCACCCACTGTATATAATACCTCACTGTCACCCCCTGTATATAAAACCTCATTGTCACCCACTGTATAAAATACCTCACTGTCACCCACTGTATATAATACCTCTTTGTCACCCCCTGTGTATAATACCTCACTGTCACCCCCTGTATATAATACCTCATTGTCACCCACTGTATATAATACCTCACTGTCACCCACTGTATATAACACCTCACTGTCACCCACTGTATATAATACCTCACTGTCACCCACTGTATATAACACCTCACTGTCATCCACTGTATATAACACCTCACTGTCACCCCCAGTATATAATACCTCATTGTCACCCACTGTATAAAATACCTCACTGTCACCCCCTGTATATAACACCTCATTGTCACCCACTGTATATAATACCTCACTGTCACCCCCTGTATATAATACCTCATTGTCACCCACTGTATATAATACCTCACTGTCACCCCCTGTATATAATACCTCACTGTCACCCACTGTATATAACACCTCACTGTCACCCCCTGTATATAATACCTCACTGTCACCCACTCTATATAATACCTCACTGTCACCCACTCTATATAATACCTCGCTGTCACCCACTCTATATAATACCTCACTGTCACCCACTCTATATAATACCTCACTGTCACCCCCTGTATATAATACCTCACTGTCACCCACTCTATATAATACCTCACTGTCACCCACTCTATATAATACCTCACTGTCACCCCCTGTATATAATACCTCACTGTCACCCACTCTATATAATACCTCACTGTCACCCACTCTATATAATACCTCACTGTCACCCCCTGTATATAATACCTCACTGTCACCCCCTGTATATAATACCTCACTGTCACCCACTGTATATAACACCTCACTGTCACCCACTGTATATAACACCTCACTGTCACCCACTGTATATAATACCTCACTGTCACCCCCTGTATATAATACCTCACTGTCACCCACTCTATATAATACCTCACTGTCACCCACTCTATATAATACCTCACTGTCACCCACTCTATATAATACCTCACTGTCACCCACTCTATATAATACCTCACTGTCACCCCCTGTATATAATACCTCACTGTCACCCCCTGTATATAATACCTCACTGTCACCCACTGTATATAACACCTCACTGTCACCCACTGTATATAACACCTCACTGTCACCCACTCTATATAATACCTCACTGTCACCCACTGTATATAACACCTCACTGTCATCCACTGTATATAACACCTCACTGTCACCCCCAGTATATAATACCTCATTGTCACCCCCTGTATAAAATACCTCACTGTCACCCCCTGTATATAATACCTCATTGTCACCCACTGTATATAATACCTCACTGTCACCCCCTGTATATAACACCTCACTGTCACCCACTGTATATAACACCTCACTGTCACCCCCTGTATATAATACCTCACTGTCACCCACTCTATATAATACCTCACTGTCACCCACTCTATATAATACCTCACTGTCACCCACTCTATATAATACCTCACTGTCACCCCCTGTATATAATACCTCACTGTCACCCCCTGTATATAATACCTCACTGTCACCCACTGTATATAACATCTCACTGTCACCCACTGTATATAACACCTCACTGTCACCCACTGTATATAACACCTCACTGTCACCCACTGTATATAACACCTCACTGTCACCCACTCTATATAATACCTCACTGTCACCCATTGTATATAACACCTCACTGTCATCCACTGTATATAACACCTCACTGTCACCCCCAGTATATAATACCTCATTGTCACCCACTGTATAAAATACCTCACTGTCACCCCCTGTATATAATACCTCATTGTCACCCACTGTATATAATACCTCACTGTCACCCACTGTATATAATACCTCACTGTCACCCCCTGTATATAATACCTCATTGTCACCCACTGTATATAATACCTCACTGTCACCCCCTGTATATAATACCTCACTGTCACCCACTCTATATAATACCTCACTGTCACCCACTCTATATAATAACTCACTGTCACCCACTCTATATAATACCTCACTGTCACCCACTCTATATAATACCTCACTGTCACCCCCTGTATATAATACCTCACTGTCACCCACTGTATATAACACCTCACTGTCACCCACTGTATATAACACCTCACTATCACCCACTGTATATAACACCTCACTGTCACCCACTGTATATAACACCTCACTGTCACCCACTCTATATAATACCTCACTGTCACCCACTGTATATAACACCTCACTGTCACCCATTGTATATAACACCTCACTGTCACCCACTGTATATAATACCTCATTGTCACCCACTGTATATAATACCTCACTGTCACCCCCTGTATATAATACCTCACTTTCACCCACTCTATATAATACCTCACTGTCACCCACTCTATATAATACCTCACTGTCACCCCCTGTATATAATACCTCACTGTCACCCCCTGTATATAATACCTCACTGTCACCCACTGTATATAACACCTCACTGTCACCCACTGTATATAACACCTCACTGTCACCCACTCTATATAATACCTCACTGTCACCCACTGTATATAACACCTCACTGTCATCCACTGTATATAACACCTCACTGTCATCCACTGTATATAACACCTCACTGTCACCCACTGTATATAATACCTCACTGTCACCCCCTGTATATAATACCTCATTGTCACCCACTGTATATAATACCTCACTGTCACCCCCTGTATATAATACCTCACTGTCACCCACTGTATATAACACCTCACTGTCACCCAAAGTATAAAATAGCTCACTGTCACCCACTGTATATAATACCTCATTGTCACCCTCTGTATATAATACCTTACTGTCACCCACTGTATATAATACCTCACTGTCACCCACTGTATATAACACCTCACTGTCACCCACTGTATATAATACCTCACTGTCACCCACTGTATATAATACCTCATTGTCACCCACTGTATATAATACCTCACTGTCACCCCCCGTATATAATACCTCATTGTCACCCACTGTATAAAATACCTCACTGTCACCCCCAGTATATAATACCTCATTGTCACCCACTGTATATAACACCTCACTGTCACCCACTGTATATAATACCTCACTGTCACCCACTGTATATAATACCTCATTGTCACTCACTGTATAAAATACCTCACTGTCACCCCCTGTATATAAAACCTCATTGTCACCCACTGTATATAACACCTCACTGTCACCCACTGTATATAATACCTCACTCTCACCCACTGTATATAACACCTCACTGTCACCCCAGTATATAATACCTCATTGTCACCCACTCTATATAATACCTCACTGTCACCCACTGTATATAACACCTCACTGTCACCCACTGTATATAACACCTCACTGTCACCCACTGTATATAATACCTCACTGTCACCCACTGTATATAATACCTCATTGTCACCCACTGTATATAATACCTCACTGTCACCCCCCGTATATAATACCTCATTGTCACCCACTGTATAAAATACCTCACTGTCACCCCCAGTATATAATACCTCATTGTCACCCACTGTATATAACACCTCACTGTCACCCACTGTATATAATACCTCACTGTCACCCACTGTATATAATACCTCATTGTCACTCACTGTATAAAATACCTCACTGTCACCCCCTGTATATAAAACCTCATTGTCACCCACTGTATATAACACCTCACTGTCACCCACTGTATATAATACCTCACTCTCACCCACTGTATATAACACCTCACTGTCACCCCAGTATATAATACCTCATTGTCACCCACTCTATATAATACCTCACTGTCACCCACTGTATATAACACCTCACTGTCACCCACTGTATATAACACCTCACTGTCACCCACTGTATATAAAACCTCATTGTCACCCACTGTATATAATACCTCACTGTCACCCACTGTATATAATACCTCTTTGTCACCCCTGTATATAATACCTCACTGTCACCTCCTGTATATAATACCTCACTGTCACCCACTGTATATAACACCTCACTGTCACCCACTGTATATAACACCTCACTGTCACCCACTCTATATAATACCTCACTGTCACCCACTGTATATAACACCTCACTGTCATCCACTGTATATAACACCTCACTGTCACCCCCAGTATATAATACCTCATTGTCACCCACTGTATAAAATACCTCACTGTCACCCCCTGTATATAACACCTCATTGTCACCCACTGTATATAATACCTCACTGTCACCCCCTGTATATAATACCTCATTGTCACCCACTGTATATAATACCTCACTGTCACCCACTGTATATAACACCTCACTGTCACCCCCTGTATATAATACCTCACTGTCAACCACTCTATATAATACCTCACTGTCACCCACTCTATATAATACCTCGATGTCACCCACTCTATATAATACCTCACTGTCACCCACTCTATATAATACCTCACTGTCACCCCCTGTATATAATACCTCACTGTCACCCACTGTATATAACACCTCACTGTCACCCCCTGTATATAATACCTCACTGTCACCCACTGTATATAACACCTCACTGTCACCCACTGTATATAACACCTCACTGTCACCCACTGTATATAATACCTCATTGTCACCCACTGTATTTAATACCTCACTGTCACCCCCTGTATATAATACCTCACTGTCACCCACTCTATATAATACCTCACTGTCACCCACTGTATATAACACCTCACTGTCATCCACTGTATATAACACCTCACTGTCACCCCCAGTATATAATACCTCATTGTCACCCCCTGTATATAATACCTCACTGTCACCCACTGTATATAACACCTCACTGTCACCCCCTGTATATAATACCTCACTGTCACCCACTGTATATAACACCTCACTGTCACCCACTGTATATAATACCTCATTGTCACCCACTGTATTTAATACCTCACTGTCACCCCCTGTATATAATACCTCACTGTCACCCACTCTATATAATACCTCGCTGTCACCCACTCTATATAATACCTCACTGTCACCCACTCTATATAATACCTCACTGTCACCCCCTGTATATAATACCTCACTGTCACCCACTGTATATAACACCTCACTGTCACCCCCTGTATATAATACCTCACTGTCACCCACTGTATATAACACCTCACTGTCACCCACTGTATATAACACCTCACTGTCACCCACTCTATATAATACCTCACTGTCACCCACTGTATATAACACCTCACTGTCATCCACTGTATATAACACCTCACTGTCATCCACTGTATATAACACCTCACTGTCACCCACTGTATATAATACCTCACTGTCACCCCCTGTATATAATACCTCATTGTCACCCACTGTATATAATACCTCACTGTCACCCCCTGTATATAATACCTCACTGTCACCCACTGTATATAACACCTCACTGTCACCCAAAGTATAAAATAGCTCACTGTCACCCACTGTATATAATACCTCATTGTCACCCTCTGTATATAATACCTTACTGTCACCCACTGTATATAATACCTCACTGTCACCCACTGTATATAACACCTCACTGTCACCCACTGTATATAATACCTCACTGTCACCCACTGTATATAATACCTCATTGTCACCCACTGTATATAATACCTCACTGTCACCCCCCGTATATAATACCTCATTGTCACCCACTGTATAAAATACCTCACTGTCACCCCCAGTATATAATACCTCATTGTCACCCACTGTATATAACACCTCACTGTCACCCACTGTATATAATACCTCACTGTCACCCACTGTATATAATACCTCATTGTCACTCACTGTATAAAATACCTCACTGTCACCCCCTGTATATAAAACCTCATTGTCACCCACTGTATATAACACCTCACTGTCACCCACTGTATATAATACCTCACTCTCACCCACTGTATATAACACCTCACTGTCACCCCAGTATATAATACCTCATTGTCACCCACTCTATATAATACCTCACTGTCACCCACTGTATATAACACCTCACTGTCACCCACTGTATATAACACCTCACTGTCACCCACTGTATATAATACCTCACTGTCACCCCCTGTATATAAAACCTCATTGTCACCCACTGTATATAATACCTCACTGTCACCCACTGTATATAATACCTCTTTGTCACCCCTGTATATAATACCTCACTGTCACCTCCTGTATATAATACCTCACTGTCACCCACTGTATATAACACCTCACTGTCACCCACTGTATATAACACCTCACTGTCACCCACTCTATAAAATACCTCACTGTCACCCACTGTATATAACACCTCACTGTCATCCACTGTATATAACACCTCACTGTCACCCCCAATATATAATACCTCATTGTCACCCACTGTATAAAATACCTCACTGTCACCCCCTGTATATAACACCTCATTGTCACCCCCTGTATATAATACCTCACTGTCACCCACTGTATATAATACCTCACTGTCACCCCCTGTATATAATACCTCATTGTCACCCACTGTATATAATACCTCACTGTCACCCACTGTATATAACACCTCACTGTCACCCCCTGTATATAATACCTCACTGTCAACCACTCTATATAATACCTCACTGTCACCCACTCTATATAATACCTCGATGTCACCCACTCTATATAATACCTCACTGTCACCCACTCTATATAATACCTCACTGTCACCCCCTGTATATAATACCTCACTGTCACCCACTGTATATAACACCTCACTGTCACCCCCTGTATATAATACCTCACTGTCACCCACTGTATATAACACCTCACTGTCACCCACTGTATATAACACCTCACTGTCACCCACTGTATATAATACCTCATTGTCACCCACTGTATTTAATACCTCACTGTCACCCCCTGTATATAATACCTCACTGTCACCCACTCTATATAATACCTCACTGTCACCCACTGTATATAACACCTCACTGTCATCCACTGTATATAACACCTCACTGTCACCCCCAGTATATAATACCTCATTGTCACCCCCTGTATATAATACCTCACTGTCACCCACTGTATATAACAGCTCACTGTCACCCCCTGTATATAATACCTCACTGTCACCCACTGTATATAACACCTCACTGTCACCCACTGTATATAACACCTCACTGTCACCCACTGTATATAATACCTCATTGTCACCCACTGTATTTAATACCTCACTGTCACCCCCTGTATATAATACCTCACTGTCACCCACTCTATATAATACCTCGCTGTCACCCACTCTATATAATACCTCACTGTCACCCACTCTATATAATACCTCACTGTCACCCCTTGTATATAATACCTCACTGTCACCCACTGTATATAACACCTCACTGTCACCCCCTGTATATAATACCTCACTGTCACCCACTGTATATAACACCTCACTGTCACCCACTGTATATAATACCTCATTGTCACCCACTGTATATAATACCTCACTGTCACCTCCTGTATATAATACCTCACTGTCACCCACTCTATATAATACCTCACTGTCACCCACTCTATATAATACCTCACTGTCACCCACTCTATATAATACCTCACTGTCACCCACTCTATATAATACCTCACTGTCACCCCCTGTATATAATACCTCACTGTCACCCCCTGTATATAATACCTCACTGTCACCCACTGTATATAACACCTCACTGTCACCCACTGTATATAACACCTCACTGTCACCCACTGTATATAATACCTCATTGTCACCCACTGTATTTAATACCTCACTGTCACCCCCTGTATATAATACCTCACTGTCACCCACTGTATTTAATACCTCACTGTCACCCACTCTATATAATACCTCACTGTCACCCACTCTATATAATACCTCACTGTCACCCACTCTATATAATACCTCACTGTCACCCCCTGTATATAATACCTCACTCTCACCCCCTGTATATAATACCTCACTGTCACCCACTGTATATAACACCTCACTGTCACCCACTGTATATAACACCTCACTGTCACCCACTCTATATAATACCTCACTGTCACCCACTGTATATAACACCTCACTGTCACCCACTGTATATAACACCTCACTGTCACCCACTGTATATAACACCTCACTGTCATCCACTGTATATAACACCTCACTGTCACCCCCAGTATATAATACCTCATTGTCACCCACTGTATAAAATACCTCACTGTCACCCCCTGTATATAATACCTCATTGTCACCCACTGTATATAATACCTCACTGTCACCCCCTGTATATAATACCTCATTGTCACCCACTGTATATAATACCTCACTGTCACCCACTGTATATAATACCTCACTGTCACCCACTGTATATAACACCTCACTGTCACCCCCTGTATATAATACCTCACTGTCACCCACTGTATATAATACCTCACTGTCACCCACTGTATATAACACCTCACTGTCACCCCCTGTATATAATACCTCACTGTCACCCACTCTATATAATACCTCACTGTCACCCACTCTATATAATACCTCACTGTCACCCACTGTATATAACACCTCACTGTCATCCACTGTATATAACACCTCACTGTCACCCCCAGTATATAATACCTCATTGTCACCCACTGTATAAAATACCTCACTGTCACCCCCTGTATATAATACCTCATTGTCACCCACTGTATATAATACTGTATATAACACTGTCACCCACTCTATATAATACCTCACTGTCACCCCCTGTATATAATACCTCACTGTCACCCCCTGTATATAACACCTCACTGTCACCCAGTGTATATAACACCTCACTGTCACCCACTGTATATAATACCTCATTGTCACCCACTGTATATAATACCTCACTGTCACCCACTCTATATAATACCTCACTGTCACCCCCTGTATATAATACCTCACTGTCACCCCCTGTATATAATACCTCACTGTCACACCTGTATATAACACCTCACTGTCACCCAGTGTATATAACACCTCACTGTCACCCACTCTATATAATACCTCACTGTCACCCACTCTATATAATACCTCACTGTCACCCACTCTATATAATACCTCACTGTCACCCCCTGTATATAATACCTCACTGTCACCCCCTGTATATAATACCTCACTGTCACCCACTGTATATAATACCTCATTGTCACCCACTGTATATAACACCTCACTGTCACCCACTCTATATAATACCTCACTGTCACCCACTGTATATAACACCTCACTGTCATCCACTGTATATAACACCTCACTGTCACCCCCAGTATATAATACCTCATTGTCACCCACTGTATAAAATACCTCACTGTCACCCCCTGTATATAATACCTCATTGTCACCCACTGTATATAATACCTCACTGTCACCCCCTGTATATAATACCTCATTGTCACCCACTGTATATAATACCTCATTGTCACCCACTGTATATAATACCTCACTGTCACCCACTGTATATAACACCTCACTGTCACCCCCTGTATATAATACCTCACTGTCACCCACTCTATATAATACCTCACTGTCACCCACTCTATATAATACCTCGCTGTCACCCACTCTATATAATACCTCACTGTCACCCACTCTATATAATACCTCACTGTCACCCCCTGTGTATAATACCTCACTGTCACCCACTGTATATAACACCTCACTGTCACCCACTGTATATAACACCTCACTGTCACCCACTGTATATAATACCTCATTGTCACCCACTGTATATAATACCTCACTGTCACCCCCTGTATATAATACCTCACTGTCACCCCCTGTATATAATACCTCACTGTCACCCACTCTATATAATACCTCATTGTCACCCACTCTATATAATACCTCACTGTCACCCACTCTATATAATACCTCACTGTCACCCCCTGTATATAATACCTCACTGTCACCCCCTGTATAAAATACCTCACTGTCACCCACTGTATATAACACCTCACTGTCACCCACTGTATATAACACCTCACTGTCACCCACTCTATATAATACCTCACTGTCACCCACTGTATATAACACCTCACTGTCATCCACTGTATATAACACCTCACTGTCACCCACTGTATATAATACCTCATTGTCACCCACTGTATATAATACCTCACTGTCACCCACTGTATATAATACCTCATTGTCACCCAATGTATATAATACCTCACTGTCACCCCCTGTATATAATAACTCACTGTCACCCACTGTATATAACACCTCACTGTCACCCAAAGTATAAAATAGCTCACTGTCACCCACTGTATATAATACCTCATTGTCACCCTCTGTATATAATACCTTACTGTCACCCACTGTATATAATACCTCACTGTCACCCACTGTATATAACACCTCACTGTCACCCACTGTATACAATACCTTACTGTCACCCACTGTATATAATACCTCATTGTCACCCACTGTATATAATACCTCATTGTCACCCACTGTATAAAATACCTCACTGTCACCCCCCGTATATAATACCTCATTGTCACCCACTGTATATAATACCTCATTGTCACCCACTGTATATAATACCTCATTGTCACCCACTGTATATAATACCTCACTGTCACCCACTGTGTATAATACCTCATTGTCACCCACTGTATAAAATACCTCACTTTCACCCCCCGTATATAATACCTCATTGTCACCCACTGTATATAATACCTCACTGTCATCCACTGTATATAACACCTCACTGTCACCCACTGTATATAATACCTCATTGTCACCCACTGTATATAATACCTCACTGTCATCCACTGTATATAACACCTCACTGTCACCCACTGTATATAATACCTCATTGTCACCCACTGTATATAATACCTCATTGTCACCCACTGTATATAATACCTCACTGTCATCCACTGTATATAACACCTCACTGTCACCCACTGTATATAATACCTCATTGTCACCCACTGTATATAATACCTCATTGTCACCCACTGTATATAATACCTCACTGTCACCCCCCGTATATAATACCTCATTGTCACCCACTCTATGTAATACCTCACTGTCACCCCCTGTATATAATACCTCATTGTCACCCACTGTATATAATACCTCACTGTCACCCCCCGTATATAATACCTCATTGTCACCCACTGTATAAAATACCTCACTGTCACCCCCCGTATATAATACCTCATTGTCACCCACTGTATATAATACCTCACTGTCACCCCCAGTATATAATACCTCATTGTCACCCACTGTATATAATACCTCACTGTCACGCACTGTATATAACACCTCACTGTCACCCACTGTATATAATACCTCACTGCCACCCACTGTATATAATACCTCATTGTCACCCCCCGTATATAATACCTCATTGTCACCCACTGTATATAATACCTCACTGTCACCCCCTGTATATAATACCTCATTGTCACCCACTGTATATAATACCTCACTGTCACCCCCCGTATATAATACCTCATTGTCACCCACTGTATAAAATACCTCACTGTCACCCCCCGTATATAATACCTCATTGTCACCCACTGTATATAATACCTCACTGTCACCCACTCTATATAATACCTCACTGTCACCCCCTGTATATAATACCTCATTGTCACCCACTGTATATAATACCTCACTGTCACCCCCCGTATATAATACCTCATTGTCACCCACTGTATAAAATACCTCACTGTCACCCCCCGTATATAATACCTCATTGTCACCCACTCTATGTAATACCTCACTGTCACCCCCTGTATATAATACCTCATTGTCACCCACTGTATATAATACCTCACTGTCACCCCCCGTATATAATACCTCATTGTCACCCACTGTATAAAATACCTCACTGTCACCCCCCGTATATAATACCTCATTGTCACCCACTGTATATAATACCTCACTGTCACCCCCAGTATATAATACCTCATTGTCACCCACTGTATATAATACCTCACTGTCACCCACTGTATATAACACCTCACTGTCACCCACTGTATATAATACCTCACTGCCACCCACTGTATATAATACCTCATTGTCACCCCCCGTATATAATACCTCATTGTCACCCACTGTATATAATACCTCACTGTCACCCCCTGTATATAATACCTCATTGTCACCCACTGTATATAATACCTCACTGTCACCCCCCGTATATAATACCTCATTGTCACCCACTGTATAAAATACCTCACTGTCACCCCCCGTATATAATACCTCATTGTCACCCACTGTATATAATACCTCACTGTCACCCACTGTATATAATACCTCACTGTCACCCCCTGTATATAATACCTCATTGTCACCCACTGTATATAATACCTCACTGTCACCCCCCGTATATAATACCTCATTGTCACCCACTGTATAAAATACCTCACTGTCACCCCCCGTATATAATACCTCATTGTCACCCACTGTATATAATACCTCACTGTCACCCCCAGTATATAATACCTCATTGTCACCCACTGTATATAATACCTCACTGTCACCCCCTGTATATAACACCTCACTGTCACCCACTGTATATAACACCTCACTGCCACCCACTGTATATAATACCTCATTGTCACCCCCCGTATATAATACCTCATTGTCACCCACTGTATATAATACCTCACTGTCACCCCCTGTATATAACACCTCACTGTCACCCACTGTATATAACACCTCACTGCCACCCACTGTATATAATACCTCATTGTCACCCACTGTATATAATACCTCACTGTCACCCCCTGTATATAATACCTCATTGTCACCCACTGTATATAATACCTCACTGTCACCTCCCGTATATAATACCTCATTGTCACCCACTGTATAAAATACCTCACTGTCACCCCCCGTATATAATACCTCATTGTCACCCACTGTATATAATACCTCACTGTCACCCCCTGTATATAATACCTCATTGTCACCCACTGTATATAATACCTCACTGTCACCCACTGTATATAATACCTCACTGTCACCCACTGTATATAACACCTCACTGCCACCCACTGTATATAATACCTCATTGTCACCCACTGTATATAATACCTCACTGTCACCCCCTGTATATAATACCTCACTGCCACCCACTGTATATATATATATATATATATATATATATATATATATATATATATATATATATACCTGGAGAACATATCTACAATATCTAGAGAACACAGGAATCACAGGTTTATACCACTATCTCTAATATAACTATGGCGTTATATACATGGTCTGGAGAAAAGAGGAATCACGGGTTTATCTCCAATACAGTCAATATAACTATGATGGCATATACATGCTCTACAGAACAGAAAAATCGCAGTAAATGTTGGATGTTGCTCTCCTTGTCTTTCTGCTCAGTTTACAATTATTGTCCTTGCAGATTGTACCAGCGATCTACAAAACAAGGTTAAATTATACAATAATATAATTGTTATCAACATGGAAACCCTCTCTGATGTCTGTGACAACATTAAATGTCCCTCCAGCTTTACATATTGTATAGACTCAGTGCTAAGGAATGGGATGTTTACCATGAAGCCCCTCCCCTGTGGATCCAGGAGTAACATTATAGTGATTGGAAATTTGTTGTAAATACCCCTCATAGACATCCTGATACCCCTTGGAGGTATCTTCATCATTGCTTTTCCCTATTTAAATTACTAAATTGGAAATAAGAATATGATATTATAATAGGGTTAGTAGGTCAGGTAGAGTAATAAGACCAATGATAAGCCGTCCTTCAGGTCCCATCATGTCAGAGCTGACTCTACAAGCACACACACCTCATTACATTGCTTTTCCGCATCTTCAGCGTCCTTCATCTACTCTTCATATTTTTTCCTTTATTGAAAAAAAAAATAAAAAATCAGAATGACCTCTGACCTCTGAGCATAACTGAAGAGGAACTAAATGGCCTTGGAGAGATGAAATAAGGGAAGAGATTTATATACAGGAATTTACCACGCCAGGTACTTTTCTAGGAGTTTTGAGTGAGGAAGGGTCTCTCATTTCACATCATATAGCTCGGATGGTCTGTCTTCTGAGAGTCGTGGTGCAGTAAAATGTTCCAGGGTCAGTTTTATGGAGTCTTGAAGCTGTTGTGATTTTACAAATGTAAGATTTCTGTTAGTATATAATACTATCTACATCCTTACCAAGGTAAGAGGAATCACCAAGGTAAGGATGTAGATAGCTGGTCATAGCTAGGAATCTGCTTCTTTTGGAATAGAAATACTAATTTGGCAATAAACTCCGCATCATGATAGTAGGCTTATTAACTGAGTCATGCATGATGTTAAGGAGGCTGCCCTCTAGAGGGCGGCATACAGAGTACACTGTTCTCCTAATTACATCCTGGAGAATAGATTTGCATATTTTTTACCCAGAATCCCTAGTGGAACAGGAATGACTTGTAAGTCTCCGTACTGCCTATGTAGGCACACAGTCTCCCTGATGTGTACGATTATCCCTGACCCTGGTCTATAGTCTCTCACTCTGCCAAATCAGTATCCCTGTGCTATGCTGAGGAGGTCCAAAAGACCGAAACCGTGCTGTCCATAGCTGGGAATCTGTTCCTTTTGGAATAGAAATACTAATTTGGCAATTAAATCCGCATCATGATAGTAGGCTTATTAACTGAGTCATGCATGATATTAAGGAGGCCACCCTCTAGAGGGCAGCATACAGAGTGCACTGTTCTCCTAATTACATCCTGGAGAATATATTTGCATATTTTTTACCCAGAATCCCTAGTGAAGCAGGAATGACTTGTAAGTCTCCGTACTGCCTATGTAGGCACACACTCTCCCTGATGTGTATGATTATCCCCTGACCAAGATATATGATGGCAGTCAAGGACAGGAGACACAATAGCCACACTATCAACCTAGGGTCACCACCAATGCTTTCACCTACTCACCATTCAACTTAACCCCAGACATAAGCAGCACTTTTCTCTCTACATGATTCGTGCGGAAAATGAGTGGAAACCACATAGCCCCTATTATAGTCTATGGGGTCCGTGTGGTTTCCTTTGGAAACCGCTTTTTAATGCATATAGGTTTCTGTTCGGGGGGGTCATCAAGTGGACTTCCCGAACGGAATTCCGAACGCAGATGTGAACCGGGCCTAACATAGACCTGTCTAAATCTCACTTTCCTCAGTTAAGTTCATGATTCAACAATAAGAAAGAAACTGGACCAAAGTGGCATCCATGGGAGAGTTCCAAGGTAAAAACCAATGCTGATCAAAAAACACAAATGCCCTTCTCACATTTGCTAAAAAAAAATAAAAAAATAAAAAAAACATCTCAATAATCCCTAAGACTTTTTGGGAAAATATTCTGTGGACTGATGAGACACGTGGAACTTTTTGGAAGGTGTTTGTCGCATTACAACTGGTATAAAACAAGCACATTTCAGAAAAAGCACAAAGTAAGTGACCTAGCGCCTGTATTGGCAAATCGAGAGGCTCAATGTGGGAGCCCAATGAGCCAGCTGCAGCTCTTACCGGGGCACCAACCTACAATATAGGTGGTGGTATAGTAGAAACCTACTGTTTTTTTTTTCCTGTTTTTGTTTCTCCTGTTTCTATTTCAGAAAAAGAACATCATAGCGATAGTCAAACATGGTGGGTGGTAATGTAATGGTCTGGGGCTGCTTTTCTGCGTCAAGACCTGGACGACTTGCTGTAATTGATGGAACCATAAATTCTGTTACCTACCAGTAACTCCTGAAGGAGAATCTCCGGCCATCCATTGGTGACTTTAAATTCAAGCAAACTTGGGTTCTGCAGAAGGACAATGATCTAAAGAACACCAGTAGGGTTAAGCGATCGGGATCGGGAAAGATCGGATCCCGATCGGCGATGAAGCAAATTTCACGATCGCGATCGGCTGGAAAATGATCGAAAATCAGATTATAAAAACGATCCTGAAATCTCAAGATCGGCTCAACCCTGATCCATAAACATAAAGTAACTAGGGTTGAGCGATCGGGATCGGAATAGATCGGATTCCGATCCGCGATCGAGTAAATTTCACAATCGGGATCGGATGGAAAATGATCTGAAATCGGATTTTAAAATCGATCCTGAAATCTCAAGATTGGCTCAACCCTAAACACCAGCAATGGCTTAAAAGTAACAAAATGAAGGTTTTGGAGTGGCCTGTTCAAAGTCCGGATGACCTTAAACAAGCCGTTCATACTCCAAAGCTCTCCAATATGGTCAATTAAAAAAATTATGCAAAGACGAGGGGGCCAAAATTTCTCCACAGAGGAACTGCCAGTTATGATAAAGGATTGATTGCAGTTGTTGCCCCCAAGGGTGGTCCAACCAGGTATTAGGCTTAGGAGGCGATTACTGATTCCCATAGGGCCAGGTTGGTTTTGATAGCTTTCTACCCTTAATAAATGAAGTCATCATTGAACAACTGCATTTAGGATTCACTTAGGATATCTTTGTCTGATATTGAAATTGCATTTTTTTACCGCCACCATTATTTCTCCTCTTTCCATACTATCGTCTCCAGATTTCAGGGCTCAGATCTATGTCAATATGTGTATTTTGAGAAAGGCGCTCCAATGTAAAATCCATAAAGCTCGGTTTTAATATATGCATTAACTCCGCAATGGAGTTAAGCAATTTGTGGTTCTCTTGCTTCTGTGGATCTACAAGTCCAAGCATTTCATTCCAGATAGACTGCTAAGACATGCTTAGACTTTTAATTCCATGACAGCTGGAGAGCCACAGGTAGCAATCCTAAGCCCGGTGTATAATAGAATCCCTGCAAGACACAATGGCCTATGCTAACTGCGGGGTGACATATACACTTCCTGCACCCTTCAGCTGCCAGATCCGAGAGTGGATATTACAATGGTGGTACTGGATAGTAATATGTTCTATGTTCACCAGAGGACAATTTAAGTCTCAGTGTGAAATGGCAGTAATAACAGTGGAGGATTTTTTTTATTACTGCGTAGATGGTAGTATTTCTACTTATGGCTTGCTTGACTACATCTGCTGTATCCTTGGTTTCGGCTGCTTACTCATCCACATTATGACCATGGATTTACCAAAGCAGAATGAGTACATATATATCTGTCTATAGACACCTAAAGACTTGGCATCTTTAGTGCCATCAAGTTCTCCATCATAACAGTGACCACTCCATGGTCTTTGACCAGAAAATCTGAACGGAGAAGGCCAACTTGCGATTAAAGGAAGAACTCGGAGTTCCATCGCACCCCATACTAAGAAATCTGATCTATAGGATCCTTTTCAATAGACACATGTGTAAGAAGCACAGTCCTTAACAGAATTATTGGCTCCATGAGTGGTCTATCGTGTGGCCCGACTGGGTTAGTAGCTCAGGAGAACACAGTTTCACATTTTGTATGGCCTACCCTAGGATATATCATCAATAGGAGGCCATTTACCCCACCACCAGATCGATTATCTGAATGGAGCCGCTTCCATTGCCTGTTGATTTCACAATACAAGGCAGAAAATAGAAAGGTCTGTTCATTTGGCTAGGATATAGGCGCCTTCACTGCATCTCAGCACTTATTGAAGTCAGTGGGAGTTGAGATACAGTGAAGGCGCTGGGCCGCTATATGTTAGGATTGGGTCCCGTAGGGTTCTCTCTCAGCGCACAGCGGCACCTGTGGGTCAATCTAACTCTTGCCCTCAGCCTCAGGTAGTGAGGTGTTTGGAGTGTAAGTCCAGCTTTCAGCCTACTGAGCATGCTCAGACATTTTGGAGCCGCTCAGAGGCTAAGTCCCGTTTTGCCCATACTGAGCATGATCGGTGACATCATGGCCACCGCCCTGTTGGGCAGGGACTAGCCTTTATATGGTGTGAGCCGACGCCCGCCAGGTGCTCACACTTTGACTAACTACCTTAAGACAGGAGGTTAGGGCCAGGTTCCAGTTAATGGTAGGAGCAGTCTCTAGGGATCTAGGTAGGATTCCTTGGCCCTGCCAGTGGGAATCAGTAGCCCATTTAACTGTCTATTCACTTTGTAGCTCCTAGCTGTTTCAGGAGCATGTTTTGTTGCTGACCTGTGGTGAATTTTAACCCTTGGCAGCCTTGCTGTTTCAGCTGTACTGTGCACCTGCCCAGTGAGGTTAACTGGCAGGGTATTGTTGCAACTTGTTCACATTGTGTACCGCGCCACATGACTGCCAGTGCAGTTTAACTGGTAGTACGCTGTTCAGACTTACAGCCGACCATCTGGGCCTGTGGACCTCACTGCAGTGTCTGCAGACTAGCGGTTCTGTAGTTACAGTTTATTATTTATATATATATATATATATATATATATATACACACAGAACCGTAACACTATACTACAGATGGAGCTTTCTGCTTCCAGCCCCATATTGTGTACTGCATGGGTGTCGTATAGATTATCAATCTGGAGGCGGGTGTCAGCCCCCTATAACTCATGTATTTATGGCCTCCCGAGAATAGGCCATAAAAGTAAATAAGCCTGGACAACCCCTTTAAGCATCACTAGTGTTTTACATTCAGCAATAAAAAAGTATTTAGTTGCAGTACCACTCCTAACCACATGGTGTGCTGTTAGGACAAGTCACATCCATGAACAAGTCGGAGCAATCCAGGCACATTATTCTAAAGCACCATCTAGTGGTAGAAGCACATAAGTGCAATAATTTCCATTATCTGGTGTAACTCACAGGTCTTGCTGTTCTGTTACAATAACTAGGAGTACGAGAATAAGTAATTTATCCAGTAAGGGCAGAGTAGGGGGGGATGTGTGGTATATGGACCACCTGCGAGGCTTAGTAATTGAAATTCTCTAGTGGCTTTATGCTAAGTAACAGTGGGCGGAAGCTATAATTTCTGATAATGGGGGTGATGTGCTATAGGCTTCCAGTCAAGGTAGAATAGAGAATGCTGATGGAATACAAAGGATGAGTTAAAGTCCTGGATACATAGTAGATACTAATGATCGGCACTAACGTGTTATTACGACCCTCCTGAGCACGCCCACTAGCCCGTACTCCTAACAACCTCATACATATAAATAGGCTGACATTAAGAAAGAGATAAGTGATAAGTGGACATTCAGTTGCTGCCCATGCAAAACAAGATTATACAGGAAAATGCGCCGTATCAAAGTAGACTATTAAATAATCCGACATAACGTTACCGTACACTTATGATACTAAACATCCATCTGGTTTATTGTGGATGAAATGTCTAAATGGCATGTTAGCAGCAGGAGACAACCCGGAGACTAAAACAAATTCCAGTTAAAATTGAGCGCCATTCATTTCTTAAAGTGACAGGTGCTCCTATTTATAAAGAAGCGGGCGAACTATAATTTTCATTCAGTGTCAGAATAAAGAGGTGTAAACACCAATAAAAAGACATGATTATTATAAGCTGCCACTGCTTTGTAGAAGCGTCTCGCCTGGAGAGGCTGAAATGACATTTACGGCTTGTCTCAATGAAGCTTTTGTTGCAGCCTACAGAGGTGGGGAGCTCAGGGAAAGTTTTGAGCAAAAGCAGCGTGAGCTCGCCATTGAAGATGCTGCTCACTTATTGGGATTGCTAAACGGATTTGGAAATGTTGGATTAGGCCGTCTCGCTCTCTGCCCGCTATGTTCATTGCCAAGTTACAAAATCAGCTCTGGTATCTGTGGCCACTGAGTTTACTATTAGAGATGAGCGAGTAGTACTCAATCGAGTAGGTATTCGATCGAATACTACGGTATTCGAAATACTCGTACTCGATCGAGTACCACTCGCTGTTCGAATGTGAAAGTTCGATGCAGAACCTGCATTGATTGGCCGAATGCTATACAGTCGGCCAATCAACGCTGGTTCTTCTCCTACCTTTAGAAGTCTTCTCCGTGCAGCGTCCCCGCGGCGTCTTCCGGCTCTTCATTCACTCTGCCAGGCATCGTGCCTGGGCAGAGCCGACTGCACATGTCCGCTTGTAGTACGGGTATGCGCAGTCGGCTCTGCCCAGGCCCGATGCCTGGCAGAGTGAATGAAGAGCCGGAAGACGCCGCGGGGACGCTGCAAGGAGAAGACTTCTCGGAGGATCCAGCCCGACCCTCACTCGTGGACTTGGTAAGTATAATTTGAACGTTGCCTACCCCTGAAACGAGCATTTTCCCCCCATAGAATATAATAGGGTTCAATATTCGATTCGAGTAGTCGAATATTGAGGGGCTACTTGAAACAGATATCGACCCTCGAACATTTTACTGTTCGCTCATCTCTATTTACTATGTTTCCTGACCATATCTAGGGTGGCAACTAAGCTGTCCTTAAAGCGGTTGACCAGGAATGGTATATGGCTTATCCTGGGAGGTCAGCATGGACCAGGTGTTCGGAGGGGTAAGTTTAGTCCCCATACTATATACAACACAGAGTCGGAAGCAATTGGCTCCAGTACTGCGGCTCAGCTTGGTGAGCATTATGCGCACCTATGCGACAGACATCATACAGATAGATCAAAATCTTTGACTTCTGTGTGACTTCTATTGGACATGTACTATTGACTATGTTATTCACACTCCATTGAAAAATAGACAATGGTGGACTCCCATTGACCTCATGTATGCATTGATAGGTGTTAATGTGGTGCACATTTGGTGTACGAAATATATGCTACGTCCCTTGTTCTGAGCCTCGCTCACCACTTCCCACGCTGAGTAGGGATGTTTTGGCCCACTCTATTTATTGTCACTGACGCCAGTTTTCCTGGGTGATTTATATGGGAAATCTATGACCCCAGACAAGGGGTAAGTGACTGATTTATTAAGAAATTTCCCAAAATAGTATAAATAAAAAGTACATCTGATCCCGCCAAAACAGAAGCCCCATGCGTCAGAATATGGCGACTTTAAGAAAAAAAATTCTTTGCAAACTTTTGTATTGTTGTTAAGGGGTTAAACGTAAATAAAGCCATATAAGTTTGGTATCCCCACATTTGCACCAAAACATAGAATACAGGTGACATGTCAGTTTGGCTGCACAGTCAATGTCATAAAAACGAATCCCATAAGAAACTCGCACAAATACACTTTTTGGGCCCCTTCACACGGCTGATACGCTGGCTGCTTTAGAACGTGTAAACGTTCCGTAGCAGCGGCGTCTAAAGCAGTTCCCATTGTTTTCTATGGGAGCCGGCATACGTGCGCTCCACATAGAAATGAATGGAAAAAGCAGCCCATTAATTTCTATGGCAAGCGCGCGTCTGCCGGCTCCCATAGAAAACAATGTGATCTGATTTAGACGCCGCTGCTACGGAACGTTTACACGTTCTAAAGCAGCCAGCGTATCAGCTGTGTGAAGGGGCCCTTTCTCCAATTCCACCCCAGTCTGAGTTTGGTTCCAGCGTCCCAGTCCACTATACAGAATAATAAATACCAACAATGAATGGAAACATTAAGCCCTCATATCTCTCTGTGAACGGAAAAATAAAAAAGTTATGGGGTTTGGAACGCGGGGAGTCAAAAACGAAAATGAAAAAATGCCTCTGAAGGGAAAGGGTTAAGAATAGCGTGAAAAATTCTAGTCTTAATAAATTCATTTCAACGGGGTTATTCATATGTGTGGTTTTTTTGACGATCGGTTTGTTTGCCCCATAAATGCAAAGCGGCCATAAAAAACACAGACAGTTCATCTATTTTTAAAGTCCCTTGTTTTTCGGCGTTCACATGCAGGAGGTCTTAGTCTCTTAGTTTCCGCCGTGTCTGAGTTCTGTGTTTTGCCTTGGATTGACTTGGATTTTCTCCGACTTTGTACTCCTGCCGCCTGCCTTGACCTTTTCTGCTTGGATTATCGTGTTGTATGAACTCCGCCGACCCTGGCCATTGACTAGTTTCTGTCTCCTGAATTTGCTATTATGAAGCAGCTTCTGCTCATGTCAGTCATTGCCCATGAATTTATACCAGAGGCCTTGACCTTCATCTCTGGCAACCCAGAGGATCTACTATTCAGGTATGGTAGGCCCATGTCAATCCGATAGCCTTCAGTGTTGACCTTAGCGGTCCATTCCAATAAGGCCTCCAATTATTCAGCCATCCTCAATCTCACTCGGATTTCTTTGCAGTTTATGGGCCAGAACTGTAATAGTAGATGTGTCCATCCATACCTGGCTGCAGATTTTGCTAAGGGACTCCAGTGACATTGGGTTCACACCAGCGTTCGGCACTCTGTTCTCAGGTTTCCATCTGATGCATGCAGAAGACGGAAACCTGTCATGCCAAGTCCAGCTGTGAGCGCCAGTGAGCGATTTATGTTCTCTGCGGCAAAACCGTTTTTTTTTTTTTTAAACCGGACACAGAGTACTGCATGTCCGACTATGTGTCTGGTTTAAAAAAACATAGAGCATAAAACGCTCACCGGCGCTCACGGCCGGACACTTTTCAATCCCATTCAAATGAATGGGTTTGAAAAGATGCTGTCAGGTTTCCGTCCCCTGCCCAGTTTTGGGCAGGAAACGGAAACCTGCAGAACGGAGTCCCGGGCGCAGATGTGAACGAGCCCTATCTTATGATGCATGGTCAATACATTATCTAGACAAGCTAGTCATACCTATAACAAACTGTAGTTCACATCACGACCGCTATGTTGCCACATATAGACCTTATAGCATAATCATGTTTTTTCTAAAAGCTGGTCATCCCATGCCACTGTTACGGTTCTGTATATATATATATATATATATATATATATATATAATAATTATTTGACAGAACCTCTTGACTGCGGTATTGGCTGCAGTCGAGGTCCACAAGCCCCAGAGGGGCGGCCGTCTGCCTGAGCGCAGCAGCAGTATGTTTGAGCAGTTCCAGTGTGTACAGGGGCCAATGCACGTTCACCAGTTAGTTTCACTGAGTGAAGGAGTTTGTGCAGCTCTACTGTGAACCGGCTGCAAAGGAGGGTTACACCAGTTGACCTCACTGGGTAATAGTGTTTAGGCAGCTTCAATTTGAACTGGCTGCAACCAAGACTACCAGGGGTTAAATGTCACCCCTGGACAGAAATACAAGGGGCTGCACACCAGCTTTGGAGCTACAACAGTACTGGACAGAAGCAACAGGTTCTACAGTTCCCTACCAGCAGTACCCAGGAATCCTACCCTAGAATACCTGCACTGGCAACCTAGAATTGACAGGAACCTATCCCTGAACCTTTCTGTCTAAACATAACGGTCAAAGTGTGAGCACCCGGCGGGCGTCGGCTCACACCATATAAAGGCAAGTCCCCGCCCACAGGGCAGTGGCCACAATCTCCCTGGGCATGCCCAGTATGAGTGAAAAGGGACTTCGCCTCAGAAAAAAGTCTCCAAAAAGTCTGAGCATGCTCAGAAGGGTGAAAATGAGACAGCCTCAGAGCGCTTCCAAAAAGTCTGAGCATGCTCAGTAGGCCAAATGCTGGACTTAGACTCCACAACCCTCACCGTCCGACGCCGAGGACGAGAACAGGATTGACCCGCAGGTGGTGCTCTGCGCCAGAAGGAAAACCTGCGGGACCCCATCCTAACAGCCACTTATTTATGACATCAAGATGTAAATCCACACCATACCACTAAGGTTGAGTGATCGGGATCGGAAAAGATTGGATTCTAAGTAAATTTCACGATCGGAATTCCAATCCTAATCTTTTCCAGCGGGATTGAGGTCGGAGGTTATCTCAAGATCGGCTCAACCCTAAAAGTGACTTTTCCCATAGAGAAGCATTGACTAAGGTTGAGCGATCGGGATCGAAAAAGATCGGATTCAGATCGGCGATCGAGCAAATCTTACGATCATGATCGGCTGGAAAATTATCCGAAATCAGATTTTAAAATCGATCCTGAAATCTCAAGATTGGCTCAACCTTACATCCCACACATATGGGATATTGTTTTACAATATCTTTTTGAAGCAATGGTGGAAATTTTGTAAAGTATTTACTAGAAATCGGCAAAATCACAAGATTTCTTTTATTTCAGGTTGAAAAAGTTGAGAGAATCGGAAGTGACATTATTATACTCTTTTAGACCAAGTCCAAGGGAGGTGCAAAAAATTAAAAAAATTAGACTCACCTTCCCTCACCTCTTTGGGCCTCCTCAAGGTATCTGGTGCTCTCTTTCGATCTACGCGGTGACGTAACGCCTATGATTGGGCCTCAGTGGTGACTTCGGCACATCGAGCGTCGTGATCCCAGGGCATAATAACTTACCGCAATTTACTTAGTTTTAGTTAATCCAAGGCAAATCCCCGATTGTTAATTTTTTTCTTATAAACTGAACAATTTGAAATATTTGGGTCAAACCCGGCTTGTGACAGAGCAGATCACCCATCTCTAATATTTACAGCAATTTTCTTACAGTACAAAAAAATCCTAATTTTTGGTGCACGATCAATCTTGTGCTAAGATGATACTTTTTATATCCTCGACTACACATTTTCTAAAAAATAGACATGTCGAGATGGAGATTAGCGGCAGGAAAGGCCCACCGCATCTATTATACAGACTGGCGTAATCTATAACTCACATCTACACCAGCTCCTAGATCTAAGAGGAAAGCTGAATTCGTATACGATATTCATGGGAAAGTAGACGTTGCCCAAAAATAATATATTGTGTTGTCATGACAATTTGATCTGACCTACTTTATCCACGAAACTCTAGGCAATTTTGTTTTGCGACTCTTTTCCATTGAGAAAGTTGATGGTTTAGCTGCAGGGTAGAGGACCATTGCGTCAGTGGAGGTCGTGAAGATTTGGAGACGATGTCATTGTTAACTGTAATAGTATATGTCTCACTTTATCGCAACATATCTGGATCAGAAATAATGAAGCCAAAAACAAAATTCCAGTGATGGATTATCCCAATGGCTCACCTTCCGTATATTCTTATTTTTTGCCCTATAGGACATGAGAGATGAGCAGCCACCAAGAACAAGACAAGACAAAATGTGATCCATGTTTAACCTATTGACATATATTGAGGGACAATATGAACAACCCGTAGATCAGGGGTGTACACAAGAGAGAGGGGAATGGGGTAAAACATTTCCTCTTGTGCCCTCATTACCTTAATTATTTCTAAAGGATTCTTCCGGGGGCTGTTACAGGTACAGGTAGGTACGAAGAAGAGGTGGAACGGCCACTAACCACTGATGGTAGGAGCAGTTATGTCCTTGACATTGACAAAATACAGCAAAGAATGTAAGCATGTGTCACAGTGTGTATATGTATCAGTGAACGTATGTGTGTGTGCATATCCATGTTCATACAGATGTAGCAAAGTTTAACATGATTTGCTAATCCCTTTAAAGAGAACCTTTCACCACCTCCACCAGTCCAAGTTCTTAGCATCTGTTAAGAGGCGCTGCTCTGCTGATTCCATTGATTTTTCTAGCCCCCCACAGTTCCTGAGTAACAAGCGCAGGTAGTTTTGCTACCCAATGTGCTATTTAAGCTGTGTAATGTCAGAAGGGCGGTGTCAGGCAGGGGGCGTGATCCAGAGCTCCAATCAGAGGCAGCCAATGTCAGAGCTCAGAGTAACATCCCTTGTCTGCTCCTCCCTGACATCACTCTCCTGACATTACAGAGCTTAAGTAGTATATCAGGAATCAAAACTAACAGCATTGATTGCTCAGGAAAGGTGGGGACTAGAGAAAAAAATGTTAAGAACATGTTAAGAAATTTTAAGATGTTAAGAACATGAGTTGGTGGAGGTGCTGAAAGGTTCTCTTGAACGCCACTTCTGTCACTGCTTGCAGTCTTGCAAATTAGTATGTTGTTTCTTTTGTGTACCTACTGTATATACTTACTACACACATTTCCTACTCATAGTCATGAACCTCATCACTTTATATAAGCCAGTTTATGGCATTAGCACAGAGATAAGATTGTTGGTATAAACAAACTTGTCAGGAGACACCAACAAAGATTTTACCAGGATAGCTGAGTGACATGTAAAGTCACATGGTCATCCACTCATCGCCAAATTATGGATGGGATCGATGTATGAAGGTGTGGAGGTTTACAGAGTAGAGGTAAAGCACATGGTACAAAAGGAGAAGTGGCCATGCCAGGGATTTATGGCTCATGTGCCCCTCTTGGCATGTGTGCTGTGGGTTGCTGACCCTAGCTAATCCTATGGAGATCTAGTTTTCATGTGCCCCTAGCTAATGTCTCATTTAGACACTTGACTATTCAACTAAGGAGCGTAGTCCCCTTGGACTTAGCTATCCCCCCAACTTATATAACTTCTAATCCAAGAGCACCCCACTCAACCACCATACCTCTCCTGTGGCCACGCCATTCCCTCCAACCTTCCCCAAGGATGACACTGAGACCTGTTGTTGGATAGCAGCCATTTTATTAACAAATATTAACAAATATTTACATATAAACAACATGAAGAACCAAGATAAACATTATCTAAATATATAACTGCCAGCCTTGAACAGACGTCCTTAGCACATAAATGGTTTGTCACCCACAATTATGTGTACCCAAGTGTTACAAATCTTACCCCCAGAGCGGTGGCACTGCACCTAGCTATCCAGGGAAAGGGACTCCCTTTTGTGGGGGGACCCACCAACCATGCACCAGACCACCCTATACTTAAGCAGTCCAATTTATGGGGAGAGGGGAATCCCACAATCCCACCATGATGACTCCCCCCCCCACAAATTCAACCAACTCCAAGGACCCCCACCGCTATGGCTACTATGATGCCCTGTGCTACTGCCAACAAAAATGGAGTAAAGAAATTAACCTAAATAAAAACCAAAAGAAAAAGGGAAAGACAAATTAAAAATGGAAGGAAGGTTGGGACATGACTCTTTGGTGTCTTCCCGCTGACTGCGCTAATCGGGAGTTTAACCTAAGCCCCAACACCCTACGTGCAGCACTATGGAGTGCACTTGGGCTGTGCCCACCGCTCCAGCCTTCCTTCTCATTTTCCTATCCATGCATCCAACCTGATTGACCTGGCTCCACCTAGAAATAACCAATTCAGAAGGCACTATTATGAATTGATGTCTTTCTTTCTAATAATTGTAGTTTGGGTTGAGTTACTCAAAGGGTATCAAGGATTCAGTACCCAAAGTTAGTTCAATGTTTGGTACCATGGATAATGTCTAATAACGTTGGCTTCGCAGGGATAGTTTGCAGGTATGTTCGGGACAACACCATAAAGTCAATTCCAAAATTTACATAATCCTAGGATACAGGACCAAATAGAGATAGTCAGGCTAAGTCAAGCTAGCTGGTAAAAGAGGTCAAGAAGAACCAAGATGGTGCACCATGGAGTCAACAGGAACATACAAACCACATAGTCAGGAACGTGGTCAAACAAGTCTGAAGTCAAATACTGAAAGTCAGAAATAAGGCCTTGGAGATGTAAAGGAAGAATCTAAAGAATAAAGCATGAATAGACTTGACACAAGAAGATAAGTCATGGGCGGATCTTTCCAGGTACATTTTTTTGATTTCAGGGAAATGCTTTCTTAATTTCGCAGTTGCTATGGAACCACGTTACATTAGTTTTGGAGGCCTGCAGCTTGGTGTTTAACTCATTTGAGAACCACATTTGAGGGTAGATGTTCAGAGCTAGTGCTTCTGAGGATTTTTAAGAATCTATTTCTCCTTTTAAGGCCACGAGGAAGCTGTTTTGAAGTGCTGCTTGTTTCAAGAATTACTAGTTTCACGGAGTCACTTTAAAGAAGGCTCCCGGGAAGCTTTTATTTGCATGCAGAAATTGGGTAAAGACTTTTTTTTTCAGTCTGATTATGTTTTTTTTTCTTTCTTTTTTTGCAGATGTCCTCACCAGCTGTGTATTATACTGGTAGGAAATCATAATTGTAACCAAAATAAAGAGACATTTAAGAAGCCCTGAATGTGATTAATTTCTGAGCTCGGAAAACAATAGCATGGTGCTCGGTGTTTGCTGTACTTCCTAAATGGGGTATCACTTCTCATTAGAACTCATCAGCTCAGTTTTACAATATTACAGCATATGGTTATAATGGGTTATATAGGTAGATGCTACAGAAATTTATTCTTGGCCCAAGGTAATGGATTTTAAGGAAAGACAACATCACAGACATACTAAAAACTGAATTGCTCGAATGTGCGCTCAAGGCAAGAAAAATTCTACCTTCTACATTGCCCAGCCATTGAAACACGAGCCACTTTTGATGTTATCATAGGCAATGGTCCGATTGTCGCCATATTCTTTAGATCAATGTTAGTGGAATCTGCTAATTTCGGTGGGACTGGCCAACCATCCGATGCATATGGCGGTATCTCAACTCTTCCTTGTTGGCAATTATTGGGCAACACAATGATCAAGAGTTTTGGATTTCATCGTGCCCATTCCCGATAGTGGAGAAGTCTGTCAGTGGCTTCTCCTACTTGGGTGAGCTTAGCATAAGGCAAATGGGGAAGGGGGTTTCGGAGAAATACATAACAGCTAAATGAGCATTGTAACGTGTATGATCAGACGAAGATCTTGGACTTTTGCCACCCAGACCTGCCTTAATTTAGTTGGTGTCTTTACAGTAATATATTGTCCAAATAACATTGCCATAAGTACCCCCTTTCCATACCTTCAGGCCCAATGTGGTGAACTGAAAATGCAAGCTTCGGAGTGAGCTGGGCCCTTTTCAACATATATCCCAATAATCTTGGATTCAGCAGGATGGTGACAGATTCTATGGGGTCTATGAACAAAGACTAAAACAAAGATCTGAAGTTTAGCGACACACCTTAAGTCTAAGTCAATGAAGTTCCAGTTCCAGGAACCGCATTGATGACCTCTCATGTGGAGTACATGATTTGTCAGACATTATACATGGACGTAGACAACTTAGCATTCATACTCGTTGTATAGCCATAGAAAACAAAAAGGAACCTTTCCTGTAGAATGATACAAAGGTGGAGGGTCCTGTAGACCCAGGAGAACATCTTCATACCCATTAAATCGATTCTCCTACAAGCACCATTGTGGGTGATAACATTTTTACAGTCAAGAGCATCAGAACATTTCCCTAAATTACTATGTTATTTCATCTTCATTCACTTCGGATGTTCAGAAAAGGAGAGGGACTTTAGGATATTAGGTTTCGAGTGTCATCTCATCACTTAAGATTTTTGGATTTCAAATACAATGCTTGATATTTTCCTCTTCAAGTAGTGAATGAATAATAATTGTGAGCAGCTCTGTGGCAGTGAATTATCTTGTGTAATGCATCTCAAAAAGGGTGCTCCGAGAAGATGCTAGACACCCATATAACCAGTGGTGCTACAACTAAAGCCTAAATCATGAAGGCGGTGATCATGTAGTAGGTAGTAATCCATGCCATAGGTGGTGGGCAGGGTTGAGCAATCGGGATCGGGAAAGATCGGATCTCGATCGGCGATCGAGCAAATTTCACGATCGGGATTGGCTGGAAAATTATCGAAAATCGGATTTTAAAAACGATCCTGAAATCTCAAGATCGGCTCAACCCTAGTGGCAGACCATCCATAAAAAGTTCTCCTGCTCTTTAGGTGAGTTGGAATTGGTGGTTTAGGTTTGTTGGCTATTATGACTCTGTCCATGCTAAGCGCTTCTCTTGATATTGTTCCGTATCTACTGACTTCTGACCTTTGGTTTCCTTTGTGACTGCTCTTTTAGATTTCGATTTGATACTGTTTGTCTCTCTGCCCGCGTTTAGTGTTTACACTTATTTAGAGAAGGGACTGTCGCCCAGTTGTTCCTGTCATTAGGACAGTTGTGGCAAGTACATAGGGACAGGGGCTGGGTCGAGTTTAGGAGTCACTGAATCTGTCTTCTCCTTCCTCCCTGGTTTTAGAGCAGTATTGGAGAATTGCTCAACTAGCGATTCCCTTACACACTTCTGAACAAAGTAGACATATAATGAAATGACACTCTGGGTCGAACAGGAAACTATTGTTATTATTTATACTCATATTTGGGTCTTGAAATGGAGAGAAGAAGGAATAATCCTAGTTGTGTCAAGAGGCATAGATATTCCAAGCACAAACTGGACCTGAATATTTCAGAAAACTCTTGGTCAGTCACAAAGAAACTCTTCTGTTCTAATATCTGATTCTTTCTTATGCAGCTTCAGAAGTATGTCCAAGAGGTCGACGATTTATGAGACCAACGTCCTAACTTTAGCAGTCGATATCCTCATTCTCTTTTGTCTTCACCATCACATATGTAGAGTTCTTCTCTTCCTATGGAGAACGATAGATTATTGCATGCCGGGATGAATTCTATGGAACATATCCCTCGCTTCTATTCTGTTTCTGTGAATGCAAGCTGTGCGCCTTCATCACTGAGTAAGTGAACTAGAAAGAGATGAAAAGCCAGTGAATGGAGAGAAGAGCAATGCAATATAGCCCGAAGCTCGCCAGAGGGAAGGGGAAAGGTCAGAACTGCCTGAATCATAGAAGATGGGAAGTAGAGGTCACCAAGATCGGTGGCTCTTGATAAAGATGCACATTCTGACTCCCTTCTGGGACGTCTCTTTTTCTCTCTTTTTTTAATATGCAAGGCTTAACATCCAAGGTGATAGTCTCTGATCTGGATTTCTGTTGTTCGGGAAATCCCTCATCAGTGGATGAAAACTTTGTCTTTGAAGCCCGACTGTCAAGTGGTTAGCACCAAAGTAGTCACATTGTTGGAAGGATTGTTCAGAAAGTTTACTTTAATATTTGCTACAGATGTGGATCCATAGTTCATTCTCAGCAGTCTGCTGTAATAAAAGTAAAGCCAACCTAAGAGATTATGGCTTCCTCTCCTTGTTAGCTTAGAAATTGCTCATTGGATCTGTAAGAAACAAAGCTATACGGGTGCAAAGATGTAGGGTCTGATATCTGAAGAGCTCCAAAGATTCCTTAGAGAAGAAACACCAATATTACAAAAGGCACATGGCTGATAATGGGCCCCAAGAGATTTAAGATACACCCTTACTTAGAGTCCATATCTAATGCTACCCTATCCTAGAAATGAAGGATACAAGTAGCAGTTCATCTCCTCCTGATACCTTCCATATCCAAATAGACAACTAAGATATGGGCTTAGCATTCATAACCTATAGTGGACACACCAGTGGTGGAGGGCTTCTTCTGTGGCCAGATGACTTACAGCCAGATCCAGGTTTGACCTGAAGTTTCTCTATTTTGGACACTTTAGATCAATTTTTTTTTTCCTTCATATACTTGTAATATCCCAACCAGCTCACAACTTGCCAGCTGGAAGTCAAGGTGGTGAAACATAGTCAAGTTAGAAGATAGACCACCAGACATTGTATACACTGGATCCAAACTTTACTAATATGGATTGTGGATAGGTAAGACTAGTTATCAATAAGTAAACTGTCAATAAGTAACTTTGATCATGCTGAGATTACAAACGTGGGGTAGCCACTCTAGGTCCTACAGGCAACACTCCCTTCTACACTCATGGACTAGACTCTGGTTCTACTTGAACGGCATGGACCGATGACTGGAACAGATTCGCCCGATGACAGATTCCTAACAGGTGAGAGGACACTTCCATTTCTTATGAACTCTTGCTCTGGTGTAACCAAAAAAATGGATGCATTTCATTGATCTTTCTTTTTTGGCCCAACATACTGATCCATTTTTTAAAGGATGTAAACTGGACTTCTGTCCGTTTTACATCAGTTAAAAAGGAACCATTGATTTCTATTGGGTCCGTGTGTCCATGCAGATGAACAAATGCTACATTTACATGACCAAGATGCAAAATGGCATGAAAGATGTCCATTTTGGCGGTTGACCTGCACCCGAGGGGCACCCATCTTCACGGATCTCCCATCCATTTGAGTCTATGGAGAGATCCTTGGAAATGGACAAAAATATTACATGACAAAGGACCATCAAAGTAACGGTCAAGTGAATATCCTCGATTCACTAACATTGAATTTAATGGTGTTGAGTGGCATCCATTAATAAAAAATATAACCACCAGTATTCACTGTTGTGTGAATATAGCTAAAGATACAGCAGGTCAGTTTTTTTGACGGCTGGTAAAAACGATAAGTCAAAAAAATGAACATGTGAATAGACACTAATATTATATTCACATGATTGGGTGGAACTGGATCATGTGAATCTAGCCTTGGACTGTCTAATCTAACTTTACCCCATTTTTTTAGGTGGCTAAGTTGCCAACAAAATTGGGGCATGAAACTGTGGCTGAGATGCTGAAATTGTGTAGCAACTTCTACAATTGTACCACAATATCTGGTTCACAATTTAGCGTATTAAACCAGGCCTCATTTCCAATAAGCCCCATTTACATGTTGCACAAGACGCACAAACTATTAGTGTCTACGGCAATTTTTTGGGGGGCAAATTACACCAGAATTCTAGTGAATATTTATTAGTTATCTGCTCCAATGTGTCTTAAAAACAGATGTGTGATGGACCTTGCAAAATCGACCGTCAGATGTAAATTAGCGCTAAACCTATAACGTAAATCTAAGGGAGTGCTCTATAAATAGAGGGGGCCCCACCTCCACATACTATTTAGAAAACAGAGAATTCTTGCTATATACTGCTACTAGGGTTGAGCCGATCTTGAGATTTCAGGATTGTTTTTAAAATTGGATTTTAGAACATTTTCCAGCCAATCCCGATCGCAATTGTGAAATTTGCTCGATCGCCAATCGGGATCCGATCTTTCCCAATCCCGATTGCTCAACCCCAGTTACTTTATGTTTATGGAGTAGGGTTGAGCCGATCTTGAGATTTCAGGATCGATTTTAAAATCTGATTTTCGATCATCTTCCAGCCAATCCCGATTGTGAAATTTGCTCGATCGCCGTTCGGGATCCGATCTTTTCCGATCCCGATCGCTCAACCCTAACTGCTACACATTAGGAACTCAAAAAAGAATACCCATCATCTCCTTACAAATCCATTCCAAGAGCCATTTTCCAGTCTTTTTCACTTTTCTGTATAATGGCTTAGTTTTTATCGGACCAGTTTTAGTTTCCATTGCCTCTCTTCCCGCTTAGATTTTTCTACATGTCCATTTTCTGTGTGGTTTGAATAATATTTAGAGATGAGCGAGTAGTACTCGATCGAGTAGGTATTCGATCGAATACTACAGTATTCAAAATACTCGTACTCGATCGAGTACCACTCACTGTTCGAATGTGAAAGTTTGATGCAGAACCAGCATTGATTGGCCGAATGCTATACAGTTGGCCAATCAACGCTGGTTCTTCTCCTACCTTTAGAAGTCTTCTCCGTGCAGCTTTCCCGCGGCGTCTTCCGGCTCTGAATTCACTCTGCCAGGCATCGGGCCTGCGCAGAGCCGACTGCGCATATCCGCTTGTAGTGCGGGCATACACAGTCGGCTCTGCCCAGGCCCGATGCCTGGCAGAGTGAATGAAGTGCCGGAAGATGCCGCGGGGACGCTGCATGGAGAAGACTGCACGGAGGATCCAGCCCGACCCTCACTCGTGGACTTGGTAAGTATAATTTGATCGAACGTTGCATACCCCTGAAACGAGCATTTCCCCCCCATAGAGTATAATAGGGTTCAATATTCGATTCGAGTAGTCGAATATTGAGGGGCTACTCGAAACGAATATCGAACCTCGAACATTTTACTGTTCGCTCATCTCTAATAATATGTTAACTTTATTACAAGGCTTGTTCTAAGTACCAAATGTCTATCTTTTTAGTATAAACTATTTTTACACCATTATATTTTTAATTCTATTATTATATTATAATTATATTAATTAATTGACTTATTTTTGGGAGCGAGAGTTCTAAAATTTACATAGAACAAACTGTGTAAATCATCAAAGTTCCTTATAACGCCAACAATGGCAAAAGAATGAAGATAAAAACACAGCCAATATCCGTTCTGTGCATAGCTCCGGGACTTCGGGCTTTGTAGGACGAGCCTTGACCACATGTTGTTTGGACAATATTATCAAAGTTTTCTAGCATTGTACATATTGGATGGATATGTACAGTATAATATATGGATTTGGAAGATACATTTCTATCTTTTCCTTCCTTTGTCTTCGGCTCGTTTCATGGCTACCTGCTGACTAGTTGCATTATCTGCCATACATAGTGGATTACCATAATGCGCCATATGCTTAAAGGTCTTCCAGAAATGGCCAATACATGGCGAGGCCACGTTGCGATTAGCTTGGCAGGAATAAGTAGTATTCTGGAGACTGCGGCATATCCTCGGTACCAGGTTGTCGGCACCGTGGGAAGCAAGTGATAGGTGGAGGAGAATACAGTTATTGACTGCTGCACGCTGCTATTTTCTGAATGCCGCCGGTGTGTATGAATGCTCATTATAGATTATATACGAAACAATGTATCTGCAGGTCCTATTCATCGCTGTCACCTATGACATGTGCATTACTCACTTATATGTTCCCTGGGTAGTTACACCAAGAGTAGTGAATATTTTAGCATACAGACAGCCCATGACTATGGTACTAATAATAGCAACGTAATAATATATCACAGTAATAACAATAACATAAAGGTAATAATAATAGAGTCAAATCCTAGACCGGAGATATGCTACATTATCAAATAGTCTATATAATCTTGCAATTCTATGGCGGAAGAAAATATAAATAGAATAAAGAAATTTCGAAGCAGTGAATTATATAGGATGGCATATTATTAGCATATTCTGTCACATTGTGATTGGTGGGGATTCGACCTCTGGGACCCAAGCCAGTTGTAAAGATGAAGGGACCAAGGTTTCTTTGGTTTATTTCCTGCACTGCCAGTGACTAGGGACGTCAGGGCACGGGGAAATCTGAGTAAGAGCAGCAGCACTTACTGGGGACCTGTCACCTCTCCTGACATGTCTGTTTTAGTAAATACTTGTATTCCCCAAGGAATAATAGTGCTGGAGAATATTTTCTTATCTCCACATGGTAATGTTCTTCTTTTATTCCTCCTAGAAATATATTGAAAATAATATCTGGAGGTTACTATTACCCCCGATAAGGTATTTGAAGGTTATGCCTGCTTCTTGTGCTGATCACAATGATCTATGTCTATGATCCCCCACCCCCTCCTGTTATGCCCACGGTGACCACTTCTGCACACAACGTGAAATAATCTGAACTGGGTCTCAGGGTGCTCTGTATACATGACACTATACATTTGATGTATGCATTCATCATATGTTATGGCAATTCTGATTGGAAGCAATGCACTAAAGGCACCATTCTCATCGGATTTAACCTCAGTTCAAATTGTAATGCCTGTTACTATAAAAAAATATATAGTAATAAATCCTGTGTTTGTTGTCTTGTTTGGCCAGAATTTCCCTTTCTCTTCTCCCAGAATGGTACTTAAGTATTGGAAAGTCATGCACAATAAGGTGAGAAATCCCAGTTTCGGGATCATTACCGAATTCTACCACAACATACCTTGTAAAATGTCTCTACTTGGTGACCCTATCCAATCAACACTAGACAGGGTTAGAGTGTAGACGGACACTACCCCACTGGTAATACCCAGTCATAAATTTCTAGGAGGAATGACAGAGGAACAGTGAATCATGGAATTGTAAGAAACAATAATCCAGAATTGTTATTTTGTGAGGAATCCAAGTACATTTTTATTAAATGAAATGTCAGGAGTGGTGATGGAACTTCTTCAGGTAAAGGTTATTAGAGGTTATAATAGTTGGACCCCTACCAACCAGGAAGCAAATGCATATCTTAGCTATGATGAGAAAACAACTATTATCAGCAGCTATACTGTATAGAAGAAAGCTATATAGGGAGAAACCCAACAACCCAACAGCACGCATGCTGCCAGGCCAAGCCGCCAAGCCACACCAAGGACCTGAATGACTAATCTTAAGGAGGACAATCTGATGAACCACAGTGAGGAAAATAGTTCTGCTGGAAAAGAATTAGACCCATGAGAGTATAGATGCTAAGAATCACTGTTAGAACCTTACCCAATCATGAGATTATTCCATTGTAATGGAGTGGTGGTCACATATGTGCATTGCCGCTCCATTAAATAAGATAAGATAATCCTTTAATAGTCCCACAGTGGGGAAATTTCAGCATGTTACAGCAGCATAGTAATACAGATACAGGATAATACACAGTAATATATTACAGACGTAGACACACATATGCTGAGAAGAGAAGATATACTAGGAGTCCATAGCAGCTAAGGAACGGAAGAGAAAGAAGGAAGACTTCATGGTCATAATCATTAGTTTTCTGTGTGGAGTGATCTTCGCTTGGTCTGATGTAGATTATACAGCCTGGTCGCGGTTGGAAGGAAGGACTTGCGATAGCTCCTTCTCATACTTGGGGTGAAGCAGTCGGTCGCTTACAGTGCTGCCAAGTCCCATCAAGGTCCCATACATGGGGTGGGATTTGTTCTCCCGCATGGAGGTCACCACAGACAGTATCCTTCTGTCACCCACCACCTGTACTGGGTCCAGGGGGCTCCCCAGGACAGAGCTGGCCCTCCTGTTTAGCCTGTCAAGTCTATTCCTATCCCTGGTTGATATACTGCTCCCCCAGCAGGCCACATCGAAAAAGATGGCTGAAGCAACCATAGAGTTGAAAAAGGCCCTAAGAGTGGCCCCTGAATGGACTGACAAATGGACTGACAATGGGACACTCATCAAAAGAGCAGGAATCTTGTTCAGTCCGTTAGACCTTGAATGGAGGAGCAGTATTCATTTGTCATCTCCGCCCATATAAATAGGGGATACAGGACCCTTGTTCTTATGATTGGAGACAACGATGAGACAATTCTGATCTGTGGAAAGGTGATACTATGTGTCCATATAGGAATAACCCTATTAAATAATTTTCTTCTTAATCCAGCATGGATGGCTAGCCAAGGGTCAGCTATAATCTCTCCATTTCCATGAGACTGTTTTGGTTGGTATTTCTGGACCACCGATTTTCAGATTAAAATTGTTTTACAGTAACATGATCTATAGTTTTATTTCTTTGCAATAATCCTACCTGTCATGCGATATTTCTCCCTTTGCTGCTTCCTCCATTTCTTATTACAGAAATATCTCAACTTTTTGTGCTGGAAAATATGCATACTCTGGGACTGATTCTAATGTATGTTGCCAGTCATTTACATGCATGCTACTACTTGATACAAGATAATGGACTGCATCTGGAAAAGCAATCCCATTATTATATCATTTATACGGCGCTCTCTAATTCCTCGCTAGATAAATGGTGATTTATGGTCCACAATATACAGGGGGGTTTGTTAAGGATTTCTACTTACACAAGTGCTCTCAGGTGACCATCTCTTGCACGTCAAGTAGAAATGTTGGACAAAATTACTGCAGAAAATATTCAGCCTAAATTATGTGTCGCATTTATTATCTGGTCTTATGTGAAAACAGATTAGATATTATTTCCTCAAGAGTGGTCTCAAAGCTGATCAGTAGATGGAACCCCCAGTGATTGTCTGTGATCTCCAGCATCACCGCTGGACAAATGAAGTACTGCATTGTTCAGTTTCTCTGCAGCATCACCACTGGACAAATGAAGTATTACAGGGTGTCTATTGAAATCGATGGGCTGATCGTGGATATCCTGGGTCCTCCACAGAGATGGAAAGATACTCTTCAAAGCAACTCTGCTAAATTTTCATATTCCTCAATGAAGGATACCCAACAATTAACCCAACGTAAAGTTCAGTGATGGTTAGCACTGTTACATTGCAGTGCTCGAATCCTAGGATCAAACGTGATTAAGGATAACATCTATATGGATTTTCTATGTCGTCCTTCCTTGTTTGTGTGGCTTCTCTCCCATACTCCAAAGACATACTGGTAAGGTATTTAGATTGGGAGCCCTATGCTGAATATGGATAAATGTTGTCATAGACAGAATTTGGAGCTTTTGGACCACAATACCAAGTCTAATTGAGTTCCCAACCTACCATGTTCTTTTTATCTTTGAAGGAAGGAAAAAGAACAAGGAGGGCACTCACCAATGTTTGAATACTTCTAAAACATCATCCTTTATTGATGTATTTTCATTAAAAACAATCTTCAGGAAGAGAGAAGTTGCATTTTAGGCGTGGAGGCGTTTTAGCGACATCGTGACATGGCCCCCCTGGTGATGTGACCAGGGGGGCTATGTCGCGATGCATATGCACGTAGGTCCCGGGTCATGTGACGTCACGCAAGTAGGCCCGAAGCATGCCCGGATCGCGGAGAGGTAAGTAGCAATGTTTTTTTATGTTCCCTTACCTCTCCCGGGCCTCTTATCGTTATACTCGGGGGTCCGAAAAGACCAAAGCATATTGACATGAGCCTCATGGGTTTTTTGCCTTCCTCTGGACTCAACACTGTAGGGGATTGTAGAGTTATAGGTTGGACTTGATGGACTGATGTCTTTATCCAACCTCATCTACTATGTAATATTTCTGATCAACACCCTGCGGTGGGATCTATGAGTGTTGGACTTGTTGGACGTTTGAGAGAGTGGATCACAAACTAAAGTAGGGACAGCCTCAGCAATGGAAGCGCAGACCGCCATCAGGCTGTACCAATTGCCAGCTCACCCCCAGCCTCCAGTATTAATGTTACAAGGACTGTACCTGCAGAACTGGATGATGTTCAACTGTGTTCTACCTTGAATAAAGGTTGCAAGTACTCCGATTTTTGAACACCTCATGTCTCCTGTCTCTCATTCCTGTTCGACCATTATGGGCACTCCAACTTCCATCAGCCCTTTATGATGTACAACTACTATCATAAACCCCAAAGGCCTCCTCAGCCCTGCACCAGCTCAGGAGGAGAGTTGGCTGTCTTTCTAGCCACCGTGACCACTTAGTGACCCGTGACCCTGATCCACTTGAAGTACCTGACCTTCTCCAATGGGTTGTTGCAGAACAAGGGATCTGAAAATTTGACCTTCATGTAGGGACATGCGGTAGACACCACAGTAACAAATATTCATAGTAGCAACCACCACAGTAATAGCTTGATGGGAACAGGGCAACTGAATAAAGATAACATTTTCATTTCTGGACTGTGGCCACATGAGGAAAACATCGAAAAATAAGATCCTATACACTTAACAGCAGTTGCGAAGGGGAGAAAATCTATAATGGCTTCAAGTCTGTACACTGCATGGTATGTGGGCAGTGTGTTCTCGCCAGCAGTCATATACATCTGAATGGGCAGTGAAATCCATTGCTGAGGAACATTGCTTCAGAAAGTACAGCCTGCATTATCCTGTAACTACCTTCTATTTATACATAAAGTGCACTGTACATGGCGTGGGCGGCAGAACCGGAACATAATTGGGAGCTCAGAATATCCTTGGGAGCTTCAAAAACTCAAGCCAAATATTCTAATTACCTTCAAAAGTTATCCAACTTGGACAGGGGGTCGGGAAGGTGCGGAAGAACGTGTTACTTTAAGGATTCTTGGGTTGATAAGAAGTCATCATCACCAAACATTCATATTTCAAAACCCAAAGTATCCAGAAATAGTGCACAGAGCCCTAAATCCTGTGTATAGACATCTACTGGCCTTTGGCCACCACTAGGGGTAGCTTAGGAGCTTGTTGTATACTGTATATGACAGGACACTACTAGGGGTAACTAAGGAGCTTAGTATATACTGTATGAGGCAGGACACCACTAGGGGTAACTTAGGACCTTGGCATATACTGTATGTGGCAGGACTCTATCATTTAAATTGTCACTAGCTTTTCATTACATTTGCATAAAGTGATGTTTTTTTCACCTACGTGACTTTTTTCAACAACCCCATGATACTGTAGCGAGACTCCAGCACATCACATTCCCAATGGTGTCGATGAAGGCACTCTCTTACCCCAAGTGCTTCTTAATCAAGTGTAGCTGTTGCCAAATATCTGCTCTTTCATTGTTCGCCAGGTACTTTACTTGAGGCTGTAGCTGTTACGAGAAACTTCAAAGTGGGTTTCCCAGCTAACTCCGAATAATGGCAGCTGACAGCTCTAAATGACAGCAGCAGAACTGCAAAGCTTGCAGAGAAGTCATCCGTATTCCTGTTCGCACCAGGGTGCATGCCTAGGTCACAGGGATTCTGTGACATAGAATTATTGCCAAGTGTCACACCACTAGCTTTTGGGATAGGGTATTGAAGCTCTGAGCCAGCCAGACTGGCAGACTGACTGCTCAGGCAGATTGGCTCCACTCCTAAAAGGTACCGGAAAACTCCTATATATAGTCTTCCCACCCCGACATGATGGAAGTGTCACGCTGCAGTGTGCACTAGGGAAACACGTAGGACACAGCTGAAGATAGGCAGACCCCAGAAGATTAGTTTTGTCCTGTGTTTGGACAAAGTGAACCCCCGGTTTGGTTCTATCCAAATTTGTTCGGATAGAAGCGGAAGGGACATTATCATACTCTGGAGGCCAAGGTGAAAAAAAATGAAAAAAATATTTCTACTCACATTCCGTCATCTCTTCTAGGCCTCCTTGCTCCTTGGAGCTCTTCTCTGACGCCATGTACCCAGGGTCAATGCTAAGGCCTGTGATTGGGTGGTGACATGGGTACGCCACGTGTCTCATGACATCAATGTTTTATTTTTGCCACCTTCCCTGGGTCTCCAGCTTTTATACTCTGGAATCAGAAGAGTCTCCAAAGTATAATCATTTACGAGAGGCAGCCATTTTAGTTCGCATGAGACACAATCTAAATTGTTCAGTTTCGTTAAAAAACGAATGATTTGTAACATTCAGGTCGAATCCAGTTCCATCCATCTCTAAACACAACCCAGAGTAGCAAAAAGTATCCACCTGTTGAGGACTCACTGCACCGCCTCCCTTACAGAGTATGCTAGAATAGGAATTGGCGCAATGACGACACAGCAACACACCGCAGCAGCAATATACACAGCAATGTGTATTGCAACGCAGAGAACAAATGCATACAGCAAACAGTATACACCAAGAGTGGGGACTCATACTCTCGAGCTATAAATCCTCCATTTAGTCCTTTTTCACCCGACAAAGAAAACTGGCCATGCAATGTCCATGTCAGAATCTTGGTGTAGTTTGCTAGTCTACCATCAATGGCCGCTGTTTCTCACTCGGAACTATTGTGTTGCACCTCTGCTCCTCACCACTGGAGGCTTCTGTGTTCATTCCAGGAATTGTCTTTAAAGGGGCTCTATCACTGGGAAAAGTCATTTTCATCTAAACACATGCTTGCATAGGCTTTAGAAAGTCTATTCCACACATACCTTTTGTATGTAGATTGCCTCAGTGGTTTCTGAATAAGTCCATTTTTATTCATATGCTAATGAGCTTCCAGCCAGCTCAGGAAGTTCCCAGCAGCCCTTGTCTCTCCCATTATCTTCTATGTGTGTGAAGCAAACAGGAAGCTGAGTCACAGCAGCCCCAGCAGCAGCCTCCCATAGAAGACAATAGGAGAGGTGTGCACCATCTATCGTGCACCAGTCTAATTAGCATATGAATATAAACGGACTTATTGAGAAACCACTGAGGAAATCTACATACAAAAGGTAGATGTGAAATAGACTTTCTAAAGGCTATGCAAAGGTGTGATTAGTTAAAAATGACTTTTCCTAGTGATAGAGCCCCTTTAACATAGATGACCAATCTGTATTATGTATTATGCTTACTTGTATAGCGCCATCATATTCCGCAGCGCTTTACAGACATTGACAGTCACTGTCCCATATAGGGCTCACAATCTACAGTCCCTATCAGTATGTCTTTGGCATGTGGGAGGAAACCGGAGTACCCGGAGGAAACCCACGCAAACATGGGGAGAACATACAAACTCCTTGCAGATGTTGTCCTTGGCAGGATTCGAACCCAGGGCTCCAGCGCTGCAAGGCTGCAGTGCTAAACACTGAGCCACCGTGTGAAGCCATCTTTTTTCCTGTTTGGGCCTATTTATACCCAAGAGGCAGTGCAGCCTTTGCTCGAGTATTGTGACTTGTTCCAGTCTCCTGCTCCTCAGAACTGTCTTCCCCAGACTCTTTCTACTCCATTGCTGTATTATCCTTGCGATCTTCACTTCAAGCCGCACCTCGGACTACTACTCCTCAATACACATCTGATCCTGGCTTATTTCATCTGGCCACTGGATTCCAGCCATGTATACCGGCAATGTAACAGTCCATTTTGAAAACAACGAAGCGTTTTTTTTTGTGGCGGACACAAATAAGTGTCAATTAAAAAAGTGGACATGCTTCTAATTTTGTACGATCCAATAGAAATCAATGGATCAGTTTTTAACAGATGTAAAATGGATTGGCGTCCAAAGTACAAAATTGGCGTCCATTAAAAACGGATCAGTGGGGGTTGGGTCAAAAATGAATCACCAGTGAAATTCATCCAATTTTTTTTAATGGCCCATTAAAATGGATGCAAATTGGGGGATACTTGGCCAATGGCCATCAAAACCAGAAAATTGAACAGATGCAAAACGGTCGTCAAAAATGGACTTGTACGACAACTTTTCATGGACGTTAGATCCATCAAAAACAGCAAAGTCATGTGAATAAGGCCTCACTGTAGAAGGGTTTGGCTTCCAACTCCTTACAATAACCAGAACACAATGTAGAAAAGTTTTGGCGAGGAGCATATTTCATTTGCGATAATTACAAGCCTCAATTCTCTTAGTCATCTTCTCTCCAGAGTGGAGCAATCTAATTTCAGCAGCTTTTCCGTCTTCCATATCCACTTATTAAGTTAGTTGACATATGTTTTTATCTCATATCCTGTGTATTTGGACCTATTAAGTACAGAGCAGCACCTGCTTGAGGCTCCGCATCTGTCTAGACACAGTTGTGATCAGCAGAAATTCAGTATAAAACAAGAATTGCAAAATATCAGTCCACGTCCTTTCAACCACACCCTCGAGATCAATCTCGGCAATGGCCAACTTCATTATTTTCAATTAGCGAGTTTTATGACATTGACGTCAAATAATCATGCAGAAAGTGACTACACTGTAAAAATGGAATTATGTCCATAAGGACATTATAATCTAATGATAGTGATAAGATCTGAGATTCGATCCACAGGTTATTTTTAAAAACAGCGCCACACTTGTTCACAGGTTATATGTAGCATTGCACTTAAATAGATGAGCAGCAAGCAAGACCAACAGTGTGGGTGAGGGAACACTGCATGAGTTACGTCAAACCTCAGTCATTTGGCACAACCTTCTTTCCACTGCATGTAGGAAACAAATACACAAAGACAAGCAAAAAAATAGCTGATATGGCTCACCTTGTACAAGTTTAAGACAATACTCATAAGTGTCACCTAACCTGACTGTAGGGATGGTCGAAGCAGTGGTGCCGACCCAACCAGTAAAGACAAGGACACAAAATATTCAGCAAACTGGTTTATTTAGAAAAAAACAGGAAAATAAATAAAGTTTCACTTCAGGCACAAAATGAGCAAAATCCTGCTCGTCCGAGCAACTAACTAAACAGAAATGATAACCTAACTATAATTGTGGATTACTATCAGTCACATGAACAAAGCATACACCATATTGTCTCAGCAGACTCAGGGTTACAGGACAGACGCAGCCATCTGCGCTCACTCCATGGATCCAGTGCAGGAACTGCAGCCTATTTCTGGTCCAGTAATGAGCCAAGGACTCACACCTGGGGATGAGGCCTACTCAAGAGTCACACTGGATCACACATAAGTTAAAAACCTGGGGGAGATATAGCGAGATTCCAGCACTCTGACTGTCACCTTCTCACATGACACATATAACATAAAAACACAAATGAGCAATGGGTTAAAGAAAAAAGGTCCCACATTGTAGAAACACAGTTTTTTTGTTGCAGATTTTGTTGCGTTTTTTTTCAGCCAAAATCAGGAGTAGATTAGTCAGAAGTAGGGATGAGCTGATCTTGAGATTTCAGGATCGTTTTTAAAATCCGATTTTCGATCATTTTCCAGCCGATCCCGATCCCAAACGTGAAATTTGCTCGATCACCGATCGGGATCCGATCTTTCCCAATCCCGTTCGCTAAACCCTATTAACTTATGCCCAGGTGTGCCACATAATGATATCAGACCTGACAACATAGAAGAATGTGCCATTTTTGGACTGTCCTCTTAAAGGGAGTATGTCAACTGAACCATTCATATAAATCCAGACCACAAATATATTAGGGTTACCTGAAACCAGCAGTCTTTACCCCATATTGATCTTTGCCTCTATCCCAGAGATATAAAAAAGAAAAAAATGTGCTGTTTGGAACATTTTTTTCATTAAAAAATTTTGTTTCAAAAATGGACAAGCACCAAATTGTACCAACCCACAAAATAAAGAACACGATGATCAATACCAAAAGAAAATGGCAGGATTGCTCAATTTCCCATTTAAGGGTGCATGCACACTGAGTAACGCCGGGCGTGTATGAGAGCCGTACACGCCGGTGTTACAGCAGGGCTGCCGAACACTTCCCATTCACTTCAATGGGAGCGCTCGTAAACGCCGCTGTTACGAGCGCTCCCATTGAAGTGAATGGGAAGTGTTCGGCAGCCCTGCTGTAACACCGGCGTGTACGGCTCTCATACACGCCCGGCGTTACTCAGTGTGCATGCACCCTTAGACCCCTCAAAAAAAAAATCTAATATTTATATTTAACTGAAAATGGTTATGTTGAAAATAATACTCGGCTAGCAAAAAACAAGCTCCACTGATGGAAAAAAAAAACCCTTTTACAGAACTGTGTAAATTTATAACACCAAAAACCATGGTGGAAATGAATCAATATTAAGACTAATATACTATACTATACTAATAGCACGCTCCCATAGGAATGAGTGGGAGCGGCCGGCGCAGGGGGTTAAGCGGCAAGACGCTGGCCCCGACTGCGTGCCGGCTGCGTCCATTCATTCCTATGGGAACGTGCTATTCGAAACTACCGTTTTGAATAGTACTCGCTCATCTCTAAGGGGATATCGTCACTCCTTAGGGTTAATAAGTCTCCACACACCTATATGGTGGTCTCTCCGTAAGGAGTGATAATATCCCCTTAACCCAGTCTAAGCCTCTCGCCTATACCAGGTTAGTCTTCTCTACACCGGGCTGACGAGATGCAATAACATCGAAACGGCCGTCCTCGGTTGAGAGACTATACCTGGTAATAATCCCAGCATCATTGCAAAACAAAGGCCTCTTGGAAGGTCAAGCATGATGTTAAAGGGAGCAGCCTTTATTGGGCCATATCACTGAGATTCTGTCTTCCTAATTACATCAGGGAAGACAGGCTTGCACATTCCAGTGAGCGCCCTCTATTGGTTTGCAACACTGAGGCACCTGACTTCCTAATTACATCATGGAAGACAGATTTGCATATTCTTCCCATGGTCGCTCATCTCTAATTAAGACAAATGTATCTGAAAATGGTGCTAATTAAAAGTACAACACATACTCCAAAAAAAAAGAAAAAAATTATAGGTCTTTGAATAGAGTCGTGACTAGAGATGAGCGAGTACTATTCGAAACGGTAGTTTTGAATAGCATGCTCCCATAGGAATGAATGGGAGCGGCCGGCGCGCAGGGGGTTAAGCGCCTGTGCGCCGGCCGCTCCCATTCATTCCTATGGGAATTCCTACCGTTTCGAATAGTACTCGCTCATCTCTAGTCGTGACACCACAAGAAAAAAAAATCCTGTTATCCTTAACTCCAAAATAGACTTGGTCCTTTTGGCATCTACCGGAACTCCCCTTGAAAGACGTCTGGTTTCTGCGATTTATAACCACTGTCATGTGGACTATTAAGACCGGCCTTACATTATTCATCACGAGTTTTCTAATGAAGGAAAAGCCAAGTCGGAGCGGTAAATAACTGGTTATTCATGATAAATGATTTAGTAGTCATATTGACAAGCGAGCGAAGACATAAATTGTATTGCACACTCTTACAGGGAAACAGGATACAAGTTAAAAGGTGGTTATTGGAAAGGTACTCGAATCAAAGACCTTCATTAAGAGAAGTACTGTAATACAGCGGACTACGGCGGCTCCAGGCTCCGAGGATCAACGCAACACTTACTATTGTTAATTCTAGTTAACCATGGCTTTTAAAAGGGATGGAGAGGTAGTTGACCTTCAGGTCTCATCTGTCAACACATGCTCTTCCTTGGATGAGTCCTTGAGAAGTACGTTACACAGATGTGCCCACCCTTACCTTTCCATGAATTTCCTTGAGGACTCGTAATACAAATTTGAAATATTCTCCTGTACACCAATGCAAATTTTTTAAAAAAAAATTTCAAAGCTGGTCATCTTGTGGCATTCATTTTAGGATATCTTGAAGTAAGATAAGGAAGGAAACATGTTATATGTTCATCTCACGACAATGATCTCTTGAATTATGACTTTGCTTGCCGAGAATATCTACAAGATAGTAGATAATTCAGTATATATAAGCTCCAGGTAGCGGAACCAAAGCCAAAGAAAAAAGTTGGCTACAGTGGGTATTGAAGAGACAGAAAAGACCATGGATCAGAGTTATTAAAGGGGTTGTCCCATCACAAGGATCCTATCTATACTGCTTGATAATGTGGATGTAAGACTTTTCCTAAATACACTGCTTCAGCAAAACTGCTTTGTTTGTCCACTATCTTACTTTATTCACTTCATTGTTGACACAGCCCTGACTTATCTGCTCAAAAGTCAAGTGATGTATCTGCCTGCTCTCAGGGGAGAGGGAGGAGGGGCTAAGTGCACGGGAGCGAGCCTGTGTTTCTAGCTATTCCTGTGTCTGCACCACATGTGACCTAGGTCCCTGCTCTCAGATAGGGGAGAGGAGCTGCTTTCATTTCTGAACTCGTCTTCTGTTCTCCCAGTTATCAGGCTAGTTAATTCAATTGTGTTCATTATGGCAGAGACAGGCATTCTCTGTATGTAACACAGAATGGAGTTGCTCCTGCCTGTACTTCATAGTCCAATATTGTGCATATAGTGTTGTTTGAGGACCTTTGATGACATCACAGGCCCTTCAGCTGCCCCATAGGATCACGCTATGTGGTGGGCGGAGCTACACACTAATTTGGCGGCAGAGCTAAACGGCAGGTTGCATATGAAACCCCGCCCACCAAATGACGCAAGAAACCAGGAAGAAAGAAGATTTTACAGCAGTGAAGACTGGTGAGTATGCGATGTGGGAATACCCATTTAAGACTAGCATATCGCATACCAGTTTTAATAAAGGGACAACCTGGCACATGGAATGAAAAATTTATGTCTTGGACATCAGTTGGAGGTCCCTGCACCAGAATGGAAACCTAAGCCAGTTAGGAACTGGCAAAGATTTCCATTATAACTCACGCCAAAAAAACATTTTCCGCACTCTCGGGATCTTTGGTGATGTCATATGCCTAGGGTCACCAATGAGGCTTGTGATTGGGCTTTAGCAGTGACATAGGCAAACTGAGCATTATGATGTCATGATAATTGGAGTGCTCATGTGGTCGCTGTGGCCCAATCATAGGCCTCAATGGTGATCCTGGCTGTGTGACATCACTAGGCGGGCACCGGATGCCACGAGGAGGCCCAAAATGATAAGGGACAGTAAGTATAAATGTGTTTTTTTTTGTTTTTTTTTACACCTTGCTGGTGCATGGAATATGATGAGTCAAGAGAAAAGATAGAAAAGGGCTCATCTATGTATGAGGATTAACTTGAGATCTTGGTCTATCTTGGCCACCAAGAATGTACATAGATAAGAAAGAGGCTGTGGCCAAAGTCTTCTCCTTCTCCCAATATCCTTAATAATTTTTCTATCATTGTGACCAAGCGGAGTCCTGTACAAGTACGTAGACTGTTATAAAGGGATCCTATCATTTAATCACGTTTTTTTCTGATTGACATGTAGGAATAGCCTTAAGAAAGGCTATTCGTCTCCTACCTTTAGATGTCTTCTCTGGGCCGCCATTCGCTTGAAATCCCGTTTTTTGCCGGTATGCAAATGAGTTCTCTCACAGCACTGGGGGCGGTCCCCAGCGCTCAAACAGCACTGGTGGCGTCCCCAATGCTGCGAGAGAACTCTCCATCTTCTTCAGGAACGGGGTCTTGACATTTCTTCTTCCGGGAGTCGGTTTCAAACTTCTAGGCCTCGGGCCTAAGGCAAAGCCGACTGTGGACGCCCGCCGGCCACAAGAGAATGGCCGCTTACAGTATTGTAAGCGGCCATTTTCTTGTGTCCGGCAGGCATGCGCAGTCAGCTTTGCCCTAATATTGTTTCCTTGCCTTGTCTGTCAGTATATTACAGTATAGGTTATACTGAATTAGGTTATATTTTAGTATACTGGAGTGTTAACTCTGCCAATCCATCAGTGTGTTTTGGAAATGCGGTTCTGCTCCATAGACGTGAATACAATTGTCATTTGCACATGACCACTATAATAGTAAATACACCCCAATGGTGCAGCCATTCATCCCATAGCAAGGTCTTACTCTGCTCATTTGGTTTGCTGGTCTATATCGAGCATTGCACAGAATAGCTTTGAACACGAGCCTCGAAGGTCCCATTTGGACTGACTAACTATCCTTTCATTCAAGCAGCAATCGGTTTTGGCAGCTGGTTTTGATAAAGGGATTGTGTTTATATATAATTCACAAAACTAACTCGGTTTGGTAAGAAATGTACGATTAGGTTATTTACAAACTGCAGAGCGTGTAGCAAGCTAAGAAATTCATTTTGTGCAAACGGAATCCACAAATTCCAACCACAAATTTATACATTATTGCATTTTGACCATTTAGAAAGCCAAATGCAATTTCTTCTAGTACATTAGGTCCCGGCTGGTTCATACTTAAGGCCGTGAATGCTTGGAGCAAATAAGGTTCAACCATAATGGACCATCTTGAGGTAGCAACCAAAAAACTCTACAGACCTACCCCTAGTGATGCAGTCTGAGCAATGTATAGACTGGGAGGTATAGAAAAACCAAAAATAATCACTTCTAAACTTTGTTCTTATAAAATATCCAATCTATTTTTTTTCCATTTTCTAGATTTTCAGTCATTCTTCTCTACAAAATCCTCCTACATTTGGCATCTTTATTACATTGGTGGAGGAGAACCTGAAAGGTACAAAGTCATGGCTCAGGGTCTGGTTTCCACCATCGTTGAGAATTATTGAGATATCTTCTCTGTTGGATGAAAGTACTCTACCAACCACATCATAAACTGTTTGTTACTTATGTCTTCTAAGATGTCACCAGTTCTTCCAGAACGTCCATTGTCCAGAAAAACTTTGCTCAACCAGGACCTGATACTCAAATGTTTAGAACTCAACCCTTCATTCTTAACTTGGAAGAATAAAGTGTGTCCATGGTGACAAACCTTGGCTTAGCTTCACATCAGTAGTCTGAAGCGCCATAAATGTGCTTATAGGAAGCAAGAAAATTGAGTGACAAAGGGGGAAGAAGGATCTTAAAACACATCTTATTCTTATTCTTATGGTAGAGTTGGAAGGGACCTCAAGGGCCATCGGGTCCAACCCCCTGCGAGTGCAGGTTTTCCTAAATCATCCTAGCTATATGTTTATCCAGATTCCGCTTGAAGATTTCCATTGATGGAGCGCCCACCACCTCCCGTGGCAGCCTATTCCACTCTCTCACTCCCCTCACTGTCAGAAAGTTTTTCCTAATGTCTAATCTGTATCTCTTTCCCTTTAGTTTCATCCCATTGCTTCTTGTACTTCCTTGTGCTAATGAGAATAGGGTAGATCCCTCTGCACTGTGACTACCTTTCAGATATTTGTAGACTGCTATTAAATCTCCCCTCAGCCTTCTCTTCTGCAAACTAAACAATCCCAGTTCTTTTAGCCGCTCCTCATAGGACATGGTTTGCAGACCTTCCACCATTTTGGTTGCTCTTCTCTGGACTTGCTCCAATATATCGATGTCTTTCTTGAATTGAGGCGCCCAGAACTGTACACAGTATTCCAGGTGTGGTCTGACCAGGGAAGAGTACAGCGGAATAATGACCTCTCTTGATCTAGATTCAATGCTTGTCTTAATACATCCCAGAATTTTATTAGCCTTTTTTGCAGCAGCACCGCACTGTTGGCTCATGTTGAATTTGTGATCTACTATTATGCCCAAGTCCTTTTCCCCTATGCTATCACTTAGTTCTATTCCTCCCATACTATATATGTTTTTTACATTTCTGTTACCCAGATGTAGAACTTTGCATTTGTCCCTGTTAAATACCATTTTGTTGGCCTCAGCCCATTGTTCCAGTGTGTCTAAGTCCTTTTGAATACACTCTCTCTCCTCTCTAGTGTTGGCTATTCCTCCTATCTTCGTATCATCTGCAAATTTTATGAGTTCCCCAATAATTCCATCGTCCAGATCATTTATAAAGATATTAAAAAGTACTGGGCCCAGAACAGAGCCCTGCGGCACCCCGCTTTTGACTTTCTTCCAGTTCGATGTGTAGCCATTTAGTATTACTCGTTGTGCCCGATCATTAAGCCAGTTGTGAATCCACCTAACTGATTTTTTGTCAAAGCCATACTTAATCATTTTTTCAATAAGAAGGTTATGTGATACTTTATCAAATGCCTTACTGAAGTAAAGATATACTATGTCCACGGCATTCCCTTGGTCCAACCATTCAGTGATTTTGTTGTAGAAGGAAATCAGGTTAGTCTGACAAGATTTATTGGTCCTAAAGCTGTGCTGGCTCTGGTTAATTAATGCCTTCCCATCCAGGTACCGAAGTAAATGTTCCTTGACAATTTGCTCAAAGATTTTTCCTGCTATCGAGGTCAGACTTACCGGCCTGTAATTTCCTGGATCGTCCCTTTTCCCCTTTTTGTAGATGGGGACAACATTTGCCCTTTTCCAATCTAAAGGGACCACTCCTGTTTCCCATGACTTACCAAAGATTATAGCAAGGGGTTCTGTTATTTCCTCTGCTATCTCTTTCAGGACTCTAGGGTGTAAATCATCTGGTCCTGGGGACTTGGTTTCCTGTAACTTGGCTAAGTGCTCTCTTACCAGACCTTCGCTTATAGTCAGCTTGGAGTCCTCCTTCCCCTCATCTCCATCACCATTAATGTCGATATTTCCATTAGTTTCTTGGGAGAAGACGGATACAAAATATGAATTTAGTAGCTCCACCTGCTGTTCCACCATGTTAACTGTTTCTCCTTTGTCATTCTTCAGGACTCCAATGGTCTCCTTCACTTTTCTTTTGCTTTTAACATATCCCCAAAATCCTTTTACCTTACTCTTTGCCTCTTTTGCAAGCTTCAATTCGTGTTCAGCCTTAGCTCCTTTGATGCTTGTCTTGCAGAGTCTGCAGACTGCTGTGTACTCTTCCTTAGGTATAGTTCCCATCTTCCACTTTTTGTATGTTTCCTTTTTCCTTTTTAGCAGGTTATGTAATTTTTTGGTCATCCATCCTGATATTTTTAGGTGCTTCCCATTTTTCTTCCTTCTAGGTATTGTTAGTTCCTGTGCTTTAATGATTTCCCTACGGAAGATTTCCCACCCTTCATGTGCATTTTTGTGCTTCAGAATTTTGCACCATGGAATTCTGCTAACCCTTGCCTTCAGGCTCTTGAAGTCTGCCCTGCTAGACTAGATCGTGAGAACCCAAGCAACCCATACCAACAAAAGGGTCATATTATTGATTGTATTGGACAATTCCTACTTGTTAGAGGGTCCAATGACAATATGATGATCATAAATTGTTTCCCTGCTGGGCCCACCAGCAACCATCTGTTATATGTAGTAAATTAGAAATAAAAGTGTTCAACTTCCCAACAGCGCCTCCAGAGGGATAATTACACATTACATAGCATCAATGTACTTCAATGGGATGTATGTATAGAGCAGGTTGTGACCAGCGTAGTAACCTAAGGGGTGCTGAGGGTGCAGGAAATTTAAAGCGTCTCTTCCCAATTGTTAGGACGGGTTGGGGCCTCCACTGTGCTGCACGGAGGTCCCCGACCCGATCCCTGTCCAGCGCTGGCAATGGGGTAGGCTGGAGGCCTCCGCTTGAGTGTGCGGAGGTTCTGGTTTCCCCCTAGCGCTGGGACCGGCACTTCCAGGGTCAGGGGGGGTCAGTGCTGATTATTCGTTTCCCTGCAGAATCAGCTCCCCTAGCCTCTCTCCAGTTCCCTGTCTCCTGTCCTGCTATCTCCTGCCTCTTTCCCTGCACCTGGATTTCCTTGGATGTGTATGACCCAGCTTGCCTTACAGACCTCTCCTCCGTGATCCTGACTTAGCACCTTCCTGACCTCCTGTGTATGACCTTTGGCTTCCACCTGACCTCCCTTTTGGGTTCTGTTTTGTTACTCCGTTTACCTCCAGTGTATGACCTGGCTTCTTTGACTACGCTTCTGCCTCTGTATTCTGCATTCTGCTACCACGTGACCTCCAGTTATCGATTGGGCTTGCTTGACCATTAATCTGTTCCTTGGGTATCTGTGTGACTCCCCTGGATTACCCTACTGCTCACCTGCGACTCCAGTCCATCCTGCTCTCTTGGACTTCACTCTAAGGTTAGTGTCTGTGTCCTTCTGGGTCCTTGTACTTGGGGGTTCACTGGGTGTGCGTCACTCTCTGGGCAGTTGCAAATCTGGGCCTTGGACTGTACCAAGTTCAACTCCTCCATCAGGAGCTTGGTGAAGAACTCTGGGACCTGGTTCTCCGGTTTGGAGAGCATAGCACACCCAGGACTGTTTTTGCCTCAGTGCTTGGGGATTCTAGTTGTCCCGGACTTACTGAGTTATTTGTTGCATCAGGTTCATAACACCAATATGAGGAGACCAGTAATATAAATAACACATTATAGTTGGGGGGACTAGTACAGATTTTGCATTGGGGCCCAATAGTTTCATGTTAAGTCTCTGGTCAGGAGAAGTCCTCTACAAAAGACAAAAACTCTGACTTCAAAATAATACAATTCACATTGACAAATTAAAGGGTTGTCTGGGGAGTCTTTTTTAACTTACATATTGCAGGAGATTTTAGATTCTGAACCTACGTGTTCTAGGTTGATTCCGACCCTTAGGTACGTGATCGGAACCAACGCCTTCCCTGTGATTGGTAAGTCTCCATCCTCCTCTTCCGTTTCATCCCCGGTTACCTGTGCTACAGGGTCAGACTTTACTTTAAACTACTATCTCCCACAGCACAGGTAAGGGTGAGGAATTGGATCAAGATGAGGTCCAGGTGCCGGTTCCGATTACATGAACTGAAATCAGAACCAGCTGGAAAAATCTAGGTCCAGCATCTAAAAAAAACAAAAAAAACCCTGGCATGTAAATGACCAAAGACTCCCTGGACAACGGCATTAAGCCCAGCGATACTCCCCTGCTGTGCAAAGAACCGCGCCATGGCTACATCCACTTGAATAGGGCTGCGTTGCAATTCTTCGCCCATTGGGTGTATTGGAGCATTGGACTCCAACCAAACATTATGTTATGGCATTTTCTAAGCAAAATTCCATTATCCTAAGAAGACATGAGTCCTCGGGGAAAATATTATATGCATGGAAGTTGCTGGAGTCAGGACTTCTTAAATACTTGACAATAGACTTCCGTATTGTTCCTTCTTTCCAGTTTTTTACTGACATCATTCTTTTCTAAAAACAGACACAATGCAATGTGTCATTCGTAGCTTCAGCCTCCTTGAAATCTGCATCTTAACTTGCCAGTCTACAGCACCCCGTCTAATCTTTATTCTAGAAGCGTAACCCATACAGTATGCCAGTAAGGGAGCCAACCTCCCCCCACGCAGGCACGCCATTACTGCTGGGCTTTCATTCACATGCAGTGTGCGCGGAGCGAGCCGGGCGCTGCCACAGCTTTCATTCATCAGAAGAATGAAAGATCAGTATGGGCAGTGACAATGCCAGTTTATTTTTCCAAAGGAAAGCCTGTTAAATGTTCTGTTCGGCTCCATAATCAGAGCAGCATGGGCAGATTCCTGTGATATACGCTGCCAAGCCGTACACCAACACAAAATATCAACCGCGGCAAAGGTAGCCACAAAATGAGCCAGGAAATGGTAAGGCTTTCAATAAAATTACTTCCGATGGAGTGGATAAAAGTGCAAAAAAAATAAAAAAATTCAGTAAAAGCTCCTTATCAGATGCAGGGTTGGTATTTCGGGTTCTTCTTCCATCTGACGGCTCCTGTAGCACTTTGCACAACCCGTTAGGAGGAAGGACAGGAGATTGGGCATAATAGTGGCAACGATCTCTACTAGGCATGAAAGAACCAGTTTTTAATAGAGATGAGCGAACACTAAAATGTCCGAGGTTCGAATTTCGATTCAAACAGCCACACACTGTTTGACTGTTCGAACGGATTTCGAACCCCATTATAGTCTATGGGGGAAAATGCTCGTTTCAGGTGTACGCAAAATTCGATAAAATTATACTTACCAAGTCCACGAGTGACGGTCGGGCTGGATTCTCCTTGAAGTTTTCTCCCGGCGCAGCGTAACCGTGTCTTCTTCCGGCTGGAATTCACTCTGCCTAGGCATCGGGGCCTAGGCAGAGCCGACTGCGCATGCGAGGGCATGCCCGCGTATGCGCAGTCGGCTCTGCCTAGGCCGGATGCCTAGGCAGAGTGAATTCCAAACGGAAGATGTCGCGGGGATGCTGCACGGAGAAGACTTCTAAAGGTAAGAGAAGAACCAGTGTTGATTGGCAGAATGTATAGCATTCTGCCAATCAACGCTGGTTCTGCATCGAACCTTAAACTTCGAACAGCTAGTAGTGTTCGATCGAGTACAAGTATTTTGAATACCATAGTACTCGACCAAACACTACTCGCTTATCTCTAGTTTTTAACAAGCCGGGTTCATTTTGAATTTTTGAAAAATTTTGTGTTCAGCCAAATCTGAATTTTTTGGGGTTCCGCACCCATGAACCACTATTATAATCTAGGGTCTCTTTAAACTTCAGATAATAAAAAGCAGTGGGCCAGAAGAGGTGAGTAAACATAGCAATCAGACTCTACTGGGCCCCATCCTCTACGGGCCTCTTCTAACCTTGCAATCCCAAGGGAACGCTGAGGCCCAACCACATGCCTCAGAAGTCCTTTAAGTTGCTAACATCATTCAAGAGGCCAGAAGTGGCCCAAAAAGGATAGAGACCCACACCGGTCACCACAACAGAGCCCAGGAGATGTGAGTATGACTCTATGTTATGTTTACTTGCCTACCCTACACCTTACATACAGTATTATACTTTGGAGTCTGAAGATACACCAGAGTATAATAGTAGCAGTTCTGGATGTTCGGATTGAAGCAAAAATGATGAACCTTGAGAATACTTTTGTGATAAAGTATTGTTATTTTGAAAAACTTGTCATCTCCTGACACACATACAGTCCTATGAAAAAGTTTGGGCACCCCTATTAATCTTAATCATTTTTAGTTCTAAATATTTTGGTGTTTGCAACAGCCATTTCAGTTTGATATATCTAATAACTGATGGACACAGTAATATTTCAGGATTGAAATGAGGTTTATTGTACTAACAGAAAATGCGCAATATGCATTAAACCAAAATTTGACCGGTGCAAAAGTATGGGCACCTCAACAGAAAAGTGACATTAATATTTAGTAGATCCTCCTTTTGCAAAGATAACAGCCTCTAGTCGCTTCCTGTAGCTTTTAATCAGTTCCTGGATCCTGGATGATGGTATTTTGGACAAACAATTCAAGTTCAGTTAAGTTAGATGGTCGCCGAGCATGGACAGCCCGCTCTCAAATGATCTGAAAACAAAGATTGTTCAACATAGTTGTTCAGGGGAAGGATACAAAACGTTGTCTCAGAGATTTAACCTGTCAGTTTCCACTGTGAGGAACATAGTAAGGAAATGGAAGACCACAGGGACAGTTCTTGTTAAGCCCAGAAGTGGCAGGCCAAGAAAAATATCAGAAAGGCAGAGAAGAAGAATGGTGAGAACAGTCAAGGACAATCCACAGACCACCTCCAAAGAGCTGCAGCATCATCTTGCTGCAGATGGTGTCACTGTGCATCGGTCAACTATACAGCGCACTTTGCACAAATAGAAGCTGTATGGGAGAGTGATGAGAAAGAAGCCGTTTCTGCACGTACGCCACAAATAGAGTTGCCTGAGGTATGAAAAAGCACATTTGGACAAGGCAGCTTCATTTTGGAAACAAAAATTGAGTTGTTTGGTTATAAAAAAAGGCGTTATGCATGGCGTCCAAAAAGAAACAGCATTCCAAGAAAAACACATGCTACCCACTGTAAAATTTGGTGGAGGTTCCATCATGCTTTGTGGCTGTGTGGCCAATGCCAGCATCAGGAATCTTGTTAAAGTTGAGAGTCGCATGGATTCCACTCAGTATCAGCAGATTCTTGAGAATAATGTTCAAGAATCAGTGACGAAGTTGAAGTTACGCCGGGGATGGATATTTCAGCAAGACAATGATCCAAAACACCGCTCCAAATCCTCAGGCATTCATGCAGAGGAACAATTACAATGTTCTGGAATGGCCATCCCAGTCCCCAGACCTGAATATCATTGAACATCTGTGGGATGATTTGAAGCGGGCTGTCCATGCTCGGCGACCATCTAACTTAACTGAACTTGAATTGTTTGTCCAAAATACCTTTATCCAGGATCCAGGAACTGATTAAAAGCTACAGGAAGCGACTAGAGGCTGTTATCTTTGCAAAAGGAGGATCTACTAAATATTAATGTCACTTTTCTGTTGAGGTGCCCATACTTTTGCACCGGTCAAATTTTGGTTTAATGCATATTGCACATTTTCTGTTAGTACAATAAACCTCATTTCAATCCTGAAATATTACTGTGTCCATCAGTTATTAGATATATCAAACTGAAATGGCTGTTGCAAATACCAAAATATTTAGAACTAAAAATGATTAAGATTAATAGGGGTGCCCAAACTTTTTCATAGGACTGTATTTGGACATCCAAGAGAAAAGGTAAAGGAGGACAAATCTGTACTTCTGGGGGCAACACGGTGGCTCAATGGTTAGCACTGCAGCCTTGCAGTGCTGGAGTCCTGGGTTCGAATCCCACCAGGGACAACATCTGCAAGGAGTTTGTATGTTTTCCCCGTGTTTGTGTGGATTTCCTCCCATTCTACAAAGACATAGTGATAGGGGGGGGGAAAAATTAAAAAATCTACATAAAAAATAATTCAGTACTACTGATTTCTGCCCCAAATGATCTCAGGCCAGCTTTAGACATTGATGCTATCTGCCATGGTTGCACAATCATTTTTGATATGAAAACCATAGAGATCAGTCTTCATTTATTTCAAGCCTATGGATGGAAGGACTGTATAAAAATAAGCATTGCCCCCATTGGCTGCAACTTTGATGCAACTTATGTAATCGGAGAATAAATTCTAAACACTAAAACCTCTCCATGTTGTTAAAGGGGTTGTCCAGGAAATACAGAACTGGGGAGAGAAGATGAATCATTAAAAAAAACAAAATACTCACCTGTCCCAGGTGCTCCAATATCCCCTGCTGTCCAAGGGCGTCCGGGACTTGTGACCACTGAGGCCGATCAGTAGCCTCACAGTCACAGGAAAGGACCTGGGACATCATCACGGTCGTGCGGCAAGGACTTCTACCAGAACAAGCCATTGGGCACAACGGAACACAACAGATGGGTGAGTATGGGTTATTTTTTTATGCTTACCTTCCCCAAATCAGTATTTCCTGGACAACCCCATTTAATAAAACAAAACCTATAGCTCTGACTCCGCAACACATCCAATTTCGTAAAACATAAACTCCATTTACATCGCAACCTTAACTTCTGGACCATTATGGGTTGATCTGTAAAAAAATACAATACAATTGTCAAAAAATGTATTTGAATGTAAATGAGTTGCAGTTGGCATAATAAACAGGAGTTTGCGCTTGACTTGCTCTGGCATTTGGGTGCCATTGTCATGTTGCATATCTCCGCTCTAGATTCAGTAATCCTCTTCTGTACACAGAGATTTGACAGCCTTAGATTCGGCAAGATAAACAATATCAGGCTCGCGTTAGGCGAGAATTATATCCATATAAAAATCTCTGTAACAAAATTGTTACGTGGGAAAGGCCATTAATATTGTTGAGAAATGAGCGATCAGACGGCGGATTTGTGATTACATAAAGGTGCGGTTCTATTAGTAAAAAGGAAGCACAATCACTTCTAAATTAAGAAGGTGATAAATTTGGAGAAATCGCAGAATTCTGTTTATGCTAATGTCATATTTTAGAGCACAGCTGTAATTTCTGCGCTGCTATTATACCGAATGGCTTTGAAAAGCTCAGTGTTTCAGGAGAGGCTTAAAAAGGGAAGTCAAGGACAAAGAGCGTCTCGAAATTGTGCTTGGGTTAAAATCCATCATGGAGCTGTGCCAAAATACTACACTATACGCAGGCTTCAGGAGCAGCAGCATCATACGTGTATTCCATATAATGATCCTAATGAAATGGGCAGAGCAGGGTAGTCCTTAAAAGGAAGACCCTCAGCGAACATTGTGTCCCCTTCCCATACAATCAAAGCAGCTGTAATAGGGCCCAAATAGAGCTATAGCTACAGATGGCAGATGGGGGGTTATCCAGGTACTATGACATCACTGTGTGTATTATCTCTGTACTGTGACATCACTGTGTGTATTATCTCTGTACTGTGACATCACTGTGTGTATTATCCCTGTACTATGACATCACTGTGTGTATTATCCCTGTACTGTGACATCACTGTGTGTATTATCTCTGTACTGTGACATCACTGTGTGTATTATCTCTGTACTGTGACATCACTGTGTGTATTATCTCTGTACTGTGACATCACTGTGTGTATTATCTCTGTACTGTGACATCACTGTGTATATAATCCCTGTACTGTGACATCACTGTGTGTATTATCTCTGTACTGTGACATCACTGTGTGTATTATCCTGTACTGTGACATCACTGTGTGTATTATCTCTGTACTGTGACATCACTATGTGTATTATCTCTGTACTGTGACATCACTGTGTGTATTATCCTGTACTGTGACATCACTGTGGATTATCCCTGTACTGTGACATCACTGTGTGTATTATCTCTGTATTGTGACATCACTGTGTGTATTATCCCTGTACTGTGACATCACTGTGTGTATTATCCCTGTACTGTGACATCACTGTGTGTATTATCCCTGCACTGTGACATCACTGTGTGTATTATCTCTGTACTATGACATGACTGTGTGTATTATCCCTGTACTGTGACATCACTGTGTGTATTATCCTGTACTGTGACATCACTGTGTGTATTATCCCTGTACTGTGACATCACTGTGTGTATTATCTCTGTACTGTGACATCACTGTGTATATAATCCCTGTACTGTGACATCACTGTGTGTATTATCTCTGTACTGTGACATCACTGTGTGTATTATCCTGTACTGTGACATCACTGTGTGTATTATCTCTGTACTGTGACATCACTGTGTGTATTATCTCTGTACTGTGACATCACTGTGTGTATTATCTCTGTACTGTGACATCACTGTGTATATAATCCCTGTACTGTGACATCACTGTGTGTATTATCTCTGTACTGTGACATCACTGTGTGTATTATCCTGTACTGTGACATCACTGTGTATATAATCCCTGTACTGTGACATCACTGTGTGTATTATCTCTGTACTGTGACATCACTGTGTGTATTATTCCTGTACTGTGACATCACTGTGTGTATTATCCCAATACTGTGACATCACTGTGTATATTATCCCTGTACTGTGACATCACTGTGTGTATTATCTCTGTACTGTGACATCACTGTGGATTATCCCTGTACTGTGACATCACTGTGTGTATTATCTCTGTATTGTGACATCACTGTGTGTATTATCCCTGTACTGTGACATCACTGTGTGTATTATCCCTGTACTGTGACATCACTGTGTGTATTATCCCTGCACTGTGACATCACTGTGTGTATTATCTCTGTACTATGACATGACTGTGTGTATTATCCCTGTACTGTGACATCACTGTGTGTATTATCCTGTACTGTGACATCACTGTGTGTATTATCCCTGTACTGTGACATCACTGTGTGTATTATCTCTGTACTGTGACATCACTGTGTATATAATCCCTGTACTGTGACATCACTGTGTGTATTATCTCTGTACTGTGACATCACTGTGTGTATTATCCTGTACTGTGACATCACTGTGTGTATTATCTCTGTACTGTGACATCACTGTGTGTATTATCTCTGTACTGTGACATCACTGTGTGTATTATCTCTGTACTGTGACATCACTGTGTATATAATCCCTGTACTGTGACATCACTGTGTGTATTATCTCTGTACTGTGACATCACTGTGTGTATTATCCTGTACTGTGACATCACTGTGTATATAATCCCTGTACTGTGACATCACTGTGTGTATTATCTCTGTACTGTGACATCACTGTGTGTATTATTCCTGTACTGTGACATCACTGTGTGTATTATCCCAATACTGTGACATCACTGTGTATATTATCCCTGTACTGTGACATCACTGTGTGTATTATCTCTGTACTGTGACATCACTGTGTATTATCCTGTACTGTGAAATCACTGTGTATATTATCCTGTACTGTGACATCACTGTGTATTATCCTGTACTGTGACATCACTGTGTGTATTATCCCTGTACTGTGACATCACTGTGTGTATTATCCCTGTACTGTGACATCACTGTGTGTATTATCCCTGTACTGTGACATCACTGTGTGTATTATCCTGTACTGTGACATCACTGTGTGTATTATCCTGTACTGTGACATCACTGTGTGTATTATCCCTGTACTGTGACATCACTGTGTGTATTATCCTGTACTGTGACATCACTGTGTGTATTATCCCTGTACTGTGACATCACTGTGTGTATTATCCCTGTACTGTGACATCACTGTGTGTATTATCCTGTACTGTGACATCACTGTGTGTATTATCCCTGTACTGTGACATCACTGTGTGTATTATCCCTGTACTGTGACATCACTGTGTGTATTATCTCTGTACTGTGACATCACTGTGTGTATTATCCCGGTACTGTGACATCACTGTGTGTATTATCCCTGTACTGTGACATCACTGTGTGTATTATCCCTGTACTGTGACATCACTGTGTGTATTATCTCTGTACTGTGACATCACTGTGTGTATTATCCCTGTATTGTGAAATCACTGTGTATATTATCCCTGTACTGTGACATCACTGTGTGTATTATCCCTGTACTGTGACATCACTGTGTGTATTATCCCTGTACTGTGACATCACTGTGTGTATTATCCCTGTACTGTGACATCACTGTGTGTATTATCCCTGTACTGTGACATCACTGTGTGTATTATCCCTGTACTGTGACATCACTGTGTGTATTATCCCTGTACTGTGACATCACTGTGTGTATTATCTCTGTACTGTGACATCACTGTGTGTATTATCCCTGTACTGTGACATCACTATGTGTATTAGCCCTGTATTGTGACATCACTGTGTGTATTATCTCTGTACTGTGACATCACTGTGTGTATTATCCCTGTACTGTGACATCACTGTGTGTATTATCTCTGTACTGTGACATCACTGTGTGTATTATCCCTGTACTGTGACATCACTATGTGTATTAGCCCTGTATTGTGACATCACTGTGTGTATTATCCCTGTACTGTGACATCACTGTGTGTATTATCCCTGTACTGTGACATCACTGTGTGTATTATCCTGTACTGTGACATCACTGTGTGTATTATCCCTGTACTGTGACATCGCTGTGTGTATTATCCCTGTACTGTGACATCACTGTGTGTATTATCCCTGTACTGTGGCATCACTGTGTGTATTATCCCTGTACTGTGACATCACTGTGTGTATTATCTCCGTACTGTGACATCACTGTGTGTATTATCTCTGTACTGTGACATCACTGTGTGTATTATCCCTGTACTGTGACATCACTATGTGTATTAGCCCTGTACTGTGACATCACTGTGTGTATTATCTCTGTACTGTGACATCACTGTGTGTACTATCCCTGTACTGTGACATCACTGTGTGTATTATCTCTGTTCTGTGACATCACTGTGTGTATTATCCTGTACTGTGACATCACTGTGTGTATTATCCCTGTACTGTGACATCGCTGTGTGTATTATCCCTGTACTGTGACATCACTGTGTGTATTATCCCTGTACTGTGGCATCACTGTGTGTATTATCCCTGTACTGTGACATCACTGTGTGTATTATCTCCGTACTGTGACATCACTGTGTGTATTATCTCTGTACTGTGACATCACTGTGTGTATTATCCCTGTACTGTGACATCACTATGTGTATTAGCCCTGTACTGTGACATCACTGTGTGTATTATCTCTGTACTGTGACATCACTGTGTGTACTATCCCTGTACTGTGACATCACTGTGTGTATTATCTCTGTTCTGTGACATCACTGTGTGTATTATCCCTGTACTGTGACATCACTGTGTATATTATCTCTGTACTGTGACATCACTGTGTGTATTATCCCTGTACTGTGACATCACTGTGTGTATTATCTCTGTACTGTGACATCACTGTGTGTATTATCCCTGTATTGTGAAATCACTGTGTATATTATCCCTGTACTGTGACATCACTGTGTGTATTATCCCTGTACTGTGACATCACTGTGTGTATTATCCCTGTACTGTGACATCACTGTGTGTATTATCCCTGTACTGTGACATCACTGTGTGCATTATCCCTGTACTGTGACATCACTGTGTGTATTATCTCTGTACTGTGACATCACTGTGTGTACTATCCCTGTACTGTGACATCACTATGTGTATTAGCCCTGTACTGTGACATCACTGTGTGTATTATCCCTGTACTGTGACATCACTATGTGTATTAGCCCTGTACTGTGACATCACTGTGTGTATTATCTCTGTACTGTGACATCACTGTGTGTACTATCCCTGTACTGTGACATCACTGTGTGTATTATCTCTGTTCTGTGACATCACTGTGTGTATTATCCCTGTACTGTGACATCACTGTGTATATTATCTCTGTACTGTGACATCACTGTGTGTATTATCCCTGTACTGTGACATCACTGTGTGTATTATCTCTGTACTGTGACATCACTGTGTGTATTATCCCTGTATTGTGAAATCACTGTGTATATTATCCCTGTACTGTGACATCACTGTGTGTATTATCCCTGTACTGTGACATCACTGTGTGTATTATCCCTGTACTGTGACATCACTGTGTGTATTATCCCTGTACTGTGACATCACTGTGTGCATTATCCCTGTACTGTGACATCACTGTGTGTATTATCTCTGTACTGTGACATCACTGTGTGTATTATCTCCGTACTGTGACATCACTGTGTGTATTATCTCTGTACTGTGACATCACTGTGTGTATTATCCCTGTACTGTGACATCACTATGTGTATTAGCCCTGTACTGTGACATCACTGTGTGTATTATCTCCGTACTGTGACATCACTGTGTGTACTATCCCTGTACTGTGACATCACTGTGTGTATTATCCCTGTTCTGTGACATCACTGTGTGTATTATCCCTGTACTGTGACATCACTGTGTGTATTATCCTGTACTGTGACATCACTGTGTGTATTATCCCTGTACTGTGACATCACTGTGTGTAATATCCCTGTACTGTGACATCACTGTGTGTATTATCCCTGTACTGTGACATCACTGTGTGTATTATCCTGTACTGTGACATCACTGTGTGTATTATCCCTGTACTGTGACATCACTGTGTGTACTATCCCTGTACTGTGACATCACTGTGTGTACTATCCCTGTACTGTGACATCACTGTGTGTATTATCTCTGTACTGTGACATCACTGTGTGTATTATCTCTGTACTGTGACATCACTGTGTGTATTATCCCTGTACTGTGACATCACTGTGTGTATTTTCCCTGTACTGTGACATCACTGTGTGTATTATCCCTGTACTGTGACATCACTGTGTGTATTATCTCTGTACTGTGACATCACTGTGTGTATTATCCCTGTACTGTGACATCACTGTGTGTATTATCCCTGTACTGTGACATCACTGTGTGTATTATCTCTGTACTGTGACATCACTGTGTGTACTATCCCTGTACTGTGACATCACTGTGTGTATTATCTCTGTTCTGTGACATCACTGTGTGTATTATCTCTGTACTGTGACATCACTGTGTGTATTATCCCTGTACTGTGACATCACTGTGTGTATTATCTCTGTACTGTGACATCACTGTGTGTATTATTCCTGTACTGTGACATCACTGTGTGTATTATCCTGTACTGTGACATCACTGGGTGTATTATCCCTGTACTGTGACATCACTGTGTGTATTATCCCTGTACTGTGACATCACTGTGTGTATTATCTCTGTACTGTGACATCACTGTGTGTATTATCTCTGTACTGTGACATCACTGTGTGTATTATCCCTGTACTGTGACATCACTGTGTGTATTATCTCTGTACTGTGACATCACTGTGTGTATTATCCCTGTACTGTGACATCACTGTGTGTATTATCCTGTACTGTGACATCACTGTGTGTATTATCCCTGTACTGTGACATCACTGTGTGTATTATCTCTGCACTGTGACATCACTGTGTGTATTATGCCTGTACTGTGACATCACTGTGTGTATTATCCCTGTACTGTGACATCACTGTGTGTATTATCCTGTGCTGTGACATCACTGTGTGTATTATCCCTGTATTGTGACATCACTGTGTGTATTATTCCTGTACTGTGACATCACTGTGTGTATTATCCTGTACTGTGAATCACTGGGTGTATTATCCCTGTACTGTGACATCACTGTGTGTATTATCCCTGTACTGTGACATCACTGTGTGTATTATCTCTGTACTGTGACATCACTGTGTGTATTATCCCTGTACTGTGACATCACTGTGTGTATTATCCCTGTACTGTGACATCACTGTGTGTATTATCCCTGTACTGTGACATCACTGTGTGTATTATCTCTGTACTGTGACATCACTGTGTGTATTATCCCTGTACTGTGACATCACTGTGTGTATTATCCCTGTACTGTGACATCACTGTGTGTATTATCCCTGTACTGTGACATCACTGTGTGTATTATCTCTGTACTGTGACATCACTGTGTGTATTATCCCTGTACTGTGACATCACTGTGTGTATTATCCCTGTACTGTGACATCACTCTGTGTATTGTAGTGTCCCAGTACACTGCTTCTTGCCATTACAGGAGTAGTTGTTGTATGCTATATAATGTAATGTTTCTCACAATGTACTAATACTGGGTATCACTATCTATTATATAATCTGTATTTCCTGTGTGCATACACTATGTTTATTGCCATGTACTACTCTGCCGCCACCTATGTTTCACTATATGTAGGTGCATGTGATATAAGAACCCAATCTCTCCATACACAGCACGAGCTTCTGCAGAAGTTTCTAGTAAGTTGTGGGTGGAGACTTTAGCCCCGCCTTCCTCTTAGCAGGAGAAAGGAAACCAGAGCAGCCATGTTCTAGAGCAGGGGTGCTCACACTTTGTCAGCATGTGAGCTACTTCATAACATGACCAAGCCCTAAGATCTACTACCCACTTCTTGTGGGTGGGGCCGGTGCGGTCATGTGGGCGGAGTTGGGAGTGTCTGCAGGTGGGGCTGGTCATGTGGGCGTGGCCAGGTGGATCGTCAGAGCAGGAGACAGCGGCGTTCTGTGGCCGCCCAGGCATCCCCGCTGTCTGCTTCTTCACAGTGCAGGCTGAGAGTTATCTCTGGACACTGGCAGGCTGGGGATGCGGCAGCCCCGCCTGCCAGTGTCCGTAGATGACTCTCAGCCTGCGCTGTGAACAAGCAGCACCCCGGCCCCCTCCATCCCTAAGAGTGGCCTGCAAGTGTCCGGAGTGCTTGTTCACAGTGCAGGCTGAGAGTTGACTCTCAGCCTGCACTGTGAACAAGCAGACACCGGGGATCCCTGGTTGCATCCAGTGATTGACCCATACGTCCATTGCGATCGACCAGTAGATCGCGATCGACGTATTGGGCACCCCTGTTCTAGAGAGGGTAGTGTGTGAGGTAACAGCACCTGCTGCTACTCCAACTCCAGGCAGGATTTTCAGATTACTCCTGCCAAACTCTAGGAGCTACATGGTGAATCTCCCAGCCCATGTAAGATAAAGAGTCTCCTAGGACCATTCACCAGTCCATACAGAGGGGATAACAGCCATACTTCTACTGCCTCCAAGAAGGAGAGAACCTGACAGAAAAGAGCAGCTAGAAAGGAGCCTTTCTGCATTCCTGGACCTAAAGAAGGCCTCCGGTCAAGTTCAGTGCTCCGTGGTTTTCAGGCTACATGTATTAGGTCTGTGTCCGGCTATCGGATACCGCGGCCCAGTAACCGTGAGTAACTACCTATACCCTAAATTAGTCACCCGCCGGGAGCCAACCGGTGAAGATCCTTCTTCTGTAGCTATAACCTGGACTGTGTCTCCTCAATACTCTAAATACCAAATCTGAGGAAAGTTGTGTCAGCATCAGCCATTACCTGTCAGCTTACAAGGGAATCCTGCATCACATGCACCCGCTGTATTGTACATGAGACTGTATCACTGTGAGGTATGGCGGCACTATATCATTCATTTTTCACGTGCTCCCACACAGTATAATCCTCCTACAGTCACCTGTAAATTATATGTCCCCCCTCTATCTTTCCCCCAGTTTCATATACACCCTTCATCTGCCCCCAGTTTCATGTCCCCCCTCCATCTCTGCCCCCAGTTTCATGTCCCCCCATCTCTGCCCCCAGTTTCATGTCCCCCCTCCATCTCTGCCCCAGTTTCATGTCCCCCCTACATCTCTGCCCCTAGTTTCATGTCCCCCCTCCATCTCTGCCCCCAGATTCATGTCCCCCATCTCTGCCCCCAGATTCATGTCCCCTGTGACAGCTCCTTGCTTTAGCCGTGTATGTGTTTAACTCAGATCTGCCGCTCCCCGTTGTTCTCGCTCCTCTTCTCTCTACTTCACATGCCTGCAGAGCGTCGTGCGTGCCCCCGCCTCCCAAGGCTAGTGTTACAGATGCTGGGAGAAGGCAGGTCTTGTGGCTTAGAGGAGTGTGGGCGGGTATTGGGAGGGGAGACATGAGTGATGCACTCACATCTCGCTGCCCAAAAATTAAAACGTTTAATTTTTGGACTCCATGCTGTGTAGTGAATAAAATCGTTTTTAAAATCCGATCTTCGATCATCAAAAAATCCCATTGACTTGCAATAGGATCGGGTTCAGATGGAAAATGATCGGAAATCGGATTTTAAAAATGATCCTGAAATCTCAAGATCGGCTCAACCCTACTCATCAATATCTTAGTATTGGTTGATGGATCAGACATTTAGTGACCTGATATATGACTTTTTCTAAGATTCGGTCATCAATATTATAGTCCAGGATAGCTTCTTTAATGATATATAAGATTGTTTAATGCTTACTGTATAATATGCTTTATTAAGTTTTTACTTGCAATACCACTCCTGGCCAGATGGTGTGCTGTTCAGTGAAAGCATATCTATGATCAATGATGGCCAGAAAGGTATTTTTGTATCACTTGCCAACTGGTGGTTAGAATATATACACTGATTTTTCTTGTACAGCAGGAAAGTAAGGCTAATGCAGAGCAACAAATAATAATTTGATAAGACACATTTATCTCCGCTGTTTTTGTTACTTTGAGGTCCATATTTCTCTTAACCCCTGTATTTTTTGCAGAAAAGAAATTGATACTAAATGCTTTATTATCTGAAGAGTGAGCAGTGATTCAGTAAACCACAGCTTTGTCAGACCCTTTCCCTGACCCGTGGAATCTGTACATTTTCTATCCCCACTCTAGAAAACATTTTAGCACACCGACTGTTCTTTCTGCAACCCGCGGTTGGTCTTGTATTCTCTTCCTGAAAGTGTAGCCGGTCGTACCTAAAAGGATTTCCTATTGATTGGAAAGTGAGGTTTTCAGCAGGACTCCAAGTGCCTTAAAACTGAGTTAACTGAGAAGGTGCACTTACTTTCTTGCATTTAAAAAAAAAAAGCCAACATTTCATGCCACCTTCCATCTGAACTCCGGAGATACGTGAAGTTCTTCATGCAACTAATAGCCATGAAAAACTGCTGGAAATAAATACTCTATATATAGACGCAACAAACAGAATATAAAATCGGGAGTTTAAGAGATGGTTGTTGTTTCCGAGTCAAGTGAAGATCTTGGAAAAAGATGCAAAGACCTAAAGTGGTCACATATGAAGAACGTAGAGAGTAGAGATGAGCGAACACTATTCAGAACAGCCGTTCCGAATAGCACGCTCCCATAGAAATGAATGGAAGCGGCCGGCATGCAGACTTTGCCAGCAGACGGTCGCTTAACCCCCCGCCTGCCGGCTACGTCCATTCATTTCTATGGGATCGTGCTATTTGAAACGGCTGTTTCGAATAGTGTTCACTCATCTCTAGTAGAGAGGTATCCAAGATTGGAGGAAGGGTCTGTTCCTTATGAAGTTGTTTTTTTTACAGAAATGGCGCCACTCTTGTCAATAAGTTGTGTTTGCTTTTGCAGCAATTGCCCACAAACCTGAATAAGGATGAGTTGCAATACCGGACAAAACCCATGAACAAATGTGGCGCTGTTTCTAAAAATAAAAAAGTTCTATTTTTATAATCGGGGATAGCTCTTGAAAGTAAAGTCTTAAACTGGATTGTTTTTGTGGTGAATAGAGATGGGTGAACCTCATGACTAGGGTTGAGCCGATCTTGACTTTTCAGGATCGATTTTGAAATCTGATTTCTGATCATTTTTCATTCGAACTCGATCTCGATCCCAATTCCGATCCCAATGCAAGTCAATGGGATTTTTTTACTAATCGGAGATCGGATTTTAAAAACAATCCTATTCACTATACAGCATGGAATCTAACAATTGAACGCTTTAATTGTTAGAATCCACGCTGTGTAGTGATTTTTTTAAATCACTAAGTAGCCAGAGGATTTTTTTTTAATCCTCTGGCTACTTAGCCCCCCCTGGTGTCCATTTACCTGTAGAGATGGCTGGTCCGGTGCCCGATGTTCTCGTTCTTCTTCGCCTCGCTGCCCCCTGCCTTCCAGGTTAGGAGAGAGTGGGCCTGCCCCACACTCTCCTAAGCAACAAGCCCCGTCTTCTTACTAGCTCTTTAACACTAATCTGGGAGGCGGGGGCAGCGAGGCGAAGAAGACCGAGAACATTGGGCACCGGACCAGCCATCTCTGCAGGTAAGTAGCTACTAGAGATGTTAGCTAGTCTCCCATTAGAATGAATGGACCCAGCTGGCGCGCAGGGGGTTAAGGCTGTGTGCCGGCTGCTTCCATTCATTCCTATGGAACCGCAGCGAGCCTTCACACTGAGTATACACTCCGCTCAGAATGAGCGGAACGTATACTCAGTGTGAAGGCTAACATTGTTAGCTTTTCCCACAATTCTTGGCCAGTAGCAAAGCATTGTGGGAAATAATCACCGATCTCGATCCCACCTAAAAAGATCGTGTTTGGAAATCCGATTGCGATCGTGAAACTTTCTCAATCACGATCGCTCAACCCTACTCATGAGATATGTTTTGCAAATATTCATGAGGATTGCCCAGCAGTTTTATTTACTCTGTTAACCAAAACCATGTTTATTAAGTGTTTTTAATGAGTGGAGGTCCAGAGGAGGTGATATAAAAAAAAAAAATAATTTTAAATGTTGATATTCACCTTCCCTCGTGTCTCCTGGACACCGCGGTGCAATCCAATGCATGTTCTCCGATGTCTTCATCCTCTTCTATGACATAATGAACTGACTATATCTGTGATTGGACCTCAGCAGTCACATGGAACACGTAGATGCCATGATGCTTCTGCTTCATAACGTTGGTGTAAATCAGGTGACTACTGATGCCCAATGGCTAGGAGCCCTGGAGATATTATCTAAGATATCAGTGTTGTTATTTTACCGCACCTCCAGTGGGCCTCCACTTATTATACTTCAGGGTTTGAAGAGACCACAGAACATAGTAGTTGTTAATAGATGGTGAAACCAAAATAATCCTGGGTTCGATGGAAATGGACCTTCAAGTGTGAGAAGATCCTTATGAAGCTGCACCAATGGCTGAGAGAAGAAGAAACTATGGGCAGTATGTGATGGTGGGGGCTATAGGAAGCAGATTAGGTGAGAGGTAGAGGAGACATTTTGACAGAAGTGGTAGAGACGAAGAACAGAGGCTTGAGACTATGAGGTCATATTGTAGTTCACAATAGTATGTACAGAAAGCATAGAGAGATATCTTTCTTGCACAACAATCCATGCTAGAAAAAAAAGATCTCACACTGTGATGAAGTGATTTATTGAAAAAAGCAGGATAAGGAAAGCCACCAGTTTTCTGGCATAGATGTGTGATAATGTGGCTCCATTTCTTGTGTCATACTTGTGCCACATCTAACATTCTGCACCAAGCTCACCACCTTCTGCCAATATGGTGGAGAGTCTTACAAATTTAAACCAAATCTGAGCCATTTCCTGACTGGTGTAGACTTCCAATCTGGCACATACCTGATCTACTAAGGGATAGTTCACACGGGGGTAAGGAGGTGGATTTTGCCTCAAAATCCGCCTCCATACAATGGTGGTCTATGGAGACTAGAGATGAGCGAACAGTAAAATATTCATTATTCGTTTCGAATAGCCGCTCAATATTCGACTATTCGAATGAATATCGAACCCTATTATAGTCTATGGGGAAAAATGCTTATTTTTAGGGGAACCCATAATTTGACTCAGGAGGGTCACCAAGTCCACTATGACACCTCAGCAAATGATGCCAACATCTCTGCAATGCAACTGGGACAGCAGGGGAAGCATGCCTGGGGGCATCTAACAAGCTCAAGTCACAGTTTTACCCCACCATCACAGCCTATCAACTACACACTTTCCACACTCAAAAAACCTCTATCATAGTGGTATTCCTGCTATTTTGTGTGGGGACACCCCTAACAAAAGCTGGTTTGCATGTATATAGCAACAAGTAACTGTTCTGTATCCCTGTTTTCCACCATCCGTGGAAAGCTGGACTCCTCTCCCTGCAGTGTATAGCTCTGAGAAGAGCTGTTGTTGTTCTTCGGTTTTTCCCTGCCTATCTGAAGCTAATCGCTATCTAGCCTTCAGCAGATATGTCTCTCTCCCTATCTCTGATCGCAAATCTGACGAATATGGCCGTTCTTATGAATGGGAGGTCACATGTTTTCGGCAGCCAATGTGTTTTTTCAATTTTTTTTCGATGCCTCCGTTGTTGTAGTTCCTGTCCCACCTCCCCTGCACAGTTATTGGTGCAAAAAACATGCCAGGGAAGGTGGGAGGGGATACAAATTTTTACTGCGCATGTCGCGTGGTATTTGATTGGGAACGAATACCTCGAACGGCCTGATATTCGATCGAATACCTATTCGATCGAACGGTGTTCGCTCATCTCTAATGGAGACCACTTGCGTTCTTTTTTCCACTAGCGGCATGTTGCCGCTAGTGGAAAAAGAAGCGAGCTGCCCTTTCTTCAGCGAGCCGCGGCTTCCGCTTGGCGGCAGCAACCTCCGGATTCAGCATATTCATTTGAGCCGCTCCCCGGGTCACTCTCGGTGCCAAAATCCGCCCCACCACCCCCCATGTGAAGGAGCCGTAAGAGGCCGGAGATTCTTCATAAATCAGCCTAGCCTTGTACCTGTTGGGGCCTTTGTTAAGACCAGTGTACAAAATGCCAGTCCTAGTAAATCTGCCCCAGTGTGTCAAAAAACAAAGTCCCTAGAGTTCCCACTTGAGTTAAGACGTTATTGAAAGGAAGTTTGGTCAAGCGATGGGGTCTACTCACCCATTTCATAGTCAAATGTATCATCACCCTGGTAGTGACCAACTCATTTCATGCTCATGACTAACCATTAAAAATTAGCGCGTTACCTTTATAAGGGAGGCTTCATATCTGACCTGCGAGAGACGTAACTGGAAAATGCTACAGGCACATTATGTGAGACAGCTGTCGGCAGCTGATTGTTTTGTCACCTTCATGTCCCCTCAGGATTAACAAATTGACTTTGATGTATCTGACAGATCTTGTTTTGGTTGCTGTTTCGACCTGTTTATTTCTTATATGAATAATAAATGTAATTTTTCTTATTGAAGCCAATGATCTCTGACTCACTGACCTTCAATTTCATGACTGTGTGCCGAGGAAATGGCTTTCGTCTAATGGGTTTCCCATTTTTCTTGTATATCGTAATTACAGACATTGCTCCCCCAACCTTTTAGTCAACGCACGAAAATAAAGATGTCAAAATATACCGTCCATAACAAAAATAGATATTAAGCACAAAACAATGAGACTGGGACTCAGACTTACAGTAGGGCAAGAGAACCTTGCACTGAAAAAGGCCCTTCATGAAGCCACATCTACAGTATATGCAGGAAGACCCATTCAGGCCATCCCAATTTATAAGAAGAGCCCCTTGATAGTATGCCCATCATAAAGACTCCCCCTGCAGGGACCATAGTGATCAACTGTAGAAAAACATGTCACTAAGTGGACATTACTCATTTCTAGAGATGAGCGAATAGTGTTCGAAACTCTAGTTACGAATACCTCGCTCCCATAGGAATGAATGGAAGTGGCCGAAAACCAAGGGGTTAAAGGGGTTGTCCCATCACAAGGATCCTATCTATACTGGTAGTTTATGTGGATTTAAGACTTTTCCTAAATGCATTGCTTTATCAAAACTGCTTTGTTTGGCCGCTATCTTAATTTATTCACTTCATTGTTTACACTCCGTTTCTATGACGCTTGGGATTATCTGCTCATTTGTCAAGTGATGTAGCTGCCTGCTCTCAGGGCGGGAAGGAGGGGCTGGGAGCAGCTCTGAGCTGTTTGTGTCTGATAAGTAGCAGAGCTTCTCAGATAGGGGAGGTGAGAGCTCTTATCAGTGGTTTAATTGAATTTGGCTGATAAGGGCTGAGATAGGGAGTCTGTTACCTCTGTATGTAATGCAAACTGACTCAAATCCAGCTCTGCTACATCAGCTTCACACTGTGGTAATTCATTTACAACCAATCCCGTGCAAGTGAAACCCTGCCCACCAATGTGCTGAGAAAAGCAGGAAGTGAAGAGAGCACAGCAGCCTGCAGGTTAGTGAACAAGCATCATGGGAATACCCCTTTAAGCGCCGGCTGCTTCCATTCATTCCTATGGAGTGAAGTATTCGAAACTAGAGTTTTGCATACTATTCGCTTATCTCTAATCATTTCGCCTACCATGAGGCAAAATGAGACTGTCGTCTTAGGTAGCAGCTCCTGGCAAAATGAGACTGTCGCCTTAGGTAGCAGCTCCTGGCAAAATGAGACTGTCGCTTTAGGTAGCAGCTCCTGGCAAAAACTGGGGGCAGCAAGTTCCAACATTATGTCCTGATGCTGAAATACACTGAGATGTTACATGTTTGTGTTCTTCAGCATTAGGACATACTGTGCAGCACACCGTAGAGGACAATGGACATGGAACAGGGAAGGCTGCATAAAATATCAGCTGATACCTGTTGGAATAATCCAATAGATAGAGGCCAACAAAGGGGGAAATAGTATGTGGTTGTCCAAAAAAGTGGCCAATATGTTTTGTAGGACAAAAGAAGGGGGCAATAATTTGTGTGAGGGCCAAAAGAAGAGACCAGTACTATTAGTATTATACAGATGTAGCAGTGTTAACCCAAACTTCTGCAATAGGTTACACTGCCAAAGCAATTTACCATAACATAGAAGACAATGTAAAGCCATTAAAAATGTTATTCTAATGGTTGTACATAGGTTTCTGTTGTCTTCCATGGTAAGATATCACGCTGAAGCAATTTAACCAATTGCAGAAGTTTGGGTTAACTCTGCTACATCTATATGTGGGGGCCAATAAAGGGGGTAATATCCTGTATGGGAGCTAGTAAAGGGGGAAATATACTGTATGAGGGCCAATAAAGGGGGTAATATACTCTAGGGCAGTGATGGCGAACCTTTTAGTGACCGAGTGCCCAAACTGTAACCCAAAACCTACTAAATTTTCACAGAGTGCCAACACGGCAATTTAAACTTAATACTCTGCGGATTCTCAATTGCGGACAGTTACGGACCACAAATTGCAGTCATGTGAATGGGGCTTTACAGAGCGTTCAATAATACAAACAACTGTATTGAAATGTAAAGCTTTCTGCATTTTGTACTTTGAACAATTAATTTTCCCTATTTACATTGCATTGGATCTGTGTTATAGTGCAATGTTATTACATGCTCTGCAGTGCCCCCCCCACAGTATTATATGCTGCACAGTAGGTCCACCACACAGTATTATACGCTCCATAGTAGCCTTCCACAAGATTATATTCTCCACAGTGGTACCCACACACAGTATTATATGCTTAGAAATATGCCCCCCAATATTATATGCTCCTCAGTACGCTCCCTCCCACACACAGTATTATACGCTCCTCAATACACATCTTTCCCGTCTTATATGCTCCTCCGTATGTATCCCCTCACTATTATATAATCTTTAATATACCCTCCAGTATTATAAGCTCTTTAGTACGCCCCCACAGTATTATATGCTCTTTAATACGAACCCCCCAGGTTTATAAGCTCTTTAATACGCCCCCCCTCTTCAGTGTCATATACATACACACACACACACACACACACACCGTCACCCACATTCAGCCACAGACAGTCAGGGGCAATGAAGGGGCTAATGTACTGTATAAGGGTTAGTAAAGGGGGTAATATACTGTTTGTGCCAATAAAGAGGGCAATATACTGTATGGGAGCCAGTAACAGGGGTAATATTTTCTTCCTGCATCCTCACCTCTGACTGCCCTCACACAGAGGCAAGTATTAATTTCCCAGTCCCCTACCAATTGTACCCACAGAATAATATTAAGGCAACATGACGACTTTGATCATGACTCCCGTCACATGACCAAAGAACACCAGATATCCCTGTGACTCCTTAACTAATGTAAGTGAATGGAGTTGTATTGTAACCAATTGTGTGCATGTCCACCACTTCTAACCTCATTGCAATGAATGGAATTCCTGTCCACACATGGCTGGTCACATGACACGGCAAAGGACCAGACCAAAAAAAAAAACCAGATAAATGACAGCGGAGATGTGAACAGATCGTTAGGACTACAATTACTCAGGGCAAATGGCCACTTGCCCTGACCAAAACTGATTGAGTTATCTCCACCACTCTGATGCTGTCCCCCTTTCACTGCACGTCCCCAAAGTTGCATCACTGGAAGGTGCCAACATTGAGGCAAATTTGCCATTACTGTCTAAAACTAATGGGGAATTATACTGGGGAGGGGGTTACTAAGTAGCATACTGTGAGGAGGTACACTAATAGGGCATTATACCGTGCAGGGGCACTAATGTCTAGGACTAGTACCCCCATTTGATAATGCTCCTTAGTACCCCCCACACAAACTGCACATTAGTGCCTGTAAACACTGTATAAAACTCCTTAATGCCCCCACGCACAGTATAATGCTTCTTAGTGCCCCCGCACAGTATAATGCCTCATCCGTTGCCCTCTACACGGTATATTGCCACGTTAATCGTCCCTACCCACAGGATAATGCCACGTTAGTGCCACTCACATACAGTATAATGCAACATTAAGAAATATTTTGTTTTCCTAATTTTTCTTCTCTTAAACTAGGGTGCAGTCTTAAAGTCAGACTCGTCTTGTTATCCGAAAAAAATGTAAACAGTGGATATGTTCAGTTCAGTACCCCTGACATAGACCAGGCTCCCCTCACTCTCGATTGTCTTGGGTAGCTCCATCTTCTGACAACTGCCCTTGTGATGGTCCTTGTTTGTGGGTCCCCAGCAGCTCTCCGCCACTTACCCTCCATTTTTTTCACCGAGACTCATCGATGTTCCTCACTTACAGTGCTACAAAGAAATGAGGACAAAATCAGTCTGGTGGCAAAAGGCTAAATCTATTCTTCTGTTTACCAAAGAAGCAGCGAATTGTTGAGAAGAATTAGCCGTGTGACATATTGATTTTCATCCGAGGGGCACGTCCTGTCTGCTCGCTGTACAGTCTGGAGACTCGGGCTCCTGCAGCACTCTCTGCTGAGAGGAAATGATACAGTTCTGTGTACACAGCTCCAATTTTGCCTAATGGCTGCCTGCGTGCTACCGTTATATCAGTCACACAGCTATTCCCCCCTGTATCTTCACATCTTCAGCTTCCCAGCACTAAAGAAATTGGTGAAAAATGTGATTGCCCTAGAGGTGCGTCTTAAGATCAGAGAGAAGTGGCTTTAAGAGTGAGGCCGTAACATGGGCACATCACTTCTGTGTGTTTATTTCTAATGTTTCCTCTGCATGGAGAGATGAAATACGCCGCCGTACGGTCCCACTTGTATTGTACTGCCGAGCTGGTGGCACAGGCTGTCACTACTCTTTAATTTCTTCATTACTTTCATGATGCCGAGTGTGTTTTCTGTAACTAAACCAACCCCCAGCTGGTGGCCCCCAAAGGCAACGCTATACCCCCTCCTCCTGTGCCTCATTTATATTCTGCCTATACATTTGGAGGTACTTGGGCTAATGGTAGAGGGGATTTCACTATGTACATTTCATCATGAACAATTCCCTAACATATGGTTAATAATGAATTACGCCAACTTCAAGCAGGGCTAATCCAATAACTGGTAGGAAGTCTAAGTGCCTAATGGAACCCAAAAATCCTATCAGCTATATACCTCTATTTACTACAGCCATGGCAACCATCCATTGGTGCCCAGTCAACTCTCTCAGGTATCTTCCAACCTCCTGGGTGACATCATCATTCCTAGGGGACTGTTGATTCTTATATTTGGGCATCAACAACCATGTAGGGCATATCAATATGATAATGCTTTGATGGAAGACCCAGCGCTGCACCTCCCATGAGGCGACCTGAAGCGACCGCTTCAGGCGGCGCTATGCCAGGGCCCAGGGAGGGCGGCATTTTTGCTTACCGAAGCCAGTCCAGGACAAGCTGTCCTGGACTGGCTTAGCACCGAGCGGTGGATTGGGGAGGTCGCTGGAGCAGCACTGCTCCAGCGGCCTCCCCTCACGCTCAGGCAAAGAGCAGGTCCTCTCCCTGCCTGCTCTCTGCCTGCGAACGACGGTAAGCCATGCCCCCTTCACTCTGCCACGCCCCCTCCACTCCGCCCCCTATTCCCGGGGGGGTGGCGGCTTTCTGTCGTCCGCCTCGGGCGGCAAAAAAGGAAGGTTCACCCCTGGGAAGACCTCAAAGACCTTAGTAGTCCCCAGGGCTGCTGTCACCACTCCGGAGACTGGAAGATGCCGGGAAAGAGCACCAAACATCAGCTTAAGGCCCAATAGTGCAATTCATTCTTGGCGGCCCACTGCACAGATAAATAGAAATTTACTTGCCTCCTATTTTTTCAGTATTAGGCCTCATGCACACAACCGAGTGGGTGCAGTTTTAAATAAAAAAAATTATTGTCATCCCCTTTAATAAGCACAATATTTTAACCCCATATTTAAGGTTGGAGTCAAATTTTATTTCTGCTGCCATTTTCTTGATGAACAGGGCTCTACTCTTCACCATCAATTTAATGAGAGTCACAAAAACCTAAGAAATCATTTCCAGCAATACTAAAAGCTTTTGTACAGCTTGTGCCAGGCGTATCCTGATCTCTATCCATTGTGAAAGATGGGTAAGGATGTCTAGTGCCAATTCTAATGTAGTGTGTAGAGTGCCCGCTCCAAAAATACAGGAAACAATCTACGGTCAAGACTAACATCTACACCTAAGAACCAAATCCAAATGGGCCGTCTAGTTTAACCCATCACATCCTGGCTCTATGCCTATCACTAACAGCCTTATTTATCACCATGAGTGTACAATTGGTAACAATTTTAAAGGGTTTGTCAAAAATGAGAAAAATGTGTCTTTTGTCCATGGGCTGTTTGGTATTTCAATTCAACTTAATTCACTTGCAGTACTGCACATGAAGCAGGGTGGCGCTGGTTCTGGCCAAAAAGCTAAACCTTCTTTTATATCTCATAAGCATTTTTAAAGTGTTTGAATTAAAGCGAGACTGTTCCTATAATCCTGATGGCAGACTCCTTCTAAAAGTTTCCTTGACATCTGATTCCTCCTAGTTCTAGTAGTATAATGTGTGTCTTCCTTTTTTCTTTATATAAGAGATTGCATTTGATTTAGACTACCCTACCTACATGATGGTACTATGTGTCCTTTGGTAGTCTACGAACCTACAAGTATCTGCTAGTCAGGAACAGGATCCAGACACAGATCAAGACTAGAACCAGAAGATACCAGGATCATTGACCAAGGGAAGACCTCAAGCTTGAGAAGTCAGAAACAGGGTCCGGACACAGAGCAAGACTGGAAACAGAAGATACCAAGATCATTGACAAGGGAAGACCTCAAACTCGAGAAGTCAGAAACAGGGTCTGGACACAGACCAAGACTGGAAACAGAAGATACCAGGATCATTGACCAAGGGAAGACCTCAAACTCGAGAAGTCAGAAACAGGATCCGGACACAGACCAAGACTAGAAACAGAAGATACCAGGATCATTGACCAAGGGAAGACCTCAAACTCGAGAAGTCAGAAACAGGATCCGGACACAGACCAAGACTAGAACCAGAAGATACCAGGATCATTGACCAAGGGAAGACCTCAAACTCGAGAAGTCAGAAACAGGATCCGGACACAGACCAAGACTGGAAACAGAAGATACCAGGATCATTGACCAAGGGAAAACCTCAAACTCGAGAAGTCAGAAACAGGATCCGGACACAGGCCAAGACTAGAACCAGTAGATACCAGGATCATTGAACAAGGGAAGACCTCAAACTCGAGAAGTCAGAAACAGGATCCGGACACAGACCAAGACTGGAAACAGAAGATACCAGGATCATTGACCAAGGGAAAACCTCAAACTCGAGAAGTCAGAAACAGGGTCCGGACACAGGCCAAGACTAGAACCAGTAGATACCAGGATCATTGACCAAGGAAATACCTCAAACTCGAGAAGTCAGAAACAGGGTCCGGACACAGACCAAGACTGGAAACGTAAGTTACCAGGATCATTGACAAGAGAAGACCTCAAACTCGAGAAGTCAGAAACAGGGTCCGGACACAGACCAAGACTGGAAACAGGAGATACCAGGATCATTGACAAGGGGCAGACCTCAAACTCAGAGAAGTCAGGGACAGGGTCCAGACACAGACCAGTATCTGAACCATGAGATACCAGAAGCAGGAAAGTATCAGAATGAGAAGTTACCAGAAGGAATTTTGAAAGAGCTAAATCACGTTACAGGACCAAGGTCATAGCAGCAGGGCTGGAATGTGATCACAGCAACAGGACTGGTATATGGTCACCATAGCAGGACTGATGCATTTAACAAAACAGGTCTCGTGTTGTTACCGTATCAGGACAGGTAGATCATATTGACTAAGCAGGACTGAAGCTTTGCACTGTACTAGAACTAGGGGACAGTAACTATAGCAGGACTGAAGTGTAGTCACCAATGTAGCCAAGGGTCAGCAGGAAACAAACATAGTAAGCAAGGAGTATAGTCACCGATAATTATGTTGTACCACAAATCCCAGCAACATGTAAAACAGACAAACTAGAAACATACTTGGAACAAGGACTTTGGAAAAAGCGAAAACAGTATGGCCGGACAGGTCCATTTAAGAACACGCCGAGGATAGTGCATCAATCCACAGGCAATGACTGCTCCAGGAGACAGGGCTTAAATAACAGAACTCATCAAAGGCAGACAATGGGAGAGCATGATGGTGCATAGCATTATAGCCCAGACCCCGGAGAGGGTGCTACATAAATTCACTGGAGAAGTTGAGATTGGCTGAACCATTGCTCCAAATAGATCATTTACAGATTAGCAAAAATGGTGATATCTAGTCAATAGCGGCCCAAATTCACAAGGAGAAAACTAAATTTGATTCAGTTGACCCTAACTTATCTATCTAAAGGCTGAGATGATGTGATGGGTTCTAGTTACCGACTCCCTATGCTTCCCTTTTACAGGTTACCTAACTACAGACTTGAGCAACTTGAGCATGAGTAGTAGAATTGGGCAAACCGCTCAAGTTTTTTTTTGTTTGTTTGGGTGGTTTGGTCCAAAGATTTGTTTTCGGGTCAAACAAAATCAGGGAAGACCTCAAATTCGAGAATTCAGGAACAGGGTCCGTACACAGACCAAGACTGGAACCAGAAGATTCCAGGATAATTGACCAATAAGGGCGGTTCAGCCCTTTTGTTTTTTTTTTGTTTTTTTTCCTACTACGGCGTTTCGCCATACGGGTAAAATATATTCATAGGGTTGTAGACCAGGCATTTTTGGACACAGGGATATCTAATGTGTATGTGCTTCATGGTCATTTTTTACTTTTACATGTATTTAGGGAAAGATAGGGGTGATTTACATTTTTAATTCTTTTATTTTTTTTTCCTTTTTTTTTTCTTGTTTTATTCTGTATTTATTAGACTCCCTAGGGGTTTTGAACCTCAAGGTATCCGATCACTAATGCAATACAATGCAAAGCTAATGCATTGCAAAACACTGGCCCTTCTATTACAGGCTGCATAGAGAAGCTTGTAATATACAGTCCTATGAAAAAGTTTGGGCACCCCTATTAATCTTAATCATTTTTAGTTCTAAATATATTGGTGTTTGCAACAGCCATTTCAGTTTGATATATCTAATAACTGATGGACACAGTAATATTTCAGGATTGAAATGAGGTTTATTGTACTAACAGAAAATGTGCAATATGTATTAAACCAAAATTTGACCGGTGTAAAAGTATGGGCACCTCAACAGAAAAGTGACATTAAAATTTAGTAGATCCTCCTTTTGCAAAGATAACAGCCTCTAGTCGCTTCCTGTAGCTTTTAATCAGTTCCTGGATCCTGGATGAAGGTATTTTGGACCATTCCTCTTTACAAAACAATTCAAGTTCAGTTAAGTTTGATCGTCGCTGAGCATGGACAGCCCACTCCCAAATGATCTGAAAACAAAGATTGTTCAACATAGTTGTTCAGGGGAAGGATACAAAAAGTTGTCTCAGAGACTTAACCTGTCAATTTCCACTGTGAGGAACATAGTGAGGAAATGGAAGACCACAGGGACAGTTCTTGTTAAGCCCAGAAGTGGCAGGCCAAGAAAAATATCAGAAAGGCAGAGAAGAATGGTGAGAACAGTCAAGGACAATCCACAGACCACCTCCAAAGAGCTGCAGCCTCATCTTGCTGCAGATGGTGTCACTGTGCATCGGTCAACAATACAGCGCACTTTGCACAAGGAGAAGCTGTATGGGAGAGTGATGAGAAAAAAGCCGTTTCTGCAAGCACGCCACAAACAGAGTCGCCTGAGGTATGTAAAAGCACATTTGGACAAGCCAGCTTCATTTTGGAAGAAGGTCCTGTGGACTGATGAAACAAAGATTGAGTTGTTTGGTCATACAAAAAGGCATTATGCATGGCGTCCAAAAAATAACAGCATTCCAAGAAAAACACATGCTACCCACTGCAAAATTTGGTGGAGGTTCCATCATGCTTTGGGGCTGTGTGGCCAATGCCGGCAACGGGAATCTTGTTAAAGTTGAGAGTCGCATGGATTCCACTCAGTATCAGCAGATTCTTGAGAATAATGTTCAAGAATCAGTGATGAAGTTGAAGTTACGCCGGGGATGGATATTTCAGCAAGACAATGATCCAAAACACCGCTCCAAATCAACTCAGGCATTCATGCAGAGGAACAATTACAATGTTCTGGAATGGCCATCCCAGTCCCCAGACCTGAATATCATTGAACATCTGTGGGATGATTTGAAGTGGGCTGTCCATGCTCGGCGACCATCTAACTTAACTGAACTTGAATTGTTTCGAAAGAGGAATGGTCCAAAATACCTTCATCCAGGATCCAGGAACTGATTAAAAGCTACAGGAAGCGACTAGAGGCTGTTATCTTTGCAAAAGGAGGATCTACTAAATATTAATGCCACTTTTCTGTTGAGGTGCCCATACTTTTGCACCAGTCAAATTTTGGTTTAATGCATATTGCACATTTTCTGTTAGTACAATAAACCTCATTTCAATCCTGAAATATTACTGTGTCCATCAGTTATTAGATATATCAAACTGAAATGGCTGCTGCAAACACCAAAATATTTAGAACTAAAAATGATTAAGATTAATAGGGGTGCCCAAACTTTTTCATAGGACTGTAAATATATGCAGGACAAGCCTAGGAGTCTTCAATCGGCATGTCAACGCATCGCTGGCCCCAGATCTTGTTCCAGGTGCTGAAGATCCGTCCCAAAGTGGTGGTGCCCTGGGAAAAATAGCTTCTCGGTCAGCTTTGACCAAAGCGTCGGTGGCCTTATTGCCCGTAATCAGTGCAAACAGTTATCGCAGGCATTAGTGCCAGGACTATGTTTAAATACCTAACATCTGCTGTAATAGTACGGCGGATGTTGGGAAGGGGTTAACCACTCACTTTTATGCATTTTAACACTTAAAACACTCCAAGAATTACCCTTTTTGGGGGAAAATATGGTTGCCCATGGGGTTTTTTATACACACGGTAGATATATTGCAAAAGCAATGGTTTTATGTAAAAATTAGTTTTGATGTTTAAGTGCAAGAACAATTTCTGCCATACTATCAGCGCGCCTTCCAGTTGAAAAGTAATAAAGTGAGTGCCGAAAAAGCCTCCAAAAATGAATTCTTTATGTATGTACATTTACAGGATTTCGAGAAAAATGTGTGGCACTGACTCCCTAGCCGGCCAGCTGAAAAATGTTGAACTGTCTTCCAAAAGTGATTGTGAGGTAGTACACATTGTTGTCATTCTTACAGTTATCTACTCCATTGTGGCTGTGGTTTGTTGCATGCAGTAGGGGAGTATAAACAATGGCTTGCCCTAGTGAAGTTGGGGGCGGAAAATGGTGCAGTGTAGAGGAACTGGAGGAGGCGAATGGGTACCGTACCACTCCAGTCATTCATTCACGGCAGCCGGTTAGTACACGGTCATGTGCATTTACCTTAAATTTGACTAAACTTTATTCTACTTCTCCTACTCCTTTGATTCTATAGTTTTGCTGCTGTCAATGTTGTGTATTAATAACAGACAGCTTCACTATTATAAAAATGCCTCATGTTCTTCCTCATTGTATCTGATATAGTGTATGTGACATCAGCACTACCACCCTAAACCTATCATTGGCTGGGAGGTTGTCAGGTTATGTATCTTCTGTATTTTTACTGTACAATGCATGTCGCGTCGATCATTTTAGTTTGTCGCAAGTTAATCAGTTTAGTTAAAAAACGAACAATTTGGAATATTTGGCACAAACCTAGCTTGGGATGACTCAGTTTGCACATTTATAATGAGCAGTCTCTTAAATGAAAGACCACCATACTACGTCATCGCAACTTAAGGAGAAAATTAAGCCTTAGGCCCCGTTCACACGGTGAGCAGAAGGGTGGATTTGGGCACTGAGAGTGACGCGGGGAGCCGTGTCACTCTCGGGCCAAAATCCGCCTGCCATGACTGTTGCGGCTTCCGACAGTTGCGGCTTTTCCCTCCGGAGTAGGCCAACTCAGGAGGTTGCTGCCGTGAGGCGGACGCCGCGGCTCAATGAGTCGTGGAATCCGCCTGAAGAAAGGGCAGCGCTGCTAGCGGAAAAAAGATCGCGAGCGGTCTCTATAGACCACCATTGTAAGGGCGCGGATTATGACGTGGATTCCGCGCCATAATTCGCCCCCTCTTTGCCCGTGTGAACGGGCCCTTAGTCCATCTGTCTGTGCAGATTATGAGAACAATCTATGCTCCAAACCACAATTCCCAAAAAACAAGAGTCTTCCACCTTTGCACTAAACAAATGAAGGCTCACTTGATAATCACTGAGATCCTTGTTAAGAAAATAAGTGCTAATTAGTTTGGGAGGAGGCGCTCTTATTAATTTGAAGGTGTTTATTTCTGTTTTAGATACATCTATTGTTAACCTGGGGGCGTAAGATTAAATTGGAATTTTAAATTTGTTTTGTAATATTAAAATGATAACGAACTTGGAATCTATCTGTAATTAATACCTACTAGGGGAGTTAATATTTACTTGCATCTAAATTAAATGGGTGTATTGATGATAATACTGTGCTTAATAGGAATTTGTTGTGTAAGAAATTAATCTGCAAGAGCAACAATAGATATTTGAAACCAGATAGCATTATGCTTTGTTGTGGTAATAAATTATTCTACTCCCAGAATTCCAATGCAATTTGCTGACAAGTATACCTGGATAAAATTAATGTTTGGAAGAATAAAAAAAGTTTACAACTGTTTATAATTTTATTAGTTCAATTAATTAGAAAGGTGGGATCGCTTGAGAATTACACCTTGTACCTAAATCTATTAGCGCATACATCTTCTGTAACTACATTCCTATACTCGGACAAAGGAATGCTCATTTTGTTAGGCCCCGCCCATGAGGAACAAATCATCTCTATTATAGCTTGAAACTGCTTGTTTTTAGTCTGTGTTGAGTGAAAATGTGTTATCCACAGTGGAGGAGCAAAAGAGAAATCTAAATTACATCAATATTTGGCGTGAGGCGTGGTTCACATCTGAGTTCGGTATTCCGTTTGGGGAGTCCACTTGAGACCACCCAAACAAAATACTGAATGCGTTGACAAGCAGTGAGCTCATGAAAGCACATGGGCCCCATAGACAATGATGTTTTCTGCGTGGTGTGCAGAGAGAAAATTATTTCATGAACTACTTTCCTCTCCGCATGACACGTGTGGGCACCGCACGGAAAACACACGGACCCCATCATAGTCTATGGGGTGCGTGTGCTTTCATAAGCTCACTGCTTGTCAAAGCGTTCAGTATTCCATTTGAGGGGGGTCCCCAAGCGTTCTCCCCGAAAAGAATACCAAACACAGATGTGAACCAGGCCTTAGCTCCCTTTGCTTTCCATCAATTCAAATGTATTTGAAGGAACTTGGAAGGGAGATTGTTGCAAACTTCTTGGAGAACTAAGCACAGAGCTTGTGTTGCTATAGGCTTTCTTAAATCCTTCAGTCTCTTCATGTACTCCTAGACATACTGGATGATGTTGAGATCAGGGTTCTCTGGAGACCATATAATCTCCCAATGTCACTTCATAACAAATTGTATAAAAGTTTTTTAGAATTACTGTGTGTAGTGTATGGGTCACTGAAAATGGAATGGATGGCACTTGGATTGTTACTTGTGGGCCATCTGTGATTTTCACTGACCAATACATTTCAAAGAACATGGAGAACCAGAGAAATGGATAGGTACAGGACCTGCTCCATATCTGGCATCTCTGTTCTACAGCCAAATAATAAAATGCAAAAAATAGTGGCCGTATGCATTGGCCCATAGAAAATGATGGCGGCCATAATTGCAATTAATCCAGGCAAAAACTTTGCTCGTGTACAGGAGACCTAACTGATGTGTGTAGTGGTGTCCTGACTCTTCCAACAGGTGATGGAAATACAAGGATTGGGCATGTTGAATTTTATATGCCTGATCATTTTGTTCTCAGGAGAGAGATAAACCATTGGCAGAATGTGCATTTGTATATATAGCACATGCATACTATTGAAAGTGTATGGATTCCCGAATACCCAGCTCCGAATCACAAGACAGATGTAGACTTCGAGGTTGCATGCGTCCACCATTAGCAGAAACAATTGGGCGTTCAGTTTCTTCCAATGCAGAACCATTGATTCAGGATTGAAGGGAACTGTTTCTGCCTTGTGACCCTCATCAGTGTAATGTATAGAATAGAGGAATAGATTTCGCTAAATACCGCAGAAGGCCAATATGTTATCGTAAAACAGACTGTGAGAAAAATAACATTACATTATCAGCCGACTGTACGCAGCCATGGTTTTCATATCTGCACTGATAAAGGTTAACAAAGCTGAAACAGGCATGTAATGAGATTTATAGATTACTTGATATGGTGCCAAATAAGGAATTGTTACAGCTGCATTGTCCAACACCATGAATCAGTCTATGGAGCTGTTCACACCTAGGTGACTTTTCATCTACTGTACTTTCACATGTTATGTTTTTTTCAGTGAGTCTGTCAATATATCTTGTTTTATCTGGACTGCCTATCTGTGTACAGAGTATCAAAGGATTTATATTACTGCTGGAGACTGAGATCTTTTTCTCCAGGATAAATAGAGAGATAGAAATAGAGAAAACCAAACAGCACTTATTTGATGTTCCTGAACTTTGAGGCATAATTTAAAGTTCTTCGTCGAAAACAACTTGGCTCTGATTAAGATTTACAGTACTATGAAAAAGTTCTGACACACCTTTTCATTCTAGGTTTTTGTTGTTGTTGTTTTCTATAACGTGGATTCATATTCAAGAAATGAAAACCATAAAGGAACACGGATGGACAAAAAAGTGTTACACAAACCAGAATGTTTTTATATTTTAATTTCTTCTCTAAGAGACTCCTATTGCTTGGGTCACAGCTTTGCACACTCGTGACACTCTCTCTATGAGCTTCATGAGGTAGCCACCTGGAATGGTTTCCCAACAATCTTGAAATAGTTCCTGGGAGGGAAACACATCCAAAACCATCTCATTTGGGTTTAAGTCTTGTGATACTGGATGCCATGTAAGCTTCATAAGGTAGTCACCTGGAATGGTTTCCCAACAAGTTTGAAATATTTCCCGGGAGTGAATCACATCCAAACTATCTCGTTTGGGTTTAAGTCTTGTGATTCTGGATGCTATGTAAGCTTCATGAGGTAGTCACCTGGAATGGTTAACAACAATCTTGAAATAGTATCCAGGAGTGAAACACATCTAAAACCATTTCATTTGGGTTTAAGTCTTGTGATACTGGATGCCATGTAAGCTTCATGAGGTAGTCACATGGAATGGTTTACCATCAATCTTGAAATAATACCCAGGAGTGAAACACATCCAAAACCATCTCATTTGGGTTTAAGTCTTGTGATACTGAATGCCATGTAAGCTTCATGAGATAGTCACCTGGAATGTTATCCCAACAATCTTGATAGAGTTCCCAGAAGTGCAACACACCCAAAAGCATCTCATTGGGGTTTAGGTCTTGTGATTCCGGACACTATGTAAGCTTCATGAGGTAGTCACCTGGAATGGTTTTAAATTAACAGATATGGCTTGTTGAGTTATTTTGTGGAATTTCTTGAATTCATACTGTGGTTGAGAATATCAGTTATGTGTTGTGCAAATGCATTATTGATACCCAGTTCTATACAGTGTTGAGCACTATTCAGCTACACTTTACACTTTATGGGAAGTATCACTCAACTGGCTAAAGAGAAATGACATTCCATCAGTACTTTAAGAGATGAAGGCCAGTCTGTTCAGAAAATCTCAAGAACTTACAAAGTCATGAAAATCATCAAACACTATGATGAAACTAGCTCTTATGTGGAAAGGAAGACCAAACCTTAACAGTGGTGCAGAAGATTGGAGACCACATAAATTCTTCACAAATACCAAGTAAAAGACACGCAGGCCGAAGTCACACTAGTAGTCGGGGATTCCGACCCCCATTCCACTTAAAATATGCAGAGAAAAAAGTCCTGAAAGAAGGAATTTTATCTCTGACAACTTGGGGCAAAAACCAGGAGAACCCCATTTTTAAGCAGATACGATTTCCATTTTTCAGGTCCCCAAGAGGACCTGAAGAATGGAAACCTGAACACTAGTGTGAACCTGAGGAGACTATAAGAATCGGGACTTTACTTTCTTCAGCAGGCCGTACAAGGTTCAAGTGGGCCCGGAAACATATGTTCAGTTCTCAGAGAATATCAGGCATATTTCCAAATCGGATGGTGGACGGAGGGATTTGTAGAGCAGCTCAACCACCCCTTTAGAGCAAACCTCTTGTTGAAAATTTCTGGTGAACAGAAAAAATGAAAATCAGTGAACATACATCATGTTCACATCCCAATAATAATGTTAACTTATTAGACTGGTCTGCTGAATAACCAGATTATCCTCTAATGGCCTCCTACTTCAAAAAAACCTAAAAAGTTCAAGAGGAGGAACATCTAACTTGGAGATGATTTGGGCTCTGCTCACTTCCCACAAGGGTCTATTTCTTGGGTTGATTCACAAATAACCAATTCCATCTATTTGATGTTATGTCCTATGTTAATAATGGTAAGGACAAAGGTTATGATGCAGATAAAAAGGGCCATGGACGTGTTCAGTATAGAGAAACGGTTGGCCCATAAATAGGACAAATTTTTGCAAGCATGTTCTCTTCATAAGCTTGTTCTTGTAGGTCACAGCAACACAGCGTTTCTAGCTTTTAGACTTCAAAGATACATTTGTTTTCAGTACTGGACTTCTCTTATTTATGCTTTGCCCAAGGCAAATGTTTCTATTTTTCCCCATACCGGGTCCCAAGCTAAAAAAAAAAGGAATATTTGATATATAAAATGCAGAAACAAAATGTACTATTATCAGAAATTCTAACCAGGTGTCCTTCAGTAAGTCTTCTGGTTCTGGTCTTCGATGAAGACCAAGAAGCCCAAAAGTACAATAAGACGAGTAGAAATGAGCAAACAGTAAAATGTTCAAGGTTCGATATTCGTTTCGAGTAGCCCCTCAATATTCGACTACTCGAATCGAATATCAAACCCTATTATAGTCTATGGGGGGGGGGAATGCTCGTTTCAGGGGTAGGCAACGTTCGATCAAATTATACTTACCAAGTCCACGAGTGAGGGTCGGGCTGGATCCTCCGAGAAGTCTTCTCCGTGCAGTGTCCCCGCGGCGTCTTCCTGCTCTGAATTCACTCTGCCAGGCATCGGGCCTGGGCAGAGCCGACTGCGCATTTCCCGCACTACAAGTGGACATGTGCAGTCGGCTCTGCCCAGGCCCGATGCCTGGCAGAGTGAATGAAGAGACGGAAGACGCCGTGGGGAAGCTGCACGGAGAAGACTTCTATAGGTAGGAGAAGAACCAGCGTTGATTGGCCGACTGTATAGCATTTGGCCAATCAATGCTGGTTCTGCATCAAACTTTTACATTCGAACAGCGAGTGGTACTCGATCGAGTACGAGTATTTTGAATACCGTAGTATTCGATCGAATACCTACTCGATCGAGTACTACTCGCTCATCTCTAAAGACGAGCACAATTTTTAGAAGGTAATCTGGGTGATGTAAGTAGATTGGCTTCACCAAAGATTTGATGGTACCCTTGGTGTTGAAGGGGAACAAAAGAATCCGACATGTTGAAATTCATCTGCCTTATCTTTCTTCCATCGGTGGGACAATCTAGAAGCCATTGGTTCCACCACAATTGGCTGGTTCAGTGAACATTTTGTGAATGGTGAAGTTTGCTCAGATAGGAATTGTTCCTTCACAAAAAAGAATCTCTTATCTGTTTGTTTTTTTTCCAAATTCCTCTTGTCTTGGTCACACGTACGATTTGATCAAATGTGTTTTCATGACCCATGTGGCCATTTAGACCCACCAATATAAAATAAAACCTGCGCACACAAGTTCTAGTCCTTTTTTATTACAAAACTAATCCTGTAATTTCCTGTGGGGTCAGTTTTGTGTCCAGTGGTTTTTCGGCAGAACTATTGACACTGAAAAGGTTCAGAAAGTTTGCAATTCTTGTATTAGTTGTGTGCCTCGAGCAAACACAGTGAGCCAACCCTTACTATCCTATCGCAGGAGAAAGGACTGACAATTAAAAAGTGGCAGGGATCTTGGAGGTCGTCTTCTGCATGCCTGGATGCAGATCTAGTGACGCTAACAACTTCTTTGTGTCTATTATTTATGTATATGTATATAGGATATTATCCACCCACACACAAGGCTCAACCAGTGTTTCCATATAATGTGTACAATTATTGTATTCGTGGAAACATATTATAAGCTTAGATGGTTTCCTTTTACAGTACCTGGGAAAATGGCCCTGACCAAGGCCTTCCACTTATCGTATGGAGATTTTTAACTGTGTCTATGGAAATGATGACTCTCCGATGGATAAAATATCAGGTGTTTCCATGCAGGGCCAGTTGGACATGGAGTAGAGATGGTAATCATTGTATCTTATGTAGTTATAGAGAATGGTTGGAAAAAATACCCTACACACAGGGCAATCTGGAATGAACAATGTGGTCCCTATTAGAGATGAGCGAACAGTGTTCTATCGAACACATGTTCGATCGGATATCAGGGTGTTCGCCATGTTCGAATCGAATCGAACACCACGTGGTAAAGTGCGCCAAAATTCGATTCCCCTCCCACCTTCCCTGGCGCCTTTTTTGCACCAATAACAGCGCAGGGGAGGTGGGACAGGAACTACGACACTGGGGGCATTGAAAAAAATTGGAAAAAGTCATTGGCTGCCGAAATCAGGTGACCTCCATTTTAGACGAATAGTGGATTTCAAATCCGGGTCATATGAGAATGTGAACTTTGTGACTATGAGACAGGGATAGCTGTACAGGCAGGGATAGCTAGGGATAACCTTTATTTAGGGGGGAATGTTATTAAAAATAACTTTTTGGGGCTCTATCGGGTGTGTAATTGTGATTTTTGTGAGATAAACTTTTTCCCATAGGGATGCATTGGCCAGCGCTGATTGGCCGAATTCCGTACTCTGGCCAATCAGCGCTGGCCAATGCATTCTATTAGCTTGATGAAGCAGAGTGTGCACAAGGGTTCAAGCGCACCCTCGGCTCTGATGTAGCAGAGCCGAGGCTGCACAAGGGTTCAAGCGCACCCTCGGCTCTGATGTAGGAGAGCCGAGGGTGCACTTGAACCCTTGTGCACCCTCAGCTCTGCTACATCAGAGCCGAGGGTGCGCTTGAACCCTTGTGCACACTCTGCTTCATCAAGCTAATAGAATGCATTGGCCAGCGCTGATTGGCCAATGTATTCTATTAGCCTGATGAAGTAGAGCTGAATGTGTGTGCTAAGCACACACATTCAGCTCTACTTCATCGGGCTAATAGAATGCATTGGCCAGCGCTGATTGGCCAGAGTACGGAACTCGACCAATCAGCGCTGGCTCTGCTGGAGGAGGCGGAGTCTAAGATCGCTCCACACCAGTCTCCATTCAGGTCCGACCTTAGACTCCGCCTCCTCCGGCAGAGCCAGCGCTGATTGGCCGAAGGCTGGCCAATGCATTCCTATGCGAATGCAGAGACTTAGCAGTGCTGAGTCAGTTTTGCTCAACTACACATCTGATGCACACTCGGCACTGCTACATCAGATGTAGCAATCTGATGTAGCAGAGCCGAGGGTGCACTAGAACCCCTGTGCAAACTCAGTTCACACTAATAGAATGCATTGGCCAGCGCTGATTGGCCAATGCATTCTATTAGCCCGATGAAGTAGAGCTGAATGTGTGTGCTAAGCACACACATTCAGCACTGCTTCATCAAGCCAATACAATGCATTAGCCAGTGCTGATTGGCCAGAGTACGGAATTCGGCCAATCAGCGCTGGCTCTGCTGGAGGAGGCGGAGTCTAAGGTCGGACCTGAATGGAGACTGGTGTGGAGCGATCTTAGACTCCGCCTCCTCCAGCAGAGCCAGCGCTGATTGGTCGAGTTCCGTACTCTGGCCAATCAGCGCTGGCCAATGCATTCTATTAGCCCGATGAAGTAGAGCTGAATGTGTGTGCTTAGCACACACATTCAGCTCTACTTCATCAGGCTAATAGAATACATTGGCCAATCAGCGCTGGCCAATGCATTCTATTAGCTTGATGAAGCAGAGTGTGCACAAGGGTTCAAGCGCACCCTCGGCTCTGATGTAGCAGAGCCGAGGCTGCACAAGGGTTCAAGTGCACCCTCGGCTCTCCTACATCAGAGCCGAGGGTGCGCTTGAACCCTTGTGCAGCCTCGGCTCTGCTACATCAGAGCCGAGGGTGCGCTTGAACCCTTGTGCACACTCTGCTTCATCAAGCTAATAGAATGCATTGGCCAGCACTGATTGGCCAGAGTACGGAATTCGGCCAATCAGCGCTGGCCAATGCATTCTATTAGCCCGATGAAGTAGAGCTGAATGTGTGTGCTAAGCACACACATTCAGCACTGCTTCATCACGCCAATACAATGCATTAGCCAGTGCTGATTGGCCAGAGTACGGAATTCGGCCAATCAGCGCTGGCTCTGCTGGAGGAGGCGGAGTCTAAGATCGCTCCACACCAGTCTCCATTCAGGTCCGACCTTAGACTCCGCCTCCTCCAGCAGAGCCAGCGCTGATTGGCCGAATTCCGTACTCTGGCCAATCAGCACTGGCTAATGCATTGTATTGGCTTGATGAAGCAGTGCTGAATGTGTGTGCTTAGCACACACATTCAGCTCTACTTCTTCGGGCTAATAGAATGCATTGGCCAATCAGCGCTGGCCAATGCATTCTATTAGCGTGAACTGAGTTTGCACAGGGGTTCTAGTGCACCCTCGGCTCTGCTACATCAGATTGCTACATCTGATGTAGCAGTGCCGAGTGTGCATCAGATGTGTAGTTGAGCAAAACTGACTCAGCACTGCTAAGTCTGCATTCGCATAGGAATGCATTGGCCAGCCTTCGGCCAATCAGCGCTGGCTCTGCCGGAGGAGGCGGAGTCTAAGGTCGGACCTGAATGGAGACTGGTGTGGAGCTATCTTAGACTCCGCCTCCTCCAGCAGAGCCAGCGCTGATTGGCCGAATTCCGTACTCTGGCCAATCAGCACTGGCTAATGCATTGTATTGGCTTGATGAAGCAGTGCTGAATGTGTGTGCTTAGCACACACATTCAGCTCTACTTCATCGGGCTAATAGAATGCATTGGCCAGCGCTGATTGGCCGAATTCCGTACTCTGGCCAATCAGCACTGGCTAATGCATTGTATTGGCTTGATGAAGCAGTGCTGAATGTGTGTGCTTAGCACACACATTCAGCTCTACTTCATCGGGCTAATAGAATGCATTGGCCAATCAGCGCTGGCCAATGCATTCTATTAGCGTGAACTGAGTTTGCACAGGGGTTCTAGTGCACCCTCGGCTCTGCTACATCAGATTGCTACATCTGATGTAGCAGTGCCGAGTGTGCATCAGATGTGTAGTTGAGCAAAACTGACTCAGCACTGCTAAGTCTGCATTCGCATAGGAATGCATTGGCCAGCCTTCGGCCAATCAGCGCTGGCTCTGCCGGAGGAGGCGGAGTCTAAGGTCGGACCTGAATGGAGACTGGTGTGGAGCTATCTTAGACTCCGCCTCCTCCAGCAGAGCCAGCGCTGATTGGTCGAGTTCCGTACTCTGGCCAATCAGCACTGGCCAATGCATTTCTATGGGGAAAAGTTAGCTTGCGAAAATCGCAAACTGACAGGGATTTCCATGAAATAAAGTGACTTTTATGCCCCCAGACATGCTTCCCCTGCTGTCCCAGTGTCATTCCAGGGTGTTGGTATCATTTCCTGGGGTGTCATAGTGGACTTGGTGACCCTCCAGACACGAATTTGGGTTTCCCCCTTAACGAGTTTATGTTCCCCATAGACTATAATGGGGTTCGAAACCCATTCGAACACTCGAACAGTGAGCGGCTGTTCGAATCGAATTTCGAACCTCGAACATTTTAGTGTTCGCTCATCTCTAGTCCCTATATCTACTCGATTTGCCACTCTGAACCTAGTCAGGAGACGTGACTTCTTGCATAACCATGATCCATGGTGCTCGGCATCATTGATCATTAAAATCCAAGGAGTCCTGTTTACTCATGAGGTTCAGACTGTGAAATCCAGCAGATGCAGGGAGTGGATTTTCTGGTCTAGATTTCACTGTGCATGGGGTCTTTGGCTCTATTAGCTTTGGACATTAAAAAAAATTAGTGGAGTTGTCCCATATTGGACATTTATCCCCCATCCACAAGATAGCTGATGCAATGTTCATGTGGTTGAAATGCTTGAACCTTATTGATGAGCGCAATAGGGGTCTTTGGTTCCCAATTTGTCTTCACAAAATGACCGTATTGAGTAGATGTTCAGCTTGTTCCCCATCTCTACCTTCATAGGGCTGGCTGTCACCATTGTCTGTCTTCATTGAAACAGATCCATAGCTACCACATCATGTGGCCTCCTTCCTTTCTTCTCCTTATCCCCCTCAAAGTTAGCATGTGTGGGAAGAGTAGGCGATGAGTCCTGAGTCCAACTGATCTCTGCAGCAACTTTACAAGGGATAAGCCACGTCTCTATCTATGTCCATGTCCACTTGTGGCCTCCGCAATGTATAATCTGCCTTGATGGTGGAACTATTCCAGCAGGGATCAGCCACTATTCACTTATCGATCCTGCCCACAACTTCCTCCACTTTCCGTCCAACTAGGGAGTCCTGTACATCCCACATCATGTCACTGAAGCTGAACCATCTCAGGACGTTGCTGATGCTATTCAGTGCAGAACAGAGGACCTCTACTTTCACGGGAGAAGCGGAGGTAGGCCTGGGCAGGAGCAGGAATTGTTACACAGTGAGATTTGTCTTATTATAATCTCATAAGATTGCTATTATTATACTCTGGGGTCTCTTGGAACCCCAGAGATTAATGAGCAGAGGCCCACGGGAGGTGACTTAAAAGCTGCCGAAGCTGGAAATAATGGCAGGGGGCTGTATGGCATATTGTATAGTCCCTGACAGGGATTCTACGGTCTGTACTACAGGCACTACTACATTTTTGTTTTTCTGCTCTCTAGATAGATCTGAAAATTGCAGATATGAATAGAGCCTTAGGTGACTGATATCAGGTAATGGCTGCAGCGCAGTGTTCAGCCTAAAGCATTGGCCATTAGACTTGCTCCTTCCCCTGATCGCTGAATGATCCATGAAGGAAGAATGAAAGATGCATATTTAAGGCTGCAGGGTTTTGCAGGTAGATGGTAAAATACCAATTTGAAAAGATTTGTGCCTGTTAGTATGTGTACTTGGAGAAGCATAACCTAAAAATTATGAACTGGTTATAATACTGGTGTCTTAGACAAACAGGCCCTTGAGTCCCTTAGGTGCCAGAGCTGGCTTGTAGCTACTACTAAACCTCTGTAACAGCTATGTCCCTGTGAACAGAAGCGTAACCTGAAGCTCTTTGGCCCCAGTGCAAAATCTGTACTGGGTCCCCCAACTATAATGTATCATATATAGGACTGGTCTACCCATATTGGCAAGATGCACCATATGGGCCCCCTAAGACGTTTGGGCCCAGGGCAACTGCTCCCCCTACATCCTATACCCTATACTGCACCACAGGAAATCCCCAATATTAAGGTTGGGTTGGAACCTTAATATTAATGGAAATCCCAAAGCACTGTAGATATTTTTTCATGGCCCATGTCTTCAACACAACCCACCACCTTACACATCTCTGAGTGGAGTCCTTTTCCACGGGAACATTGTGTTCTCATAACTAGTGCTGGACCAACCTCGTGAGATTCATCTCTTGCATTTTCGGGAGGTTCATGAGTACAAATACAAATACAATGGTGCTTTATTAGCATGACTGAAGAAAAATATTTGGTGTTGCCAAAGCAAAGAATGGTTAAGGGTGGGGGAAGGGGGTGGCTAAGGGGTGTGTGGGTTGAGGATTCATGTGTCCTTGGGGTCTCATTGTTCTTGTTTGGGACATGTGAGTATAGGTGGGAGTGGGGTAGACGGGTGATGGGGAGGCTTAAAGGTCTTTGGGTGGTGGGTGGGGGGGGTTTAATAGTCCTTGGGATTTTATCTTCCTCTTGTTTGGTGACAGCTGGACACGTATTGGGCAGCGATCTCCACATGAGTAAACATAACAAACAGGCTTACTCACCTCTCCTGGGCTCCATTATGGCATGTAGCCATTCATCGGCATCCTTTTCAGGCCTCTTTGGACTTCGAGGGATCGCTAGACGCTCCAATGGAGCCCAGGAGAGGTGAGTAAGCCTGTTTGTTATGTGTACTCAACTCCCCTGGAGCTTTGCTTATTATGATTTCGATTCTGTAGGCACCTTATAGTATAGTAGTGGTTCGTGGATCGTGAACCCCCAAAATTTCAAGATTGATTGTATGCTAAAACTTTTGGAGAATCTGTAACAAACCTGACTCATTACGAAGTCAATCTTAATAAATCTGCATAAAAGATGTGATCACCGACAAGCAAACGGTTGCTTGTTGGCTAATCAGTGGACTGCTTTCATGGGACAAAGACTGGGAACATAAGTTCCTATGAATGTTCATAGGACCCATAAAGAAAATTGAAAACATTCCATGAACCCCCTGATAGATGGAGCTCAGTCTACATGGTGGACATTGTTAGGGCTGAACATTGGCCCTTTTGGAACCCTAGACTGAAGGATTCTGAATTAAAGGTTCCCATTTGTATAGACTTTGGTCCCTGAAGTAATGAACCTCTAAGTTATTCACGACACAAGTTTTTCTACAATTACATTAGCACTAATCCTTGTGCTAATAGGGCATCAGATTTTAGATTCCGTTTCGACATCATTTTCTGCCGCTCCCATGAGTCCCAATTAATTATTCTGCCTTTTTTTTACCATTCTCCATTTTACACTTCCAAATGGCTGCAAAAGTTGCTTAGTCTTTTGGAAGGATTTTGTAACAAAGTGAAAGGAGCTGAAACACGATTGCTGTTCTTCCCTACAATGGGGTCTTCTCTGTGATGATGGACTTGACTTTAACTCTGGCTACTAAATGCCTGTCAATTCTAATAGGGAATCCGCCACCAGAACCCAACAGATCAAGCCAGCCCCGCAGGTAGTTAGGTTAGGATCTCCTGAATCTAGCTCTATTTTCCTCTTATGAATTGGTGCCTCTGTAATCTTTTTTGTGAATATGCAAATTAGCTTTTTGGAGCAATGTGAGTGTTTCTATTACTCCAAAGAGTTAAGCGGCATCACCCTCATTGTTCAAAAGAGCTCATTTGCCAAAAAATTGCAATTTCAAGGCAATAAATAACTATCTGTTGTGCTGGGTTGATATTCTGGGTTCTAGTGAGACTCCCGGGTCACCCATATGATTTTTTAGTGACTGCCAAATTTTGGGTGCTTGAAACAGATGTCATGCCCCTGACATTGGGTAAAATTAGTGGTCATTACCCATAATACAATGGAAGCCTTAAACTAATAATATTAATAATTAATAGAGATGAGCGAGTAGTATTCGATCGAGTAGGTATTCGATCGAATACTACGGTACTCGATCGAAATACTCGTACTCGATCGAGTACCACTCGCTATTCGAATGTAAAAGTTTGATGCAGAACCAGCTTTTATTGGCTGAATGCTATACAGTCAGCCAATCAACGCTGGTTCTTCTCCTACCTTTAGAAGTCTTCTCCGTGCAGCTTCCCCGTGGCATCTTCTGGCTCTGAATTCACTCTGCCAGGCTTCGGGCCTGGGCAGAGCCGACTGCGCATGTCCGCTTGTAGTGCGGGCATGCGCAGTCGGCTCTGCCCAGGCCCGATGCCTGGCAGAATGAATTCAGAGCCAGAAGATGCCGCGGGGACGCTGCAAGGAGAAGACTTCTCGGAGGATCCAGCCCGACCCTCACTCGTGGACTTGGTAAGTATAATTTGATCGAACGTTGCCTACCCCTGAAACGAGCATTTTCCCCCCATAGACTATAATAGGGTTTGATATTCGATTTGAGTAGTCGAATATTGAGGGGCTACTCGAAACGAATATTGAATATTGAACATTTTACTGTTCGCTCATCTCTAATAATTAACCCTTGCATCTATTCTTTTGCTTTGAGTAGTGTATGCCAATAAAGGTGCCCACACCTATGGTGTCCATAAAGGAGAGGGGTTCCTATAAAAACATGTAAAATTAGGCCATTTTACCAAACCCCCTAACCAGTGAGGACAGGAGGGCTTGCTGTTTACTGACGCGCCATTTCTGTAGCCCACTGCAGTACATTGCTTGCCACCCTGGGATGGATCGCCTCTCTCAAAGGAAATTTCTGCCCCTATGGTATGTACATCTTTATTCACAAAGCACCAGTGCATCATGGGTATTAGGTATAAAAGACCTCGACAACGCTGGTTCCCAGTTCACCTTTGGTCGACAGTAGGTGAGACTACAATTTAAGAATAACATGTAACATTTAGGAGGATTTATTCCCCTTTAGCCTGACCATGTTTGACATTTCCTTTCCTTACACCGCATGTGAGAATTTCTTTCAACCGTCTTGAATGAAATGCCATGGAAAAACGTCACCGGTTGTACCTTTCATTTCATTTTACTATTTTTACGTGGTCAATGTTCCTTCCTATGTTTCTTATTGTGCACGACTTCACTCAAGGTTCCTGCTGCTGACCTGACTCCTATAGAAGGTGAAGATCTTCATATTTGTTAATGAAAAATATTTCCTTTGGTCTTTTGTATGCAAGAAGACATCATAGCGTGATATGAAGGAGTGTTTGCAAGAGCCTTAAGGTATGACCTCGTATAACGGCAAAACCAGAGTCTGTGCTAAAAGATGGAGACATCAAGATTCTGTATGGGTGGAGGAGGAACATTCAGAATAATTTTCTGACATGGACTACCTCCGATCTAGACATTTTTTGGCACATTTTTTATTTTGATATACACAGTCCAGTTACATTAATGTGACCATCCAGTCAAAATCCAGCATAACCACCTTTGGCAGAGCGGACTGCTGCGAGACGTGCAGGAAGAGAGGGGATGTTGTGATGATGTCACTGACATGTTGGGCCATGCCGACTCCAGTGCCGTGGCCAGCTGCGCTAGGTTACGTGGTTGAGCATCTATGGTGTGAACAACCTGATCGAGGTGGTGCCACAGATTCTCGATTGGGTTAAAGTCCAAGGAATTTGCTGGTCAAGGGAGTATGGTAAACTCATCCTGGTGCTCTTCGAACCACACACGTACACTGCGAGCTTTATGACACCACGTGGTATTATCCTGCTGGTAGATGCCATCATCCTGAGGAAAAACATTTCGCATGTAGGGGTGAACATGGTCCGCAAGGATAGATGCATACTTGTGTTGATCCATCGTACCTTCCACAATGATGAGTGCACCCAGATGGCTGATGACACGTGCCTTCTGCCATTGGTTATTTAACGTTGACATCAAAAGTAGGCGCTGGTCACATTAATATGACTGGACTGTGTATGTAATGTATGAACAACGGGGACCCGAACGATGGAGAGCTGGATGGCTACAATTGTTACACGTGGAGACCGATGGACCCATTAACTATTGCAGGTCTTTTGTCTCTGTGACACCATCTCCAATGTCCGACACCAAAGTGAACCCAGCCATAGATGTGTTTTAGCCAAAATGGACGATTTTGTAAGGCTTAGCTGACCATCTAATGTGTATTAGGACAACCCAACACAGAAGTCAACTTCCTAATCATGTTGTTCTTGGAAAGATACGTCACTTCTAGAGGTGGCATTTTTCCCTTTCCCAGTATGGTACCCATGGACTGCTTGGCCAAGCTGAGTGTGCATGTGTATGGGGGAGTTAACCAATATAACTCTTTCAATGAACCTGTCATTTGGCTGTCCCCGTTGGACATAAAGGACTCTGGAATAAAAGAGAGATCTTCTCGTGCCTTTAGGTCTTCCATTCAGTTTGGCTTGCGGGACAAATCCAGAGCTGAACTGTTGAGTGCCACAGAACCATTGTCCTCAAGCTACAAGATGTATTCTGTTCCTGTCAAATGTTGATCTTGACTATTCCCTAGTGCTGAACTGATGTGTACAGGGTTGTCCAGGAATTTGGATAGGCCATAAATATCTTATGGCGACCCCTACAGTGATCAGCTGTATGGCGCTGCTTCTGGCACCCACACAGTTGATCAGTGCCTGTTCCCACTCCCACCAATCACACATTTATGGTCTAACCTAAGAATAGACCATAAATACCAAATTCCTGGACAACCCCTTTAACCCATATCATGCTGAACATCAGCAGAGTGCATTTCTTGGTTGCAACATTTCTTCAAGAGCAGGAAGGACTTCAAGGTCCATGCTGGCCTTGGATGGATCTGAGTAGGAGAAGGTGTGCCAAGCCCAGAGCAACAGCTATGCAGCGTAGTGGTCGTGGGCCCCGGGCCCCTAGTAACCTACAAGTGGATTATAAATTAAATCCAAAATGTAAATGCTGTCAACCCTGCAGTATAAAGCAATAAATAACGGCGCACAAGGCGCTCAGCATAGCTCTATAGTCATATGTCTGCTTGTGTTGAAAGCTACATAAAACAAGCAGAAATTAGTGATATTCAGCACAATTGCTTACAGGGTAAGTCTACATAGAGCGCTCGAAATCCCTGCACTGTTTCTTCCTCTAGGTGTTGCTATTCTCAGCATGACTTTTTTAGCTCTGCTACATTTCTATATGGTAACAGCTGTGATCTTACTAATTGGAACCTGCCGAATCCCATAGAAATCAGTCCGACTATTGTAGTCTATGCTAGTGTAGTGTTGAGGGAACATGAATGCGATATATACCGCGTGGCTGTGGCCATGAAATATCACAGCAGAAGCCTGGGTGAATCATATAATGCTCTGGTCGATCACAAGCTTGACCTAACTTGTCCTTATAGTTTACGATTGAGTATTGTGAGCTATGTATTAAATCCGTGGAGGGCAGTAATGGTGTAGACGTATATGTGGAGCCTATGAAATATGAGCTTATTTAAGACTTGACGGGGTGAGGGGTATAGTTGGTAGCTCAGTTCTGATGCCTTGGGCAAATCCTTTATGTACTCCAAGAGAGGAAAATCAATAAAAGCAAATGGAAATCCTCATAGAACCCTTGAGAATCCTGAGGTCTACATTGGACAGGTGCTTTGTATACTATGGGGAGCGGGATGATGGGATCTTCTACAATATTGTTACCGACCCATCAGTAAGTATATTCCAAGATAACGTAACCTACCTTTCACCTTATAATGTGTTTTCTACTTCCTGTTTTCACCGGGAGCTTCTTCAGTCTTCCTTCTGGAAAGAAGGGCCACCTATCAGTCTCGAGGACCTACCAGAAGAACCACAGAAACCACCATGTTGTCGATTGACTAGTCTTGGCACCGAGGATTGTTGGATGCGACTGTAGTTCAATGGGCTCGCCCCAATGCAGAAGATGGCAGTGGTGTTATAGGTTTTGAAGACTCAGTAGGCACTGGGGCATAGGAGAGACAACTTGGTGGTGGACCTCTTGTGATTGCTAAGGAAGCACATAGTTCATGCAAAGACAAGACAAGACAAAGACAAGTTTCGAGCGTAAGGGCTAGAAGACGGAGCTCTTGCCGTCAAGCAGGCCTAGATTCAATGGCAGAGCCAAGCCCAACAGAAGGTCTAGGATTATTGCACAGAAAGAGGTGGCCACATTGGGAATCAGGGAGTCAGTGAGGGAGCCACTGGGAGCCTATCAATTGTAGAGTACTCCTTGCAACGTCCGTTCTGGATAGCAGCATTTTATCAACAAAAAGCAAAATAGTATTACATAGCCATGAGGACCTGCAGGAAGGACCATGAGATCACAGGTCCTATATCATATAGCAACATAATATCAATAAAGGTCAAGTCTGAGAAATTTTTGCAAAGACCTATTGAGTTCACATCAGTGCTGTCTCTCTATTGCTCAGGTCTATCAGTGAACCAGAACAATAAAGAGATGGACAGCTGAAACATCAGTTACACATGGAGCCTGGTGGACCCCATTGACTAAGATAAGATAATCCTTTAATAGTTCCACAGTGGGGAAATTTCAGCATGTTACAGCAGCATAGTAATACAGATACAGGATAATACACAGTAATATAATACAGAAGAAGGCACACATATGCTGAGAAGAGAAGATATACTAGGAGTCCATAGCAGCTAAGGAACAGAAGAAGAAAGAAGGAAGACTTCATAGTCATAATCATTAGTTTTCTGTGCGGAGTGATCTTCGCTTGGTCTGATGTAGATTATACAGCCTGATCGCGGTTGGAAGGAAGGACTTGCGATAGCTCCTTCTCACACTTGGGGTGAAACAGACGACCACTTACAGTGCTGCCAAGTGCCATCAAGGTCCCATACATGGGGTGGGATTTGTTCTCCCACATGGAGCTCACCACTGACAGTATCCTTGTGTCACCCACCACCTGTACTGGGCCCAGGGAGCTCCCCAGGACAGAGCTGGCCCTTCTGATCAGCCTGTCAAGTCTATTTCTGTCCCTGGTTGATATACTGCTCCCCCAGCAGGCCACACCGAAAAAGATGGCTGAAGCAACCACAGAGTTGAAAAAGGCCCTAAGATGTGGCCCCTGGACTCCGAAGGCCCTCAGCCTCCTGAGCAGGTAGAGTCTGCTGTGGCCCTTTCTGTGCAGCGCCTCCAGGTGATCAGCCCAGTCTAGTTTATTATTGAGGAGCACACCCAGGTACTTATAGGTCCTGACTATCTCAATGCATGTCCCTTGGATCTCCACCGGGGTCGGAGCACTTCTCCGTTTACTAAAGTCCACCACCATCTCCTTGGTCTTCCCAGCATTAATCTTGAGGTGGTTCAGCTTGCACCATTCAACAAAATCCCGGTTTAAGTCTCTGTATTCCCTATCGTCGCCATCAGTGATAAGGCCAACTATAGCAGAGACATCGGAGTACTTCTGTAAGTAACAGCTGGATGAGTTGTGCCTAAAGTCAGCAGTGTAAAGTGTGAAGAGAAATGGGGCAAGAACTGTACCTTGTGGTGCCCCCGTACTACAGATCACAGTGTCAGACACAGTGTCAGACACAGACTATAATAGGGTATGTTGGGTGTCCATTGTTCTTAAACTGAAACCAGTGGAGAAAAAAGTTCTTCATGTAGGACTTTGTCCTCGGCCAATTTCCGGTGAACGCTGAGATGTAGTCTCCAACGAAGATTCCAACGCAGATGTGAACATGTGAATGTAGCCTTTGCACCTAACGTCTAAATCAGCTACTAAGTGTCCAAAGAGTCTGAAACCAAAGGTCATTCAAGGCCTCTATCCCATACCTTCATGTAAGAGCTTGATCAGGACTCATCCCAAACAAAATATTTCCAATGCTTATTGTTTAAGGATTGGCATACAGCCAAATACCTCCATCTTGATCATCTTGGTCCAAGTTATAAAGCGATTTGCGTCTCAGTCTTACATATACTTTATAACATTGCTTGGACTTCAAGCCACTCAGAACTTCACTGGAAGAGAAGACGATCGATAAGAATTGAGGATTGCTTTTTTCTTTACTGCAAATGTAAAGCAGACAAGGATCAATATCTTATCCTTCTGAACTCCCTGATTTTCTTCTGGCATCTCCATCACTCAATGGTATGTAGAAGTGCTGTGTGACTAGGACTTTCTGAAACATCCTTCGTTCTTTGCAGATGGTCTCTCTGTGGGAGTCCCAGTGTACAGCAGAACGTGTAACAGCCCCCTCCCATCCCTCCAACTACTATGTGCCATTTATAATACTAGTATCTCTCAACAAAAAAATGTGCCTTTGGGATACCTCGAACACCAAGGTCGGGGTAACGTGGTATCTCAACACCCCTATGGTTACTGTAGGGCCGGAAATGCGAGTGTGAGCAGAGGAAGGGCTTTGGTAACTTCACCTGGTACCAGTTATGTTTGTACATAGAGGACACATGAAATAATTGAAAACAAGTACAAGAATAGTATAGCCAGACTCCCAAAATTACGCGCATTATACACCCGTAACGACCCATTGAAATGAATGGGATCTGTTTTGAGCGCTCACATTCTGACACGTGTATAAGTGCCAGAATGCGAGTGCGTTAACTCCGTGTGAACTGGCCCTTAAAGTGGACCTTTCACCACCATTTTTTCTCTAGCCTCCACCATTGCTGAGTCATCAGTGCAGTCAGTTTTGGTGCCTTCTATAGTTAAGTGTGTAGTGTCTGATTGGACAGTGTCAGAGATGTCTGAACCATGACAGTCCACATAGACAGCTCTCTATATTCAGTGCAGGACAGTCCACATAGACAGCTTTCTATATTCAGTGCAGGACAGTCCACATAGACAGCTTTCTATATTCAATGCAGGACAGTCCACATAGACATCTCTCTATATTCAGTGCAGGACAGTCCACATAGACATCTCTCTATATTCAGTGACAGGACAGGTCACATAGATAGCTCTCTATATTCAGTGACAGGACAGTCCACATAGACAGCTTTCTATATTCAGTGACAGGAAAGGCCACATAGCTCTCTATATTCAGTGACAGAACAGTCCACATAGCTCTCTATATTCAGTGACAGGAAAGGCCACATAGACAGCTTTCTATATTCAGTGCAGGACAGTCCACATAGACATCTCTCTATATTCAGTGACAGGACAGTCCACATAGACATCTCTCTATATTCAGCAAAGTATAGTCCACTTAGACAGCTCTCTATATTCAGTGAAGGATAGTCCATTTAGACAGCTCTCTATATTCAGTGCAGGACAGTCCATTTAGACAGCTCTCTATATTCAGTGCAGGACAGTCCACATAGGCAGCTCTCTATAATCAGTGCAGGACAGTCCACATAGACAGCTCTCTATAATCAGTGCAGGACAGTCCACATAGACAGCTCTCTATATTCAGTGACAGGACAGTCCTCACAGACAGCTCTCTATATTCAGTGACATAACAGTCCACATAGACAGCTCTCTAAATTCAGTGCAGAACAGTCCACATAGACAGCTCTCTATATTCAGTGCAGGACAGTCCATATAGACATCTCTCTATATTCAGTGCAGGACAGTCCACATAGACAGCTCTCTATATTCAGTGCAGGACAGTCCACATAGACAGCTCTCTATATTCAGTGACAGAACAGTCTAATACTAGGCCAAAAAATGATATCTTGCCGTCTCTATTCCGACATTTACAGTAGATTTCAATAATACTAATCCAATACTCTGAAAATCTAGGACATGTTCAAGGACAAATGAAGGAGAATGGTAAGGTAAATGAGACTTCTGCACAGGTAATGCTTGTGCTGGAATATTAACCCCCTAGTTAACATCTTATTACCTGTTAATGGGGATATTCCCCAGATTCCACCCTCATTCCTACATCTGAAATACATGTCGCCAAATATTTTTACATCGTTACAGGAATTTGCATTTCAAATCACGTCAATTAAGCTAATGAGTATCTCTGCGTTTATCTGATTAACATAATTTTGAAAGTGTGCCCGGAGGGGGCTGGGAGGGGGATTCTTGGTACGAATTTGCCGGGGAAAAGCCTTGCGGTTTGCGATGGGTTACAAGGCCGGCTGCTGATTAGACGCTTCGATATTAACTGTATGTATGTCGACGCGTTTCCACCTGCCATCTGTGCTGTTGATACAGAATTAATTAGGGTAATCGTCAGAGCATGTGCTCGCTGTATATATAAAGCTTTGTGTCTGCTTGCAATTTGTACATGGTATGATATATAGGAGGACGTCTGTGTTTAGACTGCCTGTACCTATGCCAACGGATGTACTTGTGTGAGGGCACCGCGTTACGCGACTGTACTGACTGCTCTATTAATAGCTGCTTTGACTTCAAGTATCACCTTATATATTATCATGCAGATCTCCAAGGACTCAATACGGTAGACCTTATATCACAGGTGCCCATACTTGCTCCTTTTTCGGTAATGGTGAGATATCAAATGCGCCATTGGTAATGCATCGCCGTTGATCAGCTGTTTGAAGAGGAAGCTGTACAGGCCATGTGATATTATATTGATCAGTATAGATTACTGGATTAAAATCTGTTCTTACATATTTCTATTCTAGCCCAGGTATAAATTCTATAGATGCGTTACGTCGCTTTGCGGCAAAATAGCTTTTCTCTCGAAGAGTCATAAGTCAATGTCTGAGCCTCCATAGCGTCTTTGGCCAGACATTGATGGTTCTTTTCCATCTAGAGGAGAGTTATTTTTTATACTTATTCCCAGGATGTATTGACCTTAAGGCTCTCTAGTTGATGGATCTTTGTAAGGAGCATTGGAACCTTCAAAGAAAGACATAAAAAAAAAACATGTCCAAAAATATCTACCAATGTGAGAGGAAGCCTGTGAAGCTCCATGGTGCCCATGGAGAGAGGACTTCAGCAAAGGACTTCTGGTTCACTTTGAGGAGTGTAGCCCTAGGTAGGAAAAAGCCTCTCCTATGGCACCACCTCCTTAAAGGGGTTGACCAGGCAAAAATGGCCTAAAAGTTTATATTCTAAATCAGCTGGGGCAGTATCAAAAATTTTTTGAAAAAATCATACTCCATGGTGCTCTGGTGCCTCCCAACGCAGTCTGATCCTCTTGGTCTTTTGTTATCTTCTCGAATCTCTTCCATTGATTTGTGTCCGCTGAGGTCAATCAGCGGCTTCAGAAGAAGGGATCCAGGACATCACAGCCAATGAGCAGTTTCAGTTTGAGAAGACGTTGGAGTAACAGGACTGAACTGTGCTTGGAGGACTTCGAGGATTTTTTACATTTTTTTCACCTACCCGGCCTTTTACAAATATAAAAAATGTGACTGGACAAACGCTTCAAGGTGGACATAGACCTTAGATAGCAGTTGGAGTCAAGTAGATTTCAGTTTATCTCTGACCACCATAAAAGTTGAAATCCATCATCTACTATTGGACAACCACATACACATCAAATAGTCAATTGGTTCAATCAACATTCATCTGATGTATATGGCCATCTTTAAGGAAGAAAATGGATACACACCACCATTATATATTACAGGTAATAAAAACATTGGGTGGTATGAACCAGAAGATCGGGAAGGCAATTTATTCCACTATACTCCTAGTTCTAATGAGTCGTGTCTTCCCCCTGGGTTGTGTGTCCCATCGCAAAAGGTCACTTCCAAATTTTGTATCAAACCCAAAGCAATCTCAATACTAGATAAAAAAACAAAGATACCCGCAAAAACTCAAAGCACCAACTAAGTATCAATGTATAAATAACACAAAGAATTCTTTTGATTTTAAATCTAAATTTATTACTACAAAAATGTTTTTAATTGTAAAAAATATTGGTATCAGGAAAACAAACACATAAAAACATTTAAAAACACACAACAAGAGTGGAGGTCGCACTGGACTGAGCAGCTCCAGCAGGTGTATAATCTGCTAGTGGTGTAGGGGATGAGAACAGCCACAATAAATGTGTGTATAGAGAGGCCCTGTATTTAGTATATATAAATGGAAATAGGCTCCTATTGCCCACAGTATCACAAGATCAGGGCACTTAATTGAAAAAATATATCTGTAGCATTGCAAAAATCATACCCCTATCACCACTATATAGTAAGAGCATATAAGGTAACAGAACCAATGTAAAGTTACACACACTGCCAGTATTACATAAGCCAACATACATAGGACAAAATGTGGAGCATATACATGAATCACTGCTCACCAGCTGCGACCTCCACTCTGAGCCCCGACGGACCGTTTCGCCCCTGCTTCTTCAGGGGGCTACAGAGTGGAGGCAGGAGGGGAAGCTTTTATAGGGTACACAATAGTAATTAATGGCGCCATTAATTCATTCAGGTGCGGCTCCCACATCACAATGGTGCGAGAGCATCACATGACAATGCTTGAGCTAATCAAAACAGTAGGAGTGTCCAAAGGGGGGACACATACATACATACTTCCAAATTTTGGTAGGTAACCCAAATAATCTGCCTCCACAGAAAGGGAATATATCTTTCATCAGTGTCAGATGCGGAAAATTAATTTGTGAACCATTGGAAGCCTCCTAAGAATTTGCTGGCTGGTAGCCTCTATGCCTGTCCTCGGCTATGATCTTCCGGGCCGCTAGACTGGGAATTTTTGGAATCCAAAAACAATACCCAAATGCACTAATTAGTCTTTACCAGTCTGACATGGCACCTGAGCTGCCGCATATCCAAGCTCTAGTTATATGGACTCTAATAATTGGTGAATAATTCAATGTAACGCAAACGTCCTGAGAGGAACACGATTTATCTGGCACGCAAGGTCAGAATGGCGCCCGCTGCCAAAGCTGGCACAAGGGTTGTTACAATTATTGGCCTGTAAATATTTTTCGGACCCAGATTGGAGACTTTTAGCTCCCAACGTTTCTCATTAACTAGTACAGTATATTATGTTAGATTTCTAGTCATTCTCTATCGGCAGGGGAGGGCCACCACTCCATCTTACGATATTCACACTCTGTGCTTACCAATACATGTTGAATCGCAGAACATCTCCCTGTAAACAGTATTGAAACAGGAGCTGCTGTGTAGTTGTCCCTGGAAACAACGTGACAAAGACAACAGCAGAAAATAATTACTGTTAATTACCAGCGTTATGCACAATGATAATAAGTACTTACAGACGCCATGTTCTGAAGTGTGCCTTGCAGCCTAAAAGATAAAATAAAGTTATAACGTAGCGAGCGCTACATATGTGTCCCCTCTTACTGTAGCTGAAATGTATTTAAAGAGGACCTATCACTAGATCTGAAAAGCCCAATGACATTCAGGGATAGGCACTGTCAATCTGAGAATTTTGGAGTTTTGTTTATTCAAATCTGTTCAGCTATTCCAAAGATATAAGCCCTTTAAGTGTTGATGCAAGTTAGCGTCTAGCCAAGTGACTTATGGCACACAGAGACCTTGCCCCTAGAAAAATCAGTGTTACTACTTCACTAATAGACAGAAATTTGTATAAATACTAACTGGGTTTATATCTTTGGAATGGCTGAACAGTTTTGGATATACAAAACACCTAAAAGCTCAGGTTGACAGTGATCAGATAAAATGTTTGATTGTGCACGTCATACCTAGCAATAGATTCTGTTTAAGGACTTCAATTTATCCTAAAACCAATTCAATGCAATAATGCAACATTTTAGCAAAACCCTTGACAAGTTGCAATTTGCATGACAACCTTTGGGTTGCAAAATCATGTTGTCTTGAAAAGCTGGTCACCTCAATACATCCATATCTGGACTTGTCCAGCCAACAGGAAAGGAAGGACATATCTGTACCCGTGAAGAGTCATAAGCAGTGGCGTAACGATCATGGTTGCAAGGAGTGCGACCATGACTGGGCCTGGATGGGTACAGAGCCTGCGGCCAGCTGGAAATGGCTAGGGCCCCGGATGTCAGTGGTCAGGAAAAGCCTTGTTCCCCAACCGCTATACATATTGTTAATGGAATGGGGTCTAATTGGACCCTTTCCATTAAATGGCAGCCCTGGGGAGGTGTATAAAAAATTTTTTAAAAAAATTATACTCACCTGTCCTGGGCTGAGCATCTGCTCCGGGGCTCTTCCTGCGGTAGTGGGCTAAAGGACCTTTGATAACATCATGACTATGTGATAAGACTCTTGGGCGAAGCTATTCTGGATTGTACAAGACAGTGTGGAAGCTGGGGGTGTAGGCTGTTTGTGACCAAGAGGAGGCAATAGGGGATTCAGGCTCTGGTGGTGGTGGGGGGGAACTGTTAGAACATAATACTGTGGGGGGGGGGGCACTGTGAGCATATAATACTTTGTGGGGCCACTGTAAGCATATAATACTGTGTGGAGGCCACTGTGAGCATATAATACTGTGTGGAGGCAACTATGAGCATATAATACTGTGTGGAGGCCACTGGTGAGCACATAATACTGTGTGGGGGCCACTGTGAAACATATAATACTGTGTGGGGACCACATTGGAGCACGTAATACTGTTTGGGGGTCACTATAGAGCACATAATACTGTTTGGGGGCCACTATGGAGCATTAAATACTGTGTGGGGTCCACTGTGGAGCACATAATACTGTGTGGGGGCCACTGTGAAACATAATGCTGTGTGGGAATCACAGTGGAGAATGTAATACTGTTTGGGGGTCACTATGGAGCATGTAATATGGTTTGGGGGCCACTGTGGAGCATTTAATACTGTGTGGGGTCCACTGTGGAGCACATAATACTATGTGGAGTCCACTGCAGAGCATGTAACATGTCCCAGTATTGTTTACATGCCGGGTGCTGCACTGCTCACTTACCATATTCTTAATAACTTCAGTTGTGGGTACTAAAGTTGTACCCCTTTCAAGTATGTGAGATATCGCTTCAGCACCTGTAACCGCCACTATCAAGAATTCGCTCTAGGAAGAGTGGTCTTAGTCTCTAAGGACTCATACAGCCCTGAATAGTAGTTAGCTTTAGCACCATCCACAATAGGGATCAGGTTTAGCGGAGGCCATCTTGTTTCAATGCACAAGTGCTGTCTGGCAATGACACATCCCAATATTTTATAGCATCATATCTTGTCTTTATGCTGCAAAGGCTGTTTCAGAGATCTTAAGAAATCTATTACCATTGTGTATACTGCACTGTTATGGGGCGGTTCAGGTGCTGCCTTATTATATGCCCTTGGCATTGCCAGCATTAGGCTGTATCTTCGAGGGTTTTTTATAGTACTGATTCTCAGCTGGCAGTGAACCAGAATAAAGTTCATTAATCATACTCTGATGCCAGTATGGCCTTTATAATGTATGCCGAAGTTTTTCAAGGGACTGTCTAGCTTAGGAAACTCATTTTCATAAGCCATATTACAGTATTAACATAGGGATGTCATCTGTTGAGGATCCTTATATTTTGGTCAGAGCAGAGAGTGGTTACAAAGAGCGCCTCTCACTCTGGAGGACCTGCCTTGTCCTATATTGAACAGTCAACCCATTCATTTAAATGGCAGAGTGTAATTCCTAATCCCCCCTGCGATGGTGCTGTAGGAAAACTAAACATCTGCTGTAAAGCCTCTCTATGGACCACAGGTGATCGCCACGGAGCGACACTTTGTGTTATCTTATTGTCATGAACCTTTCCAAGTTGGGATTGTAGAAACAAGGGATGAACGGGAATGAGTTACAAAAGTCATCTGATTTAGAGAATCCTTATTTATGTACCCTATTAGGTAACTCATAGAGGAGGGGCCTTCATTTGAGACCACCATAACTAATAGAAGAGCAAGAACTCTCTGGAGGACCCCAGTACATCTGTGTCTTGCACACTTAATGGTTTCCTTTATTTCCCCTGTGGGGGCGCTGCAAGGAAATTGAAAGATTCCCTTGAAGATTATAGTTTATTGTCTCAGCAGGACAGCCTGGCGCCAGCAAATTTTCAAGGACCCTTTAACAAAAAGGGATTATTCCAAGCAGACCACTCCTAAAAACCAATATAGAGGGAAGTGCTACTACGGAGATGATGGGACATGCTGTGCAATCCACAAAGTACTGAGATAAAGGACCTGGCCAAGAAAGGACCAGCAGGCCAAGGCCATAGGATCTGATCTAAGGGGATATATAGCTGGGATGTAACTGTCAGTCATAGCCGAGCTCCTGGGAGTGATAGCCATTATGTTCTATTGCTGATAGGAGATTAGATTAAGCTGATCTCAGGAAATTAAGGAATTACAAAAGAATTTTGTGCTTTATTTTGCAGTAAATTTTTAGCACAATCTGATAATGCGACTCTCCAAAGCGCCATGCACCTGCCATAAAAAGTCCATCATTCACTGCTGCAAAGTGCCATCTAGCAGCCAAGAACTGTATTGCCGTTATTTATATTCTCTCCTCTACAACCCACCAATGACACGTCATGATGCATATCCTTAATAGGTCACGGCAGAGACGATAAATGACAATGCCCGAGGTTAAATGAAGACACGCATGCTACATTTATGTATGTAGATGTCAATGGCAGCCCGGGGTTCAGTGTCGTTGATATAAATCACACATTTATTCTGGGTCATGTGATCCCTGCACGCATCGCTCACAACAAGCAGTGAGAACAATGGTGTGGTAGTGTTTTATCCTGATTCACTGAATCTAGATTGTTTTTATTGTTGCATTGTTTTTGGAAAAGTTGAGCAGCTAGACAAGAGAGAACCATTTTGGATCAAACTGGATTCCACCCAAATCTTCTAAATGTTTTGAGGTTCGTCATCCACAAACCACTATTATATTCTGGGGTCTCTTCAAACCCCGGTCCTCTTCCAGGAACTCCTCCAGGTTCTTGTGACATGCCCCAGAAGACTGCCAAGGTTGGTCATTGGGCTTCAGCTGTGCCAAAGTCATGATGCCTTAACACAAGTCATGATGTCATCGCGCCCCATGGGACTACTATTTAATATTTTACCCCACCTCTCTCAGGCCTCCCCTATTGGACTCTGGGGTCGGAAGAGACCTGGGGTCTAATAATAGGACTTCCGTAACGTAACACAAGTGGGCAAACCCAAGAATATTTGTTGCAACTACTCTTGTAAGACTCACCCATCTATAGGCACAACCAATCTAGGCACCATTACAGTGCCACTGGTGGAAGGAGAGGACAGATATACCGAACACTGCAATTCACAAAATTGGGGGATTTATATCGGACCAAGAAGCCCAATGATATACCGCTGATACCTATCAGGTACTGCTTATCCAAATCTGTTCCCTGGTTCATCTAAATCTGTTCAGCCATTCCACAGATATAAGCCCTTTTATTAGGGTATAATAGTCAAGCCAACACAGCATGATATACAGGATGCTGAGAGCCCGCCCCTGAAGAACCAAAGTGTTACCACCCACTTGACTAGTATAGAGTTCATAGCTCTGCCTGTGGAGGTTTCATTGTGTCGCCTCCTACTTCATAACTAGAAGGGGCGGGATGACTCAGCAATAACAATTAAAGTGACAGTGACATAATATAAGTGTACATATGAGTCAGCAGTATTAGCCGTCTATACAAAGCGAACACTGTATGAGTAATACAAGTAATGGTACAAGGTCGGTTTTAGAAGACATTGATTTCAATGTGGCTAGACTTAGGTGGAAGAGGAATCCATCATGAAAAAAGACCCCAGGTGGACATTTTTCATGTCTTTCCTTATCTGCAGTCATCTGAGTATAGTATAAATCTGCAGCTTAGGATACATGCACATGAACGTAGTGGTTTCTACTGTCTGCAAATACTGATTAAAAAAATGTCTGCATTGGACCAGTCTGTCAATCATGGTTCCACAAAAAGACTTGTACGATCTCATACTCTAGCATCTGTGTGCCTGGGACACAAATTCGGCCCAAAATAGGAACTGCACCATAATTTTCCGGTAGTTTCTGCCCCAGTAGAAACTACGGAGGTGTGTACAGGGCCATAGAAATGAATGGGTCCAAAATGATCCACCATGGCAGACAATATACTGAGAACTATTACGGTCGTGTGCATGGGGCCTTAGGGTGTATTTGTCAAATGGAGTAACTTCCACCGTCTTATATCTTGGTGGCTGCCTGTGGTCTACGCGGTGGATCGGTTATGTCTCACAGTCTGGTTGCTGTGGAGATGAAATAAGAAAATTATTATTCTTTTCTAAATTGTAAAGTTCAGGCAAAGTTTTGTAAATTAGTTACCCATGAATCAGTATTATACTCTGGGGTCTCTTTAGTTTAATGACAGGAGGTCCAGAGGAGGTGCGGATACATAATAAGCACTGATACTTTCCTTACCTCACCTTCCTGGACCCCCTTATGGTCCTACTTGGTCGTCTTCTGGCCTCTTCCAGCCTCCTGTGTGATGTCATGGTCCCTGGGGAGGTCTGTGATTGGTCATGACATTGATGACATTGCAGAGGCCTAATAATGGATCTCAGCAGTTCTGTGGGGCTCAGGACATTGGTTAGGAGGCCAGAAGATGGCTGAAGAGGACCACAAGGGTGTCAGACACCACAAGTAAGCCCAGTAGAGTTGAGTGAGGGCAAGTATCAGTGTTTTTTATTTTTTACCCCTCCCTTAGACTCTACTTATTATAGTCTGGGGTATAATAGCACTTCTAGCTCAGGCCAAACCCAATCTCGCGAGGTTTGCCCATCTGTACTTAGGACCTCCATAGCAGCCAGATGCTCAGTGGACGGAGTAAGGACAGATCATGCCTGGCAGTATGAGATCGCCATATGATGACCCTCTGTATGACTAGATAAGTGCTAGCTCCTACGGTTCAGTTCCAAGTAGCCACAAAGTACGGCACAATCCAGCCAGCCCAGGTCCATGGGTTTAGAGGGCAACCTTCTGCTGTGTTGTGACATGGCTGACAATAGAGGAACAATGTTGTGACTTGGTTTTGTCGCGCATCCATTGTTCGTCCGCCGCTTGTTATTGTGCTTTCATTGCTGCGCTATGATACTGTTTAACACCATTGTGCTTGTTAATGTCTGCTTCTTATTGTTGCTGCTCTCCAAGGCATCGGGGAGGAAAGAATACGACCGAATGTGTCTGCCATTTCTAAATCAATCAATGTATTGAAAGTGATTATACAGGTGGAAAGCCGAGGTTTTTACCGACGCGAGGAAATACAAAATTATCCTTAACTGTATGACAACTAATGGAACGATGGCATGCTATTGTCTACTGATAACGCAGGAGGCCGGGACTATACAAGGTGCAACACTGCCCCCTCCTGGCTATATTGGGTAACTGCAGAAACATAGCACATAATAGGGAGAGGTGGTGTAGTGGTCTAGCTACAGATTCGGACTGGCAGCGGGCCCCCCTAAGCTTCTTTAATAGGCCGTTACCAGGTTCATTATTCCAGCCGATAACTTATTGATCCCTACTCCTACCAACAGCAGGCTCCTCTACTTCAGGGCTGAGGAGGTAGAGGAAGGATGAAAGGGAAGCGGCGGAGGCCATGGCAAAAGAGGGCATCGAATTGCGGTCTCTACTGGCTGAAGTAATCCCAAAGTCTTATATGGAGAGCCCTTAATGTATGGAGACATGTAAAGGGAGCCAATAAAGAGACGGTATACTGCGTGAGGGACCAATATGGGGGAACATTACTGTATGGGGCCAGTATAAGGAGCAATAGATATTGTGGGGGGTCATGAAAGGTGGTGTATTATTTGGGGACCAGGAAAAGGAGTGTTATATGATTTGGGGATAGTAAAGGGGCTTTAGTACGTAGGGGGCAGGAAAGGAGGTGTTATACTGTGTGGGAGCCGGTAAAGGTCTGATCAGCAGGTGAAGCTTAAGGGCTCGTTCACACGGGGCAAGAGGGGGCGGATTCTGACGCCGAATCCACCTCAGAATCCGCCCCCTCACAATAGAGTTCTATGTAGACCGCTACCTTCCTTTTTTCCGTGAGCGGCATATTCCGGCTCACGGAAAAAAGAAATGAGCTGTCCTTTCTTCAGGCGGATTCCGCGACTGAGTCAGCTGTGGCGACAGCATCCTCCAGACTAGGCCCATTCATTTGAGCCTACTCCGGAGACGGAAGCCGCGACAGTCGTGGCAGGTGCATTTTGGTCCAATTCTTATGCGACTTCCCGCATCAGAATCAGGACCAAAATATGCGGTCCCGTGCCCCGTGTGAATGAGGCCTGACTTGAGCTTTCCACTGTAGGGATCACATCCTCCAGGGTCCAGGTTCCTTGCTGTCGAAAGAATTCAGGCATCATTTATCCCTAGAAGTCCGACAGGGCCAAGAAAGTGTTGTGACCTTTTTATGGTTTGTAGCAGTAGCATGGGCCCTAAACATCCCAATCTGACACTGTGTAGTTATGGGGGCTCTTGAGAATTCAGATGTTTTATGAAGGTCCCAAAGGTTCCTTATTTGAGGAGTATCTTGAAGCTCCGGGACGCTAATGTCTAATACAGAGTGCCATATACCATGTATCACTTATAATACGTGAGTGCTCTAATGTTATTAGATATGCCTTATACCACTGCATCTCCTAAGGCGATACCCCTGATATACAGATGTGTCCACCCGTAACTTTTCTGCATTTGGTTAAGGATTCCAATTTCATACAAAACCAGTTTAATATGATAGAAGAATATTACAGAGGGATTCAGGGAGGCCGGGAGCTTGGGTAGATGAATGTCAAATGTGTTTTAATGTGTATAAATGTAAACTTCTGCATCTGGGCCATGGGAACTAGTGTTACAGGTTCATATTAACTAATAAAACACTGGGTAAGTCTACTAGTGGGAAAAGCCTTCATACTCACCTTCCCTTACCTCTTTTGTATCTCCTCGCAGAGTCCAGTGCTCTCATGGTGATGTCATGCACCAAGTGTCATCGCGTAGACCTGTGATTGAGTCTCAGCGTTCACCCACTGTACGTGACGTCACCAAGAAGGCCAAGAGAGTGTTCTGGATACCACCACCTATTATGTGTTTACTTTAGAGAGCTATAGATAGGCTCCTAGGAGCCCTGACAGTGTTCTACACTATGTTATATAGATAGGTTCCTAGGAGCCCTGACAGTGTTCTACACTATGTTTTATACATAGGTTCCTAGGAGCCCTGACAGTATTCTACACTATGTTTTATAGATAGGTTCCTAGGAGCCCTGTCAGTATTCTACACTATGTTTTATAGATAGGTTTCTAGGAGCCCTGACAGTATTCTACACTATGTTTTATAGATAGGTTCCTAGGAGCCCTGACAGTGTTCTACACTATGTTATATAGATAGGTTCCTAGGAGCCCTGACAGTGTTCTACACTATGTTTTATACATAGGTTCCTAGGAGCCCTGACAGTATTCTACACTATGTTTTATAGATAGGTTCCTAGGAGCCCTGTCAGTATTCTACACTATGTTTTATAGATAGGTTTCTAGGAGCCCTGACAGTATTCTACACTATGTTTTATAGATAGGTTCCTAGGAGCCCTGACAGTGTTCTACATTATGTTTTATAGATAGGTTCCTAGGAGTCCTGACAGTGTTCTACACTATGTTTTATAGATAGGTTCCTAGGAGCCCTGTCAGTATTCTACACTATGTTTTATAGATAGGTTTCTAGGAGCCCTGACAGTATTCTACACTATGTTTTATAGATAGGTTCCTAGGAGCCCTGACAGTGTTCTACATTATGTTTTATAGATAGGTTCCTAGGAGCCCTGTCAGTGTTCTACACTATGTTTTAGAGATACAGTCCTATGAAAAAGTTTGGGCACCCCTATTAATCTTAATCATTTTTTGTTCTAAATATTTTGGTGTTTGCAACAGCCATTTCCGTTTGATATATCTAATAACTGATGGACACAGTAATATTTCAGGATTGAAATGAGGTTTATTGTATTAACAGAAAATGTGCAATATGCATTAAACCAAAATTTGACCGGTGCAAAAGTATGGGCACCCTTATCATTTTATTGATTTGAATTCCCCTAACTACTTTTTACTGACTTACTGAAGCACAAAATTGGTTTTGTAACCTCAGTGAGCTTTGAACTTCATAGCCAGATGTATCCAATCATAAGAAAAGGTATTTAAGGTGGCCAATTGCAAGTTGATCTCCTATTTGAATCTCCTCTGAAGAGTGGCATCATGGGCTACTCAAAACAACTCTCAAATGATCTGAAAACAAAGATTGTTCAACATAGTTGTTCAGGGGAAGGATACAAAAAGTTGTCTCAGAGATTTAACCTGTCAGTTTCCACTGTGAGGAACATAGTAAGGAAATGGAAGACCACAGGGACAGTTCTTGTTAAGCCCAGAAGTGGCAGGCCAAGAAAAATATCAGAAAGGCAGAGAAGAAGAATGGTGAGAACAGTCAAGGACAATCCACAGACCACCTCCAAAGAGCTGCAGCATCATCTTGCTGCAGATGGTGTCACTGTGCATCGGTCAACTATACAGCGCACTTTGCACAAATAGAAGCTGTATGGGAGAGTGATGAGAAAGAAGCCGTTTCTGCACGTACGCCACAAATAGAGTTGCCTGAGGTATGCAAAAGCACATTTGGACAAGGCAGCTTCATTTTGGAAACAAAAATTGAGTTGTTTGGTTATAAAAAAAGGCGTTATGCATGGCGTCCAAAAAGAAACAGCATTCCAAGAAAAACACATGCTACCCACTGTAAAATTTGGTGGAGGTTCCATCATGCTTTGGGGCTGTGTGGCCAATGCCGGCATCGGGAATCTTGTTAAAGTTGAGAGTCGCATGGATTCCACTCAGTATCAGCAGATTCTTGAGAATAATGTTCAAGAATCAGTGACGAAGTTGAAGTTACGCCGGGGATGGATATTTCAGCAAGACAATGATCCAAAACACCGCTCCAAATCCTCAGGCATTCATGCAGAGGAACAATTACAATGTTCTGGAATGGCCATCCCAGTCCCCAGACCTGAATATCATTGAACATCTGTGGGATGATTTGAAGCGGGCTGTCCATGCTCGGCCACCATCTAACTTAACTGAACTTGAATTGTTTGTCCAAAATACCTTTATCCAGGATCCAGGAACTGATTAAAAGCTACAGGAAGCGACTAGAGGCCGTTATCTTTGCAAAAGGAGGATCTACTAAATATTTATGTCACTTTTCTGTTGAGGTGCCCATACTTTTGCACCGGTCAAATTTTGGTTTAATGCATATTGCACATTTTCTGTTAGTACAATAAACCTCATTTCAATCCTGAAATATTACTGTGTCCATCAGTTATTAGATATATCAAACTGAAATGGCTGCTGCAAACACCAAAATATTTAGAACTAAAAATGATTAAGATTAATAGGGGTGCCCAAACTTTTTCATAGGACTGTAGGTTCCTAGGAGCCCTGACAGTATTCTACACTATGTTTTATAGATAGGATCCTAGGAGCCCTGACAGTATTCTACACTATGTTTTATAGATAGGTTCCTAGGAGTCCTGACAGTATTCTACACTATGTTTTATAGATAGGTTCCTAGGATTCCTGACAGTATTCTACACTGTGTTTTATAGATAGGTTCCTAGGAGCCCTGACAGTATTCTGCACTATGTTTTATAGATAGGTTCCTAGGAGTCCTGACAGTATTCTACACTATGTTTTATAGATAGGTTCCTAGGATTCCTGACAGTATTCTACACTATGTTTTATAGATAGGTTCCTAGGAGTCCTGACAGTGTTCTACACTATATTTTGTACATAGGTTCCTAGGAGCCCTGACAGTGTTCTACACTATGTTTTATAGATAGGTTCCTAGGAGCCCTGTCAGTATTCTACACTATATTTTATAGATAGGTTCCTAGGAGCCCTGACAGTATTCTACACTATGTTTTATAGATAGGTTCCTAGGAGTCCTGACAGTATTATACACTATGTTTTATAGATAGGTTCCTAGGAGCCCTGACAGTGTTCTACACTATGTTTTATAGATAGGTTCCTAGGATTCCTGACAGTATTCTACACTATGTTTTATAGATAGGTACCTAGGAGTCCTGCCAGTATTCTGCACTATGTTTTATAGATAGGTTCCTAGGAGCCCTGACAGTATTCTACACTATGTATTATAGATAGGTTCCTAGGAGCCCTGACAGTGTTCTGCACTATGTTTTATAGAGAGGTTCCTAGGAGTCCTGACAGTATTCTACATTATGTTTTATAGATAGATTCCTAGGAGCCCTGACAGTGTTCTACGCTATGTTTTATAGATAGTTTCCTAGGAGCCCTGACAGTATTCTACACTATGTTTTATAGAGAGGTTCCTAGGAGTCCTGACAGTATTCTACACTATGTATTATAGATAGGTTCCTAGGAGCCCTAAGAGTATTCTAAACTATGTTTTATAGATAGGTTCCTAGGAGTCCTGACAGTGTTCTACACTATATTTTATACATAGGTTCCTAGGAGCTCTGACAGTATTCTACACTATGTTTTATAGATAGGTTCCTAGGAGTCCTAAGAGTATTCTACACTATGTTTTATAGATAGGTTACTAGGAGCCCTGACAGTATTCTACACTATGTTTTATAGATAGGTTCCTAGGAGTCCTGTCAGTGTCATACACTGTGTTTTATAGATAGGTACCTAGGAGCCCTGACAGTGTTCTACACTATGTTTTATAGATAGGTTCCTAGGAGCCCTGACTGTGTTCTACACTATGTTTTATAGATAGGTTCCTAGGAGCCCTGACAGTATTCTACACTATGTTTTATAGATAGTTTCCTAGGAGTCCTGACAGTGTTCTACACTATGTATTATAGATAGGTTCCTAGGAGCCCTGACAGTATTCTACACTATGTTTTATAGATAGGTTCCTAGGAGTCCTGACAGTGTTCTACACTATGTTTTATAGATAGGTTCCTAGGAGTCCTGTCAGTGTCATACACTGTGTTTTATAGATAGGTACCTAGGAGCCCTGACAGTGTTCTACACTATGTTTTATAGATAGGTTCCTAGGAGCCCTGACTGTGTTCTACACTATGTTTTATAGATAGGTTCCTAGGAGCCCTGACAGTATTCTACACTATGTTTTATAGATCGGTTCCTAGGAGCCCTGACAGTATTCTACACTATGTTTTATAGATAGGTTCCTAGGAGCCCTGACGGTATTCTACACTGTTTTATAGATAGGTTCCTAGGAGCCCTGACAGTGTTCTACACTATGTATTATAGATAGGTTCCTAGGAGCCCTGACAGTATTCTACACTATGTTTTATAGATAGGTTCCTAGGAGCCCTGACAGTGTTCTACACTCTGAATATTTTACACTATGTTTTGTTGATAGGGCTCTAGTGGGGTCCCTCATTGTTTGTGACCGATCCATTTATTTGATTCATCTGACCTAATGTTCCTACAATGCAGATGTGAATGTGCCATTACAATGTACAATGTTACTATGTTAATGTGGCATGCAGAAGGATTAGGATCTTTTGATTTACAGGTTTTGCAGTTATAAAATCCTGCAATGTCTGTATGAAGTCATACTTGTGTTGTGCAGTTTTCAGCCATCCATAAGACAATCACACTTTTATTTTGCATAGCAAAGATTTCCCATGAAATAGTTACAGGCGCCACCTGCTGGCAGGTCAGAGTACATAGCTCCAGCAGAGATGTGTATGAAATAACATCATGTTTAATCTCAGTAGGGGGGATCCCACCGGCCACTTTATGCCAACCTGAATATTGCTAAAAAATATCATTTCTATTCTTCCTGTCAACGAGAAATAAACACAATTCAGAGGCGAGATCTTCATGTACATCTGAGAAGAGATACTCCAAAAATCTACAAAACTGTGCCAGGCTCATACAGACCTGTTCACACAGAATCAAGGCTGGCATCTACTGAATGGGAGGGTGTGAATATTTATGCAACCATCATTTTGTAGAGCCTTTTATTATCTTATATGTTATATATGATGTTGTGGAAAAGAAGGGTCAAGCTTGTCGAATTTCAACATGTCCAGTCTGTTGTTCTCACAGGAAAAAAGCAGCGCTAGAAGAACCGTGCAGTAGTTTATTTGTCTTCTGCTATTGAGAACATGAGAGCTGGGGTCTGGCGGGGGTGTTTGGCTGATCGCTATTGTAGGTGTATGGATATCATAAGCCTAAGGACCCAGTCACTGAACAGTGCATTCACTTGAATGGGACTGAGCTGCCTCAGGGCCAGGGAACACTGCTGCTGCTGTACACAGCAGATCCAAGGGGTTCCTGAGTGTCAGACCCACACAGACCTTTAATTGATGACCTATCTTACGAATAGTGATGTCTGCGACAGAGACCAGAAGACACAACTACAGTGTGCGGGTCTCTGGGGAGTAATGAATGTACTAGATGGGAAAAACGGGGAGTATTATAAAGTGTGGAGCCACTAGGGAGAATCATATATACTACACATACATCCCAACCGTGCCGGATTCTGCGGGATGTTCCCGGACTCAGGGTCATATCCTGCAGTCCCGGTTGGCGGGTGGAATATATGTCCCAGTTTCAACTCATCTGTGTCTGGAGGACACAGATGAGTTGGATAGAGTGTATGAGAAAGCAGGAGCTGTCGGCTCCTGCTTCAGTGCTGAGCTCCGGCTCCAGGCGCGATGTGAGTGACGTCATCACATCGCGCCCGGAGCCGGAACTCAGCGCTGAGGCAGAACAGACTGTAGACAGAAAGGCAGGGGATCGAGGAAAGGTGAGTATCAGTGTTTTTATGTTAAACTGACGACAAATTGAGGAGGAACAGTAACCTAGGAGCAGAGATGGAAGGGGAACGTTATACTGGGGGCAGAGATGGAAGGGGAACGTTGTGCTGGGGGCAGATATGGAGGGGGGACATAAAACTAGAAGTACAGATGGAAGGGGAAGATTATACTGCGGGCAGAGATGAAACGGGAATATTATACTGTTGGCAGAAATGGAGGGGGGACATTATACTGGAGGCAGAGATGGAGGGGGGCATTATACTGGAGGCAGAGATGGAGGGGGGCATTATACTGGAGGCAGAGATTGAAGGGGGGCATTAAACTAGGGGAAGAGATAGAGGGAGAACATTATACTCAGGGTAGGGACGAAGGGGACACATGAAACTGGGGGAAGAAAGATGGAGGGAGGTCATTAAACTGGGGGCAGAGAAAGGGAAGACATTAAACTGGGGGCAGACATGGGGGTACATTAAACTGGGTGTAGACATGGGGGACATTAAACTAGGGGGCAGATGAAGGGGGGATATTAAACAGGGGCAGATGAAAGGGGAAAATTAAACTGGGGACAGATGAAAGTGGCAATTAAACCGGTGGGGATTAAGAGGGACATGAAAATGCAGACAACTGGAGGGGAATATTAAACAATGGGGGTAACTGGAGAAGGACAACAAACCATGGGATTAGTTGGAGGGGGATCTAGTTGCCCCCAGTTTCATGTCCCGCTCCAGCTGCCAAATACCCCCACGGTTTAATGTCCCCCTCCAGCTGCTCCAGTTTCATGTCCCCCTCTAGTTTCCACCAGTTTAAACTGGGGCACCAGGAGAGGAACTTAATACTGTGGGGCAGATGAAAGGGGACACTATAATGTGAGACATATAACTTACGGGTGACTGTAGGAGGATTATACTGTGTGGGGGCACATGAAAAATGAATGAGAATGGGCGGAGTCAATGCAAAAGTGGCTGGGGCTAAATTGCTCACTGCACTGCACTGCTTTTGTCCCTATTTCCCCATTGAGGCATATTATAATGTGTAACCTAAATGATTAACCTTACTGATAATAGGTCCTGTGTGTACGATAGTAATAGAAAAGTGGCAATAACATTAAAGGAAGATGTGTGTATATTCTTCATAACTGAAGCATGGTCTTCCAGAATCATACACTTATATATTATGAGTATGTGCCTTTAATAGATCATAAAGCCAACAATACCAAGTGCTGGGTCAGCAGCTGAATAATGGCTTTGTGGATTTCAATAGCTAGTCATATCCCAGCAAACTCTAAGAAGGTATCACTTAACATCCTGCAGCAGGGGAAGTGTATGATAAGAGCTGATGCAGGACATTGGTAATGTGTCCAGAGGTGGACAGGCTCCGCCGTCCACTTTACAGCACTCTGCTCGGAGTCTTATTTACTACTTAATGTGTTAATGCGCGGAGTGCGCCAGTTTGGGAAGTGACAACTGATATATTGGAAAGCGATCAATTTCCTCTACAACGGCGATGTTTTATCTTTGTGTACAAATCACTGTAACCCAAGACACATAGAGACTGTAAGAGAAAACGAAGACCTGCGAATTAAAGGGAACGTTCACAAGCCCCCTCCAAGAGCTTCCCCCATCGATGTGCTGTCATACCATGTCTAAAGTGAACACCATCTTTCTATGCCGCTAGTCACAGCTGAGCATTATCACTTCTCTTGTCAAAGGATTGTTAGGGGAACATATCAAGAAAATTGATTGAACTGGTTACGTGCAGGCTCTTTCTATTCTCATTGATGGGATTTCCAAGAACATTTGACAAGGCAGTAGAGATGAGCGAGTAGTGTTCGATGGAGTAGGTATTCGATCGAATATTATGGTATTCGAAATACTTGTACTCGATCGAGTACCACTCGCTATTCGAATGGAAAAATTTGATGCAGAACCATCGTTGATTGGCCGAATGCTATACAGTCGGCCAATCAACGCTGGTTCTTCTCCTACCTTTAGAAGTCTTCTCCGTGCAGCCACATCTATGGCGTGTCATGTGTCAACACCGCTCATTAATCAAAAAGTGGTGTATGTCCTAAAATGGTGACAATACTCCCCAAAACAATTAGCCCTCTTACAGTCCTGTTGATGGAAAAACGAAAAAGATATGGCTCTCTGAACTTGGACAAACATTTTTTACCAAGATTTCAGGGAAAAAAAGACCCCACATCTCGGTAGATGAGCTGGATTTGACCCAAATATTCCAAATTGCTAGTTTTTTTTTACAAAACCGAACAGATGGGAACTCATCTTGGGCGAACTAAAATGGCTATCGCATTATACTCTGGGGTGGCTTCATATCCCAGAGTATAATAAATTAAAGGCCCAGGAGAGGTAAAAAAAAATCCAAAAACATTTATATTTATATTCCCTCTACCTTCTTTTGCTTCCCCTAGCATTGTTCGGTGCTCTCCTGGTGATGTCTGGAGCTCTCCTGTGATGTCATTGGCCAAGGGTCACCACTGAGGACTGTAATTTTGTTCCTGCGGTGACATGGGCACACTGAGTACCATGACTTTGACATAACTTCGGCTATGTTTTCCTTAGAGATGGCTCGTATACTTTGTAATAGTGAGATCACGTTCCATGCAACGTGGAAAAAGCTCAAAAAAAGGTGAAGAAGCCTCAACACCGATATAGTTATAAGAACCGTTGGCTCAAGTTTGCAAAAAAGTACGAAAAGTGGAAAGTAGAAGACTGGAAATGGGTGATTTAGAACAATGAGATGGAAGTCAATAGACTGCGCTCTGATGGACACAAATGGGTCTGGAAAAACAAGGGAAAAAGGGGGCTAATGGATTGAGAAATTGAAGAAACTGTGAAGTTTGGTGGAGGAAGCCTGATGATATGGGATTGTTTCGATACTTGACCAGAATCGATGGTGGTCTCAATGCTGAGCTATCCTACGAGTATATTACAAGACAAGTTACTGCGTACACTTGAGTACTATGGGTATAACAAGGACATAGTGTTCCAGCAGGACAATGACCCGCAGCATACATCGTAAAGTAGAGGTGCTGGATTGGCCCCAGACAGTCCCAAAACTTCAACCCAATCGAACACAAGTCACAAGTTCCAAACATTGTTACCCTTTTCCTCCTCACTGCTTTTAGAACATTCCAATATTTCTGGGAGGAAACTTTTTTTTAATAACAATGCTAATATTGCCATTTGCTTGATGGCCCTTTTAGTTTTTGGTTCCCAGAAGACAAGCCACGCACCAAATTTATTAAGAGACCTGGGGGTTTTAGTAAGTAACACATTTCGCTCAGACATTTCATCTAAGCTGAAATGGGCATGGTCATTAAGGAGTTAATGATTTTAAGAACTGAAATTGGAAATATTTCCACCACGACTGTCCACGGGAACTATAATGATACTCATATTTCTAGCGAATGATAATAAAAGGATGCCTTACTGTAAGTGTTAATATTTCATTATTATTGCGGGGGCAGTATTACATTGCTGCGCATTACTATGTATTTTCTAATTAGAACAATTTACATAATTGGCCGTCATATACAACACTGGACTTAATGCTGTAAAATGGTGTCTGTGACGGAGGGCCCGGAGGGATATGAAATGTGACAGACTGAGATCTGAAGACTTGCCACCTTCTCGACTTCCCTTTATAATGGGGTGTAATACGTCTTGAGGTTCTTAGCGGTGAAGATTAGTCATTTATTATCTTATAACAGGGTTCATTTTTTCATGGAGGTTTTGGGAGGAAATATTACAGAATCATTATCTTTTTCTATGTTTTCCATGTTCCTTTTATTTCTAAAGTGAAACACTACCTTTAGTCATCATTTCAATTTAAGGGAGGCCAATCTACTCTCACCCATGGTGGCAAATGGCCGCCTAATTCTGCCAGAAAATCATGTTTCCATTATCCACTACATGTTGGCAAGGTTTGGCTGCAATCATTTAGCCAAACCATGTGGTCTCACCGTTTGGTCCAACATTTTGTTCCAATTAGTTTTGTAATATATCTTTATTCGAGATGGGCGAATGCTTCGTCATCAAACGGATATTCCAAATTGTTCCTTTTTTAACAAAACCAAACAAATGTCAATTTCCTTCAGAAGGCTGCCACATTATACCACTTGTAGAGTCTGGGCCTATTATACTTTAGGGTCTGAAGAGACCCCAGAGTATAATAATGTCACTTTCAGATGGACATATGGACATAACTTCTGCTGTGTTTGCTTTAGAGAGCTAGAAATGAGATTCCTAGGAGCCCTAAGAGTATTCTACACTATGTTTTATAGATAGTTCCCTAGAACCCTGACAGTATTCTACACTATGTTTTATAGGTAGGTTCCTAGGAGCCCTGACAGTATTCTACACTATGTTTTATAGATAGGTTCCTAGGAGTCCTGACAGAGTTCTACACTATGTTTTATAGATAGGTTCCTAGGAGCCCTGACAGTATTCTACACTATGTTTTATAGATAGTTTCCTAGGAGCCCTGACAGTATTCTACACTATGTTTTATAGATAGTTTCCTAGGAGCCCTGACAGTATTCTACACTATGTTTTATAGATAGGTTCCTAGGAGCCCTGACAGTATTCTACACTATGTTTTATAGGTAGGTTCCTAGGAGCCCTGACAGTATTCTACACTATGTTTTATAGATAGGTTCCTAGGAGTCCTGACAGAGTTCTACACTATGTTTTATAGATAGGTTCCTAGGAGCCCTGACAGTATTCTACACTATGTTTTATAGATAGTTTCCTAGGAGCCCTGACAGTATTCTACACTATGTTTTATAGATAGTTTCCTAGGAGCCCTGACAGTATTCTACACTATGTTTTATAGATAGGTTCCTAGGAGCCCTGACAGTATTCTACACTATGTTTTATAGATAGTGAAAAAACAAAAAAGGAAGAGACGCCGAGCGCTCTGAGTGTAGTATTGTTAGTAGTTATAAATAATATATCATATCAGATACCAGTAAACCTCTCACCTGAGAAATATGTATTTTTGTTGTCACATGTAAAGTGAAAAATTCAGGTGAGAGTGGCGGCAGAACCAACAGGAACACCGGAGAACCGGAGAGAAAATTGGAAAATGGGGAAGCAGGGACCTGCGCTCACTGGTAGGGTTTGAATAACAGCCAGAGAGATGGATGAAATGATGAATATTGGATTTATTGAGGATAAAGGGCACAACGCGTTTCGGACCACCTCTGGTCCTTTCTCAAGTGCAAATTCTGTTAGAAAATACATATAAAAAATTATAAACTATAAATATAAAATGTACAATAAAATAAAAAAACAAAGCACAACAGGTTCACGAAAAAGTAAGCGTTTGCTTACAACAATAGAGAAATGAATAAAAGCAATGGTAAATATATCTCCTGTAGATAACAGGTAATAAATAAAAACATAAAAACATAAATGCAAAAGGGTATAGCAGCCCAAATCTAACAGGAGACAGAATGATAAATTTGCAGTGTTGGCAATACTGAAAGGTGATAATAATACATCAATAAATAAATATAGTTCAAACAACACTTTGTTAAAATAACACATATTTTGTTCCTGTTTTTGTTTTTGCATGACCTTACATTTACATATGTATTGTATCCTGGCAACTGTCTCACAGTGAAAGGGAACAAAACCTGTCAGTTACATTTGTTTATCTAAAGACTCTCCAGATAATGACAGTTTACAATAAGTGTCACTTGCCTGTGTCCCTAGAATTTCTTAGGGGCAGGAACTGGTATATGAAGGTTCTCTCACTCCGAGAACATAAAGCCAGGTGCCCACATTGGGCAATAATATAAGGATACCATAAGGAAACATACATGGGGTCTTACCTGAGTCAGCCGGGCTGAAAGCATGCTTCCCCGACTGATCCTCAGTTTATTTAAACCATTTCCCGCGTGTGTAATCACACCCGGGCCGCGTACTGCGCCTGCGCCAACCTTGGCGTCCCCGCGCGCTCGTACGTAGCTGCCTCGGGACGTGAATGAGGCGTATGCGCATGCGCCACCTGTGCGAGGGGTGCGCATGCGCAGTGATGTGAGAAAAGAAATGTTTTACGAGCGCGTTCGTGTCTAGGCGAACGAACGCGCCCGTACAAGCTGATTCAATGCAGAACGCATATGTTACCTTAAAGAGATAGGTCTGTTGTGTATAGATGACATTAAGTTAATGGCAAGTGCGCAATTTTATTATGGTCATTGTTTTAATGCCGCGATGTCAATGGTCTAAATGTATAACAAATCCTGTAAGGATAAAACATAAATGACCTAGATAGAATTAGTTATTAGCCGTGGAAGAGTGAATCAGGGGGAGGGAAGGGGGGGGGGAAGGAACCTAATAGTTGGCTGACAAATAGAAAAAATAGAGAAAAATGAAATAAATTTTGTAATAAATAATATATAATATATGATATATAATATATAAAAAAATATATACTAATAGAGGAGTAAGAAAGACTGTTGGAGTGGGGGAAGGAATATGTAAATTGATGTATGGGAACTGATTGATCCTATGAATTTCAATTTGGATTTTTTAATTTGGATTTTTAATTTTTAGTGACATCTTCGGATGCTATATTAAGACCTGCAGGTTGAAGTGTGTTTAATTTAAACATCCAGAACATTTCTTTTCTGTTAAGGTTATTGAGTCTATCTGGCATTGAAGGGGAAACTGTGTCAATTGGTGTCACTTTGAATCCCGAAAAATCTCTAAGATGGTATTGTGTGGCATGGCGTGATACGCTATGTTTCAAAAAAACGTTGTTTACGTTACATCTGTGTTGGCTAATACGCTGCCTGAGGGGTCTAGTTGTACGACCCACGTACTGGAGGCCACACGGACACTCCAGCACGTAGATGACCCAAGATGATGAGCAGTCGAGATGGTATTGGATTTCAAAAGTGTCTCCCGTCGTAAAGCTATGAATATGTGTATGTCCATGTTGAATGGTGAAACAACATTTACAGCGTGCACTTTTACATGAAAAACTCCCCGTTTGGGTATTGGTGGTCTTGGTGATGATGTCAGTATAGGGTTTTAAGCGACTAGGGGCTAGTATGTTTTTTAACGACCTGGCTCTCCTATAGGTGATTCCCGGTTGTACGGGCAGAATCCCTTTTAGGAAGGGGTCGTTTCGAACCACATGCCAGTGTTTATTTAATATGTTTCGAATGTTATTATGCATAGAGCTAAAAGTAGTTATGAAATTGCAATGATAATTATTATTTCTAATTTTTGTTTAGGGACAAGGCAATCAGACTGAGAAAGTGCCCCTGCCTTCTTTTCTGCTGCCTGTATAATTGCAGATGGATATTTCTTTTCTTTAAATCTGTTAGTTAAAATAACGCTTTGGGTCTTGTAGTCAGCAATGTTTGAACAGTTTCGTCTGATGCGACGAAACTGTCCAAAAGGTATATTTTGCTTCCATTTTTTATGATGCAGACTGTCGAAATGCAGTAAGCTGTTACGATCAACTGTTTTAAAGTAAGTTTTGGTGAGTATTCGGTTATCTGTACTAGATAATAAAAGATCCAGATATTCTATGGATTCTGCATCTGACTTGCCTGACAGTTTGATCCCAAACTGGTTATCATTAATGAAGGTGCAGTAGGAATCAAAAGATTCCTCTGTCCCCTCCCAGATAAATATAAGATCATCAATATATCTGCGGTAATACTTGATATGGTTAATCCAAGGGTGTGTAGAATAAATGAGTGAGTTTTTGAAAACTCCCATGAAGAGGTTGGCATAACTGGGGGCCATACGGGTCCCCATTGCCGTCCCTTTTGTCTGTAAATAGATTTGTGAATTGAATTCGAAGGTGTTATGTTGTAAAATGAAAGTGATGGCTTCTATTATAAAATGACGTTGTGTAGTAGGTAGTTCAGGGTCTTGTTTGAGAAAAAAGTCTACTGCTGAAGTACCAAGATCGTGGGAGATGTTACTGTATAGAGCGCTGACATCAAGTGTTGCCCATCTGTAATTAGAATTCCAGGTGAATGGTACTAAATCTTGTATAAGACTAGCAGAGTCTCGGAGATAAGAGGGTAAATTGGTGACATATCTCTGTAAAATTACATCCACATATTGAGACAAATTTCTAGTAATTGAATTCACTCCAGAAATAATTGGCCTTCCTGGAGGATTAATAGGATCTTTATGTAGTTTTGGTAAGTGATAAAACAATGCTAAGGTTGGATTTTTTATATTTAGAAATGCATATTCTTTATCGGAAACAATCCCATCTAATCGGGCATTGGTTATCAATTTTTTATAATCCGCTAGATGTTCAACTGAAGGGTCGGTATCTAGAATAGAATAATACTGTTTGTCTGCTAAGATGTTTAAGGCTTCGTTGAGATAAGCCTGACGGTCTTGGATTACTACCCCCCCCCCCCCCCTTGTCTGCATTCCTGATCACAATATCCCTATTGTCTTTGAGACTTTTGAGGGCATTCTTTTCTTTATTTGTAAGATTGTGAGAAAATTTGGATGGGACTGAGTCCAATTGTCTAAGGTCCGAAGCAACTAAAGAATAGAAAGTCTCCAAGTTGCTCCCCCTATGATGAGTAGGATAAAAATTAGATTTGGGTTTAAGTGTAGTGTTGATTGGAATGGGCTCCCTATTTTGGGAAATAGAACTGGCAGTGGAAATTTGGGCCTGGTTTTCATTAATAGGATTAGATGGAGTGATATTAATATTGGAGGTAGAAACTGTGGTGGATTCAGTAGACTCCTTATTATTTATTACAAAATTTATTTCATTTTTCTCTATTTTTTCTATTTGTCAGCCAACTATTAGGTTCCTTCCCCCCCCCCCCTTCCCTCCCCCTGATTCACTCTTCCACGGCTAATAACTAATTCTATCTAGGTCATTTATGTTTTATCCTTACAGGATTTGTTATACATTTAGACCATTGACATCGCGGCATTAAAACAATGACCATAATAAAATCGCGCACTTGCCATTAACTTAATGTCATCTATACACAACAGACCTATCTCTTTAAGGTAACATATGCGTTCTGCATTGAATCAGCTTGTACGGGCGCGTTCGTTCGCCTAGACACGAACGCGCTCGTAAAACATTTCTTTTCTCACATCACTGCGCATGCGCACCCCTCGCACAGGTGGCGCATGCGCATACGCCTCATTCACGTCCCGAGGCAGCTACGTACGAGCGCGCGGGGACGCCAAGGTTGGCGCAGGCGCAGTACGCGGCCCGGGCGTGATTACACACGCGGGAAATGGTTTAAATAAACTGAGGATCAGTCGGGGAAGCATGCTTTCAGCCCGGCTGACTCAGGTAAGACCCCATGTATGTTTCCTTATGGTATCCTTATATTATTGCCCAATGTGGGCACCTGGCTTTATGTTCTCGGAGTGAGAGAACCTTCATATACCAGTTCCTGCCCCTAAGAAATTCTAGGGACACAGGCAAGTGACACTTATTGTAAACTGTCATTATCTGGAGAGTCTTTAGATAAACAAATGTAACTGACAGGTTTTGTTCCCTTTCACTGTGAGACAGTTGCCAGGATACAATACATATGTAAATGTAAGGTCATGCAAAAACAAAAACAGGAACAAAATATGTGTTATTTTAACAAAGTGTTGTTTGAACTATATTTATTTATTGATGTATTATTATCACCTTTCAGTATTGCCAACACTGCAAATTTATCATTCTGTCTCCTGTTAGATTTGGGCTGCTATACCCTTTTGCATTTATGTTTTTATGTTTTTATTTATTACCTATTATCTACAGGAGATATATTTACCATTGCTTTTATTCATTTCTCTATTCTTGTAAGCAAACGCTTACTTTTTCGTGAACCTGTTGTGCTTTGTTTTTTTATTTTATTGTACATTTTATATTTATAGTTTATAATTTTTTATATGTATTTTCTAACAGAATTTGCACTTGAGAAAGGACCAGAGGTGGTCCGAAACGCGTTGTGCCCTTTATCCTCAATAAATCCAATATTCATCATTTCATCCATCTCTCTGGCTGTTATTCAAACCCTACCAGTGAGCGCAGATCCCTGCTTCCCCATTTTCCATGTTTTATAGATAGGTTCCTAGGAGCCCTGACAGTGTTCTACACTATGTTTTATAGATAGGTTCCTAGGAGCCCTGACAGTGTTCTATATTATGTTTTATAGATAGGTTCCTAGGAGCCCTGACAGTGTTCTACACTATGTTTTATAGATAGGTTCCTAGGAGCCCTGACAGTATTCTACACTATGTTTTATAGATAGGTTCCTAGGAGCCCTGACAGTGTTCTACACTATGTTTTATAGATAGGTTCCTAGGAGCCCTGACAGTGTTCTACACTATGTTTTATAGATAGGTTCCTAGGAGTCCTGACAGTGTTCTACACTATGTTTTATAGATAGGTTCCTAGGAGCCCTGACAGTGTTCTACACTATGTTTTATAGATAGGTTCCTAGGAGCCTGACAGTGTTCTACACTATGTTTTATAGATAGGTTCCTAGGAGCCCTGACAGTGTTCTACACTATGTTTTATAGATAGGTTCCTAGGAGCCTGACAGTATTCTACACTATGTTTTATAGATAGGTTCCTAAGAGTCCTGACAGTGTTCTACACTATGTTTTATAGATAGGTTCCTAGGAGCCCTGACAGCGTTCTACACTATGTTTTATAGATAGGTTCCTAGAAGAGTGTTTCAAAGGTCAAAAAAGGGACAGAATGTCTCACACATAGTACGCTGTGGGAAATTTAGTTCCATCCACTTCTAAATTGACTCCACCTATTTCCATCCATTTCTCTTTGTGCCCCCACACAATATAATGCTCCTATAGTCACCCCAATATTATATGTCCCCATGTTATAATGTTCCCCTCCAATTACCTCCACAGTAAAAACTCCCTCTCCTGATGGTTGGGAGGTATGTGCATATTCTAGGAGGAGCTGACCACCTCCCCACTTAGTTCGGCAAAAGGATAAAGTTGTTAAAAGTTATGTTTCTTAAAGAGGACCTTTCATCAGATCGGGCACATGCAGTTCTATATACTGCTGGAAAGCTGACAGTGCGCTGAATTCAGCTTTCCCGATCTGTGCCCGGTGTAAAGCGCTATTGGTCCCGATAAAGTAGCGCTTTACAGTAAGAAGGGCGTTTCTGACCATTAGCCAGGGACGCCCTTCTGCCCAGCAGCGCCTATCGCGCTGTACTGTGGAGCGGGGAGGAACGTCCCCTCCCCTCCTGATAATATTCGTCTATGGATGAGCTGTGTGAGCAGAGGGAGGGGACATTCCTCCCCGCTCACAATGTACAGCGCGATAGGCGTTGCTGGGCAGAAGGGCATCCCTGGCTGTCAGAAACGCCCTTCTGACACTAAAGCGCTACGGTACCGGTACCGATAACGCTTTGCACCGGGCACAGATCGGGAAAGCCGATAGTGCACTGAATTCAGTACACTGTCGGCTTTCCAGCAATATATAGAACTGCCTGTGCCCAATCTGATGATAGATCCTCTTTAATAGTTTATTATGTTACATATACAATGTTTCGGGCTAAACACCCTTCGTCAGGCAGATGAAAATAAATGAGCGTTTTGGGAGCAGCAGTCAGTAAGTGTTGCTCAGATGAATTGCTTGAGTTTAAGTCCGGTTTGTCCGTTGCATGGAAAACTTAATCGCACACCGGTGGATCCTATTGTAGACTTATTTGAGTGAAATCCTGTGAAATTCAGCTTGTTAGCCACTCATGCACATACAGGAAAATGATGAGAGGATCTGGTGTGATGCTTGCAACTGATGAATATAGATGTGGGTCCTAGTACACTACCTGGACCCAGGTCTATATCCACAATTTACAAGCGTCACACCAGATCTTCTGGTCATTAAAAAGCATAACCTTTACTGGAGTGCAGTTCAACTTTATCCTTTTGATTCTTAGCTCTGACACTGGCTTCCATTGATTGGAGCTCCGAATCACGCCTCCTGCCTGACACCGCACTCCTGACATTACAAAGCTTAAAGGGAGTCTATCAATACCCCCAGCCACCTTGTTAGTCACCCATGCAAGTCCTTCCCTACACCCATTCTCCCAATGATGCATCATCTTCTTCTCTTCCAGGGTCAGGGCAGATCCACGGGATGGCATATGTGCAGTAGGCTCATGCGGACTGGAGCAGTACCTTCAGTGACATTAGAGCAGTGAGAAGATCAGCTTCATAGGGACTTTCTAGATCCAGGATGAGCATGTTTTACTGATGAAGTGGCTGTGCTCGGCGATTAAAGAAATGCCACCCGTGCGCCAAGGTTCTCAATTGCATAAAGAATAAAACTGCTTTTCAGATCCATTCCTGGGGCCCTGAAACACTACAAAGGTTTAGCTTTAATCATGATCACAGCTTTTACAGCACTATGGTAGCAGTTGAAAGTAGCTGGGTACTAGACTCTCTTTAAATAGCAAATCAGGCACCAAAACTAACTGCGCTTGTTGCTCAGGAAGGGCGGGGACTAGAGAGAAAATTACAAATGTGCTGGAATCAGTGGAGTGACACCTATTAACAAATGCTAAGAACTAGAATTGGTGGAGGTGTTGAAAGGTCCTTTTTAACTATGAGTCATTGATAGAGTCAGACAGCAATTTCTGGAAAATGAGAGGGGACAGTGAGTCTTCTTCCAGATTCCATGTTACATATGAAGCTAGAACCACAGAAAATATGATGCAGTCCTGAGACACGGAAGAAATAGCTGCCTCTGAGTTCAGACCCTTCCAGAGTCACAGGATGGACGTGGCACCCTGGGTAACCTACCAAGGTCATATGACCTTCACCTGCTGATCTGGGCATCATTGCTCCAAACAGTGAACATTGCGCCAAGGTGAAGCTGTCATTGGCAATGTCCAGGAATTTAAGCAAATGCTGCAGTATCGCTACCCTGTTGTTTCTGTGGATAGCCCCCTACAATCAGGGTCAGACTGGCCTACAGGGAAACAGGGAATCCCCTGGTGGGCCCTGAGCCTTGACTGTCAGTCCTCATTTTCCCAATGCAGAAGCATTGGTCAGGGGCCCAATCGGGATGCCAGGGGCTGGTTCGGGCCCCTGTCCAGTGCATTTGCATTGACAAACTGAGCACTGATAGTGGCAGGGGCCGGATCGGTAAACTCGGGGCCCTAGGCTACCGGCAGCGCTGAAATGACTAAAGATCGCCGGCTGCTGGCAGTTTCCCAGGGCTCTGACACTTACACAGGGGCCTCCTGCCAGTGGGATACTGGGATAGCGCTGTACAATTTGTAGGGTTCAAATACAGACAGATACATTACAAAGAAAATAATTTCACACAATGGGACTGAGGGTCCTGCTCGCAAGAGCTTACAATCTATGAGGTAGAGGGGGTGACACAAGAGGTAGCAGGGGCGGTATTACTTATACAGAGGTCAGACACTTTTGTAACAGAGGTAACTGTCATTACACAAACATAAAACTTTATGAGTCGTCACCAGTCGTGTCCTGTAACATGTGGATAGAGCTTGGACCTATAAAGTTATACTGAGATGACATCATATCATGTGGGGAAATGTGGGAGCGGGGACAGAGGAGGGTTAAGGGTTTACGTTAGAAATTGTGATCGGCTTGTCTGAAAAGATGCGTCTTTAGTTTGCGTTTGAAACTGTAGAAGTTGGGAGTTAATCTGATTGTCTGGGGTAGAGCATTCCAGAGAAGTGGTGCAGCTCGGGAGAAGTCTTGTATACGAGCGTGGGAGGTTCTGATAATAGAGGATGTAAGTGTTAGGTCATTGAGTGAGCGGAGAGCACGGGTTGGGCGATAGACAGAGATGAGGGAGGAAATGTAGGGAGGTGCGGCATTATGGAGAGCCTTGTGGATGAGGGTGATAACTTTATATTTTATTCTATAATGAATAGGCAGCCAATGTAGTGACTGGCACAGACCGGAGGCATCGCTGTAGCGTCTAGCCTGATAGATGAGCCTGGCCGCTGCATGCAGAATAGATTGTAGAGGGGAGAGTTTAGTGAGGGGAAGACCGATTAGTAAGGAATTACAGTAGTCAAGGCGAGAGTGAATCAGAGACAATAAGTGTCTTTAGTGTATCTCTGGTAAGGAAAGGGCATATTCTGGAGATGTTTTTGAGGTGGAGGTGACATGAACGTGCGAGTGATTCAATATGAGGGGTGAAGGAAAGGTCTGCATCAAACATGACCCCAAGGCAGCGGGCCTGCTGCCTAGGAGTTATAGTAAGGCCTGAGACTGCAATGGATATATCAGGGACAGATCTATTAGATGGTGGAAACAGTAGTAGTTCAGTCTTGGAGAGATTTAGTTTCAGAGAGAGTGAGGACATGATATTTGAGACAGCAGAGAGACAGTTGCTGGTGTTCTGTATGAGTGCAGGGGTGATGTCACGGGAAGATGTGTATAATTGGGTGTCATCAGCATAAAGATGGTACCTGAAGCCAAATCTGGCGATGGTTTGTCCAATGGGGGCTGTGTATTGAGAAAAGAGGAGGGGGCCTAGGACCGAGCCCTGAGGAACCACAACAGTAAGGGAAAGAGGGGAGGAAACAGAGCCCGCAAATGATACACTGAAAGTGCGGTCTGAGAGATAAGAGGAGAACCAGGAGAGCGCAGTGTCCATGAGGCCAACTGAGCGGAGCATAGTGAGGAGGAGTTGATGGTCAACAGTGTCAAAAGCTGCAGAGAGGTCCAGAAGAATAAGAAGAGAGAATTAATATATATTAATATAGGGAAAGTATACATCAGGAGCACACCAGGGGCAGCAGCTATCCCTGCCATCTTATGAAGCGCTGTCTCTGCTGCCCAGACTTCCCCCTTCCCCCTCCTCCTCCTCAGAGTGAGTCATCGCTTACATTGGACCGTGTGGGGACAGGGAGCAGTCTGCTGCGATGATCCACTTGCTGCTTCACAAATGTGAGTATATTTTTTTTCATTTATTGGTACATTGTGTACATTTGTTTAACCCTTAAAGAGGACCTTTCACCATTTTGCACACAGGCAGTTCTATATACTGCCGGAAAGCTGACAGTGCGCTGAGTTCAGCGCACTGTCGGCTTTCCCGATCTGGGCCCGGTGTGAAGAGCTTACAGTCCCGGTACCGTAGCTCTTGTATGGTCAGAAGGGCGTTTCTGACAGTTAGCCAGAGATGTCCTTCTTCACAGCACAGCCAATCGCGCTGTACAGTGTGAGCGGGGAGGAACGCCTCCCTCTGCTCACAGTACTCGTCCATAGACGAGCATTATCAGGGAGGGAGGGGGGAGTTCCTCCCGGCTCTCACAGCACAGCACGATAGAAGAGCTACGGTACCAGGACCGTAAGCTCTTCACACCGGGCCCAGATCGGGAAAGCCGACAGTGCACTGAACTCAGCGCACTGTCAGCTTTCCGGCAGTATATAGAACTGCCTGTGGGCAAAATGGTGAAAGGTCCTCTTTAAGTACTATCATGGTGTCTATCATACACCACAACCATACACATATCATTATGATAGACACCATGACAGTACTTAAGGGTTAAAGTATGTGTCTTGTATACTGTGTGAGGACTGTATGTTTGTATACAGGTATGTGTGAGTATATACAGTATGCTATAATAATGTGTGAGCGTATGTTTATATAGGAGTATATATATGTAGTATTCATACATTCATGTATATATTTGACTTATATATGGTGTATGAATGTATATACGGTAAATTTATATGTGCTATACTAATGTATATGTGTGAGTGTATGACTATATATGTGTATATATATAGTATTCATACATTCATGTATATATTTGACTTATATATGGTATATGAATGTATATAAATTTATATATGCTAATATATATATATATATATATATATATATATATATATATGTGAGTATATATGAATGTATATGTATGAGTGTGTAGGTAACTGTTGCAGTTTTTGGAAATTGCAGCACTTATACCTACGGAAACACCTACAGTGTCCCTATAGGTATAATGGAAGCAGAAAGTCCTCAGAGGAAACCTCTGTGGAGTTTCTGCAAAAAGCGCTGCAAGAAAACTGATGTGTTGGCGCCGGGGGGATGTACAGTATGTTGAGATGTTAAAGAGGACCTTTCATCACCTGGGGCACATGCGGTTTTATATACCGCTAGAGAGCCAACAGTCAGCTTTCCCGTTCTGTGCCCCCGGTGAAGAGCTATCGGTCCCGGTACCGTAGCTCTTCACTGTCAGAAAGGCGTTTCTTACAGTCAGTCAGGAACGTCCTTCTTCCCAGCAGCGCCTATTGTGCTGTACTGTGAGATCGGGGAGGAACGCCCCCTCCCCTCCTGATAATGCTCGTCCATAGACGTGTACTGGGGGAAGGTAGCGTTCCTCACTGCTCAGCGTCATCACTAGGCGGTAAGCAAAGCCCCCTCACAGTACAGCGCAATAGACGCTACTGTGAGGAAGGGCGTTACTGACTGACTCAGCAATGCCCTTCTGACAGTGAAGAGCTACCGGCACCGATAGCTCTTCACCCGGGGCACAGAACGTGAAAGCTGCACTGAATTCAGCGTACTGTCGACTTTCTAGCGGTGTATTAAACCGCATGTGCCCCAAATGGTGAAAGGTCCTCCTTAAGGATTAGGCACAACAGTGAGATGCAGTGTTTTTCATTGAGTTTTTGTCCCCAGCACCCCGTTATCCTCCTGCCTGTGTCTGTTCAGTCTCATGGCCTTATTTCTGGAAATCCTGTATCTAATTGATTTCAGTGGTCCCATGAGGTGCAGGACTCCCAGCAAGGAGGCGCCGGCACGAGACTAAATGGACACTGGCGGCGGACAATGGAGCAATGGGGACAGGTGACTTTTTATTTATTTATTTTTTATTTTATACCTCCCGCCAGGCACATGGGTTGATCCAATTCCTGGACAAATCTTTGGCTGTATTCACACTGAGTAACGCTGGCGTTTTTTGTGCTTATTTTTGCACATAGCGCCACGTTAACGCCGCGTAGCGCCGCGTTAACGCCGTGTATATGCCGCGTTAACGCCGGGCAACGCCACTGCAAAATAGCGCCGCGTTAACGTGGCGTATACGTGGCGTTAACGCGCCGCTACACGGCGTTAACGCGGCGCTATGTGCAAAAATAAGCACAAAAAACGCCAGCGTTACTCAGTGTGAATACAGCCTTAAAAGGATTTATCCATCTTTATATGGTAATAATGATGGTCTGCCCTTAGGATAGGCCATCAATATTACATCTGTGATGATACAACAACCAGGACCTCTGCAGATCAGCTCTTCCAGGACAGTGTGGCTACAGGTAATGGTAACGTTTCTCGGAGCTGCGCTGTTCACTTTCCATACAGAGTGTAGCAGTAGGTTTAGGTAGTATGTTGTTGCACGTTGTATGGCGGGTGAGCAGCATGGCTCCCGAGATGGTATTACCTTTAGCTGCCCTGTCTCGGTATCGCTGGTCTGCAGGGTCCTGGTGGTGGGCCCTAGACACCCCAGTCTGACCCTGCCTACAATCACACATTCAAAGGCACTATAGAAGATGCAGCCAGTTATAGATTTCTCCTGCAATGGAAAGATAAGTAATTATATAGAGACAAGGGTCCCTAGTCGATGCCCCCTACTAGGGTTGAGCGATCGTGTTCGGAAAAGATCGGATTTTGAACAGCGATCGAGAAAATTTCAGGATCACGATCGGAATTCCAAACACGATCTTTTTAGGTGGGATTGAGATCGGTGATTATTTCCCACAATGCTTTGCTACTGGCCAAGCATTGTGGGAAAAGCTAACAATGTTAGCTGTCACACTGAGTATTGTATACTCAGTGTGAAGGCTCCACTGCGGTTCCATAGGAATGAATGGAAGCAGCCAGCACACAGCCTTAACCCCCTGCACGCCGGCTGCGTCCATTCATTCTAATGGGAGACTAGCTAACATCTCTAGTAGCTACTTACCTGCAGAGATGGCTGGTCCGGTGCCCAGTGTTCTCTTTCTTCTAGGTTAGTGTTAAAGAGCTAGGAAGAAGCGGGGCTTGTGGCTTAGGAGAGTGTAGGGGGGTACAAGGCGGGGAGACGTGACGTCTCCCCTCCCAGTACCCGCCCACACTCTCCTAACCTGCCCACACTCTCCTAACCTGGGAGGCAGGGGGCAGTGAGGCAAAGAACACCGGGCACCGGACCAGCTATCTCTGCAGGTAAGTGGACACCAGGGGGGACTAAGTAGCCAGAGGATTAATAAAAAATCCTCTGGCTACTTAGTGAGTAAAAGAAATCACTACACAGCGTGGATTCTAATAATTAAAGCGTTCAATTGTTAGATTCCATGCTGTATAGTGAATAGGATTGCTTTTAAAATCCGATCTCCAGTTAGTAAAAAAATCCCATTGACTTGCATTGGGATCAGAATTGGGATCAAAGATCGGGTTCGAATGAAAAATGATCGGAAATCGGATTTCAAAATCGATCCTGAAAAGTCAAGATCGGCTCAACCCTACCCCCTACTCCTCTATGCATATCCATGTATATGATAAGACAGTGATCCATCAACATTTTCCATGAAGAGCTGCCATTCCGCATTGTAAATAACTATCGCTACCATTCCCTGCCCCCCACTGGGAGACGATCGTCGCTGACCCTTGATGTCAGAGCTGTTTCATTGCATCTCCCACAATGCATCATTTCCATTCATTCTGATTATTTTAGCCGTCATGCCTTTTGCATTTTGCCCACCAGATGGCAGTATAACACAGTGCACAATTTTACTAATACCAAAAATTTACTACTTTCAAAAACTTTGCTAAAACTCTCTGCGACTTGGAGTAAGTTTCAGTCACAGCCCCCCAAAAAAGTTCCATGGACCGAAATCCATCATATTACAATGTGCAATATCTACAAAATACCAACACTCCTGAGCCTGGAAGGAAATTTTTTCCAAGTAAAGCACAGGCAGATCACGCCTTAATTATTTTTTATTATATTCACACTTGTATGAGAACAGGATACATAGTTATCATCTGTATATACTTGATACAAGGCATTATGAGCTGCAGGAAAGAAGCGTTAAGTTACTGACAGTATAACAGGTGGATGGTAACAGCAACACAGCGGCTTTAAGGAAATTCGTCTCGCCGTAAAGAAATCTAAAAAAATGTTTTAAAAAATGTTACCCTGAATCTGGATGAAAGAGAGATAGGGAGATAAGTCCTTTAACCCTACGAAGAATTGTCTGACTTGCTCCCACATACAGTATAATAGGCCCAGGGGTGAACCTACTCCTTTCGCCGCCCGAGGCGAACTACAGAAAGCCGCCCCCCCCCCCGAGAGGAGGGGGCGGAGCGAATGGGTGTGGCCACGTGAAGTGGGCGTGGTGGCGTGAAGGGGCGGGGCTTGGTGCCGTTTGCAGGCAGAGGGCAGGCACGGAGAGGACCTGCTGTCTGCCTGAGCGTGAGGGGAGGCCACTGGAGCAGCGCTGCTCCAGTGGCCTCCCCAAACCACCACTCAGTGCTAAGCCAGTCCAGGACAGCTTGTCCTGGACTGGCTTAGGTAATCAAAAATGCCGCCCTCCCTAGGGTCCTGACATAGCGCCGCCTGAAGCGCTCGTTTCACGTCGCCTCATGGGAGGTGCGGCGCTGAATAGGCCTTTTATGCCCTCACACAATATAATGGCCCCATTGTGCCCTCACATGATATAATAGGCACATGTTGCACCCATACACAGTATAATTCCCCCTTGGCTCCCACATACAGTATAATAGTCCATTTATGCCCTCACACAATATAATAGCCCCATTTTGTTCTCACACAATATAATGGCCCACTTATGACCATACACAGTATAATGGCCCCTTCTGCCTCCACATGGTTCAATGGCTCTTTCTGTCTCCCCACAGTTTAATGTCCCCTTCTGACCCCCCAAATACACAGAATGATGGCCCCATTCTGCCCCCACACATGGTACAATAGTCCATTTTGCCCCCACACAATACTATGGCTCCATTTTGCTCCCACAAAGTTTAATGCGCCCCAACAGCCAGGTTTGGCCAGGTGCTGGTCCTGGATTCAGACCCACTCAATAGACCCCCAAATTATAACCAGAAAGACTACGGCGATATAAGATAAGATGATATTCTTAGTAGTTACCAATACATCCACTAAGGTTTCTTCTACGGCTTATACAAGACGACATCTCCATACACTTCATAATCCACCGACTCCCAGTCAATGACCTTTCCTCCAAGTATATATGAAGAATATTGCAGAGATTTCATCACATTGGGGTTGATAGCGTGATCCCACATATTAACATTATTAATTTCACCCACAAAAGTAGGTTCTCCTCTATATAATGTAATGCCAACGGAGGCGAGATCCTGCCCAAGGACCGCCGTAACATTTGGGGCTATCGCAAAACCTGGTTTTAAAACCCTCCTTGGGAAGAAATCCCCATTGACAGCAAAATGGATGATCCCTGTGCTGGATTTCCAGGACACACAGATAAATCTCCACCTCATGCTCTCTTTGCTGGTCTTATAGGACACCCGATCGTCATCCATGGAAATGTGGTAATAATCTGGGGTTTGGTACAGATGGAAAAGGGGCTTTGACTCATTTGTAGCCTCTAGTTTGAAGAGGGAGTCTCTCTGGATGTTGTCCGTGTGGCACTGTAGACAGACGGTGATACTGCTCAATGGTTTCTCGATGGCGGGCTGCAAAACTACTCTGGATGTGGTACTGACTTTATAAAACACAAAGGACGTACCAAACAAATCTAAGAGAGAGAGAGAAACAACAATGCCTTAAGGAAAGTCCCAACTGGATGCCCATCGTACTTCTAGATGAAATACATAATGTATTGGTCCATGAATGAATAGGAGTTATGGAAACGTAGTAGCACGGTGAGTTACGCTGTTTCTGTAACACCTGGTCTATAAGACGAGATTTACCGCAGCCGATTTCCATCTTAGTCGTGAAAACTCATTAAAACCTTTTTTTGTAGATAAGACGTTGGAATAGCCTTTAGAAAGGCTACTCGTCTCTTACATTTAGATGTGATCTCCGCCACGCTGTTCCTTAGAAATTAGTTCTCTTGCATCAATGGGGGCGGGCCCCAGTGCTGGAAATGCGATGGAGGCGTCCTCACTGCTGCTCGAGAACAGGCTCCAGTGACGCCTCTATTTTCTGCTGGATCCTCCCCTTCTTTCTTCTTTTTTCTTCGGCGTCACCTCCGACGCCTGCGCAGTTGGCTCTGCCAGTAAGACACTAGTAGAGCCGACTGTGCATGCGCGCAATTGCAGCGTTGAAACTCTGGCCGCGGGCATGCAAAGTCGGCTCTACTAGTGTCTCACTGGCAGAGCCAGCTGCGCAGGCGTCGGAGGTGACGCCGAAGAAAAAAGAAGAAAGAACGGGAGGATCCAGCAGAAGATAGAGGCGTGGCTGGAGCCTGTTTTCGAGAGCAGTGAGAACGCCCCCATCGCATTTCCAGCACTGGGGCCCGCCCCCATTGCTGCAAGAGAACTAGTTTGCATACCGGTATTTCTAAGGAATGGCGCGGCGGAGACCACATCTAAAGGTAAGAGACGAATAGCCTTTCTAAAGGCTTTTCCAACGTCTGATCTACAAAAAAAAAGGGTTTTAATGGTAGAATCCCTTTAACAACACTGTGGCACAGAACAGTAACCAAACTCCGTCAGTGTCTTTCCAATGGCTCTGTGATAATCAGATAGCAGATTATAGTATGGCTGGTTGGACAGACACCCGGGCCTGGAGCTCCTAGGGATCCAATGACTGCACCAACTATGATGTAGCCTTATACAAAGGGGTGGGGCCTTCTAAAAACATCTGAATGCAAGCACTAGGGGGGTAGACTTACTTTCTTTGGCACAGCATCCAGTGATGACCATAAAGAGTGGAACTAGGAACTCCATCCTATACAGAAAACAAAGACAGGGTGTCAGGTCCATGTTGTCTATAGGTTATTGCAGCATCCTGGAGTGCTACTGCTTCAAGTGTTTGTCTATTGTGTGTGGGTTATCTTGGTATGCCCCGTCCTTTATGTTATATGTCATTGTTTGCAGCTGTTCCTTTGTATCTTCCCCTTCACTGTTCTAACCCTTGCCTTGGTTCAGCCCTGGCCAATCACAGGCCACTGGGCAGGGTTGTGGGAGACTACAGTCTTCACGGTGACCATTGAAGGCCAGTCTAGTGAGAGCAGTCACCCTGTACCGTTCATGCTGGACTGTGCAGGGAGAGGACCCGGACTGGAACTCAATGGCCGACAGTACAGCCTCTAGGAGGATTATTCATCACCCCAGGCTTATTCAGAGACAGGGAATATTGCAGAGCAGCTGTGCTAGGAGGACTCTGACAGGGGGAAATTATTCAGACCTAGTATCAAGGTAACCAGATCCCTGTCAGGACTCCCTGCTCCACTACTAGCCCCAATATCCTAGTTTGGGAGTGGCACGAGAGGAGGAGTAGTTGCTGGACTTTATTACAGAGCCTGTAATATCCCCGGGCAACCTCCTAAGAACAAGGCAGGGGATTGGACTGTGCACACAACCCCCATCTGCAAGCTGCTGGTTTGTCGTTAATCTAATGTTAATAAACAGTTACCTGGTTTCACCGCACACCTGGACTCCTGAGTTGTGCCTGCGTCACCATCAGGGCCCTTCTGAATACCATCATACTGGAGAGTAGAGGCCCCCTCTCCAAATAGAAGTGCCCATCCGGTAGAGCCGCAGGAACCCCCTCAACTTTGTCCAGTCCTAGAGTGGGATTGGGGTGTATGAAGAGTGTGCTAGCAGGTGGCACAGCCTACGTCACTACTACTCCGATCCTACGGTCTCCTCCACTGGGTTTCAGCATTATTACATATTCATCAGTCATCCATTACATCACTCATACTCTACTCCACTCAGTTATTACATCACTCATACTCTACTCCACTCAGTTATTACATCACTCACACTCCATACCACTCAGTTATTACATCACTCATACTCTACACCACTCAGTTATTACATCACTCATACTCTACTCCACTCAGTTATTACATCACTCATACTCTACTCCACTCAGTTATTACATCACTCATACTCCATACCACTCAGTTATTAAATCACTCATACTCCACACCACTCAGTTATTACATCACTCATATTCTACTCCACTCAGTTATTACATTACTCATACTTTACTCCACTCAGTTATTACATCACTCATACTCCATACCACTCAGTTATTACATCACTCATACTTCATACCACTCAGTTATTAAATCACTCACCATCCACACCACTCAGTTATTACATCACTCATATTCTACTCCACTAAGTTATTACATCACTCATACTCTACTCCACTCAGTTATTACATCACTCATATTCTACTCCACTAAGTTATTACATCACTCATACTCTACTCCACTCAGTTATTACATCACTCATACTCCATACCACTCAGTTATTAAATCACTCATACTCCACACCACTCAGTTATTAAGTCACTCACCATCCACATTACTTAGTTATTACATCACTCATACTCTACTCCACTCAGTTATTACATCACTCATACTCTACTCCACTCAGTTATTACATCACTCATACTCTACTCCACTCAGTTATTACATCACTCATACTCCATACCACTCAGTTATTAAATCACTCATACTCCACACCACTCAGTTATTAAGTCACTCACCATCCACATTACTTAGTTATTACATCACTCATACTCTACTCCACTCAGTTATTTCATCACTCATACTCCATACCACTCAGTTATTACATCACTTATACTCCATACCACTCAGTTATTACATCACTCATACTCCATACCACTCAGTTATTACATCACTCATACTCCATACCACTCAGTTATTATATCACTCATACTCTACTCCACTCAGTTATTACATCACTCATACTCTACTCCACTCAGTTATTACATCACTCATATTCTACTCCACTCAGTTATTACATCACTCATACTCTACTCCACTCAGTTATTACATCACTCATACTCCATACCACTCAGTTATTAAATCACTCATACTCCACACCACTCAGTTATTACATCACTCATATTCTACTCCACTCAGTTATTACATTACTCATACTTTACTCCACTCAGTTATTACATCACTCATACTCCATACCACTCAGTTATTACATCACTCATACTCTACTCCACTCAGTTATTACATCACTCATACTCTACTCCACTCAGTTATTACATCACTCATACTCTACTCCACTCAGTTATTACATCACTCATACTCCATACCACTCAGTTAATACATCACTCATACTCTACTCCACTCAGTTATTACATCACTCATACTCCATACCACTCAGTTATTAAATCACTCATACTCCACACCACTCAGTTATTAAGTCACTCACCATCCACATTACTTAGTTATTACATCACTCATACTCTACTCCACTCAGTTATTACATCACTCATACTCTACTCCACTCAGTTATTTCATCACTCATACTCCATACCACTCAGTTATTACATCACTCATACTCCAAACCACTCAGTTATTACATCACTCATACTCCATACCACTCAGTTATTACATCACTCATACTTCATACCACTCAGTTATTAAATCACTCATACTCCACACCACTCAGTTATTACATCACTCATATTCTACTCCACTCAGTTATTACATTACTCATACTTTACTCCACTCAGTTATTACATCACTCATACTCCATACCACTCAGTTATTACATCACTCATACTTCATACCACTCAGTTATTAAATCACTCACCATCCACACCACTCAGTTATTACATCACTCATATTCTACTCCACTAAGTTATTACATCACTCATACTCTACTCCACTCAGTTATTACATCACTCATACTCTACTCCACTCAGTTATTACATCACTCACACTCCATACTAGTCAGTTATTAAATCACTCATACTCCACACCACTCAGTTATTACATCACTCATATTCTACTCCACTCAGTTATTACATTACTCATACTTTACTCCACTCAGTTATTACATCACTCATACGCCATACCACTCAGTTATTAAATCACTCACCTGACACACCACTCAGTTATTACATCACTCATATTCTACTCCACTAAGTTATTACATCACTTATACTCTACTCCACTCAGTTATTACATCACTCATATTCTACTCCACTAAGTTATTACATCACTCATACTCTACTCCACTCAGTTATTACATCACTCATACTCCATACCACTCAGTTATTAAATCACTCATACTCCACACCACTCAGTTATTAAGTCACTCACCATCCACATTACTTAGTTATTACATCACTCATACTCTACTCCACTCAGTTATTACATCACTCATACTCTACTCCACTCAGTTATTACATCACTCATACTCTACTCCACTCAGTTATTACATCACTCATACTCCATACCACTCAGTTAATACATCACTCATACTCTACTCCACTCAGTTATTACATCACTCATACTCCATACCACTCAGTTATTAAATCACTCATACTCCACACCACTCAGTTATTAAGTCACTCACCATCCACATTACTTAGTTATTACATCACTCATACTCTACTCCACTCAGTTATTACATCACTCATACTCTACTCCACTCAGTTATTTCATCACTCATACTCCATACCACTCAGTTATTACATCACTCATACTCCAAACCACTCAGTTATTACATCACTCATACTCCATACCACTCAGTTATTACATCACTCATACTCTACTCCACTCAGTTATTACATCACTCATACTCTACTCCACTCAGTTATTTCATCACTCATACTCCATACCACTCAGTTATTACATCACTCATACTCCAAACCACTCAGTTATTACATCACTCATACTCCATACCACTCAGTTATTACATCACTCATACTCTACTCCACTCAGTTATTACATCACTCATACTCTACTCCACTCAGTTATTACATCACTCATACTCTACTCCACTCAGTTATTACATCACTCATACTCTACTCCACTCAGTTATTACATCACTCATACTCTACTCCACTCAGTTATTTCATCACTCATACTCCATACCACTCAGTTATTACATCACTCATACTCTACTCCACTCAGTTATTACATCACTCATACTCTACTCCACTCAGTTATTACATCACTCATACTCTACTCCACTCAGTTATTACATCACTCATACTCTACTCCACTCAGTTATTACATCACTCATACTCTACTCCACTCAGTTATTTCATCACTCATACTCCATACCACTCAGTTATTACATCACTCATACTCCAAACCACTCAGTTATTACATCACTCATACTCCATACCACTCAGTTATTACATCACTCATACTCTACTCCACTCAGTTATTACATCACTCATACTCTACTCCACTCAGTTATTTCATCACTCATACTCCATACCACTCAGTTATTACATCACTCATACTCCAAACCACTCAGTTATTACATCACTCATACTCCATACCACTCAGTTATTACATCACTCATACTCTACTCCACTCAGTTATTACATCACTCATACTCTACTCCACTCAGTTATTACATCACTCATACTCTACTCCACTCAGTTATTACATCACTCATACTCTACTCCACTCAGTTATTACATCACTCATACTCTACTCCACTCAGTTATTTCATCACTCATACTCCATACCACTCAGTTATTACATCACTCATACTCTACTCCACTCAGTTATTACATCACTCATACTCTACTCCACTCAGTTATTACATCACTCATACTCTACTCCACTCAGTTATTACATCACTCATACTCTACTCCACTCAGTTATTACATCACTCATACTCTACTCCACTCAGTTATTTCATCACTCATACTCCATACCACTCAGTTATTACATCACTCATACTCCAAACCACTCAGTTATTACATCACTCATACTCCATACCACTCAGTTATTACATCACTCATACTCTACTCCACTCAGTTATTACATCACTCATACTCTACTCCACTCAGTTATTTCATCACTCATACTCCATACCACTCAGTTATTACATCACTCATACTCCAAACCACTCAGTTATTACATCACTCATACTCCATACCACTCAGTTATTACATCACTCATACTCTACTCCACTCAGTTATTACATCACTCATACTCTACTCCACTCAGTTATTACATCACTCATACTCTACTCCACTCAGTTATTACATCACTCATACTCTACTCCACTCAGTTATTACATCACTCATACTCTACTCCACTCAGTTTTTTCATCACTCATACTCCATACCACTCAGTTATTACATCACTCATACTCTACTCCACTCAGTTATTACATCACTCATACTCTACTCCACTCAGTTATTACATCACTCATACTCTACTCCACTCAGTTATTACATCACTCATACTCTACTCCACTCAGTTATTACATCACTCATACTCTACTCCACTCAGTTATTTCATCACTCATACTCCATACCACTCAGTTATTACATCACTCATACTCCACACCTCTCAGTTATTACATCACTCACACTCCACACCACTCAGTTATTACATCACTCATACTCTAGTCTACATCATTCATTTATTACATCACTCACACTCCACATCTCTCTCTCTCTAAGACTTGGATCCTCACAAGGACATCTTGAATTTTCCATCGACCACTTCAAACACCCTGAATAGCAGGAACTGTAAAATTAACCCCTTCACCACCTTAGATCACCATGAAATTTACACTGAATCCTTTCACTACTCTCACTCACACCAGATTACAGCTAAACCAAACCCCTATAGACAATATACCCCCTATGTACAAGCTTAGATAAGTAAGTGAGAGTTTTACTTACTTGGATACAGATGTGACTGATAAATGCAAAGTATCTCCTCGGGTGTGAATATCGCCGTATAATATCTTGTTTTATAGACTGCTGAGATACCCTCCCCCTCCAAAACACACCGGGACACACCCCTGGATACACCCTCTTCGTTTTCCACATTTTCAGCACTTTTTGGAAAACACGGGTGTAGCAGCCTGACCGGACATAGACTGTAATAAATCTGAATGTCGCTGAAAAACCAGAGCTACAGTCCTATGAAAAAGTTTGGGCACCCCTATTAATCTTAATCATTTTTAGTTCTAAATATTTTGGTGTTTGCAACAGCCATTTCAGTTTGATATATCTAATAACTGATGGACACAGTAATATTTCAGGATTGAAATGAGGTTTATTGTACTAACAGAAAATGCACAATATGAATTAAACCAAAATCTGACCGGTGCAAAAGTATGGGCACCCTTATCATTTTATTGATTTGAATACTCCTAACTACTTTTTACTGACTTACTGAAGCACAAAATTGGTTTTGTAACCTCAGTGAGCCTTGAACTTCATAGCCAGATCTATCCAATCATGAGAAAAGGTATTTAAGGTGGCCAATTGCAAGTTGTTCTACTATTTGAATCTCCTCTGAAGAGTGGCATCATGGGCTACTCAAAACAACTCTCAAATGATCTGAAAACAAAGATTGTTCAACATAGTTGTTCAGGGGAAGGATACAAAAAGTTGTCTCAGAGATTTAACCTGTCAGTTTCCACTGTGAGGAACATAGTAAGGAAATGGAAGACCACAGGGACAGTTCTTGTTAAGCCCAGAAGTGGCAGGCCAAGAAAAATATCAGAAAGGCAGAGAAGAAGAACAGTCAAGGACAATCCACAGACCACCTCCAAAGAGCTGCAGCATCATCTTGCTGCAGATGGTGTCACTGTGCATCGGTCAACTATACAGCGCACTTTGCACAAATAGAAGCTGTATGGGAGAGTGATGAGAAAGAAGCCGTTTCTGCACGTACGCCACAAATAGAGTTGCCTGAGGTATGAAAAAGCACATTTGGACAAGGCAGCTTCATTTTGGAAACAAAAATTGAGTTGTTTGGTTATAAAAAAAGGCGTTATGCATGGCGTCCAAAAAGAAACAGCATTCCAAGAAAAACACATGCTACCCACTGTAAAATTTGGTGGAGGTTCCATCATGCTTTGGGGCTGTGTGGCCAATGCCGGCATCGGGAATCTTGTTAAAGTTGAGGGTCGCATGGATTCCACTCAGTATCAGCAGATTCTTGAGAATAATGTTCAAGAATCAGTGACGAAGTTGAAGTTACGCTGGGGATGGATATTTCAGCAAGACAATGATCCAAAACACCGCTCCAAATCCTCAGGCATTCATGCAGAGGAACAATTACAATGTTCTGGAATGGCCATCCCAGTCCCCAGACCTGAATATCATTGAACATCTGTGGGATGATTTGAAGCGGGCTGTCCATGCTCGGCGACCATCTAACTTAACTGAACTTGAATTGTTTGTCCAAAATACCTTCATCCAGGATCCAGGAACTGATTAAAAGCTACAGGAAGCGACTAGAGGCTGTTATCTTTGCAAAAGGAGGATGTACTAAATATTAATGTCACTTTTCTGTTGAGGTGCCCATACTTTTGCACCGGTCAAATTTTGGTTTAATGCATATTGCGCATTTTCTGTTAGTACAATAAACCTCATTTCAATCCTGAAATATTACTGTGTCCATCAGTTATTAGATATATCAAACTGAAATGGCTGTTGCAAACACCAAAATATTTAGAACTAAAAATGATTAAGATTAATAGGGGTGCCCAAACTTTTTCATAGGACTGTATATGGTCCCCAGATGAATAGAAATCACTGTCAAGAGAAGGAAGCCCCCAAGTGGGTAACCCAAATATTTTTTTTTAGAAAACTTCACTTTTACTAACTAAATAATAAAATTGTCTCAATAGACTGTCAACATACAAGGTGCTCAAGAACAATAAACAGGTCAGAAAGATGTAATAAGAGATAGAAAGGAAGGGGATAGATCCCTAAATCCAGCACCTATCCCCCTGATCATTCAACAAAGCAGAGTGTGAAAACAAAGCTCTATGGCCATGCATACAGAATGTGTATTCAGGCGTCAATAAAAAAATGCCAGATGCCACACCAACACTGGAAAAGCATAAGTCAGTCTGCTGAAAGGATCCTGAGTAGGGTTGAGCTGATCTTGACTTTTCAGGATCGTTTTTAAAATCCGATTTCCAATCATTTTTCATTCGAACCCGATCTCGATCCCAATTCCGATCCCAATGCAAGTCAATGGGATTTTTTTATTAATTGGAGATTGGATTTTAAAAGCAATCCTATTCACTATACAGCATGGAATCTAACAATTGAACATTTTAATTGTTTGAATCCATGCTGTGTAGTGAATTTTGTTGAATGGTGCCAGCAGAACCACCTCAGGATTAATGCTGGGAAGACCAAGGAGATGGTGGTGGACTTTAGTAAATGGAGAGGTGCTCCGACCCCAGTGGAGATCCAAGGGTCATGCATTGAGATAGTCAGGACCTATAAGTATCTGGGCGTGCTCCTCAATAATAAACTAGACTGGGTTGATCACCTGGAGGCGCTGCACAGAAAGGGCCACAGCAGACTCTACCTGCTCAGGAGGCTGAGGGCCTTCGGAGTCCAGGGGACACTTCTTAGGGCCTTCTTCAACTCTGTGGTTGCCTCAGCCATCTTTTTCAGTGTGGCCTGCTGGGGGAGCAGTATATAAACCAGGGACAGAAATAGACTTGACAGGCTGATCAGAAGGTCCAGCTCTGTCCTGGGGAGCGCCCTGGACCCAGTACAAGTGGTGGGTGACAGAAGGATACTGTCCGTGGTGACCTCCACGTGAGAAAACAAATCCCACCCCATGTATGGGACCTTGATCGCACGTGGCAGCACTGTAAGTGATCGTCTGCTTCACCCCAAGTGTGAGAAGGAGCTATCACAGGTCCTTCCTTCCAACCGTGACCAGGCTGTATAATCTACATCAGACCAAGCGAAGATCACTCCGCACAGAGAACTAATGATTATGACGATGACCATGAGGTCTTCCTCTTTCTCTTTCCGTTTTTTCCTTAGTTGCTATGGACTCCTGGTATATCTTCTCTTCTCAGCTTATGTGTGTCTACGTCTCTAATATATTACTGTGTACTATCCTGTATCGGTATTACTATGCTGCTGTAACATGCTGAAACGTCCCCAATGTGGGACTATTAAAGGATTATCTTATCTTATCACTAAGTAGCCAGAGGATTTTTTTTTTAATCTTCTGGCTACTTAGTCCCCCCTGGTGTCCACTTACCTGCAGAGATGGCTGGTCCGGTGCCCGATGTTCTTCTTCGCCTTGCTGCCTCTCCACGCTGCTCTTCTCGCCTTGCTGCCCCCTGCCCCCCAGATTAGGAGAGTGTGGGTGGGTACTGGGAGGGGAGACGTCACGTCTCCACGCCCTGTACCCGCCCACACTCTCCTAAGCCACAAGCCCCGCCTTCCTAGCTCTTTAAACACTAACCTGGCAGGCGGCAGTGAGGCGAAGAAGAAGGAGAACACCGGGCACCGGAGCAGCCATCTCTGGAGGTAAGTAGCTACTAGAGATGTTAGTTTAGTCTCCCATTAGAATGAATGGAGGCAGCCGGCGCGCAGGGGGTTAAGGCTGTGTGCCGGCTGCTTCCATTCATTCCTATAGAACCACAGCAGAGCCTTCACACTGAGTGTGAAGGCTAAGCAAAGCATTGTGAGAAATAGTACCGATCTCGATCCCACCTAAAACGATCGTGTTCGGAATTCCGATCGCGATCGTGAAATTTTCTCGATCGCCGATCGGAATCTGATCTTTTCCGAACACGATCGCTCAACCCTAGTCTTTGGACCTCCAAAGAAATTTTCATAGTGTTACACCACTTGTATACATATACACACTGCCTCTGTGGGTCCTTATATTTGGAAACTGTTCCAGTTTGGGCTATCTCCTTTTTTGATACAAGCCTCTTGGATATTCTGAGAGGGTTGGCAAACATAATGCCCCCTTACTGATCGCAAATGGCCTACTACACAATACATTGTCCCTTTAGTGGCCTCCATGTAGTATGATCCCAACAACATGTATGACGGCCTCTTAGTGACACCCTCACAATATAATAAGCCTTAGTGATTCCAATATATTATAATGTCCCCTTAGTGATCCTTTCACAGTATGATTACCCCCTTAGTGTCCCCCATAAGTATAATGCTTCCTTAGTGTCCTCACATACTATAATGCCCCCTTAGTGGACCAGAGATGGCTGACAGGTGGCCTCCCACTACCAAAGCCAAGGTCATCAACCTGCAGATCGTATGGAAACCTATTCAGGAGCTGATACTTTGAAATATAGAGGGCAATATATGAACTGAAGCCGAGGCAAGAAGAAGTGTAAGGTAAGACAATGTAATTTATAGGACTAGAAGATCAGAGAAATGTCACCGACATCAGTTGTGTAGTATAAGATGACATCATAACATTATTATACACTGAGCATTGACTGTATAGGAATAGAAAAGAAGGTGCACACAGATCAATCCAAAAATACTCATAGAAGAAACATCAGAATCTATATTGGAGGGATTCTCCATTCTCAGACATTGGTGACATATCACAGTGGGATCCATTGCGTCCCATCCACTGATAGTACTAGATATGGGACTACAGAGGCAGCAACCACAGCGAACCCTGGTGCCAAGGTGGAGAACCTATTACAAATTTTGCATTCAGATCCAGAAGCCTTACTCTATGTTCACACTTGTGCTGACTCTCTGCTGTTTCGGTGTGTTGGGGCCACTGAAACAGCGGTTACACACAGACCCTGATGAGCCCCATTGACTATAATTGGGGTCATCGGGTGTCCTTCATTTATAAACTGAAGCCAACAGAGGAAAAAGTCTTCCGTGCAGGACTCTTTCCTCTGACAATATTCAGCAGACTGTGACGCAGATGTGAACATGGCCTCACCTATGTCTTTTATGTAACAGATATCACATAGTTATGAGTCCCAAAGAGTGAAGATAATTTGGATACCTGACCCCTGTTAGGAAAGAAAATATTGGCCACAGCAATGGAAGCAAAACTGCGGAAAGAAACCACCATATTGGAATGTAGCTCTCCTAGAGGTCAAATGTGCAAGCATATACCAGGCCCTGCAACAAGACCAGTATATAGACTATAATATAATAGTATATCAGACCCTGGAGTATTATAAGTGTAGGCCCAAGGAGCGGAAATATAATAAACACCTTCTCTCTCCTCTCCTGGGCTCTCTTGAGGCATCCGGTACATGTTTCCTGGTGTCTTCAGTGCTTTTCAAGCCTCCTCTGTGACACCATGGGCCCCAGGTCCTACACAGGCCTTTTATTGGACCTCAGTGGTCACAAGAGACACCAATGTCATGATGTGTGGACAAAAACATCCCGACTTCGCCATACGCCATGTGATCACTGAGGAACAATCACAGGGTTTCTGATGCCACAGAAGACGTTGGAAGAGGACCGAAGACACTTGGGAATGCACACTGGATTCTGCAAGGGAGTGATTCATGGACGGCAAAGATTTTTGGAAAATTCGTAAGGACCCTGGTTGGTTATTTCTCAACTCTACTAGGATATTATTTTTTAGGGGGGCAGTGGTGCTTGTTACTCATCACAGCAGAGAGGACCAGGAGAGGCCTTTGACAGGAATCAGCCCTGTTATATTAGTGATCAAGTGGGCTGCCAGGGTTTCATTGCCACCTCTCTACTTGGTCTCCTATCAGTAGTTGTCAACTTGACGTACGCCTATCCCAGCAGGTACGCACCGCAGGCTCCATGGGGGAAAAATGCATCTAAGAACCTCTTGTCTAAATTAAATGTTGAACAACATACTAGTCTCCGCTGTCTAGGACAGATGTCCACGCATGGTCATGGGTGACCTACTTACTATAGAAGCACAATGAGCACGTCCATCAGCACTTAAGGGCACTGTGGGAGCCATTGTATTATACATGCGGGGAGAAAGAAGGCTATTATGTCACATGTATGGGCACTGTAGGGCTATTCTGTTACACCTGGGGGCTATTATGTTATACGTGGGATCACTGTGGGGACCATTATGTAATATGTGAGGGCCATGACGTAACTCTTATAAGTCATTCATAAGAGATCACTACCAGAGCCGTAACTTAAAGCTCCTAGACCCCGATGCAAAATCTATAAAGCGTCACTCTATATACCTTGTATCATTAAAATAGTGGTATATTTTATGTGGCAGAGGGACTTTGTGCCCCTTCAGGGTCCAGGACCTGGTAATGACTACTAACTCCCACCCCCTACAGCTATACCCCCGATCATTTCTTTGTGGGTACTCGGAAGGGACTTCTTCTCACTAGGGCGTACTTCACTTAAAGAAGGTTGAAAAATGCTGTCCTATATGTAGTAACCTCCTAGACTTATTTTAATGGGGCTGGGGTCCACTGTTTTCTCACGATGTGGTGGTGCCAATGGTTCACCTAGAAAATACAATTCAGAAATTGTAGTCAGAAAGACTTGAGTTTAGATAAAATGATGAAGACTCAGATAAGGTGACGACTTTCTTATTCAGAGACATCTAGTAAGATTTCTTCGAAGGTTTATACAAGAAGACATCTCCAAATATTTCATAGTCCACCGACTCCCAGTCAATGATATTTCCTCTACGTCTAAAAAAAACATCAGACACTAATTGCATATCAGTGGAATGAAGTGCGCGATCCCACATATTAACTTGTCTAATTTCCCCCACATAAGAGTCTCCATAAGTATAATAATTAAGATCCTGCCCAAGGACCGCGGTAACAATCGGGTCTATGAGAAAACCTGGTTTTAAAACCCTCTTTGGGAAGATATTCCCATTGACAACAAGTCGGATGAGCCCAGTTTTGGATTCCCAGGACACACAGATAAGTCTCCACTCCAGGCTCTCTTTACTGCTCTTATAGGACACCTGAATGTTGTCTATGGCAATGTAGTAATAATCCAGAACGTTGTAAAGATGGAAGTAGGTCTTGGAACCGTTGACCAGTTTGAAGAGGGAGTCTCTCTGGATGTTGTCTGTGTAGGCCTGCAGACAGACGGTGAAAATGCTCAATGGTTTGGTCATGTTGGGCTTCAACACCAACTTGGTTGTCTTACTTTTTTGGGTAAATACAAACGATGCTCCGCGTAAATCTAAAAGGGAGAGAGACAATGATGGGTGATGAAAATCCGTACCAGATCTCTAACATCCTTCTAGGCAAAATGTTGTGGATCAGAAGGAGAACTTTAAGATCATGGGCCCCAACTGAAAATCTGATCATGGGCCCTCACCTACCTTCTATGATTTATGTCACATACAATATACTACTATTTCAAATTGCACAAGGTAGGTGGGGCCCTTACATAGAGGAACATTTGGGGCTCCCTTAGTGTCCAGGACCAGGTAGCAATTGCTACGGTAGGACCTCTTGTAGTTACGCCCCTGCAGTATGGACTGTATAGTCACTCCTATAGTTACGCCCCTGCAGTATGGACTGTATAGTCACTCCTATAGCTACGCCCCTGCAGTATGGACTGTATAGTCGCTCCTATAGCTACGCCCCTCCAGTATGGACTGTATAGTCACTCCTATAGCTACGCCCCTCCAGTATGGACTGTATAGGCACCCCGTATAGCTACTCCCCTGCAAAATGGACTGTATAGGCACTCCTATAGCTATGCCCAGAGCCGGCTCCAGGTTTTTATGGGCCCTTGAGCGACAGAGCCTCAGCGGGCCCCCTTGTAAAGGAGGCAGGGGAGTCGAGACACTGTGCGTCACAGATGAAGCGAGTGACGTCACGCAGGAGTGTGGCCTCACCAACGCCATACCTCCCAATTTTTAAAGAGTAAATTTGGCTCCACCCACTTTTATGTTGACTCCACCCATTCTCATTCATTTATCATGTGCTCCCACACAGTATAATCCTCCTACAGTCACCCGTAAATTATATGCCCCACCTCCATCTCTCCCCCAGTTTCATATACACCCTTCCTCTGCCCTAGTTTCATGTCCCCCCCTCCATCTCCATCCCAAGTTTCATCACATTCTCCCCCTTCATCTGCCCATAGTTTCATGTCCCCCGTCTCTTCCCCAGTGTCATGCTGTTCCACCCCCCTATCTGCCCCAGTGTCATGCTGTTCCCCCCCTCCCCTTCATTTGCCCCTCCCCCCCAGTTACATTGGGCCCCCTCCATCTCTGTCCTCAGTTTCATGCCGTTCTCTCCCCACCTCCTTCATCTTCCCCAGTGTCATGCCGTTCCCCCCCTTCCCTTCATTTGCCCCCCAGTTTCATGGGCCCCCTTCATTATGTTCCACCTTAATATTTAATGCAAAACAAACACTTACACTCACCTTCCATCGCTCCCCCGACGTTCCTCTCTCCACTCTCTCACTCCATTCACATAGGCGATTAAAGCAAGAGCTGTGAGCTCAGCTCCTGCTTTAAAGCTGCGGCCCGGCTTGCGTGTGTAGGCGCGATGTGATAACGTCATCACGCCTACACACGCAAGCCAGGCCGCAGCTTTAAAGCAGGAGCTGAGCTCACAGCGCCTGCTTTAATCGCCTATGTATTCAGCTCATCGGCGTCTGTCGGACGCCGATGAGCTGAAATCGGGACAGGCAAGTGCTGGGGCGGGCAAGTGCCGGGGGGCCCCCAGAGGCTCTGTGGGCCCCGGCACTTGCCCAACTATGCCGTGTGCTGACGCCGGCCCTGGCTACGCCCCTGCAGTATGGACTGTATAGGCACTCCTATAGCTACCCCCCTGCAGTATGGACTGTATAAGCACTCCTATAGCTACGCCCCTGCAGTATGGACTGTATAGGCACCCCCTATAGCTACTCCCCTGCAGTATGGACTATAGGACTGTATAGTCACCTCCTATAGCTACACCCCTGCAGTATGGACTGTATAGGCACTCCTATAGCTACACCCCTGCAGTATGGACTGTATAGGAACTCCTATAGCTACGCCCCTGCAGTATGGACTGTATAGGCACTACTATAGCTACGCCCCTGCAGTATGGACTGTATAGGCACTCCTATAGCTACGCCGCTACAGTGTGGACTGTATAGTCACTCCTACAGCTACGCCCCTGCAGTATGGACTGTATAGGCACTCCTATAGCTACGCCCCTGCAGTATGGACTGTATAGGCACTCCTATAGCTACGCCCCTGCAGTATGGACTGTATAGGCACTCCTATAGCTACGCCCCTGCAGTATGGACTGTATAGGCACTACTATAGCTACGCCCCTGCAGTATGGACTGTATAGGCACTCCTATAGCTACGCCGCTACAGTGTGGACTGTATAGTCACTCCTACAGCTACGCCCCTGCAGTATGGACTGTATAGGCACTCCTATAGCTACGCCCCTGCAGTATGGACGGCTGGTAGAGGTCTGCTGAATAAGGGAGCATTATTACTGGGGGGGGCACAAAAGGGCTTATCAAAAAAGAGAGATTGGAACCCATGCCCAGATTGACCACGTCCATTGCATCACCCATGTCCAGTCTAGAACTGACCTCCTCATAGAAGCTGATCAGATTAGTCTGACAGGACCGATTCCCCATATCCCCATGCTGATTGGGTGTTATAGGATTATTTACAGTGAGATAGTCCAGGATAGAAATCTCTTAGAAAGCCCTCAGATATCTTACCCACCACAGAAGTCAAACTTACTGGCCTATAGTTTCCAGGCTCACTTTGCGCCAATCCTGTGTAACAGACCCAGTCATTACCGAATCCTGCGGCCGCACAATAGTGCCGATGGGGGAGGGGGAAGCTAAATACTGCTCTACCAACAATTGGCTTGCATTTAGCTGTAGCTTAGTAGGCTTAGATAAGACATGTCTGATGAAGCTGTCGGCATGAGTAGCTGATAGTAGAAACGGGTAAGGTGTAGAATAAGGCGTGCCTGGAATAGTGGCACCGTAAGAAACGTTGTTGGATGCAGTGTGCATAACGGCATAACGTCTACAGTGCTGCTATCATAGAGGGGGCATATTACCTTCATTTCTACTGCTAGTTTGTGGGGTTTGACCTGCCCTGATTCTATTAATAATTCACAGAACATCAGAAAATACCAGAGAACGGCCCAGGTTAGTGACTTACCCTCTTTGGCGCAGCATCCAATGGTGACCATAAAGAGCAGCACCAGGATCTTCATCCTATATAGGACACAGAGATATGAGGTCACTTTGGTTTATGCCGTCTAGGAGTTACTATATCGCTTGTATTCCACATCATTCACTCACTACATCACTCATACTCCACAACACTCAGTTATTACATCACTCATACTCCATACTAATCAGTTATTACATCACTCATACTCCACACCACTCAGTTATTACATCACTCATACTCCACACCACTCAGTTATTACATCACTCATACTCCACATCTCTCTCTAAGACTTGGATCCTCACAAGGACATCTTGAATTTTCCATCGACCACTTAAAACACCCTGAATAGCAGGAACTGTAAATTAACCCCATCACCGCCTTAGATCACCATGAAATTTACACTGAATCCTTTCACTATTCTCACTCACATCGGATTACAGCTAAACCAAACCCCTATAGACAATATACCGCCTATGTACAAGCTTAGATAAGTAAGCGAGAGTTTTACTTACTTGGATTCAGATGTGACTGATAAATGCAAAGTATCTGCGCCGGTGTGAATGTCGCTGTATAATGACTGACATGAGCTAATATCTTGTTTTATAGACCGCTGAGATACCTAACCTCCCCCCCTCCATAACACACCCGCACACCCCAGGATAAACCCTCTTTGTTTTTCCACATTTTTCATCACTTTGTGGAAAACACGGGTGTAGCAGCCTGACCGGACATAGACTGTGATAAATGTGTCAGCACAATAGTGATCGGCCAATAGATGGAGGAGATCTGGATGTGACTAGTCAGTGTTACCAGAACTGAAGCCCAAGACAATTTGGAAACCCCTTTGTGTTTGAAGGGTGTCTTGTAAAGGGTGAACCTCATATATTAACTCTTATGTAATATCCGGCTGGTCTGACCGTGTTCACTTGTTGATGCAATTTGCATATCTGTGTACACAGGGGTGTAGATAACTTATACCCCACTGCAAAGTCCTGCTTGGACCCCCTGTGTAACTTCTCCTTACATGTTTCGGCTCCGGTGCTCTCCCATATTGCAGAATTGGAATCTACGGTCTCCAGTCAGCGTTGGCATAGATTTCAGGTATAAGTCACGCCAGTTTCTTGGTCTGAGTTATAGTAACTTTGTCAGGCCAAGACATCTGTGCCCCATCTAGCCTTGGTTTCTGCCCCGCTCCACCCAGTTTTGTAAAAAGTGGCAAGTGAAGCACAGAACAAACAATGCGTTGTGACTTTGGCACATAAGCAGGCCTCAAAACACATAGTACTGTTGCAGGAACCATTTTACCTATTCCACTTGTGTCTAGGACCAAGGATGAGTGTAGTACATGTGAAACAGTCCATTGCAGGCTCCTGTAGGAATCCTGGTGCCGCATTGCTGCAATGTATTTGGAGTTGCGCTGCTTCTTACTTCACTTTCCTTGGTACTCATACACCAGCCTATATCTCCAGACGATGATCCATGTGCAAACCTTCCAAAGCTCCCTGGTTTGCTTCACAGCATCAATATACAGGTGTATTGTTGTGGCAGTGCCAGCATATATCTCTTTTCAATATATACCTGTTATGGACTGTGTGAACTCTGAAAGGCAAAGCGTGCATTGCCTGCTTAATACTAACAAGCCAGGCCACCCAAGATGATTTTGAAAGCAACAAGTCACTTATAGAGGACCTTCCACCACTTCCATCTACTCTACATCCTTACATTCTTCAAAAAGTGCCGTTGATTCCAGTTGGAATTTTTTTCTCTAGCCCCTACCACTCCCTAGCAATCAGTTCTGGTAGTTTCAGCACAATTATGCTCTCTACTGTCAAGTGGGTGGTCCCTGACTATCCACTTCAGCCCAGGACCGCACATCTGGCAGCAAAAGGATATAATTATATTGACATTAATGGAAATGATTGCTTGTCAATGGTGGGGACTAGAGAAATAATTCCAACTGTGCTGGAATCAGCGGAGAGGTGTCTATTGAAGCATGCAGAGATTTGAAGTTGGTGGACGTGGTGAAAGGTCCTCATTAACCATCAACGGCACCAGGCACTGGCACCTCATACACAAAAGACTGGTGCAACCCAGTCTAGGTGAGGCATGATGGGGTAGGAGGTAGCCTCCCTTTTGACTCATAGCAGTACTGAAGGATCAGACATCTTGGAAAGATGATCCCTTTGTAGTAGTTCTCTGCTTTGGATAAAAGATAATGACCCATTTATGAGTACTCCTCTGAAATTGGGGGATCCCATTATGGAATGATACAGATGGTTTGAAAAATACCTTTTGTTCTCATCCCACTAGTGTCACGATACATTTGATGGTTACAGAACAAAACGTAGGGGCTCAAGATGTTTGATGGTTATACAAAAAGTTTTTGAGTATCCCATGAGTGGGTTGGGGACAGTGAGGAAATCCAACTGGTCCACCACAGGCAGGCTGCATACTAAGTGACTATTGGTTTTTGCACGTTCCTACAGTTCCATGATGGGTCTCTGGACCTTCCAAACATGTTTTATGGTGTTACTCCACTTGTATAGATATTCTAAGTGCTTGTCACGACCTGAATACTGGTATAAAATGTGCGTGTGTTTCTGGTGGGGATTTGATCTGATCTGGTGGGGATTTGATCTGATTGGTGTTCTGTGGTCTTCTTGTCGTAGAGCCATCTGTTTGTGTGTGTAGTTTTGGCCTTCAGAATATACTTGAGGTTCTTTGGATTGAGCCTCAGGTGTTGGTCATTACCATCATCCTATCGGATGGTTCTGGGGCCTGTATAAGGCAGAGGGCTGGCTTCACTAGTTGCTGGTTTTCGTTATAAACCAACTAGAATTTGTGGCTCAGGGAGGAGGATTGTTTGTGGAAGTTTCAGCTGACTTGGAAGTGGTCTGAGTGTTGCCTTGTGTGTGAGTCTGGTTTGTCCCTCCACACTTCCACTCTGCCCTGTCCTACAGTTCTGATTACCTGTCACTGTCTTAGTGTTTGAGGAAGTTTGGGTTCCAGTTTGTTTTGCCCCAGTCCTGTGTTAACCCTTTCCTCACCTCTCCACTGTCCCTCTCATTTTCTTGTTACGTATTGTGTTGTTCTACGTGTCTGTTGTCCAGCACATCCCATCCTGTTTGTGTTGTCTGCAGCTGCACCCTGGTTTCTGTAGGGGTCACCACCTTAGTATCCCCAGTCCCTAACCCTCTTGTAGCTCTCGCCCTATCTGTCGGCTAGGCCTTCGTGTTAGAGAGCCAGGAGTTGTCGGGGCCAAGGCTAGCTTGGGAGCAGCTGACCACCACCCGTAGGCAGGGCATAGCTAGCCACCGTAGCGTCAGGGAAAGTCTCCTTCCCCTGTTCCCTTAGCAGTGAATACTGCAGTCCAGATTCTGGTGCTCCTGTGGGTCCTTATATTTGGAAACTGTTCCAGTTTGGGCTATCTCCTTTTTTGACACAAAACTCTTGGATCTTCTGAGTCGGTTGGCAAATATAATGTCTCCATACTGATCACAAACGGCCTACCACACAATATATTACCCCCTTAGTGGCCTCCAAGTAGTAGGATTCCCACCATGTATGATGGCCTCTTAGTGACACCCACACAATATAATAAGCCTTAGTGATTCCGATACAGTAGTATAATGTCCCCATAGTGATCCTTTCACAGTATGATTACCGCCTTAATGCACCCCATAAGTATAATGCTTCCTTAGTGGCTCTCACATACTATAATGCCCCCTTAGTGTACCTGATATGGCTGACAGAAGGACCCACAACCAAAACCAAGGCAGGGCAGCCCGGCATCAACCTGCAGATCGTATGGAAACATATTCAGGAGCTGATACTTTGAAATATGGAGGGAAACATATGAACTGAAGCTGAGACAACAAGAAGTGTAAGGTAAGACAATGTGATTTATAGGCATAGAAGGTCTGAGAAATGTCACCGACATCAGTTGTGTAGTATAAGATGACATCATAACATTATTATACACTGAGCATTGACTGTATAGGAATAGAAAAGATGGTGCACACAGATCAATCCAAAAATACTCATAGAAGAAACACCAGAATCTATACTCGAGGGATTCTCCATTCTCAGACATTGGTGGTATATCACAATGGGATCCATTGCGTCCCATCCACTGATAGTACTAGATATGGGGCTACAGAGGCAGCAACCACAGCGAATCCTGGTGCCAAGGTGGAGAACCTATTACGAATTTTGCATTCGAATCCAGAACCCTTACTCTATGTTCACACTTGTGCTGACTCTCTGCTGTTTGGGTCTTTTGGGGCCACTGAAACAGCGGTTACACACAGACCCTGACTGGCCCCATTGACTATAATTGGGATCCATTGGGTGTCCGTTGTTTATAAACTGAAGCCGACACAGGAAAATATCTTCCATGCAGGACTCTTTCCTCTGACAATATTCGGCAGACTGTGGCACAGATGTGTACATGGCCTCACCTATGTCTTTTATGTAACAGATATCACATAGTTATGAGTCCCAAAGAGTGAAGATACAGTGGGGCAAAAAAGTATTTAGTCAGTCACCAATAGTTCAAGTTCCACCACTTAAAAAGATGAGAGGTGTCTGTAATTTACATCATAGGTAGACCTCAACTATGAGAGACAAAATGAGAAACCAAATCCAGAAAATCACATTGTCTGATTTTGTAAGAATTTATTTGCAAATTATGGTGGAAAATAAGTATTTGGTCAGTAACAAAATTTCATCTCAATACTTTGTTCTATATCCTTTGTTGGCAATGACAGAGGTCAAACGTTTTCTGTAAGTCTTCACAAGGTTGGCACACACTGTTGTTGGTATGTTGGCCCATTCCTCCATGCAGATCTCCTCTAGAGCAGTGATGTTTTGGGGCTGTCGCTTGGCAACACGGACTTTCAACTCCCTCCAAAGGTTTCCTATAGGGTTGAGATCTGGAGACTGGCTAGGCCACTCCAGGACCTTGAAATGCTTCTTACAAAGCCACTCCTTCGTTGCCCTGGCGGTGTGCTTTGGATCATTGTCATGTTGAAAGACCCAGCCACGTTTCATCTTCAATGCCCTTGCTGATGGAAGGAGGTTTGCACTCAAAATCTCACGATACATGGCCCCATTCATTCTTTCATGTACCCGGATCAGTCGTCCTGGCCCCTTTGCAGAGAAACAGCCCCAAAGCATGATGTTTCCACCCCCCCCCCATGCTTTACAGTAGGTATGGTGTTTGATGGATGCAACTCAGTATTCTTTTTCCTCCAAACACGAAAAGTTGTGTTTCTACCAAACAGTTCCAGTTTGGTTTCATCAGACCATAGGACATTCTCCCAATACTCTTCTGGATCATCCAATGCTCTCTAGCAAACTTCAGATGGGCCCGGACATGTACTGGCTTAAGCAGTGGGACACATCTGGCACTGCAGGATCTGAGTCCCTGGCGGCGTAGTGTGTTACTGATGGTAGGCTTTGTTACATTGGTCCCAGCTCTCTGCAGTTCATTCACTAGGTCCCCCCGCATGGTTCTGGGATTTTTGCTCACCGTTCTTGTGATCATTTTGACCCCATGGGGTGAGATTTTGCGTGGAGCCCCAGATCGAGGGAGATTATCAGTGGTCTTGTATGTCTTCCATTTTCTAATTATTGCTCCCACAGTTGATTTCTTCAATCCAAGCTGGTTGCCTATTGCAGATTCAGTCTTCCCAGCCTGGTGCAGGGCTACAATTTTGTTTCTGATGTCCTTTAACAGATCTTTGGTCTTCACCATAGTGAAGTTTGGAGTCTGACTGTTTGAGGGTGTGCACAGGTGTCTTTTTATACTGATAACAAGTTTAAACAGGTGCCATTACTACAGGTAATGAGTGGAGGAAAGAGGAGACTCTTAAAGAAGAAGTTACAGGTCTGTGAGGGCCAGAAATCTTGATTGCTTGTAGGTGACCAAATACTTATTTTCCACCATAATTTGCAAAAAAATTCTTACAAAATCAGACAATGTGATTTTCTGGATTTGTTTTCTCATTTTGTCTCTCATAGTTGAGGACTACCTATGATGTAAATTACAGATGCCTCTCATCCTTTTAAGTGGTGGAACTTGCACTATTGGTGACTGACTAAATACTTTTTTGCCCCACTGTAATTTGTATACCTGACCCATGTTTGGAAAGAAAATATTGGCCACAGCAATGGAAGAAAAACTGCGAAAATTGACTCCCACTATTAGAATGTAGCTGTCCTAGAGGTCAAATGTGCAAGCATATACCAGGCCCTGCAACAAGACTAGTATATAGACTATAATATAATAGTATATCAGACCCTGGAGTATTATAAGTGCAGGCCCAAGGTAGGAGCGGAAATATAATAAACACCTTCTATCGCCTATCTTGGTTTTTTTTTTTTTGCTTAAATGTAGATTATGAGACCCATTTAGGGATTACAATGTACATTTTTTTTTCCTATCAGTATGTCTTTGTAGAATGGGAGGAAATCCGAACAAACATGGAAAGAACATACAAACGCCTTGCAGATGTTGTTCCTGGTGGGATTCGAGCACAGGACAACAGCGCTGCAAGGCTACAGTGCTAACCACTTTGCCACCGTGTTGCCCCCTCTCCTGGGCTCTCTTGTGGCATCTAGTACATGTTTCCTGGTGTCTTCAATGCTTTTGTGCTTTTCAGTGGTCACAAGAGACACCAATGTTATGACATGTGGACAAAAACGTCCTGAGTTCGACATACCCCATGTGATCACTGAGGACCAATCACAGGGTTTGTGATGTCACAGAAGACGTTGGAAGAGGACTGAAGACACTTGGGAATGCACACTGGATTCTGTAAGGGAGAGATTCATGTGTGGTAATCCCAAAAAATCTCAAAGATTTTTGGAAATTTCATAAGGAACCTGGCTGGTTATTTACCAATTCTCGCCACTCTACTAGAATATAATTTTTTTGGGCTGGGGGGGGTTGCTTGTTACTCATCACTGCAGAGAAGAACAGGAACGGGAGAGGCTTTTGCTAGGAATCAGCCCTGTTATATTAGTGATCAAGTGGGCTGTCAGGGTTTCATTGCCACCTCTCTACTTGGTCTCCTATATCAGTAGTTGTCAACTTGACGTACGCCTACCCCAGCAGGTACGCACCGCAGGCCCTGGGGGTACACAAGGCATCTAAGAACCACTTGTCTAAATTAAATGTTGAACGACATACTAGTCTCCCCTGTGTAGGACAAATGTCCACGCATGGTCATGGGTGACCTACTTACTTTAGAAGCACAATAACACGTCCATCATCATTGACAGAGGGACTGGGTGTGGGGCTATTATGTTCAGGGCCGGCGTCAGCTCACGGCATAGTCCCTAGAGGCTGTGTCCCTGTCCCGATTTCAGCTCATCGGCGTCCAACGGCGATTAAAGCAGGAACTGTCACAGCTCAGCTCCTGCTTTAACGCTGCGGTCCGGCTTCTGCATTTGTAGACACAATGTACTGACGTCACATCGGGCCTAAAACTATGTGAGTGGAGTGAGAGAGCGGAGAGAGTGGCGGGTGAGCGTTGGAAGGTGAGTTGGAAGGTGAGTGTGTTTGATTTTTGTTGAGACTGGGGCAGATGAAGGGGGGTAGAACGGCATGAAACTAGGGACAGAGATGGAGGGGGGGCATGAAACTGGGGGCAGAGGAAGGGTGTAGATGGAGGGAGGGCATATAATTTACGGGTGACTGTAGGAGGATTATACTGTGTGGGGGCACATGAAAAATGAATGAGAATGGACGGAGTCAACATAAAAGGTTTCTTCTAAGGCTTATACAAGAAGACATCTCCAAATATTTCATAGTCCACCGACTCCCAGTCAATGATATTTCCTCTACGTTTATACCAATCACTTTGGTAAACTAATTGTATCTCAGTGGAGCCAACTACGCGATCCCACATATTAACTTGTCTAATTTCCCCCACATAAGAGTCTCCATAAGTATAATAATTAAGATCCTGCCCAAGGACCGCGGTAACAATCGGGTCTATGAGAAAACCTGGTTTTAAGACCCTCTTTGGGAAGATATTCCTGTTGACAACAAGTTGGATGAGCCCAGTTTTGGATTCCCAGGACACACAGATAAGTCTCCACTCCAGGCTCTCTTTACTGCTCTTATAGGACACCTGAATGTTGTCTATGGCAATGTAGTAATAATCCAGAACATTGTAAAGATGGAAGTAGGTCTTGGAATCGTTGACCAGTTTGAAGAGGGAGTCTCTCTGGATGTTGTCTGTGTAGGCCTGCAGACAGACGGTGAAACTGCTCAATGGTTCTGTCATGTTGGGCTTCATCACCAACTTGGTTGTCTTACTTTTTTGGGAAAATAGAAACGATGCTCCGCGTAAATCTAAAAGGGAGAGAGACAATGATGGGTGATGAATGTCCGTACCAGATCTCTAACATCCTTCTAGGCAAAATGTTGTGGATCAGAAGGGGAACGTAAAGATCATGGGCCCCAACTGAAAATCTGATCATGGGCCCCTACATACCTTGTGCGATTTATGTCACATACAATATGTTACTATTTTAAATTGCACAAGATAGGTGGGGCCCTTACACAGAGGAACGTTTGGGTCTCCCTCAATGTCCATGGCCTGTTAGCAATAGCTACATCAGTATCTCTTATAGCTACGCCCTTGCAATTTAGACTGCACAGACACCCTCTATAGCTACGCCCCTGCAGTATGGATTGTATAGGTACCCCTTATAGATACACCCGTGCAGTGTAGACTATCACAGGCACCTCCTGTAGCTCCGCCGCTGCATTCTGGACTCAATAGCCCCTATATCTAGGTCCTTGCAGTGTGCACTGTACAGGCTGGTAGAGGTCTGTTGAATGAGTTGTTCTATTTGTTGCGGGAGTAAGGCTTGGATTGTCCCATCACAGACATCTGTAAGTGTCAAATAGCTTGGGGTCCAAACACAGGAACCCACTGTTATCAGTCAAATGGGCACATAAAGTCACCCTGAATCCTCCCTGTGAATAAAGCCCCAGTACGTGTGTGATAAGTTTTCCATCCTTCAATGGGGTTGCCAGAGATAGTTGTGCCATTTATTGCTTTGTTGGGAGTTACTAACAGGGCATTATACTGTGTGGGAACTACATCACTGCTGTGAGAGAGGAGGCATCATAACTAACGGGACCTATTACCTATTAAGGGGCACTAACTGGGCATCACTAACGTGGTTGGGTAGTAAGGGGGCACCACTATTGTGTTGAAGTCACTAAGTAAGTGTCACTATTGTGTGAGGGCAGTAAGGGGGCATCACCATTGTGGCCAGCCTTTAAGGGGGCGTTATTACTGTGGGGGGCACAAAAGGGCTTATCAAAAAAGAGAGATTGGTATTTTCAAAGGTATTGCGTGCTATCTTAGAAAAATTTAACGACCCATGACGTACTATTCAAACATGACCACCACAAACAAAGGGTTTTGCGCTTTTCTGACCCCCTCCGGCACCCCCCGCAGCGAGATCGGGGGGTGCTGGTATGTCTACTATGAAGCCTGGGGTCTGGCTAGTGACCCCAGGAAGCCCTGAGCCCCACTTACCTGGTTGATCCTGCCGGGTCTTCTGGAAGTGAGCTGTGCCGTCTGCACAGCTCGCTTCCTGTTATGCCCTGTGAGACACGTGCATGTTGTGTCTCACAGAGCATAATACAGGATTAGTGACGTAATCATCACTGATCCAAGTGTCCCATAGGGACACATGAAAAAGTTTTAAAAAAGCGGAAAAAAAATAGTGTTTTAAAACAATTACTAAAGTTATAAAGCCCCCAAAATTCCCTTCTTTCTATAGAAAATGAATTATATAAAAAAAAACCTAAAAATTAATAAAATAATAAAAACATATTTGGTATCGCCACGTCCGTAATATTCTGTACAATAAAACAGAAACAATATTTAATGTACACGATGAATAACGGAAAAAAAAAAAAACGGGAAAAACCCGCTGCAAGTAGTGATTTTTCGTCATCTCACCTTACAAAATATGCTATAAAAAGTGATCAAAAAGTCATATGCACCCCACAACAGTACCAATAAAAAGCATAAGTTGTCCCGCAAAAAATAATTCCCCAACCAACACTGTCAACCGGAAAAAAAAAAGAATATGGCGATGCAAAAAACATTGATTTGTGTGCCCAAATGTGTTTTTATTCTGCAGAACTAGTACATAAAAAATACTATAAATGAGGTATCTCCGTAACCGTACCAACCCGCAGAATAAAGGTCACATGTTACTTATACTGTACGCTGCATGGTAAAAAATTTAAAAGGTAAAACACAATACCGGAATTGATGGTTTTTTTTGTTTGTTTGTTTTTTAAATCCAGGAAAAAAGAGTTAATAAAATGTATTCAATAAGATTTAGACACTGAAAAATGGTGTCATTACAAAATGCATCTCATCCCACAAACAACAAGCCCTTATATGGCCATGTCACCAGAAAAATAAAGAAAATATAGCATCTAGCAATGCGAGGACAAAAACCCGCAAAAATCACAAAATTATTAGAATACAACTGGCTGCGGCAGGAAGGGAATATATAAGCTGTGCGAGCGAATATCAGGGGACACCCCAGATTTACAGATGAGCAAAAATATACCCAAAGTGACCCCCAAAGTGACCCCAGAGTGACTTCCCCAATCATAGCAGTTACTGGGACATAGTAGGGAATGTGGTGTTCCCAATGTTCTCCGCACAGCTTATATATTCCCTCTTCGCCATCCGCTGTGCAGTCACGTCTGGGTTAGTAATACTCACTACACCCCCTGATAAATTCTTCAAGGGGTGCAGTTTTCAAACTGGGGTCACTCCTTTGGGGAATCCACTTTTCCGGTACCTTACAGGCTCTACAAACATGACATGGTGTCCAGATACCAAACATCTGACTACTCCAAAAGCTGCATCGCGCTCCTCCCCTTCTGCGCCCTGCTGTGCGCCCAAACTGCAGTTTATGCCACATGTATGACACTGGTGTAACCGGGATAACGGACGTAATGTCATATGTGGTATAAACTGATATTAGGGCACATGTATGACACTGGTGTACCCAGGATAACGGACGTAATGTCATATGTGGTATAAACTGATATTAGGGCACATGTATGACACTGGTGTACCCGGGATAACGTATGTAATGTCATATATGGGTATAAACTGATATTTGGGCACAGCCAGATACAGAAGGAAAGAAGGCTTATTTGGTTTTTGGAGCACAGACTTAGACGGTTTGGTTTCTGGATGCCATGACCCTTTTGCAGAGACCCTAAAATTGCCCTTACAAAATGGGGTCACTTCTTGGGGAATTCCAGTTTACTGGCACCTCCAGGGCTCTGCAAAAACAACATGGCACCCAGAAAGTCCCACTAAATCTGTACCCCAAAAGCTAAAAAGTGTAGTGCTCCTTCCCTTCTGCGCCCTGCTGTGTGCCCAAGCAGCAGTTTATACCCACATATATAATTTTTTGCCCCTCAGGATGGCCCCTTAATAGTTTTAGGAGTGCAGGTCTCTGACAACACAAAGTGGGTGCAACGTATTGAGCACCGAAATGACAAATTTCAATTTTCAATTTTTGGGAAGCATTTTTAGTCTCAAAATCATAATACCCCTTGATACATTCCTTGACGGGTGTAGTTTCTAAAATGGGGTCACATTTGAGGGGTTTCCATTGTATTGATACTTTAGGGGCTCAGCAGATGCGACATGGCACCTGAAAACTGTTCCAGCAACATCTGCCCTCCAAAAGCCAAATAGCGCTCTTTCCATTGTGAGCCCCGCCATGTACCCATACAGCAGATTATGGCCACATATGGGGTATTTCTGTGTTCAAGAGAAATTGTGTAACAAACTGTGGGGGGCTTTTAATTTTTTAACTACTTGCAAAAATTTTAAATATGGCGCTAAATGGACGATTTATTGGAAAAAAAGTAATTTTTCATTATTACGTCCCAATGTTAATAAAATCTGTGAAACATCTGTGAGGTCAAAATGCTCACTTTACCCCTAGATAAATTCTATGAGGGGTGTAATTTCCAAAATGGGGTCACTTTTAGGTGGTTTCCACAGTATTGGTACTCTACGGACTCTGCAAATTCAAAATGGCACCTGAAAAATATTCCAGCAAAATCCACCCTCCAAATGCCAAATGGCGCTCTGTCCATTCTGAGCCCCGCCATGTTCCCATACTGCAGATTATGGCCACATATGGGATATTTCCGTGTTCAGGGACAATTTTTTAACAAACTGTGGGGGCTTTTCTCCTTTAACCCCTTGTGAAAATGAAAACTTTGGGGATAAAGTGTCATTTTATTCGTTTTTCATTTACACATTCCAATGTTAGCAAAATCTGGGAAACGGCTGTAGGGTCTAAATGCTCACTATACCCCTTGATGAATTCTGTGAGAGGTGTAGTTTCTAAAATGGGGTCACTTTTGGGGGGTTTCCATTGTTTTGGTACTCTAAGGGCTCTGCAAATGAGAGACGGCGCATTAAAACTATTCCAGTAAAATCTGCTGTTCAAACACCCAGTGTCGCTCCTTCCCTTCCATGCGCTGCTGTCTGCCCAAAAATTAGTTTACACCCACATGTGGGGTATTTCTGTGTACGGGAGAAATTGCACGACAAACTGTCAGATGCATTTTCTCCTTTAACCCTTTGTAAATGTGTTAATTTTAGGTCTAAATGAATGTATTAGTGAAAAAAAATGAAATGTCTAAATTTCACCTCCATATTATGTTTATTCTTATGAAAAGCTTAAAGGGTTAACAAACATCCCAAATGCTGTTTTGCATTATTTGAGGGGTGCAGTTTTGAAAATGGGGTGATTTATGGGGGTTTCTATTATATAGTCCTTTACAATTCCTTTCAGAACTGAAGTGGTCCCAAAAAAATTAGTTTGGGGAATTTTCTTGGAAATCTGGAAAATCGCTGTTACACTTGTAAGCCTTGTGACGTCCAAAATATATTAAAAGACATTATGGTAGATAATATTTATTCATGTATTTGGATGGTATGACTATCTGCCTGAAAAGCAGAGAATTTCACATTTTGAAAATTACAATTTTTTCAAAATTTCCATCAAATTTCCTATTTTTTTTTTATACATAAATACAAAAATATTGATTAGTGTTTACCACTAACATGAAGTACAATGTGTTACGAGAAAACAGTCTCAAAATCACTTGTGTAAGTTAATGCGTCTTAAAGTTATTGCCATTTAAAGTGACACATGTCAGTTTTGAAAAAAGAGGCCCGGTCCTTAACGCACTTTTGGGCTGTGTCTCTAAGGGGTTACCTTCATCTAGAGGCCGATAGTAGTAACAATCAGGGCAAAATGCCATCACTAAAATAATAGCATTTTACATGTTATGCCGCTATTCACACTGCATCCCACAACGTTTTTTTTTTACGATACCACTATTCTACCTACATCCTCAATCTCAATCTATTCTCCTCATTATTAATTACCCAACAAAGTTTAGTATCATCTGCAAATATGGACACCCTGCTCTGTAAACCCCCTACCAGGTCATTAATAAATTTGGGGAAGACAGTGAAGGAACTGGATGCGCAGGTAGTATTCTCATCAATCCTCCCAGTTGATGGTCATGGCATCAGGAGATGGAATAGAATACTAGAGGTAAACACCTGGCTTCGACGGTGGTGCCGAGAGCAAGGATTTGGATTTTTGGACCATGGCGTGAATTACCTCTACGATGGACTCCTTGCTAGAGACGGGATACATCTCACAAAACCTGGGAAAAACATATTTGCCAGAAGACTTGCCACACTCATCAGAAGGGCTTTAAACTAGAAGAAGAGGGGATGGGAAGAAAAAAGAAAGACAAGAACATGCAGCTAAAAGACATACTAAACAAGGTTACTAGATGTGGTAAAGAGGACCCAAGACAGGATACTCAGAAGGAAATTACGAAAAAGGATGCAGCAGAGCACAATCTGAAATGTTTTTACACAAACGCACAAAGCATGGGAAACAAACAAGGAGAACTAGAGCTGATGATACACAAGGAAAACTATGACGTCATCGGCATCACAGAAACCTGGTGGAACGACATGCATGATTGGAACATACAGATGGAAGGATACAACTTATTCAAAAAGAATAGAACTAATAAAAGAGGGGGTGGAGTTGCATTGTATGTTAAAAAAGAACACATCTCCACAGAAATTACAGTTTTATAGAATGATAATCTACTGGAAATTATTTGGGTAGTAATTCAAGGGAAAAACAATGATAAGGACATCATACTAGGTGTTTATTACAGACCACCAGGACAGACAGAAGACATGGATGAGATTTTTTCACAGCAAATGACCACGCTCTCAAAGAAACATGAAATAGTGATCATGGGAGACTTCAATTACCCTGACATTCATTGGGAAACCCACACAGCCAAGAGTAAAGGCTCCATCAAATTTTTATCCTCTCTAGCAGACAACTTCATTGCCCAGCTAGTAGAAGAAAACACGAGAGGAACATCCATTTTGGACCTAGTCCTAACCAACAAAGAGCACATGGTTAAGGGACTACGGGTAGCAGGGACACTGGGATTCAGCGATCATGCTATACTTGAGTTTGGGGTTGCAAGAAGAAGAAGACCTGAGAAGACACAGACTTCAAGGCTCGACTTTAGCAGGGCAGACTTCAAGAGCCTGAAGGCAAGGGTTAGCAGAATTCCATGGTGCAAAATTCTTAAGCACAAAAATGCACATGAAGGGTGGGAAATCTTCCGTAGGGAAATCATTAAAGCACAGGAACTAACAATACCTAGAAGGAAGAAAAATGGGAAGCACCTAAAAATATCAGGATGGATGACCAAAAAATTACATAACCTGCTAAAAAGGAAAAAGGAAACATACAAAAAGTGGAAGATGGGAACTATACCTAAGGAAGAGTACACAGCAGTCTGCAGACTCTGAAAGACAAGCATCAAAGGAGCTAAGGCTGAACACGAATTGAAGCTTGCAAAAGAGGCAAAGAGTAAGGTAAAAGGATTTTGGGGATATGTTAAAAGCAAAAGAAAAGTGAAGGAGACCATTGGAGTCCTGAAGAATGACAAAGGAGAAACAGTTAACATGGTGGAACAGCAGGTGGAGCTACTAAATTCATATTTTGTATCTGTCTTCTCCCAAGAAACTAATGGAAATATCGACATTAATGGTGATGGAGATGAGGGGAAGGAGGACTCCAAGCTGACTATAAGCGAAGGTCTGATAAGAGACCACTTAGCCAAGTTACAGGAAACCAAGTCCCCAGGACCAGATGATTTACACCCTAGAGTCCTGAAAGAGATAGCAGAGGAAATAACAGAACCCCTTGCTATAATCTTCGGTAAGTCATGGGAAACAGGAGTGGTCCCTTTAGATTGGAAAAGGGCAAATGTTGTCCCCATCTACAAAAAGGGGAAAAGGGACGATCCAGGAAATTACAGGTCGGTAAGTCTGACCTCGATAGCAGGAAAAATCTTTGAGCAAATTGTCAAGGAACATTTACTTCGGTACCTGGATGGGAAGGCATTAATTAACCAGAGCCAGCACGGCTTTATGACCAATAAATCTTGTCAGACTAACCTGATTTCCTTCTACAACAAAATCACTGAATGGTTGGACCAAGGGAATGTCGTGGACATAGTATATCTTGACTTCAGTAAGGCATTTGATAAAGTATCACATAACCTTCTTATTGAAAAAATGATTAAGTATGGCTTTGACAAAAAATCAGTTAGGTGGATTCACAACTGGCTTAATGATCGGGCACAACGAGTAATACTAAATGGCTACACATCGAACTGGAAGAAAGTCAAAAGCGGGGTGCCGCAGGGCTCTGTTCTGGGCCCAGTACTTTTTAATATCTTTATAAATGATCTGGACGATGGAATTATTGGGGAACTCATAAAATTTGCAGATGATATGAAGATAGGAGGAATAGCCAACACTAGAGAGGAGAGAGAGTGTATTCAAAAGGACTTAGACACACTGGAACAATGGGCTGAGGCGAACAAAATGGTATTTAACAGGGACAAATGCAAAGTTCTACATCTGGGTAACAGAAATGTAAAAAACATATATAGTATGGGAGGAATAGAACTAAGTGATAGCATAGGGGAAAAGGACTTGGGCATAATAGTAGATCACAAATTCAACATGAGCCAACAGTGCGGTGCTGCTGCAAAAAAGGCGAATAAAATTCTGGGATGTATTAAGACAAGCATTGAATCTAGATCAAGAGAGGTCATTATTCCGCTGTACTCTTCCCTGGTCAGACCACACCTGGAATACTGTGTACAGTTCTGGGCGCCTCAATTCAAGAAAGACATCGATATATTGGAGCAAGTCCAGAGAAGAGCAACCAAAATGGTGGAAGGTCTGCAAACCATGTCCTATGAGGAGCGGCTAAAAGAACTGGGATTGTTTAGTTTGCAGAAGAGAAGGCTGAGGGGAGATTTAATAGCAGTCTACAAATATCTGAAAGGTAGTCACAGTGCAGACGGATCTCCCCTATTCTCATTAGCACAAGGAAGTACAAGAAGCAATGGGATGAAACTAAAGGGAAAGAGATACAGATTAGACATTAGGAAAAACTTTCTGACAGTGAGGGTAGTGAGAGAGTGGAATAGGCTGCCACGGGAGGTGGTGGGCGCTCCATCAATGGAAATCTTCAAGCGGAATCTGGATAAACATATAGCTGGGATGATTTAGGAAAACCTGCACTCGCAGGGGGTTGGACCCGATGGCCCTTGAGGTCCCTTCCAACTCTACCATAAGAATAAGAATAAAGATATTAAACAAGAGAGGACCCAATAGTGACCCCTGTGGCCCCCCACTGGTGACTGTGACCCAGTCTGAATATTTACCATTAACAAGTATCCTCTGTTCCTAGTTGCGAACCCAAATACATATGTTTTCTCATTTTGCATACCAACTTTTTGTGTGGTACAGAATCAAAAGCCTTTGAGAAGTCCAGATACACCACGTCCAGTGCATTATCCATGTCCAGATACACGACGTCCACTGCAATACCCATGTGCAGATACACCATGTCCACTGCATTACCCAAATCCAGATACACCATATCCACTGCAATACCCATGCCTAGATAGACCACGTCCACTGCATTACCATGTCCAGATACAGCACATCCACTGAAATACCCATGTGCAGATACACCATGTCCAATACATTACTCATGTCCAGATACACCACGTCCAGTGCTTTACCCATGTCCAGATACACGACGTCCACTGCATTACCAATGTCCAGATACACCATGTCCACTGCATTACTCATGTCCAGATACACTACGTCCACTGCATTACCCATGTCCAGATACACCACGTCCACTGCATTACCCATGTCCAGATACATGACGTCCACTGCAATACCCATGTGCAGATACACCATGTCCACTGCATTACTCATGTCCAGATACACTACGTCCACTGCAAAACCCATGTGCAGATACACCATGTCCATTGCATTACTCATGTCCAGATGCTTAACATCCAGTGCATTACCCATGTGCAGATACACCACGTCCACTGCAATACCCATGTCCAGATACACCACATCCACTGCATTACTCATGTCCAGATACACTATGTCCACTGCAATACCCATGTGCAGATTCACCATGTCCACTGCATTACTCATGTCCAGATACACTACGTCCACTGCAATACCCATGTGCAGATACACCACGTCCAATGCACTACTCATGTCCAGATACACTACGTCCACTGCAATACCCATGTGCAGATACACCATGTCCATTGCATTACTCATGTCCAGATACACTACGTCCACTGCAATACCCATGTGCAGATACACCATATCCATTGCATTACTCATGTCCAGATACACCACGTCCACTGCAAAACCCATGTGCAGATACACCACGTCCACTGCAAAACCCATGTGCAGATACACCATGTCCACTGCATTACCCATGCCCAGATACACCACGTCCACTGCATTACTCATGTCCAGATACACCATGTCCACTGCAATACCCATGCCCAGATAGACCATGTCCGCTGCATTAATAATTTCCAATTACACCACGTCCACTGCAATACCCAAGTCCAGATACAACACATTAATTGCATTACTTATGTCCAGATACACCATGTCCACTGCAATACCCATACCTAGATAGACCACGTCCACTGCATTACCCATATCCAGATACACCACATCCACTGCATTACCATGTCCAGATACAGCACATCCACTGCAATACCCATGTGCAGATACACCATGTCCAATACATTACTCATGTCCAGATACACTACGTCCACTGCAAAACCCATGTGCAGATACACCATGTCCACTGCATTACCCATGTCCAGATACACCACGTCCACTGCATTACTCATGTCCAGATACACCATGCCCACTGCAATACCCATGCCCAGATAGACCACGTCCACTGCATTACCAATGTCCAGATACACCACGTCCACTGCATTACCGAAGTCCAGATACACCATGTCCACTGCAATACCCATGCCTAGATAGACCACGTCCACTATATTACCCATGTCCAGATACACCACATCCACTGCATCATCCATGTCCAGATACACCACATCCAATGCATCACCCATGTCCAGATACACCACGTCCACTGCATCACCCATGTCCAGATACACCACGTCCACTGCATCACCCATGCCCAGATACACCACGTCCACTGTATGACAAATGTCCAGATACAACACGTCCACTGCATTTCCCATTTCCAGATACATCACATCCACTGCATCACCCATGTCCAGATACACCACGTCCACTGCATCACCCATGTCCAGATACACCACGTCCACTGCATCACCCATGTCCAGATACACCACGTCCACTGCATCACTCATGTCCAGATACACCACGTCCACTGTTGACCAATGTCCAGATACAACACGTCCACTGCATTTCCCATTTCCAGATACATCACATCCACTGCTTTTCCCATGTCCAGTCTAGAACTGACCTCTTTATAGAAGCTGATCAGATTAGGCTGACGGGGCCGATTCCCCATATCCCCATGCTGATTGGGTGTTATAAGATTATTTACAGTGAGATAGTCCAGTATGGCATCTTAGAAAGCCCTCAGATATCTTACCCACCACAGAAGTCAAACTTACTGGCCTATAGTTTCCAGGATCACTTTTAGACCCCTTCTTGAAAATTGTCACCACATTTGCTATGCGCCAATCCTGTGGAACAGACCCAGTCATTACCGAATCCTGCGGCCGCACAATAGTGCCGATGGGGGAGGGGGAAGCTAAAAACTGCTCTACCAATAATTGGCTTGCACTTAGCTGTAGCTTAGTAGGCTTAGATAAGACACCTCTGATGAAGCTGTCGGTATGAGTAGCTGATAGTAGAAATGGGTAAGGTGTAGAATAAGGACGTGCCTGGAATAGTGGCAACGTAAGAAACGTTGTGGGGTGCAGTGTGAATAACGGCATAACGTTTACAGTGCTGATATCTTAGAGGTGGCATATTACCTTCATTTCTACTTCTAGTTTGTGGGGTTTGACCTGCCCTGATTCTGTTAATAATTCACAGAACATCAGAAAACACCGGAGAACGGCCCAGGTTAGTGACTTACCCTCTTTGGCGCAGCATCCAATGGTGACCATAAAGAGCAGCACCAGGATCTTCATCCTATATAGGACACAGAGATATGAGGTCACTTTGGTTTATGCCGTCTAGGAGTTACTATATCGCTTGTATTCCACATCATTCACTCACTACATCACTCATACTCCACAACACTCAGTTATTACATCACTCATACTCCACAACACTCAGTTATTACATCACTCATACTCCACAACACTCAGTTATTACATCACTCATACTCCACATCACTCAGTTATTACATCACTCATACTCCACACCACTCAGTTATTACATCACTATACCGCCTATGTACAAGCTTAGATAAGTAAGTGAGAGTTTTACTTACTTGGATTCAGATGTGACTGATAAATGCAAAGTATCTCCTCGGGTGTGAATATCGCCTTATAATGAGTGACATGAGCTAATATCTTATTTTATAGACCGCTGAGATACCTAACTCCCCCCCCCCCCACCCTCCAAAACACACCCACACACCCCTGGATAAATCCTCTTTGTTTTTCCACATTTTCATCACTTTTTGGAAAACACGGGTGTAGCAGCCTGACCGGACATAGACTGTGATAAATGTGTCAGCACAATAATGATCGGCCAATAGATGGAGGAGATCTGGATGTGACTAGTCAGTGTTACCAGAACTGAAGCCCCAGACAATTTGGATAAACTCTTTTTGTTTGAAGGGTGTCTTGTAAAGGGTGAACCTCATATACCGGTACAACCCACGGCAAAAATTATGGACTCACCAGTCCCTGAGGATGTTCCTTCAGTTGTTTAATTTTGTAGAAAAAAAGCAGATCACAGCCATGGAAAAAAAACTAAAGACATTTCACATGGCAACCTTCTGGCTTTAAGAAACACTAAAAGAAATCAATAAAAATAATTGTGGTAGCCAGTAACAGATATTTAGAACAAGCGCAGGGAATAAATTATGGAATTACTTAATTGTGAGGAAAAAAATATGGGATGCAAACAGTCCGGATCTCAATCCAATTGAAAATCTGTGGTGGAAGTGAAAGAAAATGGTCCATGACAAGGCTCCAACCTGCAAAGCTGATCTGGCAACAGCAATGAGAGAAGGCTGGAGCCAGATTGATGAAGAGTCCTGTTAACACTCATGAAGTCAATACCTCAGAGACTGCAATCAGTTATAAAAGCCAGAGGTGGTGCAACAAAGTCCTAGTGATGTGTTGGAGTGTTATTTTGTTTGTTTTTCATGATTCCATAATTTATTTCCTGTGCTTGTTCTAAAAATCTAACTGTTCCTGGCTACCACATTTATTTTTCTGGATTTCTCAGGGACTGGTGATTCCATATTTTTTGCCAGGGGTTGTATTAACTCTTATGTAATAGCCGGCTGGTCTGACCCTGCGTGTAGCTAACTTTATACCCCGCTGCAAAAGTCCTTCTTGGACCCCCTGTGTAACTTCTCCTTACATGTTTCAGCTCCAGTTGTCTCCCAGATTGCAGAATTGGAATCTACTGTCTCCAGTCGGCATTGGCGTAGATTTCAGGTATAACTCTCCAATTTTCTGGTTTGAGTTATAGTACCTTTGTCAGGCCAACGCATCTGTGCCCCATCTAACCTTGGTTTCTGCCCTGTTGCACCCAGTTTTGTAAAAAGTGGCGAGTGGGGCACAGAACAAACAATGCATTGTGACTTTAGCACATAAGCGGGCCGTACCCATATATACCCGTACCCTATATCTACATTTAAAAAAATGGTCACCAAAAAATGAATGAAACCCATTTTGTTCCTCAAAACACATAGTACTGTTGCAGGAACCATTTCACCTGTTCTTCATGTGTCTAGGTCCAAGGATGAGTGTGGTACATGTAAAATAGTCCATTATATGCTCCTCTAGGAATCCTGTTGCCGTATTGCTGCTATATATTTTGAGGAATATAAGGAGGTCACTTGTTTATCGGTGATCAGCGCTGCTTCTTACTTCACTTTCCTTGGTACTCATACACCAGCCTATATCTCCAGACGATGATCCACGTGCAGACCTTCCAAAGCTCCCTGGTTTGCTTCACAGCATCAATGTACAGGTGTATTGTTGTGGTTTATACTCACAAGCCAAGCCAGCAAAGATGATTTTGAAAGCAACAAGTCGCTTAAGTCACTTAACAAGGACTTTCCACCACTTCCATCAACTCAACATCTTTACATCCTTCAATAAGTGCCACTCCACTGATTACAGTGCAGTTGGATTTTTTTTTCTCTAGCCCCCACCATTCCCAAGCAATCAGTTCTGGTAGTTTCAGCACACTTATGCTCTCTACTGTCAAGTGGGTGGTCCCTGACTATCCACTTCAGCCCAGGACCGCACATCTGGCAGCAATAGGATATAATTGTATTGACAGCAATGGAAATGTTTGTTTGTGAATGGTGAGGACTAGAGAAATAATTCCAACTGTGCTGGAATCAGCAGAGAGGTGCCTATTGAAAGATGCAGAGAGTTCGAGTTGCTGGAGGTGGTGGAAGGTCTTCTTTAACCATACACAAGAGGCTGGTGCAACCCAGTCTAGGTGAGGCATGATGGGGTAGGACGTAGCCTCCCTTTAGACTCATAGCAGTACTGAAGGACCAGACATCTTGGAAAGACGATCTCTTTGTAGAAGCTCTCTGCTTTGGCTAAAAGATGATGACCCATTTATGAGTACGCCTCTGAAATTGGGGGATCCCCTTATGGAATAATGCATACCGTTTTAACACATACCTTTTTTTCTCATCCCAATAGTTGCACAATACATTTGATGGTTACAGAAAGACACGTAGGGGCTCAGGATGTTTGATGGTTATTCAATAGGTTTCTGAGTAGCCCATGAGTGAGTTGGGGACAGTGAGGAAATCCAACTGGTCCACCATAAGCAGGCTGCATACTAAGTGACTATTGGTTTTTGCCTGTCCTACAGTTCCATGATGGGTCTCTGAACCTTCCAAACATTTTTTATGGTGTTACACCACTTGTATCGATATGCCAAGTGCCCCTGTGGGTCCTTATATTTGGAAACTGTTCCAGTTTGGGCTATCTCCTTTTTTGACACAAACCTCTTGGATATTCTGAGAGGGTTGGCAAATATAATGTCTCCATGCTGATCACAAACGGCCTACCACACAATATATTGCCCCCTTAGCGGCCTCCATGTAGTAGGATTCCCACCATGTATGATGGTCTCTTAGTGACACCCACACAATATAATAAGCCTTGGTGATTCCGAAATACAGTAGTATAATGTCCCCATAGTGATCCTTTCACAGTATGATTTCTCCCTTAGTGCCCTCCATAAGTATAATGCTTCCTTAGTGCCCTCACATACTATAATGCCCCCTTAGTGGACCTGATATGGCTGACAGAAGGACTCCCACTACCAAAGCCAAGGGTTAGGCTGCTAAAACCTCTGAGATCGGTTATAGAAGGTGCAGAGATAACAATTGTAACCAGTTCTTGGTGCCAGAGGAGGCTCAAAGGGTTTTTTGCCAAAATTGTTTAATGAATTAGTGGTGAGGCCACAAGGCAGGGCAGCCCGGCATCAATCTCCAGCTTGTATGGAAACATATTCAGGAGCTGATACTTTGAAATATGGAGGGCAATATAAGAACTGAAGCTGAGACAACAAGAAGTGTAAGGTAAGACAATGTGATTTATAGGCATACAAGGTCTGAGAAATGTCACCGACATCAGTTGTGCAGTATAAGATGACATCATAACATTAGTATACACTGAGCATTGACTATATAGGAATAGAAAAGAAGGTGCACACAGATCAATCCAAAAATACTCATAGAAGAAACACCAGAATCTATATCGGAGGGATTCTCCATTCCCTGACATTGGTGACATATCACGGGGGGATCCATTGCGTCCCATCCACTGATAGTACTAGATATGGGGCTACAGAGGCAGCAACCACAGCGAACCCTGGTGCCAAGGTGGAGAACCTATTACGAATTTTGCATTCAGATCCAGAAGCCTTACTCTATGTTCACACTTGTGCTGGCTCTCTGCTGTTTGGGTCTGTTGGGGCCACTGAAACAGCGGTTACACACAGACCCTGACGGGTCCCATTGACTATAATTGGGGTCCATTGGGTGTCCGTTGTTTATAAACTGAAGCTGACACAGGAAAAAGTCTTCCATGCAGGACTCTTTCCTCCATCAATATTCTGCAGACTGTGGCACAGATGTGAACATGGCCTCACCTATGTCTTTTATGTAACAGATATCACATAGTTATGAGTCCCAAAGAGTGAAGTTAATTTGGATACCTGACCCCTGTTTGGAAAGAAAATATTGGCCACAGCAATGGAAGAAAAACTGCGAAAATTGACTCCCACTATTAGAATGTAGCTGTCCTAGAGGTCAAATGTGCAAGCATATACCAGGCCCTGCAACAAGACTAGTATATAGAGTATAATAATAGTATATCATACCCTGGAGTATTATAAGTGCAGGCCCAAAGTAGGAGCGGAAACGTAATAAAAACGTTCTCTCTCCTCTCCTGGGCTCTCTTGAGGCATCCGGTACTTGTTTCCTGGTGACTTCGGTGCTTTTCAAGCCTCCTCTGTGACACCATGGGCCCCAGGTACCACTCAGGCCTGTTATTGGACCTCAGTGGTCACAAGAGACACCAATGTCATGATGTGTGGACAAAAACATCCCGACTTCGACATACCCCATGTGATCACTGAGGACCAATCACAGGGTTTGTGCTGTCACAGAAGACGTTGGAAGAGGACCGAAGACACTTGGGAATGCACACTGGATTCTGCAAGGGAGTGATTCATGGACGGCAAACCCCATAAATCTCAAAGATTTTTGGAAAATTCGTAAGGACCCTCGCTTGTTATTAACCAATTTGTTCAACTCTACAAGGATATAAACCAAACAGTTGCAAACATTTTGGGGGGATTACTTGTTACTCATCACTGCAGAGGAAGGAACAGGAACGGGAGTGGCCTTTAAAAGGAATCAGCCAAGTTACATTAGTGATCAAGTGGGCTGTCAGGGTTTCATTGCCACCTCTCTACTTGGTCTCCTATATCAGTGGTTGTCAACTTGACGTACATCTATCCCAGCAGGTACGCATCACAGGAACTAGTGGGTACACACTGCATCAAAGAACCACTTGTCTGAATTAAATGTTGAACGGCATACTAGTCTCCCCTGTCTAGGACAAATGTCCACACATGGTCATGAGTGACCTAGTTACTTTAGAATAACAATCAGCATGTCCATCAGCTGTAACTTAAAGCTTCTAGGCCCCGATGCAAAATCTGCAAAGTGTCCCTCCCCCTGCCTTGTATCATTAAAATAGTGGTATATTTTATGTGGCAGAGGGACTTTGTGCCCCTTCAGGGTCCAGGGCCTGGTAATGACTACTAACTCCCACCCCCTACAGCTATACCCCCGATCATTACTTTGTGGGTACTCGGAAGGGACTTCTTCTCACTAGGGCGTACTTCACTTGACAAGGTTGAGAAACGCAGTCCTATATGTAGTACCCTCCTAGACTTGCATTACTTGGGCCGGGGTCCACTGTTTTCTCAAGATTTGGTAGTACCAAGGGTTCTTCTAGAAAATACGATCCAACAATTGTAGTCAGAAAGACTTGGAGTTTAGATAAAATGATGAAGACTCAGATAAGGTGACGACTTTCTCATTCAGAGACATCTAGTAAGATTTCTTCGAAGGCTTATACAAGAAGACATCTCCAAATATTTCATAGTCCACCGACTCCCAGTCAATGATATTTCCTCTATGTCTATAAGAAAAATAATGGTGAATTACTTTCATCTGATTGCCGTAAAATGCTTGATCCCACATATTTACTTGTCTAATTTCCCCCACATAAGAGTCTCCATAAGTATAATAATTAAGATCCTGCCCAAGGACCGCGGTAACAATCGGGTCTATAAGAAAACCTGGTTTTAAAACCCTCCTTGGGAAGAGATTCCCATTGACAACAAGTCGGATGAGCCCAGTTTTGGATTCCCAGGACACACAGATAAGTCTCCACTCCAGGCTCTCTTTACTGCTCTTATAGGACACCTGAACGTTGTCTATGGCAATGTAGTAATAATCCAGAACGTTGTAAAGATGGAAGTAGGTCTTGGAACCGTTGACCAGTTTGAAGAGGGAGTCTCTCTGGATGTTGTCTGTGTAGGCCTGCAGACAGACGGTGAAACTGCTCAATGGTTTGGTCATGTTGGGCTTCAACACCAACTTGGTTGTCTTACTTTTTTGGGAAAATAGAAACGATGCTCCATGCAGATCTGAAAGGGAGAGAGACAATGATGGCTGATGAAAGTCCGTACCAGATCTCTAACATCCTTCTAGGCAAAATGTTGTGGATCAGAAGGGGAACTTAAAGATCAAGGGCCCCAAATGAAAATCTGATCATGGGCCCCTACCTACCTTCTGTGATTTATATCACACAACATACTAGTATTTTAAATTGCACAAGGTAGGTGGGGCCCTTACATAGAGGAACATTTGGGGCTCCCTTAGTGTCCAGGACCAGGTAGCAATTGCTACTGCAGGATCTCTTCTAGCTACGCCCCTACAGTATGGACTGTATAGGCACTCCTATAGCTACGCCCCTCCAGTATGGACTGTATAGGCACTCCTAGAGCTACCCCCCTCCAGTATGAACTGTATAGGTACTCCTATAGCTACCCCCCTCCAGTATGGACTGTATAGGCACTCCTACAGCTACACCCCTCCAGTATGGACTGTATAGGTACTTCTATAGCTACGCCCCTGCAGTATGGACTGTATAGGCACTCCTATAGCTACCCCCCTCCAGTATGTACTGTATAGGCACTACTATAGCTATGCCCCTGCAGTATGGACTGTATAGTCATTCCTATAGCTACGCCCCTGCAGTATGGACTATATAGGCAATCCTATAGCTACGCCCCTGCAGTATGGACTATATAGGCAATCCTATAGCTACGCCCCTGCAGTATGGACTATATAGGCAATCCTATAGCTACGCCCCTGCAGTATGGATGGCTGGTAGAGGTCTGTTGAATAAGGGGGAATTATTACTGTGGGGGGAACAAAAGGGCTTATCAAAAAAGAGAGATTGGTATTTTCAAAGGTATAGCTTGCTATCTCAGAAATATTAACTGTATCAGGGCAGGTCAAACCCCACAAAAGTACGCTTAAAATAATAAACTTTATAAATCATCAAGTTTAAAATGAGAAATTGCTCCTTATATATTGCAGCCCTAAACACATGGACAACATGAGAATGTGAGTAAATCTAGGAGAGCGGCTAATATATTTATCTGTCAGCCACAAGTCCAGCCGTCATCTGCTGATAATGTCCAAGGCAAGAAGGGAGGGATGAATTATTACCGATTACCCTACTGACTACCAGGTTCAGGTGATGCCACTGCAGCAACCTTGCCCTGCGGCCTGCGATTGGTCATGAGGTAGTATGCATCGTACAAACAGCAAGAAGGTGCAAAGATAAGTGCGTATGTCCAGTAACATGGTGGATACAATATACTTCACCATAGACACATACACAGACAAGACATACAAGACAACCCCGGGGTACATGTATCAAACACAAGACATATAGCAGCATTGCTCTGGGATGCTGCACCACTAGTGACTCCGCTCCATCTATCCCTGCACCTGGTGTTAGCCAGAGCCAACAGTATATGGCTGAATAGACTGACTAGGCCGCAAACACAGCTTCATCAGAGATGTCTTATCTAACATTGCCAGTCAAACTTACTGGCCTATAGTTTCCAGGATCACTTTTACACCCCTTTTTGAATATTGTCACCACATTTGCTATGCGCCAATCCTGTGGAACAGACCCAGTCATTACCGAATCCTGCGGCCGCACAATAGTGCCGATGGGGGAGTGGGGGAAGATAAAAACTGCTCTACCAACAATTGGCTTGCACTTAGCTGTAGCTTAGTAGACTTAGATAAGACACCTCTGATGAAGCTGTCGACATGAGTAGCTGACAGAAGAAATGCCTAAGGGCGCGTTCACGCAACCGTCAGTGTCCGACAGCTAGTATCCGATGTTAATGTCCGCGAAAAATCTTGTGCGGACTTTATCATCGGACACTAGCTGTGTCCGTTACATTTTGCATTGATTTAAATGGTCATCGGGTGCGTTCTTTTACTCTCCATGGGTGTCCTTAACTGTCCGTTCACAAAGATGTCCGATTTTTCATGCGGACAGCAAAAACCAGAGAATGGCCCAGGTTAGTGACTTACCCTCTTTGGCGCAGCATCCAATGGTGACCATAAAGAGCAGAACCAGGATCTTCATCCTATATAGGACACAGAGATATGAGGTCACTTTGGTTTATGCCGTCTAGGAGTTACTATATTGCTTGTATTCCACATCATTCACTCACTACATCACTCATACTCCACACCACTCAGTCATTACATCACTCATACTCCATACTAATCAGTTATTACATCACTCACACGCCATAATAATCAGTTATTACATCACTCATACTCCACACCACTCAGTTATTACATCACTCATACTCCATACTAGTCAGTTATTACATCACTCACACTCCATACTAGTCAGTTATTACATCACTCACACTCCATACTAGTCAGTTATTATATCACTCATACTCCATACTAGTCAGTTATTACATCACTCACACTCCATACTAATCAGTTATTACATCACTCATACTCCACACCTCTCCGTTATTACATCACTCACACTTCATATCTCTCTCTAAGACTGGGAGCCTCACAAGGATATCTGGAATTTTCCATCGACCACTTCAAACACCCTGAATAGCAGGAACTGTAAATTAACCCCTTCACCACCTTAGCTCACCATGAAATTTACACTGAATCCTTTCACTATTCTCACTCACATCGGATTACAGCTAAACCAAACCCCTATAGACAATATACCGCCTATGTACAAGCTTAGATAAGTAAGAGAGTTTTTTACTTACTTGGATTCAGATGTGACTGATGAAGGCAAAGTACCTGCGCCGGTGTGAATGTTGCCGTATAATGAGTGACATGAGCTAATATCTTGTTTTATAGACCGCTGAGATACCTAACCTCCCCCCCTCCATAACACACCCGCACACCCCAGGATAAACCCTATTTGTTTTTCCACATTTTTCATCACTTTTTGGAAAAAACGGGTGTAGCAGCCTGACCGGACATAGACTGTAATAAATGTGTCAGCACAATAGTGATCGGCCAATAGATGGAGGAGATCTGGAGCTGGTCTGACTGTGTTCACTTGTTGATGCAATTTGCATATCTGTGTACACAGGGGTGTAGATAACTTATACCCCGCTGCAAAAGTCCTGCTTGGATCCCCTGTGAAACTTCTCGTTACATGTTCCGGCTCCGGTCCTTTCCCATATTGCAGAATTGGAATCTACAGTCTCCAGTCGGCATTGGCATAGATTTCAGGTATTACTGACGCCAGTTTTCTGGTCTGAGTTATAGTAACTTTATCTGTCCAAGACACCTGTGCCCCATCGAGCCTTGGTTTCTGCCCCGCTCCACCCAGTGTTGTAAAAAGTGGTGAGTGGGGCACAAAACAAACAATGCATTGTGACTTTGGGGGCGGCGGACATATATACTCATCTACATAGAAAACTGGAATAGAGGAGTGAATAAATTCCTTCCAATGTGTGGACAGATTGGAAATTGTGCAAGAGGCGCCAAGAATCAAGTGGTGCAAGTAGCAAAGTTGTTATCAGGTTGAGCTGTGTTCTGTATTTCCAAGTCCAGGTGAAATTCTGTAAGAGGCGATAGCTGATATACACTGGGCAAAGAGAAGAAAGAAGGAACATGTCCACTCACCAAAAAACAAATGAAACCAATGCACCATTTTACGTATTCCACATGTGTTCAGGTCCAACTATTAGTGTGGTACATGTGAAACAGTCCATTGCAGGCTCCTTTAGGCATCCTGGTGCCGCATTGCTGCCATGTATTTGGAGTTACGCTGCTTCTTACTTGACTTTCCTTGGTACTCATACACCAGCCTATATCTCCAGACGATGATCCATGTGCAAACCTTTGAAAGCTCCCTGGTTTGCTTCACATGATCAATGTACAGGTGATTCCAGTGCAGTTGGAATTTTTTCTCTAGCCCCCACCATTCCCTAGCAATCATTTCTGGTAGTTTCAGCACAATTATGCTCTCTACTGTCAAGTGGGTGGTCCCTGACTATCCACCTCAGCCCAGGACCGCCCATCTGGCAGCCATAGGATATAATTGTATTGACATTAATGGAAATGATTGCTTGTCAATGGTGAGGACTAGAGAAATAATTCCAACTGTGCTGGAATCAGTGGAGAGTCGTCTATTGAAGCATGCAGAGAGTTGGTGAAAGTGGTGAAAGGTCTTCTTTAACCATCAACAACACCAGGCACTAGCACCTCATACACAAGAGGCTGGTGCAACTCAGTCTAGGTGAGGCATGATGGGGTAGGAGGTAGCCTCCCTTTAGACCCATAGCGGTACTGAAGGACCAGACATCTTGGAAGACGATCTCTTTGTATTAGCTCTCTGCTGTGGATAAAAGATTATGGCCCATTTATGAGTACTCCTCTGAAATTGGAGGATCTCCCTATGGAATGATACGGACTTTCTCAGTTTAAACAAATACCTTTTGTTCTCATCCCAATAATGGCACAATACATTTGATGGTTACATAAAGACACGTAGGGGCTCAGGAGGTTTGATGGCTATACAATAAGTTTCTGAGTATCCCATGAGTGGGTTGGGGACAGTGAGGAAATCCAACTGGTCCACCACAAGTAGACTGTATACCAAGTGACTATTGGTTTTTGCCTGTTCCTACAGTTCCATGATGGGACCTCCAAAACATTTCTTATGGTGTTACACCACTTGAATCAATATGCCAAGTGCCCCTGTGAGTCCTTATATTTGGAAACTGTTCCAGTTTGGGCTATCTCCTTTTTTTGACACAAGCCTCTTGGATATTCTGAGAGGGTTGGCAAATATAATGCCCACTTACTGATCGCATATAGCCTACCACACAATATATTACCCCCTTAGTGGCCTCCATGTAGTATGATTTCCACCAACATGTATGATGGTCACTTAGTGACACCCTCACAATATAATAAGCCTTAGTGATTCCGATATAAAGTAGTATAATGTCCCTTTAGTGATCCTTTTACAGTATGATTACCCCCTTAGTGTCCCCCATAAGTATAATGCTCCCTTAGCGTCCTCACATACTATAATGCCCCCTTAGTGGACTTGATATGACTGACAGATGCAGTGGCGTAACTAGGAATGGCGGGGCCCCGTGGCGAACTTTTGACATCCCCCCCCCCCCCCCCCGACACTGAAAACCTCAACTTATGCCCCATAGCGGCCCCTGCACACAGTATTGTACCCCATAGCAGCCCCTGCACACAGTATTGTACCCCATAGTGGCCCCTGCACACAGTATTGTACCCCATAGTGGCCCCTGCACACAGTATTACCCCCCCATAGTGGCCCCTGCACACAGTATTGTGCCCCATAGTGGCCCCTGCACACAGTATTACCCCCCATAGTGGTCCCTGCACACAGTATTATGCCCCATATTGGCCCCTGCACACAGTATTATGCCCCATAGTGGCCCCTGCACACAGTATTATGCCCCATAGTGGCCCCTGCACACAGTATTATGCCCCATAGTGGCCCCTGCACACAGTATTATGCCCCATAGTGGCCCCTGCACACAGTATTATGCCCCATAGTGGCCCCTGCACGCAGTATTATGCCCCATAGTGGCCCCTGCACGCAGTATTATGCCCCATAGTGGCCCCTGCACGCAGTATTATGCCCCATAATGGCTCCTGCACACAGTATTATGCCCCATAGTGGCCCCTGCACACAGTATTATGCCCCATAGTGGCCCCTGCACACAGTATTTTACCCCATAGTGGCCCCTGCACAAAGTATTATGCCCCACTGTGGACACCAATAAACAATTATTATACCAAACCAAGAGTATAATGATAGCGTTTGTGGGACCCACGGTGTCACTTACCGATCCCGGCCCTGCCAGGACTGGTAAGTAAATAGGGCCCGTTACCGGCTGAAGTAACTCCAGCCGGTAACGGCCTATTAAGAAAAAATAAAAAAAACGCAGCGGTAGCGGCGGTCACCGGGCCCCTAATGTCCCGGGCCCTGTGGCAGCTGCCTCTGCTGCTACCGCGGTAGTTACACCACTGGACAGATGGACTCCCACTACCAAAGACAAGGGTTGGGCTGCTAAAACGTCTGGGATCGGTTATAGAAGGAGCAGAGATAACAATTGTAACCAGTTCCTGGTACCAGAGGAAACTCAAAGGCTTTTTTGCTAAAATAGTGCTTAGAAGTAATGGAGCGGCCACAAGGCAGGGCAGCCCAGCATAGACCTGCAGATTGTATGGAAACATTATACTTTGAAATATGGAGGGCAACATATGAACTGAAGCCGAGACAACAAGAAGTGTAAGGTAAGACAATGTGATTTATAGGACTAGAAGATCAGAGAAATGTCACCAACATCAGTTGCGTAGTATAAGATGACATCATAACATTATTATACACTGAGCATTGACTATATAGGAATAGAAAAGAAGGTGCACACAGATCAATCCAAAAATACTCATAGAAGAAACACCAGAATCTATATCGGAGGGATTCTCCATTACCAGACATTGGTGGTATATCACGGGGGGGATCCATTACGTCCCTTCCACTGATAGTACTAGAAAAATAAAAGGTATATGAAAAATTCTGTCCTATATATAGTAGGCTCCATGACTTGGGGCCGGGGTCCACTGTTTTCTCAAGATGTGGTGGTCCCAAAGGTTCATCTAGAAAATATGATGCCACAATTTTAGTCAGAAAACTTGAGTTTAGATAAAATGCTGAAGACTCAGATAAGGTGACGACTTTCTCATTCAGAGACATCTAGTAAGAGTTCTTCTAAGGCTTATACAAGAAGACATCTCCAAATATTTCATAGTCCACTGACTCCCAGTCAATGATATTTCCTCTACGTCTATACCAATCATTATGGTACATTAATTTCATCTCATTGGGGTGAAGTGCGCGATTCCACACATTAACTTGTCTAATTTCCCCCACATAAGAGAATGCTGGACTAAAAGAACTTAAGTCAAGATCCTGCCCAATGACCGCGGTAACAATCGGGTCTATGAGAAAACCTGGTTTTAAAACCCTCCTTGGGAAGATATTCCCATTGACAACAAGATGGATGAGCCCAGTTTTGGATTCCCAGGACACACAGATAAGTCTCCACTCCAGGCTCTCTTCACTGGTCTTAAAATAAACCCCATCTTTGTCTATCTCAATGGTGAAATAATTCTGGGTGTTGTAAAGATGGAAGTAGGTCTTGGAATCGTTGACCAGTTTGAAGAGGGAGTCTCTCTGGATGTTGTCTGTGTAGGCCTGCAGACAGACGGTGATACTGCTCAATGGTTCTGTCATGTTGGGCTTCATCACCAACTTGGTTGTCTTACTTTTTTGGGAAAATAGAAACGATGCTCCGCGTAAATCTAAAAGGGAGAGAGACAATGATGGGTGATGAATGTCCGTACCAGATCTCTAACATCCTTCTAGGCAAAATGTTGTGGATCAGAAGGGGAACGTAAAGATCATGGGCCCCAACTGAAAATCTGATCATGGGCCCCTACATACCTTGTGCGATTTATGTCACATACAATATGTTACTATTTTAAATTGCACAAGGTAGTTGGGGCCCTTGCACAGAGGAACGTTTGGGGCTTCCTCAGTGTCCACAACCTGGTAGCTATTGCTACTGCAGAACCTCTTATAGCTATGCCCCTGCAGTGTGGGCTGCCCTCTGTAGTTACACCCTTGCAGTATGGACTGTATATGCACCCACTATAGCTACGCCCCAGCAGTATGGACTGCACAGGCACTCCCTAAAGCTACACCCCTGCACTTTGGACTGTCCCAGGCACCCTCAGTAGTTACGCCCCTGCAGAGTTGGCCGTACAGGTATTCCCTATAGCTACGCCCCTGCAGTATGGACTGTACAGGCTGGTAGAGGTCTGTTGAATGAATTGTTCTATTTGTTGTGGGAGTAAGGCTTGGATTGTGCCTTCACAGACATATGTAAGTGTCCGATAGCTTGGGGTCCAACTACTGAAACCCACAGTTATCAGTCAAATGGGGACTGAAAGTCATCCAGAATCCTCTCTGTGAATAAAGCCCCAGTACGTGTGTGATAAGTTTTCCATCTTTCTATGGGGCAGCCATTTATTTCTTTGTGGGGAGTTACTAACAGGGCATTATACTGTGTGGGAAGTGCATCATTGCTGTGAGAGAGGAGGCATCATAACTAACGGGACCTATTAACTATTAAGGGGCACTAACTGGGCATCACCAATGTGGTTGGGTAGTAAGGGGGCACCACTACTGTGTTGGAGTCACGAAGTGACTATCACTATTGTGTGAGGCCAATAAGGGGGCATCACCACTGTGGCCAGCTTGTAAGGGGGCGTTATTACTGTAAGAGGTATAAGGGGCATCTACTGTGAAGGGATATTGGTGCTGAAACTAACTGCACCTATATCTCTGTCACCAGGATGCATACCAGCAAACTGAATTCAACAGTATATAATATTGCCGATCTCCGAGGACATGAAAGGTCCTCTTTAAGTAGATGTTCTGTGGTGGGGTGACAAGTGGGCAAGAGGACGCATGCTGTATGTAAAACAGCTGTCGGGCTGTGTGGTTTCTGCACTGTTCTTACCCACTAGCGTATGCCTAGAAAAGCTGAAATAAATAGGTTTTATACTGATCAGTGTCTGCCATCTTGATTTTTCTTCCACGTGTGGACTGAATTATATTCTACAAAGAGCAACTCAAGACAATCAAGTAATGGGGATCAGTGTGTGGGGGGAACAAAGGGGCATACTTGGTCCTACCAAACCCATGGCATATGTGGTCAGTGCCCCTAACCACTTACATTATATGAGAGGGGGACACTAAATGTACAGCCAGTGAGAAAGTGTCGGACAGCCCCACCAAAAAACCGGGGAACCTCCAGCTCTAACACAATACTGGTCCAGCAGAAGACACCCAAATTTGATGGACTCTTTGGTCTATTTCCTAAGGGTTGTTGTTGGAGGATGGACCCCAGAATCATTTTTTCTGGTGGATCCAAGGAACCCTAATCCAACTCTGCAGTGAGGTATGAGAAGATTCAAGAAAAGGCCAAGTCTGGCGATACCAAGGGAGGAGTTTGTAACAGGAGAGAGTGGTCAATTGTGTCAAAGGTGGAGGAAAGGTCTAGAAGGAGGAGCACAAAGTAGTGTCGCTTGGAGGTTAGGAGGACTGTAGTGATTTTGGTTAGGTCAGTCTCAGTTGACTGATGTAAAAGAGATTGTAGATGGTCGAAGGTGGACATGTACTTCAAGGAGTTTTGATGTAAGTAGAAGTAGCGAGGTGGAGTGATAGTTGGGCAGAGAGGATGGATTGGTGGATGAATGTGTAAGGGTGGGTGTGATGGTAGGTGTCTAAAAGAAGGCAAGATACCACTGGTTAGAGAGGTGAAATAGGGCCGGGATAAAGCCGGTAGTAAGGTTGGCAGTAAGGATGGGGTGAGGTGTGATAGGTGTGGTTGGGTCAAACACACAGGTAGTGAGGTGTGATTTGGATATCTAGATAAAGATAGATAGATCATAGATACTGTATATAAATGATAGTTACATAGTAGATGAGGTTGGATAAAGACATTAGTCCATCAAGTCCAATCTATAACCCTACAATCCCCTACATTGTTGATCCAGAGGAAGATGGATAGATGATAGATAGATAGATAGATAGATAGATAGATAGATAGATAGATAGAATCTGAATACAGTATTGCCACAGAAAACACCAGAGAACGGCCCAGGTTAGTGACTTACTCTCTTTGGCGCAACAGCCAATGATGACCATAAAGAGCAGCATAAGGATCTTCATCCTATATAGGACACAGAGACAAGATGTCACTTTGGTTTATGCTGCGAGTTATTGCTTGTATTCCACATCATTCACTCACTACATCACTCATACACCACATCACTCACTATATCACTTATGCTCAGAGCCGGCGTTACGGGGGCAAATTGGGCAATTGCCCAGGGCCCCTGTTCCCAAAGGGGCCCCCTTGCATCTGGAGCTTTAGGTTTTTAGCCTGATGTTCTGGACCCCAGGAATTCTACAGCTGTATTGGTGTGCTGTGCTGTGTACGCTGATACTGTTTAATTCTATGACAGAGCAGGGAGCTAAAAGATCCCTGCTCTGCCATAGAGGACCATAAGTAGCGCACAGGACGTCACGATGGCATGATAACATAATTGCATTGCGCCACTACTACAGGGAGAGTCTTTGGCTGCTTTGTTCATCGTGGAAGCGTGGCAAGGTGAGAACAAAATTTATTGTTTTGTGGTAAGAGAAAGGGATTACCTGTTATGGGGGCAAGTATTAAAAATTTATAGTGGATGAACTATTATACATAAGGGGCACTATTATAGGAGAGAACTGATATATAAGGGGGGCTACTAAATATAAGTGGGCTATTATAAGGGGAAACAATTATATATATGGGGGTTGTTATAAAGGGGAGATATATATAAGGGGGCTATTATGTGTAAGGGAAAAACTTTTATATAAGGAGTTATATTAGAAGAGAGAAATTATTATATATAAGGGGGCTACTATAGGAGAGGAACCATTATATATAAGGCTGGCTGTTATAAGGGGGAGACTGTTATAGGGGCTATTATGTATTAGAGAGGAACTGTTATATACAAGGAGGAAAGGGGAACTCAAGACCAACTCAAGTTGAGCTACGTGTACCCTGACCCACACCCCATAGACTAGACAAGTTTATATTGACAATATTAAAGATTTTTACTTACTTGGATTCAGACGTGATTGACCCAAAGTATCTCGCCAATGTGAATGTCGCCGCGTAATGACTGGCCTGCTCTTATATGTTGTCTTATCCATAGCAGATATACCCAACCCCTCACCCCACACCCCCCCTGGTTGTTTTTTAGCATCTACAGCATTTCTTAAAATTTCCTGGAAAACACTGGCGACACACCCTGACCCAGAGATAAACCTGACGGAGCAGTCCACCGATAGTGGCGGCCTAGAGCGTGACTAGTCATGGTCACCGACACAGTTTGGACAAACTGTTTTTGTTACGTACCAGCGGGTTATCTCTATACACTGGTGTTATACCGCTCGCTTATCACTATAAGTTTACTTGTGCGCCATGCCTCCACACAGGTCTGAGTAGGAGCCTCCTAGGGATGTAGAAGATTGGCATCTCCTACCAGGGTTGACAAGGGAAACCCCAGCTTAATGCAAATAGACATGTACTTAATAGGGTAAAAACACAAATGTTTATAGGATGCAACAACTACCATATAGCAATTCAGGGAACCATAATACCATAATTCAGGGAACCTGTCCTTATAAACTGATGGATTAGTGTCTCAGATACCAACTGGTCCCACTCCAACGTACAGTTCTGCGGGGACGGCGCCCAATGTCCAGCGCATGCGCTCAGAGACATTCAATATTATGTGAACAGTATGGTAGGCACTAATACATGGACACAATGACAGACACTATTATATAGGCACACTGACAGACACTATTATATAGGCACACTGGTAGACACTATTATATAGGCACACTGGCAGGCACTATTATATAGGCACACTGGTAGGCACTATTATATTGTCACTGTGCCAGGCACTGTTATATAGACACACTGGCAGGCACTATTATATAGACACACTGGTAGGCACTATTATATAGACACACTGGCAGGCACTATTATATTTGCACCGTGCCAGGCACTATTATATAGACACACTAGTAGGCACTATTATATAGACACACTGACAGGCACTATTACATAGGCACACTGGCAGGAATTATTATATTGGCATTGTGCCAGGCACTGTTATATAGACACACTAGTAGGCACTATTATATAGACACACTGACAGGCACTATTATATAGGCACACTGGTAGGCACTATTATATTGGCACACTGGCAGGCACCATTATATTGGCACTGTGCCAGGCACTGTTATATAGACACACTAGTAGGCACTATTATATAGACACACTGGCAGACATCATTATATGGACCTTGATATTGCATTGTATATATAAGAATTATTTAAGCACCATATGGCACTACTTGGAGGCTATTTGGTTAGTGTTTGGATCTGTAAATTAGAAATAGTTCATGGTGTATAAAAAAAAAAAAAGTTATAAATGCTATAACACAGCTTAACCCTTTGCATCTGTTTCCTGTTATGTGCTGAAACTGGACATTTTTCTACATAATCTCTGCACTTCACATCCTGTGATTCTGAGGTTCAGGACATCAGAGATTGGGGTAAGAGTAAGGAGAGGATCATGTAGAATAGCAGTGTCAGCAGTCAATGTCTATATACTGCAGTCTAGGCAGTCCTATATGCACAGCCGAAAGTGAAAAAAAAAAAAAAAAAAGTAGTGAAAACACACAAAAATACATAAATAATAAAAAGTAAAAAAAACAAAAACAAAACCAAACACCTTTATATTTAATATATATATATTGTAAACAAAATAAGTTAGCTATCCCCACATGCGTATAAGTCTCCTCTATCCAAAAATTACTCCAACTGTCCAAAAAAAAAAAAATGTAAAAAAATATATATACCACAATGCGCAAATTAACGTAATTTGGTCACTTCACTTTCCCAAAAAAATAACAAGAAAAAGGATCAAAAAGGTCATACGTGCGAAACAGTCTCCAATAGAAAGTACAACTTGTCCTGCTCATAAAGGGACACTGAGATATCTTTTGTCAATAGTATAGTAAGAAAGTAAAAGGCATCACAATACAGTGACCCCAGGAAAATCCAATCATTTTCAAAAAGTGACGTATTTTTTGTACAAACTACCTTGCATCATTAAGGGGTTAAAAACTGCATTATATAAGACAAAATACTGTTTTTGTGCTTGGAAATAAAGTTTTGAGTTGAGAAGCATTGCAGTTTTCATACTAGCCACTAGATGACAGCCTAGAATACAGTCATCTAGGTTTACAGCATGCTGCGAAAGGAATGTTATCTGCTCCTCACCAGCAGACAGAGGGTTAAACAATATATGACAGGTCTAGAGAGTCCAGATATATCCTCTTCTCTGTAGACTTCATTGGGAAGAACGCATATAAAGTGAACGAATATAGTTAATAAAGAATTCGATGGCAAATCTGTGGGTTGTGAAGAAACCCTTTAATATCACAGGGATACAGACTGTGTTCCAGTGTAGAAGCTAGGGTCCCACCCCGTATCAATAGGTCAAGAAAGAGCTTCACACAGGTGTACGTGTCAACCCAACAAAAGGTGTTTATTGGTAGAGCTTAATGAAGCGTAATTCAGCTTCATTAAGCTCTACCAATAAACACCTTTTGTTGGGTTGACACGTACACCTGTGTGAAGCTCTTTCTTGACCTGAAGAAACCCTTTATTTACTGGGCCTAGGGGTGTTTTTGTAGCAGGAGGTTTTTCCTGTCATGTCTTTTTAGTAGTTCACAAGGATGACTAAAAAGTTGCAATGGGTGTTGTAGTGTAGAAGTAATATGGGTGGCTGCAGAGAGATGGGAGTTGTAGTAATATGGGCGGCTGTGGAGAGATGGGAGTTGTAGTGTAGTTGTAATATGGGTGGCTGCAGAGATGGGAGTTGCAGTGTAGTAGTAATATGGGCGGCTGCAGGGAGATGGGAGTTGTAGTGTAGTAGTAATACGGGTGGCTGCAGAGATGGGAGTTGTAGTGTAGTAGTAATATGGGTGGCTGCAGAGATGGGAGTTGCAGTGTAGTAGTAATATGGGTGGCTGCAGAGATGGGAGTTGCAGTGTAGTAGTAATATGGGCGGCTGCAGGGAGATGGGAGTTGCAGTGTAGTAGTAATATGGGTGGCTGCAGAGATGGGAGTTGCAGTGTAGTAGTAATATGGGCGGCTGCAGGGAGATGGGAGTTGTAGTGTAATAGTAATATGGGTAGCTGCGTAGAGATGGGAGTTGTAGTGTAGTAGTAATATGGGTAGCTGCAGAGAGATGGGAGTTGTAGTGTAGTAGTAATACGGGTGGCTGCAGGGAGATGGGAGTTGTAGTGTAGTAGTAATATGGGCGGCTGCAGAGAGATGGGAGTTGTAGTGTAGTAGTAATACGGGTGGCTGCAGAGAGATGGGAGTTGTAGTGTAGTAGTAATATGGGTAGCTGCAGAGAGATGGGAGTTGTAGTGTAGTAGTAATACGGGTGGCTGCAGGGAGATGGGAGTTGTAGTGTAGTAGTAATATGGGCGGCTGCAGAGAGATGGGAGTTGTAGTGTAGTAGTAATACGGGCGGCTGCAGAGAGATGGGAGTTGTAGTGTAGTAGTAATATGGGTAGCTGCAGAGAGATGGGAGTTGTAGTGTAGTAGTAATACGGGTGGCTGCAGGGAGATGGGAGTTGTAGTGTAGTAGTAATATGGGCGGCTGCAGAGAGATGGGAGTTGTAGTGTAATAGTAATATGGGCGGCTGCAGGGAGATGGGAGTTGTAGTGTAATAGTAATATGGGTAGCTGCAGAGATGGGAGTTGTAGTGTAGTAGTAATATGGGTGGCTGCAGAGAGATGGGAGTTGTAGTGTAATAATAATATGGGTGGCTGTGGAGAGATGGGAGTTGTAGTGTAGTAGTAATACGGGTGGCTGCAGAGAGATGGGAGTTGTAGTGTAGTAGTAATATGGGTGGCTGCAGAGAGATGGGAGTTGTAGTGTAGTAGTAATATGGGTGGCTGCAGAGAGATGGGAGTTGTAGTGTAATAGTAATATGGGCGGCTGCAGGGAGATGGGAGTTGTAGTGTAGTAGTAATACGGGTGGCTGCAGAGATGGGAGTTGTAGTGTAATAGTAATATGGGCGGCTGCAGGGAGATGGGAGTTGTAGTGTAGTAGTAATACGGGTGGCTGCAGAGATGGGAGTTGTAGTGTAATAGTAATATGGGCGGCTGCAGGGAGATGGGAGTTGTAGTGTAGTAGTAATACGGGTGGCTGCAGAGATGGGAGTTGTAGTGTAGTAGTAATATGGGTGGCTGCAGAGAGATGGGAGTTGTAGTGTAGTAGTAATATGGGTGGCTGCAGAGAGATGGGAGTTGTAGTGTAGTAGTAATATGGGTGGCTGCAGAGAGATGGGAGTTGTAGTGTAGTAGTAATATGGGCGGCTGCAGAGAGATGGGAGTTGTAGTGTAGTAGTAATATGGGTGGCTGCAGAGAGATGGGAGTTGTAGTGTAGTAGTAATACGGGTGGCTGCAGAGAGATGGGAGTTGTAGTGTAGTAGTAATACGGGTGGCTGCAGAGAGATGGGAGTTGTAGTGTAGTAGTAATACGGGTGGCTGCAGAGAGATGGGAGTTGTAGTGTAGTAGTAATATGGGTGGCTGCAGAGATGGGAGTTGTAGTGTAGTAGTAATACGGGTGGCTGCAGAGAGATGGGAGTTGTAGTGTAATAATAATATGGGTGGCTGTGGAGAGATGGGAGTTGTAGTGTAGTAGTAATATGGGTGGCTGCAGAGAGATGGGAGTTGTAGTGTAGTAGTAATACGGGTGGCTGCAGAGATGGGAGTTGCAGTGTAGTAGTAATACGGGTGGCTGCAGGGAGATGGGAGTTGTAGTGTAGTAGTAATACGGGTGGCTGCAGGCAGATGGGAGTTGTAGTGTAGTAGTAATACGGGTGGCTGCAGAGATGGGAGTTGCAGTGTAGTAGTAATACGGGTGGCTGCAGAGATGGGAGTTGTAGTGTAGTAATAATATGGGTGGCTGCAGAGAGATTGGAGTTGAAGTGTAGTAATAATATGGGTGGCTGTGGAGAGATGGGAGTTGTAGTGTAGTAGTAATATGGGTGGCTGCAGAGAGATGGGAGTTGTAGTGTAGTAATAATATGGGTGGCTGCAGAGAGATGGGAGTTGTAGTGTAGTAATAATATGGGTGGCTGTGGAGAGATGGGAGTTGTAGTGTAGTAGTAATATGGGTAGCTGCGGAGAGATGGGTGTTGTAGTGTAGTAGTAATATGGGTGGCTGCAGAGAGATGGGAGTTGTAGTGTAGTAGTAATATGGGTAGCTGCAGAGATGGGAGTTGCAGTGTAGTAGTAATACGGGTGGCTGCAGAGATGGGAGTTGTAGTGTAGTAGTAGTAATATGGGTAGCTGCAGAGAGATGGGAGTTGTAGTGTAGTAGTAATATGGGTAGCTGCAGAGAGATGGGTGTTGTAGTGTAGTAGTAATATGGGTGGCTGCAGAGAGATGGGAGTTGTAGTGTAGTAGTAATATGGGTGGCTGCAGAGATGGGAGTTGCAGTGTAGTAGTAATACGGGTGGCTGCAGAGATGGGAGTTGTAGTGTAGTAGTAATACGGGTGGCTGCAGAGATGGGAGTTGTAGTGTAATAGTAATATGGGCGGCTGCAGGGAGATGGGAGTTGTAGTAATATGGGTGGCTGCGGAGAGATGGGAGTTGTAGTGTAGTAGTAATATGGGCGGCTGCGGAGAGATGGGAGTTGTAGTGTAGTATTAATACGGGTGGCTGCAGAGATGGGAGTTGTAGTGTAATAGTAATATGGGTAGCTGCAGAGATGGGAGTTGTAGTGTAATAGTAATATGGGCGGCTGCAGGGAGATGGGAGTTGTAGTAATATGGGTGGCTGCAGAAATGGGAGTTGTAGTGTAATAGTAATATGGCTGGCTGCAGAGAGATGGGAGTTGTAGTGTAGTAGTAATATGGCTGGCTGCAGAGAGATGGGAGTTGTAGTGTAATAATAATATGGGTGGCTGCAGAGAGATGGGAGTTGTAGTGTAGTAGTAATATGGGTGGCTGCAGACAGATGGGTGTTGTAGTGTAGTAGTAGTAATATGGGTGGCTGCAGAGAGATGGGAGTTGTAGTGTAATAATAATATGGGTGGCTGCAGAGAGATGGGAGTTGTAGTGTAATAGTAATATGGGTGGCTGCAGAGAGATGGGAGTTGTAGTGTAGTAGTAATATGGGTGGCTGCAGAGAGATGGGTGTTGTAGTGTAGTAGTAGTAATATGGGTGGCTGCAGAGAGATGGGAGTTGTAGTGTAGTAGTAATATGGGTGGCTGCAGAAATGGGAGTTGTAGTGTAGTAGTAATATGGGTAGCTGCAGAGATGGGAGTTGCAGTGTAGTAGTAATACGGGTGGCTGCAGAGATGGGAGTTGTAGTGTAGTAGTAGTAATATGGGTAGCTGCAGAGAGATGGGAGTTGTAGTGTAGTAGTAATATGGGTAGCTGCAGAGAGATGGGTGTTGTAGTGTAGTAGTAATATGGGTGGCTGCAGAGAGATGGGAGTTGTAGTGTAGTAGTAATATGGGTAGCTGCAGAGAGATGGGTGTTGTAGTGTAGTAGTAATATGGGTGGCTGCAGAGAGATGGGAGTTGTAGTGTAGTAGTAATATGGGTGGCTGCAGAGATGGGAGTTGCAGTGTAGTAGTAATACGGGTGGCTGCAGAGATGGGAGTTGTAGTGTAGTAGTAATACGGGTGGCTGCAGAGATGGGAGTTGTAGTGTAATAGTAATATGGGCGGCTGCAGGGAGATGGGAGTTGTAGTAATATGGGTGGCTGCGGAGAGATGGGAGTTGTAGTGTAGTAGTAATATGGGCGGCTGCGGAGAGATGGGAGTTGTAGTGTAGTATTAATACGGGTGGCTGCAGAGATGGGAGTTGTAGTGTAATAGTAATATGGGTAGCTGCAGAGATGGGAGTTGTAGTGTAATAGTAATATGGGTGGCTGCAGAGATGGGAGTTGTAGTGTAATAGTAATATGGGCGGCTGCAGGGAGATGGGAGTTGTAGTAATATGGGTGGCTGCAGAAATGGGAGTTGTAGTGTAATAGTAATATGGCTGGCTGCAGAGAGATGGGAGTTGTAGTGTAGTAGTAATATGGGTGGCTGCAGAGAGATGGGAGTTGTAATGTAGTAGTAATACGGGTGGCTGCAGAGAGATGGGAGTTGTAGTGTAATAATAATATGGGTGGCTGCAGAGAGATGGGAGTTGTAGTGTAGTAGTAATATGGGTGGCTGCAGAGAGATGGGTGTTGTAGTGTAGTAGTAGTAATATGGGTGGCTGCAGAGAGATGGGAGTTGTAGTGTAATAATAATATGGGTGGCTGCAGAGAGATGGGAGTTGTAGTGTAATAGTAATATGGGTGGCTGCAGAGAGATGGGAGTTGTAGTGTAGTAGTAATATGGGTGGCTGCAGAGAGATGGGTGTTGTAGTGTAGTAGTAGTAATATGGGTGGCTGCAGAGAGATGGGAGTTGTAGTGTAGTAGTAATATGGGTGGCTGCAGAAATGGGAGTTGTAGTGTAGTAGTAATACGGGTGGCTGCAGAGATGGGAGTTGTAGTGTAATAGTAATATGGGTGGCTGCAGAGAGATGGGAGTTGTAGTGTAATAATAATATGGGTGGCTGCAGAGAGATGGGATTTGTAGTGTAATAGTAATATGGGCGGCTGCAGGGAGATGGGAGTTGTAGCGTAGTAGTAATACGGGTGGCTGCAGAGATGGGAGTTGTAGTGTAGTAGTAATTTGGGTGGCTGCAGAGATGGGAGTTGTAGTGTAGTAGTAATACGGGTGGCTGCAGAGAGATGGGAGTTGTAGTGTAGTAGTAATATGGGTGGCTGCAGAGATGGGAGTTGTAGTGTAGTAGTAATATGGGTGGCTGCAGAGATGGGAGTTGCAGTGTAGTAGTAATATGGGCGGCTGCAGGGAGATGGGAGTTGTAGTGTAGTAGTAATATGGGTGGCTGCAGAGAGATGGGAGTTGTAGTGTAGTAGTAATACGGGTGGCTGCAGAGATGGGAGTTGCAGTGTAGTAGTAATACGGGTGGCTGCAGGGAGATGGGAGTTGTAGTGTAGTAGTAATACGGGTGGCTGCAGGCAGATGGGAGTTGTAGTGTAGTAGTAATACGGGTGGCTGCAGAGATGGGAGTTGCAGTGTAGTAGTAATACGGGTGGCTGCAGAGATGGGAGTTGTAGTGTAGTAATAATATGGGTGGCTGCAGAGAGATTGGAGTTGAAGTGTAGTAATAATATGGGTGGCTGTGGAGAGATGGGAGTTGTAGTGTAGTAGTAATATGGGTGGCTGCAGAGAGATGGGAGTTGTAGTGTAGTAATAATATGGGTGGCTGCAGAGAGATGGGAGTTGTAGTGTAGTAATAATATGGGTGGCTGTGGAGAGATGGGAGTTGTAGTGTAGTAGTAATATGGGTAGCTGCGGAGAGATGGGTGTTGTAGTGTAGTAGTAATATGGGTGGCTGCAGAGAGATGGGAGTTGTAGTGTAGTAGTAATATGGGTAGCTGCAGAGATGGGAGTTGCAGTGTAGTAGTAATACGGGTGGCTGCAGAGATGGGAGTTGTAGTGTAGTAGTAGTAATATGGGTAGCTGCAGAGAGATGGGAGTTGTAGTGTAGTAGTAATATGGGTAGCTGCAGAGAGATGGGTGTTGTAGTGTAGTAGTAATATGGGTGGCTGCAGAGAGATGGGAGTTGTAGTGTAGTAGTAATATGGGTGGCTGCAGAGATGGGAGTTGCAGTGTAGTAGTAATACGGGTGGCTGCAGAGATGGGAGTTGTAGTGTAGTAGTAATACGGGTGGCTGCAGAGATGGGAGTTGTAGTGTAATAGTAATATGGGCGGCTGCAGGGAGATGGGAGTTGTAGTAATATGGGTGGCTGCGGAGAGATGGGAGTTGTAGTGTAGTAGTAATATGGGCGGCTGCGGAGAGATGGGAGTTGTAGTGTAGTATTAATACGGGTGGCTGCAGAGATGGGAGTTGTAGTGTAATAGTAATATGGGTAGCTGCAGAGATGGGAGTTGTAGTGTAATAGTAATATGGGTGGCTGCAGAGATGGGAGTTGTAGTGTAATAGTAATATGGGCGGCTGCAGGGAGATGGGAGTTGTAGTAATATGGGTGGCTGCAGAAATGGGAGTTGTAGTGTAATAGTAATATGGCTGGCTGCAGAGAGATGGGAGTTGTAGTGTAGTAGTAATATGGCTGGCTGCAGAGAGATGGGAGTTGTAGTGTAATAATAATATGGGTGGCTGCAGAGAGATGGGAGTTGTAGTGTAGTAGTAATATGGGTGGCTGCAGGGAGATGGGAGTGGTAGTGTAGTAGTAATATGGGTGGCTGCAGAGAGATGGGAGTTGTAGTGTAGTAGTAATATGGGTGGCTGCAGAGAGATGGGAGTTGTAGTGTAATAATAATATGGGTGGCTGCAGAGAGATGGGAGTTGTAGTGTAATAGTAATATGGGTGGCTGCAGAGAGATGGGAGTTGTAGTGTAGTAGTAATATGGGTGGCTGCAGAGAGATGGGTGTTGTAGTGTAGTAGTAGTAATATGGGTAGCTGCAGAGAGATGGGAGTTGTAGTGTAGTAGTAATATGGGTGGCTGCAGAAATGGGAGTTGTAGTGTAGTAGTAATATGGGTAGCTGCAGAGATGGGAGTTGCAGTGTAGTAGTAATATGGGTGGCTGCAGAAATGGGAGTTGTAGTGTAGTAGTAATATGGGTAGCTGCAGAGATGGGAGTTGTAGTGTAGTAGTAGTAATATGGGTAGCTGCAGAGAGATGGGAGTTGTAGTGTAGTAGTAAAATGGGTAGCTGCAGAGAGATGGGTGTTGTAGTGTAGTAGTAATATGGGTGGCTGCAGAAATGGGAGTTGTAGTGTAGTAGTAATATGGGTAGCTGCAGAGATGGGAGTTGTAGTGTAGTAGTAGTAATATGGGTAGCTGCAGAGAGATGGGAGTTGTAGTGTAGTAGTAATATGGGTAGCTGCAGAGAGATGGGTGTTGTAGTGTAGTAGTAATATGGGTGGCTGCAGAGAGATGGGAGTTGTAGTGTAGTAGTAATATGGGTAGCTGCAGAGAGATGGGTGTTGTAGTGTAGTAGTAATATGGGTGGCTGCAGAGAGATGGGAGTTGTAGTGTAGTAGTAATATGGGTGGCTGCAGAGATGGGAGTTGCAGTGTAGTAGTAATACGGGTGGCTGCAGAGATGGGAGTTGTAGTGTAGTAGTAATACGGGTGGCTGCAGAGATGGGAGTTGTAGTGTAATAGTAATATGGGCGGCTGCAGGGAGATGGGAGTTGTAGTAATATGGGTGGCTGCGGAGAGATGGGAGTTGTAGTGTAGTATTAATACGGGTGGCTGCAGAGATGGGAGTTGTAGTGTAATAGTAATATGGGTAGCTGCAGAGATGGGAGTTGTAGTGTAATAGTAATATGGGTGGCTGCAGAGATGGGAGTTGTAGTGTAATAGTAATATGGGCGGCTGCAGGGAGATGGGAGTTGTAGTAATATGGGTGGCTGCAGAAATGGGAGTTGTAGTGTAATAGTAATATGGCTGGCTGCAGAGAGATGGGAGTTGTAGTGTAGTAGTAATATGGGTGGCTGCAGAGAGATGGGAGTTGTAATGTAGTAGTAATACGGGTGGCTGCAGAGAGATGGGAGTTGTAGTGTAATAATAATATGGGTGGCTGCAGAGAGATGGGAGTTGTAGTGTAGTAGTAATATGGGTGGCTGCAGAGAGATGGGTGTTGTAGTGTAGTAGTAGTAATATGGGTGGCTGCAGAGAGATGGGAGTTGTAGTGTAATAATAATATGGGTGGCTGCAGAGAGATGGGAGTTGTAGTGTAATAGTAATATGGGTGGCTGCAGAGAGATGGGAGTTGTAGTGTAGTAGTAATATGGGTGGCTGCAGAGAGATGGGTGTTGTAGTGTAGTAGTAGTAATATGGGTGGCTGCAGAGAGATGGGAGTTGTAGTGTAGTAGTAATATGGGTGGCTGCAGAAATGGGAGTTGTAGTGTAGTAGTAATACGGGTGGCTGCAGAGATGGGAGTTGTAGTGTAATAGTAATATGGGTGGCTGCAGAGAGATGGGAGTTGTAGTGTAATAATAATATGGGTGGCTGCAGAGAGATGGGATTTGTAGTGTAATAGTAATATGGGCGGCTGCAGGGAGATGGGAGTTGTAGCGTAGTAGTAATACGGGTGGCTGCAGAGATGGGAGTTGTAGTGTAATAGTAATACGGGTGGCTGCAGAGATGGGAGTTGTAGTGTAGTAGTTATTTTTGGTGGCTGCAGAGATGGGAGTTGTAGTGTAGTAGTAATACGGGTGGCTGCAGAGAGATGGGAGTTGTAGTGTAGTAGTAATATGGGTGGCTGCAGAGATGGGAGTTGTAGTGTAGTAGTAATATGGGTGGCTGCAGAGATGGGAGTTGCAGTGTAGTAGTAATATGGGCGGCTGCAGGGAGATGGGAGTTGTAGTGTAGTAGTAATATGGGTGGCTGCAGAGATGGGAGTTGTAGTGTAGTAGTAATATGGGTGGCTGCAGAGATGGGAGTTGTAGTGTAGTAGTAATATGGGCGGCTGCAGAGATGGGAGTTGCAGTGTAGTAGTAATATGGGCGGCTGCAGGGAGATGGGAGTTGTAGTGTAGTAGTAATACGGTTGGCTGCAGAGAGATGGGAGTTGTAGTGTAGTAGTAATATGGGTGGCTGCAGAGAGATGGGAGTTGTAGTGTAATAGTAATATGGGCGGCTGCAGGGAGATGGGAGTTGTAGTGTAATAGTAATATGGGTGGCTGTAGAGATGGGAGTTGTAGTGTAGTAGTAATATGGGTGGCTGCAGAGAGATGGGAGTTGTAGTGTAATAATAATATGGGTGGCTGTGGAGAGATGGGAGTTGTAGTGTAGTAGTAATACGGGTGGCTGCAGAGAGATGGGAGTTGTAGTGTAGTAGTAATATGGGTGGCTGCAGAGAGATGGGAGTTGTAGTGTAGTAGTAATATGGGTGGCTGCAGAGATGGGAGTTGTAGTGTAATAGTAATATGGGCGGCTGCAGGGAGATGGGAGTTGTAGTGTAGTAGTAATACGGGTGGCTGCAGAGATGGGAGTTGTAGTTTAATAGTAATATGGGCGGCTGCAGGGAGATGGGAGTTGTAGTGTAGTAGTAATACGGGTGGCTGCAGAGATGGGAGTTGTAGTGTAATAGTAATATGGGCGGCTGCAGGGAGATGGGAGTTGTAGTGTAGTAGTAATACGGGTGGCTGCAGAGATGGGAGATGTAGTGTAGTAGTAATATGGGTGGCTGCAGAGAGATGGGAGTTGTAGTGTAGTAGTAATATGGGTGGCTGCAGAGAGATGGGAGTTGTAGTGTAGTAGTAATATGGGTGGCTGCAGAGAGATGGGAGTTGTAGTGTAGTAGTAATATGGGTGGCTGCAGAGAGATGGGAGTTGTAGTGTAGTAGTAATATGGGTGGCTGCAGAGAGATGGGAGTTGTAGTGTAGTAGTAATATGGGTGGCTGCAGAGAGATGGGAGTTGTAGTGTAATAGTAATATGGGCGGCTGCAGGGAGATGGGAGTTGTAGTGTAGTAGTAATATGGGTGGCTGCAGAGAGATGGGAGTTGTAGTGTAGTAGTAATACGGGTGGCTGCAGAGATGGGAGTTGCAGTGTAGTAGTAATACGGGTGGCTGCAGAGAGATGGGAGTTGTAGTGTAGTAGTAATATGGGTGGCTGCAGAGAGATGGGAGTTGTAGTGTAGTAGTAATATGGGTGGCTGCAGGGAGATGGGAGTTGTAGTGTAGTAGTAATATGGGTGGCTGCAGGGAGATGGGAGTTGTAGTGTAGTAGTAATACGGGTGGCTGCAGGGACATGGGAGTTGTAGTGTAGTAGTAATACGGGTGGCTGCAGAGATGGGAGTTGTAGTGTAGTAGTAATATGGGTGGCTGCAGAGAGATGGGAGTTGTAGTGTAGTAATAATATGGGTGGCTGCAGAGAGATGGGAGTTGTAGTGTAGTAATAATATGGGTGGCTGCGGAGAGATGGGAGTTGTAGTGTAGTAGTAATATGGGTAGCTGCAGAGAGATGGGTGTTGTAGTGTAGAAGTAATATGGGTGGCTGCAGAGAGATGGGAGTTGTAGTGTAGTAGTAATATGGGTGGCTGCAGAGATGGGAGTTGCAGTGTAGTAGTAATACGGGTGGCTGCAGAGATGGGAGTTGTAGTGTAGTAGTAGTAATATGGGTAGCTGCAGAGAGATGGGAGTTGTAGTGTAGTAGTAATATGGGTAGCTGCAGAGAGATGGGTGTTGTAGTGTAGTAGTAATATGGGTGGCTGCAGAGAGATGGGAGTTGTAGTGTAGTAGTAATATGGGTGGCTGCAGAGATGGGAGTTGCAGTGTAGTAGTAATACGGGTGGCTGCAGAGATGGGAGTTGTAGTGTAGTAGTAATACGGGTGGCTGCAGAGATGGGAGTTGTAGTGTAATAGTAATATGGGCGGCTGCAGGGAGATGGGAGTTGTAGTAATATGGGTGGCTGCGGAGAGATGGGAGTTGTAGTGTAGTAGTAATATGGGCGGCTGCGGAGAGATGGGAGTTGTAGTGTAGTAGTAATACGGGTGGCTGCAGAGATGGGAGTTGTAGTGTAATAGTAATATGGGTAGCTGCAGAGATGGGAGTTGTAGTGTAATAGTAATATGGGTAGCTGCAGAGATGGGAGTTGTAGTGTGATAGTAATATGGGTAGCTGCAGAGATGGGAGTTGTAGTGTAATAGTAATATGGGCGGCTGCAGGGAGATGGGAGTTGTAGTAATATGGGTGGCTGCAGAAATGGGAGTTGTAGTGTAATAGTAATATGGCTGGCTGCAGAGAGATGGGAGTTGTAGTGTAGTAGTAATATGGCTGGCTGCAGAGAGATGGGAGTTGTAGTGTAATAATAATATGGGTGGCTGCAGAGAGATGGGAGTTGTAGTGTAGTAGTAATATGGGTGGCTGCAGAGAGATGGGTGTTGTAGTGTAGTAGTAGTAATATGGGTGGCTGCAGAGAGATGGGAGTTGTAGTGTAATAATAATATGGGTGGCTGCAGAGAGATGGGAGTTGTAGTGTAGTAGTAATATGGGTGGCTGCAGAGAGATGGGTGTTGTAGTGTAGTAGTAGTAATATGGGTGGCTGCAGAGAGATGGGAGTTGTAGTGTAGTAGTAATATGGGTGGCTGCAGAAATGGGAGTTGTAGTGTAGTAGTAATACGGGTGGCTGCAGAGATGGGAGTTGTAGTGTAATAGTAATATGGGTGGCTGCAGAGAGATGGGAGTTGTAGTGTAATAATAATATGGGTGGCTGCAGAGATGGGAGTTGTAGTGTAGTAGTAATATGGGTGGCTGCAGAGAGATGGGAGTTGTAGTGTAGTAGTAATATGGGTGGCTGCAGAGAGATGGGAGTTGTAGTGTAATAATAATATGGGTGGCTGCAGAGATGGGAGTTGTAGTGTAGTAGTAATATGGGTGGCTGCAGAGAGATGGGAGTTGTAGTGTAGTAGTAATACGGGTGGCTGCAGAGAGATGGGAGTTGTAGTGTAGTAGTAATATGGGTGGCTGCAGAGATGGGAGTTGCAGTGTAGTAGTAATATGGGCGGCTGCAGGGAGATGGGAGTTGTAGTGTAGTAGTAATATGGGTGGCTGCAGAGATGGGAGTTGTAGTGTAGTAGTAATATGGGTGGCTGCAGAGATGGGAGTTGTAGTGTAGTAGTAATATGGGCGGCTGCAGAGATGGGAGTTGCAGTGTAGTAGTAATATGGGCGGCTGCAGGGAGATGGGAGTTGTAGTGTAGTAGTAATACGGGTGGCTGCAGAGAGATGGGAGTTGTAGTGTAATAGTAATATGGGCGGCTGCAGGGAGATGGGAGTTGTAGTGTAATAGTAATATGGGTGGCTGTAGAGATGGGAGTTGTAGTGTAGTAGTAATATGGGTGGCTGCAGAGAGATGGGAGTTGTAGTGTAATAATAATATGGGTGGCTGTGGAGAGATGGGAGTTGTAGTGTAGTAGTAATACGGGTGGCTGCAGAGAGATGGGAGTTGTAGTGTAGTAGTAATATGGGTGGCTGCAGAGAGATGGGAGTTGTAGTGTAGTAGTAATATGGGTGGCTGCAGAGATGGGAGTTGTAGTGTAATAGTAATATGGGCGGCTGCAGGGAGATGGGAGTTGTAGTGTAGTAGTAATACGGGTGGCTGCAGAGATGGGAGTTGTAGTTTAATAGTAATATGGGCGGCTGCAGGGAGATGGGAGTTGTAGTGTAGTAGTAATACGGGTGGCTGCAGAGATGGGAGTTGTAGTGTAATAGTAATATGGGCGGCTGCAGGGAGATGGGAGTTGTAGTGTAGTAGTAATACGGGTGGCTGCAGAGATGGGAGTTGTAGTGTAGTAGTAATATGGGTGGCTGCAGAGAGATGGGAGTTGTAGTGTAGTAGTAATATGGGTGGCTGCAGAGAGATGGGAGTTGTAGTGTAGTAGTAATATGGGTGGCTGCAGAGAGATGGGAGTTGTAGTGTAGTAGTAATATGGGTGGCTGCAGAGAGATGGGAGTTGTAGTGTAGTAGTAATATGGGTGGCTGCAGAGAGATGGGAGTTGTAGTGTAGTAGTAATATGGGTGGCTGCAGAGAGATGGGAGTTGTAGTGTAGTAGTAATATGGGCGGCTGCAGGGAGATGGGAGTTGTAGTGTAGTAGTAATATGGGTGGCTGCAGAGAGATGGGAGTTGTAGTGTAGTAGTAATACGGGTGGCTGCAGAGATGGGAGTTGCAGTGTAGTAGTAATACGGGTGGCTGCAGGGAGATGGGAGTTGTAGTGTAGTAGTAATACGGGTGGCTGCAGAGATGGGAGTTGCAGTGTAGTAGTAATACGGGTGGCTGCAGAGATGGGAGTTGTAGTGTAGTAATAATATGGGTGGCTGCAGAGAGATGGAAGTTGTAGTGTAGTAGTAATATGGGTGGCTGCAGAGAGATGGGAGTTGTAGTGTAGTAATAATATGGGTGGCTGCAGAGAGATGGGAGTTGTAGTGTAGTAATAATATGGGTGGCTGCGGAGAGATGGGAGTTGTAGTGTAGTAGTAATATGGGTAGCTGCAGAGAGATGGGTGTTGTAGTGTAGTAGTAATATGGGTGGCTGCAGAGAGATGGGAGTTGTAGTGTAGTAGTAATATGGGTGGCTGCAGAGATGGGAGTTGCAGTGTAGTAGTAATACGGGTGGCTGCAGAGATGGGAGTTGTAGTGTAGTAGTAGTAATATGGGTAGCTGCAGAGAGATGGGAGTTGTAGTGTAGTAGTAATATGGGTAGCTGCAGAGAGATGGGTGTTGTAGTGTAGTAGTAATATGGGTGGCTGCAGAGAGATGGGAGTTGTAGTGTAGTAGTAATATGGGTGGCTGCAGAGATGGGAGTTGCAGTGTAGTAGTAATACGGGTGGCTGCAGAGATGGGAGTTGTAGTGTAGTAGTAATACGGGTGGCTGCAGAGATGGGAGTTGTAGTGTAATAGTAATATGGGCGGCTGCAGGGAGATGGGAGTTGTAGTGTAGTAGTAATATGGGTGGCTGCAGAGAGATGGGTGTTGTAGTGTAGTAGTAATATGGGTGGCTGCAGAGAGATGGGAGTTGTAGTGTAGTAATAATACGGGTGGCTGCAGAGAGATGGGAGTTGTAGTGTAGTAGTAATATGGGTGGCTGCAGAGAGATGGGAGTTATAGTGTAGTAGTAATACGGGTGGCTGCAGAGAGATGGGAGTTGTAGTGTAGTAGTAATATGGGTGGCTGCAGAGAGATGGGAGTTATAGTGTAGTAGTAATACGGGTGGCTGCAGAGAGATGGGAGTTGTAGTGTAATAGTAATATGGGCGGCTGCAGGGAGATGGGAATTGTAGTAATATGGGTGGCTGCAGAGAGATGGGAGTTGTAGTGTAATAGTAATATGGGTAGCTGCAGAGATGGGAGTTGTAGTGTAATAGTAATATGGGTGGCTGCAGAGAGATGGGAGTTGTAGTGTAGTAGTAATATGGGCGGCTGCAGAGATGGGAGTTGTAGTGTAGTAGTAATATGGGTAGCTGCAGAGATGGGAGTTGTAGTGTAATAGTAATATGGGCGGCTGCAGGGAGATGGGAGTTGTAGTAATATGGGTGGCTGCAGAAATGGGAGTTGTAGTGTAATAGTAATATGGCTGGCTGCAGAGAGATGGGAGTTGTAGTGTAGTAGTAATATGGCTGGCTGCAGAGAGATGGGAGTTGTAGTGTAATAATAATATGGGTGGCTGCAGAGAGATGGGAGTTGTAGTGTAGTAGTAGTAATATGGGTGGCTGCAGAGAGATGGGAGTTGTAGTGTAATAATAATATGGGTGGCTGCAGAGAGATGGGAGTTGTAGTGTAGTAGTAATATGGGTGGCTGCAGAGAGATGGGTGTTGTAGTGTAGTAGTAGTAATATGGGTGGCTGCAGAGAGATGGGAGTTGTAGTGTAGTAGTAATATGGGTGGCTGCAGAAATGGGAGTTGTAGTGTAGTAGTAATACGGGTGGCTGCAGAGATGGGAGTTGTAGTGTAATAGTAATATGGGTGGCTGCTGAGAGATGGGAGTTGTAGTGTAATAATAATATGGGTGGCTGCAGAGATGGGAGTGGTAGTGTAGTAGTAATATGGGTGGCTGCAGAGAGATGGGAGTTGTAGTGTAGTAGTAATATGGGTGGCTGCAGAGAGATGGGAGTTGTAGTGTAGTAGTAATATGGGTGGCTGCAGAGAGATGGGAGTTGTAGTGTAGTAGTAATATGGGCGGCTGCAGGGAGGTGGGAGTTGTAGTGTAGTAGTAATATGGGTGGCTGCAGAGAGATGGGAGTTGTAGTGTAGTAGTAATATGGGTGGCTGCAGAGAGATGGGAGTTGTAGTGTAGTAGTAATACGGGTGGCTGCAGAGAGATGGGAGTTGTAGTGTAGTAGTAGTAATACGGGTGGCTGCAGAGAGATGGGAGTTGTAGTGTAGTAGTAATATGGGTGGCTGCAGAGAGATGGGAGTTGTAGTGTAGTAGTAATATGGGTGGCTGCGGAGAGATGGGAGTTGTAGTGTAGTAGTAATATGGGTGGCTGCAGAGAGATGGGAGTTGTAGTGTCATAGTAATATGGGCGGCTGCAGGGAGATGGGAGTTGTAGTGTAGTAGTAATATGGGTGGCTGCAGAGAGATGGGAGTTGTAGTGTAGTAATAATACGGGTGGCTGCAGAGAGATGGGAGTTGTAGTGTAGTAGTAATATGGGTGGCTGCAGAGAGATGGGAGTTATAGTGTAGTAGTAATACGGGTGGCTGCAGAGAGATGGGAGTTGTAGTGTAGTAGTAATATGGGTGGCTGCAGAGAGATGGGAGTTATAGTGTAGTAGTAATACGGGTGGCTGCAGGGAGATGGGAGTTGTAGTGTAGTAGTAATATGGGTGGCTGCAGGGAGATGGGAGTTATAGTGTAGTAGTAATATGGGTGGCTGCAGAGAGATGGGAGTTGTAGTGTAGTAGTAATATGGGCGGCTGCAGGGAGATGGGAATTGTAGTAATATGGGTGGCTGCAGAGAGATGGGAGTTGTAGTGTAGTAATAATACGGGTGGCTGCAGAGAGATGGGAGTTGTAGTGTAGTAGTAATATGGGTGGCTGCAGAGAGATGGGAGTTGTAGTGTAGTAGTAATACGGGTGGCTGCAGAGAGATGGGAGTTGTAGTGTAATAGTAATATGGGCGGCTGCAGGGAGATGGGAATTGTAGTAATATGGGTGGCTGCAGAGAGATGGGAGTTGTAGTGTAATAGTAATATGGGTAGCTGCAGAGATGGGAGTTGTAGTGTAATAGTAATATGGGTGGCTGCAGAGAGATGGGAGTTGTAGTGTAGTAGTAATATGGGCGGCTGCAGAGATGGGAGTTGTAGTGTAATAGTAATATGGGTAGCTGCAGAGATGGGAGTTGTAGTGTAATAGTAATATGGGCGGCTGCAGGGAGATGGGAGTTGTAGTAATATGGGTGGCTGCAGAAATGGGAGTTGTAGTGTAATAGTAATATGGCTGGCTGCAGAGAGATGGGAGTTGTAGTGTAGTAGTAATATGGCTGGCTGCAGAGAGATGGGAGTTGTAGTGTAATAATAATATGGGTGGCTGCAGAGAGATGGGAGTTGTAGTGTAGTAGTAGTAATATGGGTGGCTGCAGAGAGATGGGAGTTGTAGTGTAATAATAATATGGGTGGCTGCAGAGAGATGGGAGTTGTAGTGTAGTAGTAATATGGGTGGCTGCAGAGAGATGGGTGTTGTAGTGTAGTAGTAGTAATATGGGTGGCTGCAGAGAGATGGGAGTTGTAGTGTAGTAGTAATATGGGTGGCTGCAGAAATGGGAGTTGTAGTGTAGTAGTAATACGGGTGGCTGCAGAGATGGGAGTTGTAGTGTAATAGTAATATGGGTGGCTGCAGAGAGATGGGAGTTGTAGTGTAATAGTAATATGGGCGGCTGCAGGGAGATGGGAGTTGTAGTGTAATAGTAATATGGGTGGCTGTAGAGATGGGAGTTGTAGTGTAGTAGTAATATGGGTGGCTGCAGAGAGATGGGAGTTGTAGTGTAATAATAATATGGGTGGCTGTGGAGAGATGGGAGTTGTAGTGTAGTAGTAATACGGGTGGCTGCAGAGAGATGGGAGTTGTAGTGTAGTAGTAATATGGGTGGCTGCAGAGAGATGGGAGTTGTAGTGTAGTAGTAATATGGGTGGCTGCAGAGATGGGAGTTGTAGTGTAATAGTAATATGGGCGGCTGCAGGGAGATGGGAGTTGTAGTGTAGTAGTAATACGGGTGGCTGCAGAGATGGGAGTTGTAGTTTAATAGTAATATGGGCGGCTGCAGGGAGATGGGAGTTGTAGTGTAGTAGTAATACGGGTGGCTGCAGAGATGGGAGTTGTAGTGTAATAGTAATATGGGCGGCTGCAGGGAGATGGGAGTTGTAGTGTAGTAGTAATACGGGTGGCTGCAGAGATGGGAGTTGTAGTGTAGTAGTAATATGGGTGGCTGCAGAGAGATGGGAGTTGTAGTGTAGTAGTAATATGGGTGGCTGCAGAGAGATGGGAGTTGTAGTGTAGTAGTAATATGGGTGGCTGCAGAGAGATGGGAGTTGTAGTGTAGTAGTAATATGGGTGGCTGCAGAGAGATGGGAGTTGTAGTGTAGTAGTAATATGGGTGGCTGCAGAGAGATGGGAGTTGTAGTGTAGTAGTAATATGGGTGGCTGCAGAGAGATGGGAGTTGTAGTGTAGTAGTAATATGGGCGGCTGCAGGGAGATGGGAGTTGTAGTGTAGTAGTAATATGGGTGGCTGCAGAGAGATGGGAGTTGTAGTGTAGTAGTAATACGGGTGGCTGCAGAGATGGGAGTTGCAGTGTAGTAGTAATACGGGTGGCTGCAGGGAGATGGGAGTTGTAGTGTAGTAGTAATACGGGTGGCTGCAGGGACATGGGAGTTGTAGTGTAGTAGTAATACGGGTGGCTGCAGAGATGGGAGTTGCAGTGTAGTAGTAATACGGGTGGCTGCAGAGATGGGAGTTGTAGTGTAGTAATAATATGGGTGGCTGCAGAGAGATGGGAGTTGTAGTGTAGTAGTAATATGGGTGGCTGCAGAGAGATGGGAGTTGTAGTGTAGTAATAATATGGGTGGCTGCAGAGAGATGGGAGTTGTAGTGTAGTAATAATATGGGTGGCTGCGGAGAGATGGGAGTTGTAGTGTAGTAGTAATATGGGTAGCTGCAGAGAGATGGGTGTTGTAGTGTAGTAGTAATATGGGTGGCTGCAGAGAGATGGGAGTTGTAGTGTAGTAGTAATATGGGTGGCTGCAGAGATGGGAGTTGCAGTGTAGTAGTAATACGGGTGGCTGCAGAGATGGGAGTTGTAGTGTAGTAGTAATACGGGTGGCTGCAGAGATGGGAGTTGTAGTGTAATAGTAATATGGGCGGCTGCAGGGAGATGGGAGTTGTAGTAATATGGGTGGCTGCGGAGAGATGGGAGTTGTAGTGTAGTAGTAATATGGGCGGCTGCGGAGAGATGGGAGTTGTAGTGTAGTAGTAATACGGGTGGCTGCAGAGATGGGAGTTGTAGTGTAATAGTAATATGGGTAGCTGCAGAGATGGGAGTTGTAGTGTAATAGTAATATGGGTAGCTGCAGAGATGGGAGTTGTAGTGTAGTAGTAATATGGGCGGCTGCAGGGAGATGGGAGTTGTAGTAATATGGGTGGCTGCAGAAATGGGAGTTGTAGTGTAATAGTAATATGGCTGGCTGCAGAGAGATGGGAGTTGTAGTGTAGTAGTAATATGGCTGGCTGCAGAGAGATGGGAGTTGTAGTGTAATAATAATATGGGTGGCTGCAGAGAGATGGGAGTTGTAGTGTAGTAGTAATATGGGTGGCTGCAGAGAGATGGGTGTTGTAGTGTAATAATAATATGGGTGGCTGCAGAGAGATGGGAGTTGTAGTGTAGTAGTAATATGGGTGGCTGCAGAAATGGGAGTTGTAGTGTAGTAGTAATACGGGTGGCTGCAGAGATGGGAGTTGTAGTGTAATAGTAATATGGGTGGCTGCAGAGAGATGGGAGTTGTAGTGTAATAGTAATACGGGTGGCTGCAGAGATGGGAGTTGTAGTGTAGTAGTAATATGGGTGGCTGCAGAGAGATGGGAGTTGTAGTGTAGTAGTAATATGGGTGGCTGCAGAGAGATGGGAGTTGTAGTGTAGTAGTAATATGGGTGGCTGCAGAGAGATGGGAGTTGTAGTGTAGTAGTAATATGGGCGGCTGCAGGGAGATGGGAGTTGTAGTGTAGTAGTAATATGGGTGGCTGCAGAGAGATGGGAGTTGTAGTGTAGTAGTAATATGGGTGGCTGCAGAGAGATGGGAGTTGTAGTGTAGTAGTAATACGGGTGGCTGCAGAGAGATGGGAGTTGTAGTGTAGTAGTAATATGGGTGGCTGCAGAGAGATGGGAGTTGTAGTGTAGTAGTAGTAATACGGGTGGCTGCAGAGAGATGGGAGTTGTAGTGTAGTAGTAATATGGGTGGCTGCAGAGAGATGGGAGTTGTAGTGTAGTAGTAATACGGGTGGCTGCAGAGAGATGGGAGTTGTAGTGTAGTAGTAATATGGGTGGCTGCGGAGAGATGGGAGTTGTAGTGTAGTAGTAATATGGGTGGCTGCAGAGAGATGGGAGTTGTAGTGTAATAGTAATATGGGCGGCTGCAGGGAGATGGGAGTTGTAGTGTAGTAGTAATATGGGTGGCTGCAGAGAGATGGGTGTTGTAGTGTAGTAGTAATATGGGTGGCTGCAGAGAGATGGGAGTTGTAGTGTAGTAATAATACGGGTGGCTGCAGAGAGATGGGAGTTGTAGTGTAGTAGTAATATGGGTGGCTGCAGAGAGATGGGAGTTATAGTGTAGTAGTAATACGGGTGGCTGCAGAGAGATGGGAGTTGTAGTGTAGTAGTAATATGGGTGGCTGCAGAGAGATGGGAGTTATAGTGTAGTAGTAATACGGGTGGCTGCAGAGAGATGGGAGTTGTAGTGTAATAGTAATATGGGCGGCTGCAGGGAGATGGGAATTGTAGTAATATGGGTGGCTGCAGAGAGATGGGAGTTGTAGTGTAATAGTAATATGGGTAGCTGCAGAGATGGAAGTTGTAGTGTAATAGTAATATGGGTGGCTGCAGAGAGATGGGAGTTGTAGTGTAGTAGTAATATGGGCGGCTGCAGAGATGGGAGTTGTAGTGTAATAGTAATATGGGTAGCTGCAGAGATGGGAGTTGTAGTGTAATAGTAATATGGGCGGCTGCAGGGAGATGGGAGTTGTAGTAATATGGGTGGCTGCAGAAATGGGAGTTGTAGTGTAATAGTAATATGGCTGGCTGCAGAGAGATGGGAGTTGTAGTGTAGTAGTAATATGGCTGGCTGCAGAGAGATGGGAGTTGTAGTGTAATAATAATATGGGTGGCTGCAGAGAGATGGGAGTTGTAGTGTAGTAGTAGTAATATGGGTGGCTGCAGAGAGATGGGAGTTGTAGTGTAATAATAATATGGGTGGCTGCAGAGAGATGGGTGTTGTAGTGTAATAATAATATGGGTGGCTGCAGAGAGATGGGAGTTGTAGTGTAGTAGTAATATGGGTGGCTGCAGAAATGGGAGTTGTAGTGTAGTAGTAATACGGGTGGCTGCAGAGATGGGAGTTGTAGTGTAATAGTAATATGGGTGGCTGCAGAGAGATGGGAGTTGTAGTGTAATAGTAATACGGGTGGCTGCAGAGATGGGAGTTGTAGTGTAGTAGTAATATGGGTGGCTGCAGAGAGATGGGAGTTGTAGTGTAGTAGTAATATGGGTGGCTGCAGAGAGATGGGAGTTGTAGTGTAGTAGTAATATGGGTGGCTGCAGAGAGATGGGAGTTGTAGTGTAGTAGTAATATGGGCGGCTGCAGGGAGATGGGAGTTGTAGTGTAGTAGTAATATGGGTGGCTGCAGAGAGATGGGAGTTGTAGTGTAGTAGTAATATGGGTGGCTGCAGAGAGATGGGAGTTGTAGTGTAGTAGTAATACGGGTGGCTGCAGAGAGATGGGAGTTGTAGTGTAGTAGTAATATGGGTGGCTGCAGAGAGATGGGAGTTGTAGTGTAGTAGTAATATGGGTGGCTGCAGAAATGGGAGTTGTAGTGTAGTAGTAATACGGGTGGCTGCAGAGATGGGAGTTGTAGTGTAATAGTAATATGGGTGGCTGCAGAGAGATGGGAGTTGTAGTGTAATAGTAATACGGGTGGCTGCAGAGATGGGAGTTGTAGTGTAGTAGTAATATGGGTGGCTGCAGAGAGATGGGAGTTGTAGTGTAGTAGTAATATGGGTGGCTGCAGAGAGATGGGAGTTGTAGTGTAGTAGTAATATGGGTGGCTGCAGAGAGATGGGAGTTGTAGTGTAGTAGTAATATGGGCGGCTGCAGGGAGATGGGAGTTGTAGTGTAGTAGTAATATGGGTGGCTGCAGAGAGATGGGAGTTGTAGTGTAGTAGTAATATGGGTGGCTGCAGAGAGATGGGAGTTGTAGTGTAGTAGTAATACGGGTGGCTGCAGAGAGATGGGAGTTGTAGTGTAGTAGTAATATGGGTGGCTGCAGAGAGATGGGAGTTGTAGTGTAGTAGTAGTAATACGGGTGGCTGCAGAGAGATGGGAGTTGTAGTGTAGTAGTAATATGGGTGGCTGCAGAGAGATGGGAGTTGTAGTGTAGTAGTAATACGGGTGGCTGCAGAGAGATGGGAGTTGTAGTGTAGTAGTAATATGGGTGGCTGCGGAGAGATGGGAGTTGTAGTGTAGTAGTAATATGGGTGGCTGCAGAGAGATGGGAGTTGTAGTGTAATAGTAATATGGGCGGCTGCAGGGAGATGGGAGTTGTAGTGTAGTAGTAATATGGGTGGCTGCAGAGAGATGGGTGTTGTAGTGTAGTAGTAATATGGGTGGCTGCAGAGAGATGGGAGTTGTAGTGTAGTAATAATACGGGTGGCTGCAGAGAGATGGGAGTTGTAGTGTAGTAGTAATATGGGTGGCTGCAGAGAGATGGGAGTTATAGTGTAGTAGTAATACGGGTGGCTGCAGAGAGATGGGAGTTGTAGTGTAGTAGTAATATGGGTGGCTGCAGAGAGATGGGAGTTATAGTGTAGTAGTAATACGGGTGGCTGCAGAGAGATGGGAGTTGTAGTGTAATAGTAATATGGGCGGCTGCAGGGAGATGGGAATTGTAGTAATATGGGTGGCTGCAGAGAGATGGGAGTTGTAGTGTAATAGTAATATGGGTAGCTGCAGAGATGGAAGTTGTAGTGTAATAGTAATATGGGTGGCTGCAGAGAGATGGGAGTTGTAGTGTAGTAGTAATATGGGCGGCTGCAGAGATGGGAGTTGTAGTGTAATAGTAATATGGGTAGCTGCAGAGATGGGAGTTGTAGTGTAATAGTAATATGGGCGGCTGCAGGGAGATGGGAGTTGTAGTAATATGGGTGGCTGCAGAAATGGGAGTTGTAGTGTAATAGTAATATGGCTGGCTGCAGAGAGATGGGAGTTGTAGTGTAGTAGTAATATGGCTGGCTGCAGAGAGATGGGAGTTGTAGTGTAATAATAATATGGGTGGCTGCAGAGAGATGGGAGTTGTAGTGTAGTAGTAGTAATATGGGTGGCTGCAGAGAGATGGGAGTTGTAGTGTAATAATAATATGGGTGGCTGCAGAGAGATGGGAGTTGTAGTGTAGTAGTAATATGGGTGGCTGCAGAGAGATGGGTGTTGTAGTGTAGTAGTAGTAATATGGGTGGCTGCAGAGAGATGGGAGTTGTAGTGTAGTAGTAATATGGGTGGCTGCAGAAATGGGAGTTGTAGTGTAGTAGTAATACGGGTGGCTGCAGAGATGGGAGTTGTAGTGTAATAGTAATATGGGTGGCTGCAGAGAGATGGGAGTTGTAGTGTAATAATAATATGGGTGGCTGCAGAGATGGGAGTTGTAGTGTAGTAGTAATATGGGTAGCTGCAGAGAGATGGGAGTTGTAGTGTAGTAGTAATATGGGTGGCTGCAGAGAGATGGGAGTTGTAGTGTAGTAGTAATATGGGTGGCTGCAGAGAGATGGGAGTTGTAGTGTAGTAGTAATATGGGCGGCTGCAGGGAGATGGGAGTTGTAGTGTAGTAGTAATATGGGTGGCTGCAGAGAGATGGGAGTTGTAGTGTAGTAGTAATATGGGTGGCTGCAGAGAGATGGGAGTTGTAGTGTAGTAGTAATACGGGTGGCTGCAGAGAGATGGGAGTTGTAGTGTAGTAGTAGTAATACGGGTGGCTGCAGAGAGATGGGAGTTGTAGTGTAGTAGTAATATGGGTGGCTGCGGAGAGATGGGAGTTGTAGTGTAGTAGTAATATGGGTGGCTGCGGAGAGATGGGAGTTGTAGTGTAGTAGTAATATGGGTGGCTGCAGAGAGATGGGAGTTGTAGTGTAATAGTAATATGGGCGGCTGCAGGGAGATGGGAGTTGTAGTGTAGTAGTAATATGGGTGGCTGCAGAGAGATGGGAGTTGTAGTGTAGTAATAATACGGGTGGCTGCAGAGAGATGGGAGTTGTAGTGTAGTAGTAATATGGGTGGCTGCAGAGAGATGGGAGTTATAGTGTAGTAGTAATACGGGTGGCTGCAGAGAGATGGGAGTTGTAGTGTAGTAGTAATATGGGTGGCTGCAGAGAGATGGGAGTTATAGTGTAGTAGTAATACGGGTGGCTGCAGAGAGATGGGAGTTGTAGTGTAGTAGTAATACGGGTGGCTGCAGAGAGATGGGAGTTGTAGTGTAGTAGTAATACGGGTGGCTGCAGGGAGATGGGAGTTGTAGTGTAGTAGTAATATGGGCGGCTGCAGGGAGATGGGAGTTATAGTGTAGTAGTAATATGGGTGGCTGCAGAGAGATGGGAGTTGTAGTGTAATAGTAATATGGGCGGCTGCAGGGAGATGGGAATTGTAGTAATATGGGTGGCTGCAGAGATGGGAGTTGTAGTGTAGTAGTAATATGGCTGGCTGCAGAGAGATGGGAGTTGTAGTGTAGTAATAATACGGGTGGCTGCAGAGAGATGGGAGTTGTAGTGTAGTAGTAATATGGGTGGCTGCAGAGAGATGGGAGTTGTAGTGTAGTAGTAATACGGGTGGCTGCAGAGAGATGGGAGTTGTAGTGTAATAGTAATATGGGCGGCTGCAGGGAGATGGGAATTGTAGTAATATGGGTGGCTGCAGAGAGATGGGAGTTGTAGTGTAATAGTAATATGGGTAGCTGCAGAGATGGGAGTTGTAGTGTAATAGTAATATGGGTGGCTGCAGAGAGATGGGAGTTGTAGTGTAGTAGTAATATGGGCGGCTGCAGAGATGAGAGTTGTAGTGTAATAGTAATATGGGTGGCTGCAGAGAGATGGGAGTTGTAGTGTAGTAGTAATACGGGTGGCTGCAGAGAGATGGGAGTTGTAGTGTAGTAGTAGTAATACGGGTGGCTGCAGAGAGATGGGAGTTGTAGTGTAGTAGTAATATGGGTGGATGCGGAGAGATGGGAGTTGTAGTGTAGTAGTAATATGGGTGGCTGCGGAGAGATGGGAGTTGTAGTGTAGTAGTAATATGGGTGGCTGCAGAGAGATGGGAGTTGTAGTGTAATAGTAATATGGGCGGCTGCAGGGAGATGGGAGTTGTAGTGTAGTAGTAATATGGGTGGCTGCAGAGAGATGGGAGTTGTAGTGTAATAATAATATGGGTGGCTGCAGAGAGATGGGAGTTGTAGTGTAGTAGTAATATGGGTGGCTGCAGAGAGATGGGTGTTGTAGTGTAGTAGTAGTAATATGGGTGGCTGCAGAGAGATGGGAGTTGTAGTGTAGTAGTAATATGGGTGGCTGCAGAAATGGGAGTTGTAGTGTAGTAGTAATACGGGTGGCTGCAGAGATGGGAGTTGTAGTGTAATAATAATATGGGTGGCTGCAGAGAGATGGGAGTTGTAGTGTAATAATAATATAGGTGGCTGCAGAGATGGGAGTTGTAGTGTAGTAGTAATATGGGTGGCTGCAGAGAGATGGGAGTTGTAGTGTAATAATAATATGGGTGGCTGCAGAGATGGGAGTTGTAGTGTAGTAGTAATATGGGTGGCTGCAGAGAGATGGGAGTTGTAGTGTAGTAGTAATATGGGTGGCTGCAGAGAGATGGGAGTTGTAGTGTAGTAGTAATATGGGTGGCTGCAGAGAGATGGGAGTTGTAGTGTAGTAGTAATATGGGCGGCTGCAGGGAGATGGGAGTTGTAGTGTAGTAGTAATATGGGTGGCTGCAGAGAGATGGGAGTTGTAGTGTAGTAGTAATATGGGTGGCTGCAGAGAGATGGGAGTTGTAGTGTAGTAGTAATACGGGTGGCTGCAGAGAGATGGGAGTTGTAGTGTAGTAGTAGTAATACGGGTGGCTGCAGAGAGATGGGAGTTGTAGTGTAGTAGTAATATGGGTGGATGCGGAGAGATGGGAGTTGTAGTGTAGTAGTAATATGGGTGGCTGCGGAGAGATGGGAGTTGTAGTGTAGTAGTAATATGGGTGGCTGCAGAGAGATGGGAGTTGTAGTGTAATAGTAATATGGGCGGCTGCAGGGAGATGGGAGTTGTAGTGTAGTAGTAATATGGGTGGCTGCAGAGAGATGGGAGTTGTAGTGTAGTAATAATACGGGTGGCTGCAGAGAGATGGGAGTTGTAGTGTAGTAGTAGTAATACGGGTGGCTGCAGAGATGGGAGTTGCAGTGTAGTAGTAATATGGGTGGCTGCAGAGATGGGAGTTGCAGTGTAGTAGTAATATGGGTGGCTGCAGAGATGGGAGTTGCAGTGTAGTAGTAATATGGGCGGCTGCAGAGAGATGGGAGTTGCAGTGTAGTAGTAATATGGGTGGCTGCAGAGATGGGAGTTGCAGTGTAGTAGTAATATGGGCGGCTGCAGGGAGATGGGAGTTGTAGTGTTATAGTAATATGGGTAGCTGCGTAGAGATGGGAGTTGTAGTGTAGTAGTAATATGGGTAGCTGCAGAGAGATGGGAGTTGTAGTGTAGTAGTAATACGGGTGGCTGCAGGGAGATGGGAGTTGTAGTGTAGTAGTAATATGGGCGGCTGCAGAGAGATGGGAGTTGTAGTGTAGTAGTAATACGGGTGGCTGCAGAGAGATGGGAGTTGTAGTGTAGTAGTAATATGGGTGGCTGCAGAGAGATGGGAGTTGTAGTGTAATAGTAATATGGGCGGCTGCAGGGAGATGGGAGTTGTAGTGTAATAGTAATATGGGTGGCTGCAGAGATGGGAGTTGTAGTGTAGTAGTAATATGGGTGGCTGCAGAGAGATGGGAGTTGTAGTGTAATAATAATATGGGTGGCTGTGGAGAGATGGGAGTTGTAGTGTAGTAGTAATACGGGTGGCTGCAGAGAGATGGGAGTTGTAGTGTAGTAGTAATATGGGTGGCTGCAGAGAGATGGGAGTTGTAGTGTAGTAGTAATATGGGTGGCTGCAGAGAGATGGGAGTTGTAGTGTAATAGTAATATGGGCGGCTGCAGGGAGATGGGAGTTGTAGTGTAGTAGTAATACGGGTGGCTGCAGAGATGGGAGTTGTAGTGTAATAGTAATATGGGCGGCTGCAGGGAGATGGGAGTTGTAGTGTAGTAGTAATACAGGTGGCTGCAGAGATGGGAGTTGTAGTGTAATAGTAATATGGGCGGCTGCAGGGAGATGGGAGTTGTAGTGTAGTAGTAATACGGGTGGCTGCAGAGATGGGAGTTGTAGTGTAGTAGTAATATGGGTGGCTGCAGAGAGATGGGAGTTGTAGTGTAGTAGTAATATGGGTGGCTGCAGAGAGATGGGAGTTGTAGTGTAGTAGTAATATGGGTGGCTGCAGAGAGATGGGAGTTGTAGTGTAGTAGTAATATGGGCGGCTGCAGGGAGATGGGAGTTGTAGTGTAGTAGTGATATGGGTGGCTGCAGAGAGATGGGAGTTGTAGTGTAGTAGTAATATGGGTGGCTGCAGAGAGATGGGAGTTGTAGTGTAGTAGTAATACGGGTGGCTGCAGAGAGATGGGAGTTGTAGTGTAGTAGTAATACGGGTGGCTGCAGAGAGATGGGAGTTGTAGTGTAGTAGTAATACGGGTGGCTGCAGAGAGATGGGAGTTGTAGTGTAGTAGTAATATGGGTGGCTGCAGAGATGGGAGTTGTAGTGTAGTAGTAATACGGGTGGCTGCAGAGAGATGGGAGTTGTAGTGTAATAATAATATGGGTGGCTGTGGAGAGATGGGAGTTGTAGTGTAGTAGTAATATGGGTGGCTGCAGAGAGATGGGAGTTGTAGTGTAGTAGTAATACGGGTGGCTGCAGAGATGGGAGTTGCAGTGTAGTAGTAATACGGGTGGCTGCAGGGAGATGGGAGTTGTAGTGTAGTAGTAATACGGGTGGCTGCAGGCAGATGGGAGTTGTAGTGTAGTAGTAATACGGGTGGCTGCAGAGATGGGAGTTGTAGTGTAGTAATAATATGGGTGGCTGCAGAGAGATTGGAGTTGAAGTGTAGTAGTAATATGGGTGGCTGCAGAGAGATGGGAGTTGTAGTGTAGTAATAATATGGGTGGCTGCAGAGAGATGGGAGTTGTAGTGTAGTAATAATATGGGTGGCTGTGGAGAGATGGGAGTTGTAGTGTAGTAGTAATATGGGTAGCTGCAGAGAGATGGGTGTTGTAGTGTAGTAGTAATATGGGTGGCTGCAGAGAGATGGGAGTTGTAGTGTAGTAATAATATGGGTGGCTGCAGAGAGATGGGAGTTGTAGTGTAGTAATAATATGGGTGGCTGTGGAGAGATGGGAGTTGTAGTGTAGTAGTAATATGGGTAGCTGCAGAGAGATGGGTGTTGTAGTGTAGTAGTAATATGGGTGGCTGTGGAGAGATGGGAGTTGTAGTGTAGTAGTAATATGGGTAGCTGCAGAGATGGGAGTTGCAGTGTAGTAGTAGTAATATGGGTAGCTGCAGAGAGATGGGAGTTGTAGTGTAGTAGTAATATGGGTAGCTGCAGAGAGATGGGTGTTGTAGTGTAGTAGTAATATGGGTGGCTGCAGAGAGATGGGAGTTGTAGTGTAGTAGTAATATGGGTGGCTGCAGAGATGGGAGTTGCAGTGTAGTAGTAATACGGGTGGCTGCAGAGATGGGAGTTGTAGTGTAGTAGTAGTAATATGGGTAGCTGCAGAGAGATGGGAGTTGTAGTGTAGTAGTAATATGGGTAGCTGCAGAGAGATGGGTGTTGTAGTGTAGTAGTAATATGGGTGGCTGCAGAGAGATGGGAGTTGTAGTGTAGTAGTAATATGGGTGGCTGCAGAGATGGGAGTTGCAGTGTAGTAGTAATACGGGTGGCTGCAGAGATGGGAGTTGTAGTGTAGTAGTAATACGGGTGGCTGCAGAGATGGGAGTTGTAGTGTAATAGTAATATGGGCGGCTGCAGGGAGATGGGAGTTGTAGTAATATGGGTGGCTGCGGAGAGATGGGAGTTGTAGTGTAGTAGTAATATGGGCGGCTGCGGAGAGATGGGAGTTGTAGTGTAGTATTAATACGGGTGGCTGCAGAGATGGGAGTTGTAGTGTAATAGTAATATGGGTAGCTGCAGAGATGGGAGTTGTAGTGTAATAGTAATATGGGTGGCTGCAGAGATGGGAGTTGTAGTGTAATAGTAATATGGGCGGCTGCAGGGAGATGGGAGTTGTAGTAATATGGGTGGCTGCAGAAATGGGAGTTGTAGTGTAATAGTAATATGGCTGGCTGCAGAGAGATGGGAGTTGTAGTGTAGTAGTAATATGGCTGGCTGCAGAGAGATGGGAGTTGTAGTGTAATAATAATATGGGTGGCTGCAGAGAGATGGGAGTTGTAGTGTAGTAGTAATATGGGTGGCTGCAGAGAGATGGGTGTTGTAGTGTAGTAGTAGTAATATGGGTGGCTGCAGAGAGATGGGAGTTGTAGTGTAATAATAATATGGGTGGCTGCAGAGAGATGGGAGTTGTAGTGTAATAGTAATATGGGTGGCTGCAGAGAGATGGGAGTTGTAGTGTAGTAGTAATATGGGTGGCTGCAGAGAGATGGGTGTTGTAGTGTAGTAGTAGTAATATGGGTGGCTGCAGAGAGATGGGAGTTGTAGTGTAGTAGTAATATGGGTGGCTGCAGAAATGGGAGTTGTAGTGTAGTAGTAATACGGGTGGCTGCAGAGATGGGAGTTGTAGTGTAATAGTAATATGGGTGGCTGCAGAGAGATGGGAGTTGTAGTGTAATAATAATATGGGTGGCTGCAGAGAGATGGGAGTTGTATTGTAATAGTAATATGGGCGGCTGCAGGGAGATGGGAGTTGTAGCGTAGTAGTAATACGGGTGGCTGCAGAGATGGGAGTTGTAGTGTAATAGTAATACGGGTGGCTGCAGAGATGGGAGTTGTAGTGTAGTAGTAATATGGGTGGCTGCAGAGATGGGAGTTGTAGTGTAGTAGTAATACGGGTGGCTGCAGAGAGATGGGAGTTGTAGTGTAGTAGTAATATGGGTGGCTGCAGAGATGGGAGTTGTAGTGTAGTAGTAATATGGGTGGCTGCAGAGATGGGAGTTGCAGTGTAGTAGTAATATGGGCGGCTGCAGGGAGATGGGAGTTGTAGTGTAGTAGTAATATGGGTGGCTGCAGAGATGGGAGTTGTAGTGTAGTAGTAATATGGGTGGCTGCAGAGATGGGAGTTGTAGTGTAGTAGTAATATGGGCGGCTGCAGAGATGGGAGTTGCAGTGTAGTAGTAATATGGGCGGCTGCAGGGAGATGGGAGTTGTAGTGTAGTAGTAATACGGGTGGCTGCAGAGAGATGGGAGTTGTAGTGTAGTAGTAATATGGGTGGCTGCAGAGAGATGGGAGTTGTAGTGTAATAGTAATATGGGCGGCTGCAGGGAGATGGGAGTTGTAGTGTAATAGTAATATGGGTGGCTGTAGAGATGGGAGTTGTAGTGTAGTAGTAATATGGGTGGCTGCAGAGAGATGGGAGTTGTAGTGTAATAATAATATGGGTGGCTGTGGAGAGATGGGAGTTGTAGTGTAGTAGTAATACGCGTGGCTGCAGAGAGATGGGAGTTGTAGTGTAGTAGTAATATGGGTGGCTGCAGAGAGATGGGAGTTGTAGTGTAGTAGTAATATGGGTGGCTGCAGAGATGGGAGTTGTAGTGTAATAGTAATATGGGCGGCTGCAGGGAGATGGGAGTTGTAATGTAGTAGTAATACGGGTGGCTGCAGAGATGGGAGTTGTAGTTTAATAGTAATATGGGCGGCTGCAGGGAGATGGGAGTTGTAGTGTAGTAGTAATACGGGTGGCTGCAGAGATGGGAGTTGTAGTGTAATAGTAATATGGGCGGCTGCAGGGAGATGGGAGTTGTAGTGTAGTAGTAATACGGGTGGCTGCAGAGATGGGAGTTGTAGTGTAGTAGTAATATGGGTGGCTGCAGAGAGATGGGAGTTGTAGTGTAGTAGTAATATGGGTGGCTGCAGAGAGATGGGAGTTGTAGTGTAGTAGTAATATGGGTGGCTGCAGAGAGATGGGAGTTGTAGTGTAGTAGTAATATGGGTGGCTGCAGAGAGATGGGAGTTGTAGTGTAGTAGTAATATGGGTGGCTGCAGAGAGATGGGAGTTGTAGTGTAGTAGTAATATGGGTGGCTGCAGAGAGATGGGAGTTGTAGTGTAGTAGTAATATGGGCGGCTGCAGGGAGATGGGAGTTGTAGTGTAGTAGTAATATGGGTGGCTGCAGAGAGATGGGAGTTGTAGTGTAGTAGTAATACGGGTGGCTGCAGAGATGGGAGTTGCAGTGTAGTAGTAATACGGGTGGCTGCAGGGAGATGGGAGTTGTAGTGTAGTAGTAATACGGGTGGCTGCAGGGACATGGGAGTTGTAGTGTAGTAGTAATACGGGTGGCTGCAGAGATGGGAGTTGCAGTGTAGTAGTAATACGGGTGGCTGCAGAGATGGGAGTTGTAGTGTAGTAATAATATGGGTGGCTGCAGAGAGATGGGAGTTGTAGTGTAGTAGTAATATGGGTGGCTGCAGAGAGATGGGAGTTGTAGTGTAGTAATAATATGGGTGGCTGCAGAGAGATGGGAGTTGTAGTGTAGTAATAATATGGGTGGCTGCGGAGAGATGGGAGTTGTAGTGTAGTAGTAATATGGGTAGCTGCAGAGAGATGGGTGTTGTAGTGTAGTAGTAATATGGGTGGCTGCAGAGAGATGGGAGTTGTAGTGTAGTAGTAATATGGGTGGCTGCAGAGATGGGAGTTGCAGTGTAGTAGTAATACGGGTGGCTGCAGAGATGGGAGTTGTAGTGTAGTAGTAGTAATATGGGTAGCTGCAGAGAGATGGGAGTTGTAGTGTAGTAGTAATATGGGTAGCTGCAGAGAGATGGGTGTTGTAGTGTAGTAGTAATATGGGTGGCTGCAGAGAGATGGGAGTTGTAGTGTAGTAGTAATATGGGTGGCTGCAGAGATGGGAGTTGCAGTGTAGTAGTAATACGGGTGGCTGCAGAGATGGGAGTTGTAGTGTAGTAGTAATACGGGTGGCTGCAGAGATGGGAGTTGTAGTGTAATAGTAATATGGGCGGCTGCAGGGAGATGGGAGTTGTAGTAATATGGGTGGCTGCGGAGAGATGGGAGTTGTAGTGTAGTAGTAATATGGGCGGCTGCGGAGAGATGGGAGTTGTAGTGTAATAGTAATATGGGTAGCTGCAGAGATGGGAGTTGTAGTGTAATAGTAATATGGGCGGCTGCAGGGAGATGGGAGTTGTAGTAATATGGGTGGCTGCAGAAATGGGAGTTGTAGTGTAATAGTAATATGGCTGGCTGCAGAGAGATGGGAGTTGTAGTGTAGTAGTAATATGGCTGGCTGCAGAGAGATGGGAGTTGTAGTGTAATAATAATATGGGTGGCTGCAGAGAGATGGGAGTTGTAGTGTAGTAGTAATATGGGTGGCTGCAGAGAGATGGGTGTTGTAGTGTAGTAGTAGTAATATGGGTGGCTGCAGAGAGATGGGAGTTGTAGTGTAATAATAATATGGGTGGCTGCAGAGAGATGGGAGTTGTAGTGTAGTAGTAATATGGGTGGCTGCAGAGAGATGGGTGTTGTAGTGTAGTAGTAGTAATATGGGTGGCTGCAGAGAGATGGGAGTTGTAGTGTAGTAGTAATATGGGTGGCTGCAGAAATGGGAGTTGTAGTGTAGTAGTAATACGGGTGGCTGCAGAGATGGGAGTTGTAGTGTAATAGTAATATGGGTGGCTGCAGAGAGATGGGAGTTGTAGTGTAATAATAATATGGGTGGCTGCAGAGATGGGAGTTGTAGTGTAGTAGTAATATGGGTGGCTGCAGAGAGATGGGAGTTGTAGTGTAGTAGTAATATGGGTGGCTGCAGAGAGATGGGAGTTGTAGTGTAGTAGTAATATGGGTGGCTGCAGAGAGATGGGAGTTGTAGTGTAGTAGTAATATGGGCGGCTGCAGGGAGATGGGAGTTGTAGTGTAGTAGTAATATGGGTGGCTGCAGAGAGATGGGAGTTGTAGTGTAGTAGTAATATGGGTGGCTGCAGAGAGATGGGAGTTGTAGTGTAGTAGTAATACGGGTGGCTGCAGAGAGATGGGAGTTGTAGTGTAGTAGTAATATGGGTGGCTGCAGAGAGATGGGAGTTGTAGTGTAGTAGTAGTAATACGGGTGGCTGCAGAGAGATGGGAGTTGTAGTGTAGTAGTAATATGGGTGGCTGCAGAGAGATGGGAGTTGTAGTGTAGTAGTAATACGGGTGGCTGCAGAGAGATGGGAGTTGTAGTGTAGTAGTAATATGGGTGGCTGCGGAGAGATGGGAGTTGTAGTGTAGTAGTAATATGGGTGGCTGCGGAGAGATGGGAGTTGTAGTGTAGTAGTAATATGGGTGGCTGCAGAGAGATGGGAGTTGTAGTGTAATAGTAATATGGGCGGCTGCAGGGAGATGGGAGTTGTAGTGTAGTAGTAATATGGGTGGCTGCAGAGAGATGGGTGTTGTAGTGTAGTAGTAATATGGGTGGCTGCAGAGAGATGGGAGTTGTAGTGTAGTAATTATACGGGTGGCTGCAGAGAGATGGGAGTTGTAGTGTAGTAGTAATATGGGTGGCTGCAGAGAGATGGGAGTTATAGTGTAGTAGTAATACGGGTGGCTGCAGAGAGATGGGAGTTGTAGTGTAGTAGTAATATGGGTGGCTGCAGAGAGATGGGAGTTATAGTGTAGTAGTAATACGGGTGGCTGCAGAGAGATGGGAGTTGTAGTGTAATAGTAATATGGGCGGCTGCAGGGAGATGGGAATTGTAGTGTAATAGTAATATGGGTAGCTGCAGAGATGGGAGTTGTAGTGTAATAGTAATATGGGTGGCTGCAGAGAGATGGGAGTTGTAGTGTAGTAGTAATATGGGTGGCTGCAGAGAGATGGGAGTTGTAGTGTAATAGTAATATGGGCGGCTGCAGGGAGATGGGAATTGTAGTAATATGGGTGGCTGCAGAGAGATGGGAGTTGTAGTGTAGTAGTAATATGGGTGGCTGCAGAGAGATGGGAGTTGTAGTGTAGTAATAATATGGGTGGCTGCAGAGAGATGGGAGTTGTAGTGTAGTAGTAATACGGGTGGCTGCAGAGAGATGGGAGTTGTAGTGTAGTAGTAATATGGGTGGCTGCAGAGAGATGGGAGTTGTAGTGTAGTAGTAATATGGGTGGCTGCAGAGAGATGGGAGTTGTAGTGTAGTAGTAATACGGGTGGCTGCAGAGAGATGGGAGTTGTAGTGTAATAGTAATATGGGCGGCTGCAGGGAGATGGGAATTGTAGTAATATGGGTGGCTGCAGAGAGATGGGAGTTGTAGTGTAATAGTAATATGGGTAGCTGCAGAGATGGGAGTTGTAGTGTAATAGTAATATGGGTGGCTGCAGAGAGATGGGAGTTGTAGTGTAGTGGTAATATGGGCGGCTGCAGAGATGGGAGTTGTAGTGTAATAGTAATATGGGTAGCTGCAGAGATGGGAGTTGTAGTGTAATAGTAATATGGGCGGCTGCAGAGAGATGGGAGTTGTAGTAATATGGGTGGCTGCAGAAATGGGAGTTGTAGTGTAATAGTAATATGGCTGGCTGCAGAGAGATGGGAGTTGTAGTGTAGTAGTAATATGGCTGGCTGCAGAGAGATGGGAGTTGTAGTGTAATAATAATATGGGTGGCTGCAGAGAGATGGGAGTTGTAGTGTAGTAGTAGTAATATGGGTGGCTGCAGAGAGATGGTAGTTGTAGTGTAATAATAATATGGGTGGCTGCAGAGAGATGGGAGTTGTAGTGTAGTAGTAGTAATATGGGTGGCTGCAGAGAGATGGGAGTTGTAGTGTAATAATAATATGGGTGGCTGCAGAGAGATGGGAGTTGTAGTGTAGTAGTAATATGGGTGGCTGCAGAGAGATGGGAGTTGTAGTGTAGTAGTAATATGGGTGGCTGCAGAAATGGGAGTTGTAGTGTAATAGTAATATGGGTGGCTGCAGAGAGATGGGAGTTGTAGTGTAATAGTAATATGGGTGGCTGCAGAGAGATGGGAGTTGTAGTGTAATAATAATATGGGTGGCTGCAGAGATGGGAGTTGTAGTGTAGTAGTAATATGGGTGGCTGCAGAGAGATGGGAGTTGTAGTGTAGTAGTAATATGGGTGGCTGCAGAGAGATGGGAGTTGTAGTGTAGTAGTAATATGGGTGGCTGCAGAGAGATGGGAGTTGTAGTGTAGTAGTAATATGGGCGGCTGCAGGGAGATGGGAGTTGTAGTGTAGTAGTAATATGGGTGGCTGCAGAGAGATGGGAGTTGTAGTGTAGTAGTAATACGGGTGGCTGCAGAGAGATGGGAGTTGTAGTGTAGTAGTAATACGGGTGGCTGCAGAGAGATGGGAGTTGTAGTGTAGTAGTAGTAATACGGGTGGCTGCAGAGAGATGGGAGTTGTAGTGTAGTAGTAATATGGGTGGCTGCGGAGAGATGGGAGTTGTAGTGTAGTAGTAATATGGGTGGCTGCGGAGAGATGGGAGTTGTAGTGTAGTAGTAATATGGGTGGCTGCAGAGAGATGGGAGTTGTAGTGTAATAGTAATATGGGCGGCTGCAGGGAGATGGGAGTTGTAGTGTAGTAGTAATATGGGTGGCTGCAGAGAGATGGGAGTTGTAGTGTAGTAATAATACGGGTGGCTGCAGAGAGATGGGAGTTGTAGTGTAGTAGTAATATGGGTGGCTGCAGAGAGATGGGAGTTATAGTGTAGTAGTAATACGGGTGGCTGCAGAGAGATGGGAGTTGTAGTGTAGTAGTAATATGGGTGGCTGCAGAGAGATGGGAGTTATAGTGTAGTAGTAATACGGGTGGCTGCAGGGAGATGGGAGTTGTAGTGTAGTAGTAATATGGGCGGCTGCAGGGAGATGGGAGTTATAGTGTAGTAGTAATACGGGTGGCTGCAGAGAGATGGGAGTTGTAGTGTAATAGTAATATGGGCGGCTGCAGGGAGATGGGAATTGTAGTAATATGGGTGGCTGCAGAGAGATGGGAGTTGTAGTGTAGTAGTAATATGGGTGGCTGCAGAGAGATGGGAGTTGTAGTGTAGTAATAATACGGGTGGCTGCAGAGAGATGGGAGTTGTAGTGTAGTAGTAATATGGGTGGCTGCAGAGAGATGGGAGTTGTAGTGTAGTAGTAATACGGGTGGCTGCAGAGAGATGGGAGTTGTAGTGTAATAGTAATATGGGCGGCTGCAGGGAGATGGGAATTGTAGTAATATGGGTGGCTGCAGAGAGATGGGAGTTGTAGTGTAATAGTAATATGGGTAGCTGCAGAGATGGGAGTTGTAGTGTAATAGTAATATGGGTGGCTGCAGAGAGATGGGAGTTGTAGTGTAGTAGTAATATGGGCGGCTGCAGAGATGGGAGTTGTAGTGTAATAGTAATATGGGTAGCTGCAGAGATGGGAGTTGTAGTGTAATAGTAATATGGGCGGCTGCAGGGAGATGGGAGTTGTAGTAATATGGGTGGCTGCAGAAATGGGAGTTGTAGTGTAATAGTAATATGGCTGGCTGCAGAGAGATGGGAGTTGTAGTGTAGTAGTAATATGGCTGGCTGCAGAGAGATGGGAGTTGTAGTGTAATAATAATATGGGTGGCTGCAGAGAGATGGGAGTTGTAGTGTAGTAGTAGTAATATGGGTGGCTGCAGAGAGATGGGAGTTGTAGTGTAATAATAATATGGGTGGCTGCAGAGAGATGGGAGTTGTAGTGTAATAATAATATGGGTGGCTGCAGAGAGATGGGAGTTGTAGTGTAGTAGTAATATGGGCGGCTGCAGGGAGATGGGAGTTATAGTGTAGTAGTAATACGGGTGGCTGCAGAGAGATGGGAGTTGTAGTGTAATAGTAATATGGGCGGCTGCAGGGAGATGGGAATTGTAGTAATATGGGTGGCTGCAGAGAGATGGGAGTTGTAGTGTAGTAGTAATATGGGTGGCTGCAGAGAGATGGGAGTTGTAGTGTAGTAATAATACGGGTGGCTGCAGAGAGATGGGAGTTGTAGTGTAGTAGTAATATGGGTGGCTGCAGAGAGATGGGAGTTGTAGTGTAATAGTAATATGGGCGGCTGCAGGGAGATGGGAATTGTAGTAATATGGGTGGCTGCAGAGAGATGGGAGTTGTAGTGTAGTAGTAATACGGGTGGCTGCAGAGAGATGGGAGTTGTAGTGTAGTAGTAATATGGGTGGCTGCAGAGAGATGGGAGTTGTAGTGTAATAGTAATATGGGTGGCTGCAGAGAGATGGGAGTTGTAGTGTAGTAGTAATATGGGTGGCTGCGGAGAGATGGGAGTTGTAGTGTAGTAGTAATATGGGTGGCTGTGGAGAGATGGGAGTAGTAGTTCAGAGGCAATATGAATAACTAAAGGATGGGGGTTGTAGTGCAATAGTAACATGAATGACTTGATAGAGGTAGGAGTTGTAGTGCAGGGGTTGTCCAAGATCGGAAAAACATGGCTAATTTTTCTCAAAATTGCAGATTGCAGATTCCCATGCACTTCATTGAAGCTGAGCTGCAGTACCACAAACAACCTGTAGACAGATGTGGCGCTGTTTATGTTTTTCTATACTCAGACAACCCCTTTAATATGAATAATCATAGTGACCATAATATCTACGGTAATGGTGATGTGACAGTGGCTAGGAGTAATATAATGATGACTTGGGTGACTTTAAGATTATGGATAAGACATACTTGCCAAATCTCTAAATGTCCGTAGGCATCAGAAAACAGGGGAGACTTTCTAGACTCCCTGAAGGCCTGGGCCTGGCTAGCAGTCAAGCAGGACCAGCACAAAGGGGTAAAATAGAAGGGGGCAAGACTTTGCAGAGGGGTCTCCAGAATTTGGGTGTGGTTGTGTCTCCTATAGGCAAAGGTTAGCAAGTATGGGAAAGCTTGGGGGCGCGTGAGTATTAGTGACGTGAAGGGTGGTTGAGCGTTGTAGTCTTACACGGCACATCCCTAGCTTTCATAATCATCGTGCGTCCCAGTGGGTAAACCCATTTTTTGACATGTTTGAGCATTTGTAAGTCAGGAGTTAGTGAGCAGAAAGTCAGAATGAGATTCTTTGGGCCCTCAAGATGAAATGATTCTGGGAGGCCACCGTCGAACACCCCCTAAAATATAGACCATGGTACCCCTCAAATATGGCCGCCTTCTGCTGAACCATTATTGTTGGCCAGTGTGACACTGCCAGATGTGTGTCAGTCAGAAGCCATAAAAGGTAGACACTACTAACCTCACTATACATAGAAAGGACACAACAGAACTTGTAAATATAAAAAGTTTAATTTCAATGTTATTGTAAGGTTTAATGTAAATCCCCAAAACATGGACAGCACCAGAGAACAAAAGGCATGGGACCATCCATGGTCCAGTCACTGTACTGGAGACAATGGCAATATCTTTGTGGACAGGATGACCCTCTCCCAGGCAGGAGGTAAACCCAACAATGCATTACCCCTTACTCAATCATCGCTCTATTTAATGTGCAAATGAAGAAGACGGCAGGTGATGGATGAGACATTGTAAGGAGACGTCCTCAGGGGGAGATGAGCCAATTCCTTGTGATGAAGGTTGGTCAGTCTTGAACGTATTTGCAGAAGGTCTTAATGGAGGTCATGACATTAGAAAGAAGGGCAAGATTTTTTTTTATTTTTTGTAGTGCCACTTTAGTATCCAACCACAGCCCATGGACATAGGATAAAACGCAGGCCCCTTTTTCTCTGATCTCATGGATCCTTTTACATATGTAGAAATTTGCCACCGATTTTGACCCAGAATCCAATTCCATCTGAAATCCACTTTGCATTCATTTCAGAGGGAGACAATTGTTTTGGTTTTTTTTCATCTAGCGGACAAATCAGTCTTCAGACCTAAGAAACCCCATTGAAATGAATGGGAGGCGAAAAATATGACCTTTACCACCGATGCAGAATTAGAAGCGGAATTTGTCAAAATCTGCTTGGGAAAATTGGAATTTGTCCCTTTCCAATTGGCAAAATACAGTGGCACTCTTCTCCAAATTCAACGTCAAAATCCACTGCAAATTCCCACATGTGAACTTACACTTAGGCTAGGTGCCACGGAGGAATTTGTCATGGATTTGGGAGCCGATTTCGCCCCCCAAATCAGTCCCGAATCTGCCTACCCTTGTTTTCTGTGGGAGGCAGAGATTGTACAAGGACACGAAAAAATATCAGCATCCTGCTCAATCTTGCCACGTATTCCACAACTCAGGAGTCCCTGTCGATTAGATCCATTCATCTAGGCCTAAACAGAGGAACGAAATGGAATGCCATGGTCAAATATGGCGGCGGAAAATGAAGAGGAATTTCTCTTCAGTTTCCACCTTATGTCCATTAAGATTGGACTGAAGAAGCCAACCTGAATTTTTCATTTCTCTATACAACATACCATGGCAGAAAGAAAGTGGACTTTGAGGCGGACTTCCACTTCAAATTCCTCTTCCATTTCCACCTGCTGGTTAGGCTCATACAAATGGACCTAATCAGTGGGGTGGCTCGTACCATGGACTCTGCCGCTGAACCCGCTTCAAAATCGAGCAGGCAGCTTATTTTATTTATTTTTTTTATATCTGTCTTCCAAAGAACACTGAGAAGAAGAATCAGGGCAGAATTTGTTGCTGATTTTGAGACAGAATCTGCCTCAAAAGCAAAGCACAATTTGGAATGGCTCTTTAGGGTACGTCCAAACGTTGACTTCGAGGTGGATTAAGTCTCAAAATTAGCTCCAAATTCTGTCCAGAAGTGTTTTCACCGGGAGGCCGTGGTGGACCCTACTTTGTTCATGACCTTGAAAAAAGAAGCGTCCTGCTCGATTTTGTCATGGATGCCACGGAATCTTGGAGCTTCACTACAACTCATTAGTCCCGTTGGTTCAGAGACTAAACCCATGGCAGAAAGTCAAAACTCTGTTTTGCCCATTGCCATAATTTGGGGAGGACACCGCCTCAAATTTATCTGCAGTTTCTGTAGTGGAGCAGACCTTTAAGTCAATGACCAGCTCGTAAAGTGGTCTTGGATGAGGGTTATTAACCAACCCAAAAGGAGTAGGAAAAGATAAAACACCCATCTACAGACAGCTGTTTTGGGGTTTCTTGCCCTTCATCAGTGCAGTGTAGGGTACTGGTTGGCTAGGTGATGTAGGTCAGGAAGGGTTCTGTGTCTTCTTGTGGTAACCGCCATATCATAAATTATGGACAGTCAAAATTTTTAAGGACACATTAGAAAACTGAACTAAGATAATAGTTACAGTAATAGGTCTATACCTCAAAAAATTCCCTGGCTTATCAATCTTTTTGCAGACAGTGGCAAAAAGTCCTTGAATTAATGAGACAGTTGTCACCTTAGCTCTGGTAAAGGATCACAAAACATCTCTTGCACAAGTCCTCCACCCCTTGTTTTCATAGTAGGTCGTATTGGCGATTGATGTTTTTGACAAAACTCCAAAAAATAAAAATGTAAAAAAGCAAGTTCTTAGTCCAAAATACTTCTTCTATGTTGGTTTTAAGGCTTTTGTCTTATCACTGGTTCATGGTAAAGTCACATTCATAGAGTCACTGTTTGGTTTCATTAATTGATGATGGCAGGCACTGGGTGCTGAAGACACACTTGTCCCTCTCCCGGGAAGAGCAGAGGAGACTGGATATAATACTGGACCAGATCGATGACGCACGGAAAAGATGGGCCACTGTCACCGAGCATGTACCTACCATCTGGCAGGCCTATCACCTTCACATGTAAGATGCTGCCCCGTCCCCTGTCAAATAGAAGGGATTGGGTTATTGACTGGTTAGGGCTGCAAGTCAGACAACAAAAAGCAAAAAAAGCTCAAGTCCATCCATCGCAACTTGGACATTTTGGTGAAACTTGCCCTTTAAAACCCCACCATTTTGGTTCTTTACTACAGGGCTCTCTCCTCAATGAAAGCATTAACCCACCAATTTTGTAAAACCTACCTAACCGATAGGAAGAACATACTCTCGGCCTCTGTGCGCACTAAAAAGCTCCCAGGTTCACTTTTGTGCAGGCGTCTCTCGGCATCGGTGCAGCTCAGAGCTCCATGGAACCACCTGTGTATGGAGAAGACTTGGGTTAGACTTTGTATCACCCGTTCTTCTGCTTCGGCCTCTACTCGAAATTGACTTACGTTTGTCTTTGCAACTCTACAAAATTTGCCTTCCGAACCCTGGAGGAGTCTAATAGGTCTTTAGGAGGAGAGCCATGTTCTCTCAGATGAGCAGCCATCTCAGGACTAGATGGTCTGAGATTTATAGGACTCCTGGGAGTGGACTGGAGAAGCCGCGCTCTGGTATGGGGAGAACCACAAGGCCAGGCCGAGCTCTCAAATTGTACTGAAAATGACAAAAGAGACACATCAGATGCCACCTTGGTCAGAATGCACCCACTTAGGCTGACAATAAGGGGTATAAGTCGTAAAGACAGTCCATGACACGGCTATGGGAAACTTAGAGACAGTGATAGGCAGGACTCCTCTTTCGAGAGGAACTCTATTGTTAGGAAACAAAGGGTTAAATAATTGACCCAAGGATCATGGAAGGGAAGAACATGGAGGTCCTATTTTAATCATTGTTAAAGGGATCCCTATATGTGGCTAAAAAAGTAACATACCATATCGGTTCAATACAACTGAATAAAACGGACAAGGTTAGGCAAGGAAAAAAAACAAACAAAAAAAACCTATTGGACATGTTGAAATTAAATATGCCTGATCCTTCTTTCTCCCAGGATCTATTTTCAAGGAAGAATCAATACATCTTCCCCTCACATAAGTTATCAGCTAGTTCCTACCACAATCCTTGGGTCTGGCCAACCTTGTTCTTCTCATTCTCCTGATATAAGGTACCCTTACAAGTAAGAAGTGAACCCAGAGCCTTGACGCCTCAGAAACAGGACTAAGCCTGACCTTGGAAGATCCCATATCCCACAGTGTGATACGTATACCAGACGCGTCTTCTGCTCCCCTACCTGCAAATGCCCGGCTGATGTCATCTTTCTTCCACTCCCAGGGCTGGTCGTACTCGTCGGCCGGTCTCTCGTCTTCAGACGGCTGGCACCTTTCATGGGGGATGGTCTTGTATCTATCGTTATATGGAGAATCATAGAGCTGCAATACCTTGTCTGTCACCTTCTCGCCACCATCAAGTTGGTCTGTAAATAAGGACATTGTAGGTAATGGGGAGGTCCACCTTATAATCGGCCACCCTGCCCGCTCTTAGGACCTCCTTACTGTGACTAGATATAGAATTATTCTGCTTATTGAGCTGGTCGTCATGTGTCTGATGCCATTTGTATGGGACTTTAGTAGGTTTTTACTTGTCAAATTTGAGAATCTACATCCTTATTACAACCAAAGAACGCAGAAGCCTCCCCCATACTGGGACCCCATCAGGGACTCATGCCCCTGAAGCTGGCGACCAAGTGGATGGTGATCAGGTGATCCCCGGAGAGTGCACGCCTGCTATAGACTAATAGGACAACTCTGGCAATACCCACGGCATCTCTACAACATGCTCAAGATTTTTTCGAAACGAGTAATTGGGATTTTTGTCTATTCTGTACACTTATAGGAAACCGATTTCGGCAAGTATATTCTCCTGGGTGAGTTCCCTTGCAGCTGCATAGCGATCCTCTGCTCACCAGTGTAATATGATGATGACACATTGGCTTTTATTGCTTGAGCTCTGGCGCAGTCCCTGGTGTCTTTATTAGGGATATCTGATGTCCTGATATAATGCATTGTCTAGCTTCATCAGATTTCCTGGTTTCAGCAGGCGAGTTCCTGACTGCACTAACTACTGATAAGACAAATGTAATGAAACCTCTTCACCTCTCTGAGAGCATCCTTTGCTGACAGATATTTAGAGGGGTTGCTTACCAAAAATAGTATAAAAAAAAAATAAAAAATAAAAAAGTTGAACTGGCACCTGTAAATTCAATCCATATTTTTAAAGAATTTTGGTGATTTTTGTTTTTCATTTTCCATATGATCTATATTCAAAAAAAATTCCTAAAATTGCAATTCTGACTCTTGCCACTAGGGCTACGTTCACATCTGCATGGAGCATAGGTCTGTCAGAAATCACAGGAAGAAAAATGTTGCAAGCCCTGACTTCATCTGTTGATTCCAGTTAAACATTGGACACCGGACAGATACCCAATGGGTTCCTCTGAGCTCCGTTCTTGTCTGCTATTTTTGGAGTCAGTTTTTTTTTTTTTTTTTTTTTTTTTTTTTTTTTTACACTCTCCTGTTTCTCTAATGGAACAGAAGAATGGCTTTCCCCATTCAGATAGATAAAAATTATAATATATATATATATATGGAACATTTTTGAAATCTTTAACAAAAATTCTTTGAATATACACTCACCGGCCACTTTATTAGGTACACCTGCCCAACTGCTCGTTAACACTTAATTTCTAATCAGCCAATCACATGGCGGCAACTCAGTGCATTTAGGCATGTAGACATGGTCAAGACAATCTCCTGCAGGTCAAACCGAGCATCAATATGGGGAAGAAAGGTGATTTGAGTGCCTTTGAACGTGGCATGGTTGTTGGTGCCAGAAGGGCTGGTCTGAGTATTTCAGAAACTGCTGATCTACTGGGATTTTCACGCACAACCATATCTAGGGTTTACAGAGAATGGTCCGAAAAAGAAAAAACATCCAGTGAGCGGCAGTTCTGTGGGCGGAAATGCGTTGTTGATGCCAGAGGTCAGAGGAGAATGGCCAGACTGGTTCGAGCTGATAGAAAGGCAACAGTGACTCAAATAGCCACCCGTTACAACCAAGGTAGCCAGAAGAGCATCTCTGAATGCACAGTACGTCGAACTTTGAGGCTACAGATGGGCTACAGCAGCAGAAGACCACACCGGGTGCCACTCCTTTCAGCTAAGAACAGGAAACTGAGGCTACAATTTGCACAAGCTCATCGAAATTGGACAATTGAAGATTGGAAAAACGTTGCCTGGTCTGATGAGTCTCGATTTCTGCTGCGACATTCGGATGGTAGGGTCAGAATTTGGCGTCAACAACATGAAAGCATGGATCCATCCTGCCTTGTATCAACGGTTCAGGCTGGTGGTGGTGGTGTCATGGTGTGGGGAATATTTTCTTGGCACTCTTTGGGCCCCTTGGTACCAATTGAGCATCGTTGCAACGCCAAAGCCTACCTGAGTATTGTTGCTGACCATGTCCATCCCTTTATGACCACAATGTACCCAACATCTGATGGCTACTTTCAGCAGGATAATGCGCCATGTCATAAAGCTGGAATCATCTCAGACTGGTTTCTTGAACATGACAATGAGTTCACTGTACTCCAATGGCCTCCACAGTCACCAGATCTCAATCCAATAGAGGAGCATCTTTGGGATGTGGTGGAACGGGAGATTCGCATCATGGATGTGCAGCCGACAAATCTGCGGCAACTGTGTGATGCCATCATGTCAATATGGACCAAAATCTCTGAGGAATGCTTCCAGCACCTTGTTGTATCTATGCCACGAAGAATTGAGGCAGTTCTGAAGGCAAAAGGGGGTCCAACCCGTTACTAGCATGGTGTACCTAATAAAGTGGCCGGTGAGTGTATGTTCACCATTACAGTTGATTAATAAATAGGTTATTTTTACATTCCTTTCAATTGATCCTTTCCAGCCCCTGAGTGTTCCTGAGCCACTAGTATGGTCTTTACATCCGGGCCCCTAGCAATTGCAAATTCCGATATAGACATGTGACCACGGCAGCCAATCACTGGCCACAACAGACACCGTTGAGGTCACCATTGCAGCCACACGTTACATATTCTTGCCGGAATGTCATTGCCGGAGGCCAGGATGTAAAGGCCGGCGTAGGTCCAGAAGGTATCACTTAAGTTTGTTGTCTTACAGACAGTTTACACGTGCACGAGCGATGGTATATTAAAAAAAAAAAAAAAAAAAAAAAAGTTGACATAACGTATATGCATACATAGTGTATATGCCCCGTTCCTTAAGTAGCCGTTCTTTGGCTCAAAAAAAAAAAAAAAAAAAAAAAAAGTTTCCACAACATGGGACCTTCTCCCACATTTTTCCCAGATTCACCATTAACATCCATGGTAGGCTCAGCTGATGTGTTTTTTCTATGGGGAGCTCTGTACCAAGGTAGTTCACATACCGAGGGTTGTCCCCAGATTTTTGTAGCTCAACACAAGCCTCATTGTGCAATCTTGCCGCACAACTCGTGTGGCAGCAGTGTGTTCCTCTAAGTTCACACAGAGAAGTTTGCTGCAGATTTACGGCAGATTCCGCCTCCCATTGTTTGGGAGGTTTGGATGGTTTTGCCGCATCAACCCCTGCAGGAGTTGATATAGATCTTCCATAGCGTTCAACCTTTCCATTGCAAAGAATGAAAGCCATGGATGAGGCCTGTCATGTTGTAAGTTTCGTTTTAGTTGCAGTATGTAGTAAGATTTGTAGAAGTGTCAAGTACGATGTTGAAGCTCTAGAAGACAACGGGTCCGCTGCTGTCAAGTTTGCAGCAAAATACTATAATGACCCCCTTATACACCAACAAACAGTATAATGGCCCATTCATTCACACCAATATAATGCCTCCATTATGCCAGACATACTATAACGGCCCCATGCAGTATAATGCCACCAAAATATTGGCCCCCTAATATCCCTTTTTGCCCCCATAAGACCTAATAATCCCCAATAAGTGTAATGGCCCCCCCTTTAGCCTACATACAGTATAATGGCCCTTTTTGCTCTCGACACATCCTTATGGCCCCCACACAGTATAATGGCCCCATATACCTGCCATCGCTCCATCCCATGACAATGTTGGCCGGAGCCCCAAGGAGCAATTGTTGAGTACAGAATTTATTAACACTTAACCCTGCGAGCATCAGAGCAGGGAAGGTGCAGAGAGTCTGGAAATCTAGAAGTGGCGAGTAATGAATGCTATAGCCTGAATCTGCACATACTGCATGTCTGTACCATTGCTTTATAGAGCCTAAGGTACCTGCTACTGATCTCTGACTCTCATAGGGTTCCATATAACTGGTGTCTTCTATGTCTTCATGGTCAAACTGATTGCTCTTCATATCGAATGGATTGGAGTAGTCATTGACCCCAGGGACCTACAGAAATAACAAAAAATAAGCAATGTATGAGAGGTTAAGGGGAAATTTGGTTTGATTCTCGAGTGAAGGAAAACTATTGTCATGTCAAAAAAATTGGAGCTTCCTGTGACTATTAGAAAGTAGGAAGGCTGTTGTGACCCAATGGGCCTTGGCCAGTGATGAAGTGGAAAGGATAGTAGGGGTAAACTATTTTACTAGGACAGGTAAAGGGACCTACACACAATTTTAGTACTAGATAGGCATGGGGTACACTTCTTTACTACCAATGTGATCTCTAGTGTAACTACTAGGGGGTACAACGAATGGGGTCACTGAAGAACATACAATGTAAAACTGAGCAGTTGTCAATATCGTGATTATCACCCAAAGTCTAATGGGACACTGACCTTTACTCCCAAATCCTCTTCTGATCCTACACGTAGTTTCCTTCTACATTCCGATGGTTCCACCTTGATAAGACGATGTCTCGGAGACACTATGGTAAGCTGCAACTCCTCCAGTCTGGACTGGGATCCTTTATCATTACTCTTGTCTTCATAGGGGTCCTCAAAATCTAGGTTCTTTTGAGCTCTGTAGGCACGGAGGATTTCACTTTCTGTATAATCCGGCTTGGGAGGTTGTGGAGGAGACCTCTTACTCCCAAAATGTAGGTAATCCTTCAGCCACCTTGCCATTAGAGCCCTGTATAGGAAAACAAGGAAAGATTTAGATACAGAATTGAAGAGAAGCCATATTTCAGCCAGGCTTTTGAGTAAGTCAAATAAGTCAATACTGCATGCAAACCAAAAAGTCTGAGGGAAATCTTAGGTGCTCCAGTCATGCACATCAACCTTCATTTTGGGACCTCAAAACCTTTGTTGATGACCATTTGAGAGTTTATGGAAGGCAAGAATCAAAACTGTAGCTCAAGGGTCCACCGCTAACAAAAAGGAACACCGTGATCCCAAACCGACTGCTCTATTGTCTAGGTCAATCTCTCATCTTAGGTCTGGATCTTCAAATCTCTGACATTATCAGTCAGTTTTGGACTAAGGTTCCTCGGGCCTACCACAAAGCGATTCTAGGGACCTACTCTACAACAAACCCCAGTATCCTTAAAATCTGTGTTTTTTGTTGGATCATCATTATTCTAGAGCCTGGGCCTACTGGAGGATCTTCTGGATCTCTGGTGGACCAGTCCAAATCTGATATCAGTTAATGTGAAGATATGAGGTGGTCACTGTGGGAGAAACGCATTACCAGGCACCTACTCATGACTATTACGTTTTCCAGGAGTTACTCTTTATAGTAGGTTTGATTTGCCTGATAGATGTCCCACGTGCTGTGGCTGTCCTCATGAGACTTCTCCTTTCATAGGAACTTCTTTTTTTCTAAATTTGGATACCAAACCTGGCTGATGAATTTGTCCTACCGACATCTTTGTTCAAGAGACAGTCATCAAGCTATGGACTTTACGCAAGATTTTCTGGAGACAAGTGCCAATATTCTATTAGTAACCAGGTTCATAGTGACCTCCTCCGTGACACCTATTGTGATCCAGCAGTTTTTTTTCTCATTCCAAAAATTTTAGTAAAAAAAAAAAAAAAAGACAAAAAAACACACACTTTGGAAAGTCTTCATTCAAAAAAAACAAGGATAATCGTATCGGTTCTAGCCTACAAACAAACCTTGTATAAACCGATCCCGTAGATATGGGTTACTATAACTATCCGCCATATTAGACTAACAACGGGTTTGCTTGCCACCCATAACAATGTAGATGTCTAGTTCTGCATAAGAGCTGTATACAGGATGTTTTTGAAAATTTGCTTTAATTTTAATTGATACTAGGGTTGATCCGATCTTGAGATTTCAGGATAGTTTTTAAAATCCGATTTCCGATCATTTTCTAGCCAATCGCGATTGAGAACTTTGCTCGATCGCCGATGGGGATCCGATCTTTCCAACTTAATTGTATATTATATATGCAGTAGGATTGAGCCGATCTTGAGACTTCAGAATCCGATCCCAATTGTGAAATTTGCCCGATCGACGATCAAGATCCGATCTTTCCAGATCCTGATCACTCAACCCTACATGATACCCAAAAAGACTAAGTCCGGAGGCCCACATGGCGTAAACGCCGCGGTTTGTCTGCAGTTGGAACACCGCAGCATTTTACAGTCCATGCAAGGTGGATGAGATCGTCATAAAGATCATCAAGACTGGCATGGAACCCGTTTGGTCTTGATGCATCTTCCCCTCAGTGTCTTGAGAATGTCCACAAGGCAGTTTTTCGGTGTCCTGTGACTAGAGTCTTACATAACACAATAGGTTAACATACAGCCCTATAGAAGATTGCAATTAACACACTAATTGAGACGCACGTGAATAAATGCATCCCAGAGCATGTGGGCGATATATAATAGAGCCGCTGGGCCCGCACATATTTTTAGCCCTCGGCGTCATGCTCCCTTTTGTTCAGCCATTGATCAGAAGAATCAATAATTCCTATTTATAACAATGACTACTTGATGTCTCCATGTGGCAGAATAACCAAGCCACAATAGCCAAGGGACCGGTACAACACGCCAGCGTGAGCAGCTTGTGTCCTCGCGGCCGTAACGAATGCATTTTTATGTTTTTTAAAAGAGACTGATTAAAATGCAAAAAATGTCATTATCTGGAGTCGTGATTACTGTGACCCTATAGTGACCCACTAAGCGGCGGCTGAGTCCATCTATCATGGATGCGCCTGCTAGACTGATGGCTTACTAATGATGAATCTCTGTCTTGCAGACAATGGCTGCCCCCAAAAAGGTCCACATTACCCACAGAAGTGATGTCCTCCACACATCTATGCCCCTTCCCTTTGCAAGGAGAATACTGGGGAGGATAAGAAAGTTTAACCCTTTGCCAACTAACAACTTCAGCCCTAAATAACCAGACAATTTTTTGTAATTTTTTTCTTTGTTGAGTTGCCAAAATATTTTTGTATATTATTTAGGTTTTACCTTATTTACAGTCACACTTTTCTTTAGTTGAGGGTTAATTCTTAAAAAAAATATGTGAAATTCACACTACAACAAAGAATTTGGCTAGTTAAAGTCAATGTATATGAGATAAGGGATAACTATTGGGGCAATTTAGTGTGGAGATGGAGTTGTGGAGGTCATTACTATGAAAATACACTTTTATCCGGCCATAGGCATCAGAGGAATCCACCGATAATCTAATTTGTAGGAGGACAACCATATTGGGTTTCAACACACCCAATCATTTGTCCGCCATGAGGTTGTATCTTCAACACTACCTGGTGCTGACTATTCAGGTCTAAGGGGATATTGTCACTCCTTAGGGAGAGACCACCATATAGGTGTGTGGAGACTCATTAAGCCTTTAGCACTCCACTTTGCAAAGGATCATGGGAAGAATATGCAAATCTGTCTTCCATGATGTAATTAGGAAGTCAGATGCTGCCTCTATTGCAAACCAATACTTTATTGGGTTATTTCACTGGAATTCTGTCTTCCCAACTACATCAGGGAAGAAAGGCTTGCACATTCCAGTGAGCGCCCTCTATTGGTTTGCAATACAGAGGCAGCATCTGACTTCCTAATTACATCATGGAAGACAGATTTGCATATTCTTGCCATATTCAGGTCTACTCTCTTCAGATATCTTATCCCACCCATGACATGTGCCACCTATCTCGCATTCCCTTTGTCCTTTCTTAGTCCGCAATATTCTGGATAACATTTTGCATGAGTATTTCTAAGCCAGAACCATGAGTGGGACACAGTGAAAAATATAACGAACAGATTTGCAACACTTCTTTGTTTAGGTTTAAAACCTGTTGTGGACCTCGTCCAATCTCCACGTTGGAGTGAAGGCCATTTCTCAAAGAGCTTCCCATCACCTAAAGTTGGTGGAGATGAGCTCTCTATTTTCTAAAAATACCTGCAACACAGCCCTTCACCATGGAAGACAGGATGCACCTTCCACTCACTTATCTGCACCATGACCTACTTGGAGCCCGAGGGGGAACAACCCATAGTAGGGAAACTATGAAACCCAAAGGGACCATATAGGGCATCCATTCTCACCATACATTAAGGTTAGACCATGCATAGTGCTATTAAGGGTTGAGGGCTACCCTTAACCGTTCTTGTCCATGAGATATACAAGGCATTCAAAAGTTCTGCTATAGATGCAGAGACAGCCATCTTCTCCTTTGTCAAATGGTCTTATGTACTTTAGCGACCTCTTGGAGTTCCACCCCATGTAGTATGTTCTCTAGAGTCTAGTTTTCCAACGATTGTCCAAACCCAACCTATTGGCACTGGTCTTCTTTAGATATCACTCCACACTAAGATCCATCATTCTGTGCCAATAGCACTGGCCAGAAGGTTCGTCAACAATGGCCAAACCTCCTAGGTTTGGAGAATTCTGAGCTAGCCACTTATTGATCTGACATACTGGTTCTCGTCAGTGCAGTTTCTACTTTTGTCAGGTAGAAATATCTATCATGACTTCATGACAAGAGGAAAACTGTTTTCTTTATTAAGGTTTCCACTGCGTTCAGTAACATTTGCTGCTTCAGCACCTCTGGTGCCCTGTAATATAATAAACGTGACGGCTTCACCATAATTTTGATGGATTGTTTCTCTTGTTGGCTGTTATGGACATAGACTTCATCTCTTGTGTCACTGTGGTTAATAAAAGTATACCCACTGTACACATTAAACAATTTCGGACATTTAGGAGGCATACAGTAGTCCATCCAGTACGCCGAGTATATTTTTGTTAATATTGACATGTACTGTACCCCAAGCCTTAGTCTCTTACCCTCTTAGAAGGTACTTGGTAGCCAAAAAGGTCAATAAGCATTGTGGTAATCCCAACTTCTGGAACAGTAAAATGGTTATCGTTGAACTTCAGAGCTGTAACGTGAGCCTGATAAAACTTGACCTAGTGGTCATTTCAGACCCCTCTGCTTCACTCTCACCCACGGGTGCCTTTAGTAGTGCTATCCTACCCACCTTGACCAGGCTGGGTACCTTACATTTTCTAGCAAGGTGACCATACTGATTACACCTCTAACACTTGCAAGGAACAAAGGTAGCACCTGGCCTGCCCTTGTTGGCGCTCTTACTTCTCAGATGGTGCCATCATATTGTAGGCAAATTGGAGATTCCATTCCCACATCTGTTTAAGGAGCTCACCCTCATCTCACTACTTTTATGAAGCCATGGAGTGCCCATTTCTGAACCCGATTGTGCACAACAATAAATTGACCCACCGACGTTGGTCAGGCTCCAGGATGGCCCCACAATCTTCAGATATTTCCACAGTTCCTGCAATTTAGCAAAAGTACTATTCTATGGACATCACGTGCACCTCTATCCAAAAAAAAAAAAAAAAAAATGTAATGCCCTTTAGGCCTTCTGGGTCTCTGGTAAAGTCATGCAGTCTCTTTACCCGGTCAACCTAGACAACAGTCCTACAGTGGCTCGTTGATGTTCTCTGCGGCCTGAATGGGTAACCCAAACCGGCCCACACTAGAGAACCCATTCAACCAACAGAGACATGGAAAGATTGACCGTCACAACTTGCCATAGCTGGACCTCACTGAAATAGGAGTCGGATGAAACAATGGCTGTCCTAATGCTCACAAGACCACAAGCTGGTGACCACAGCTATTGGCTCCTGTATAGTTTTTTTTTCCTGGAACCAGCTCGTCTCCAAAAAATTCTTACATGGATGATGTCCACAATAGCTTACAAATAGCCTACCCTTCCCTTATGGACATGTAAACAAAGTAAGGCAATGCAGTTCTTATTCATGATCTTGCGCCATGTACACAATCAGGATTGACATGTAGATGATCCGCACGAAACCTGCATGTCTATGCAAGAAAATGCACACAAATCCATAAAACTACAAGCTACGCATTATAAAATATGTCAAAAATCTGACTTGTGTGCATGAGAAATAGAAATTCTCATATCAAAAAACATGTATAAAATCTGCAGATAATCCTGATCTTATGCCTGTATCCTTAGGCCAAGGCCCCACATTGCAGAAACGCAGTTTTTGTTGCATTTTTTTTTTAACCAAAGCCAAGAATGGATACACAAGGAATGGGAAATGTATAGGAAGTTTGTCTACTTCTCCCATCTGCTCAGTCCACTCCTGGCTTTGGCTAAAAAAAAAAAAAAAAAAAAAAAACGCAACAAAGAAAAAAGCTGCATTTCCGCAACTTGGGGCCTCAGCCTTAGGGAGTGTTTACACGTTCATGTTTTCAGATGCAGTTTTTGAAGCCGAAACCAGATGTAGATCATAAAGGGAGTGAAAGTATAGAGAACGCACTTTACTTCCCCTCTTTCTATTCCATCCTCTCCTGATTTCTGGCTTCATAAACGTCATCTGAAAACTTGAATATGGAAAGGCAGCTTTATTTGTTGCAGATTTTGTTGCAGTTTTTTTGAGCCAAAGCCAGGGGTGGATTGAGCAGAAGGTAGAAGTATAAGAACTTCCTATATGTTTCCCATTCCTTTTGTAGCCACTCCTGGCTTTGGCTCAAAATACCGCAACAAAATCTGCAACGTGGGGTCTTAGCCTGAAGCACAGTTCACACCACCATGTTCTCTATACTATTAGAAAAGTTATGGATGTGTTTTCCGCAAAAATAACCATCTTTGCATACCATTTGTAAATCATCCGCAAAAAGATTTATTTAGGCTAAGGCCCCACGTGGTGACCCGCCACAGAAAAGTGCTGCGGGAAAAACAGCTGTGGCAACGCATCGCAGTTCTTCCCATTGCGCTTTAGACAAAGTTTGCAGAGGTTTCCTCTGTGGAGTTTCTGTTTCAATTATACCTATGGGGAAACCGCTGGTGTTTCCGTAGGTATAATTGACATGCTTTGTTTTCCAAAAATGCACCAGTTTTGGAAATCACCGTGTATCGGCATAACGGTTTTTACCGCAAAGTGGGCAGGGGATTCGCTAGAATGCCATCCACTTTGCTCTGACTATAAAATGTTGCAATTTTTCCACATGGATTTCTGCCATGGGCAAGTTGCAGCGTTTACACCACCTGGGGACCCGGCCTTAAACCCCTAGACTTGTATGGGCCAGTATGTGCTGCAAATATGGACATAAATAGGACCTGCTTCATACTTTGCATATGGTTCTACGACTCAACATTGATCCAAAAAACTTTGATATACGGTGTGTAAAATGAATGGGTCCGTATATAAACTTTATACATACAAGTAACACCTTTAGACTAAGGCCCCACATAGCGAAATACAGCAAAACAAAAGCAGCAGAAAAAACGCATTGGAACCCATCTTATTATCCCTATGCATTTTTCATTGCGTTTTCCTCTGTGGACTCTGTCCTATTATACCGATATGGAAACCGTCAACATTTCCGCAGGCATCATTGATGTGCTAAAATTTTTAAAAACATGGACATATTTGAAAACGCTGCAGATTTTTTTTGCTGCAATGTGTGGATAGGATTAGCCAGAATCCCATCCACTTTGCAGGTACTACATAAACATTACTTTTTTTGCTGCAACGTTTCGGCAGTGCCAAAAACACTGCGTTTTCGCAACATGGGGCTTCAGCCTTAATTCAAAAACCTTTAAAAAACTATAGTAAAATACTTTTAAAAAAAATTGATAAGATATTACGTGGATAAACATACATATAAAACAAAAATAATGAAAACAAAATACAAATATTTATGTAAACCTAAAATAAAAATAATGAATAGAATTAGAAAACGTAAAGAAAATTTTTTTGATACATAAAAAAATACTAAAAATTGTGAAAAAAATTGAATTTAAAAAATGAATATATAAAGTAAAAACGCATCAAATATTTTTAAAAATACGAAGATATATAAAAAAAAAAAAAAATCATACACATTTTTTTACAGTGAGATGGTAAATCTCAAAAATTATTAATATCCAGAAGTAAAAGGCCTTACCGTGCCACTTTATGACAACCAAAACTTTGGTATTTGTGCTTTGGGGACCACTTGTGTCCTAGTAGATGGCGGCCAGCATGCTCCCCTCTGATGACCTGGATCAAGAAAAATGTTGACATTATTTTATTATGATTTTGTTATTATAATATCATTTTATCTACCATTATATACCATCATATGGTGTACAAAGGTGATATAAGGTGATAAATACATCATCCCGTCTGCATTAAAGTTAGAGGTTGCAGGACTACAAGTCTCAGCCTATCAAGTCTCAGCTGGGACTGTTAGTTCCCCATCAGCTAGCCGCAGTCCAGCAGCCACAGGTTGGCCAGCTCTGCTCCATCCAGGATCCTATTGCTGGGAGTAGAGCGGTATTGTCCACATCACACAAAGGATAAGGGAGTGGGAGAGCCCGAGAGTCAGGGAACAGCCAGATAGAATTGGAGCAACTCTAGTAAGTTGGATCAGAGGGCAGACCGCCGCCATGTGCCCACCCCAATAACCCAAAGCAACTTCACCTGGCGATGACTGGTCCCTCTGCCCACAGAAAGTAGCTTCTTGTTGTGGTTGCAGGAGGATGGAGGAGGTGGCAGATGAGGAGGGGAGGAGGGGCTGTCCTGGCTCCTTGTGAAACTACTCCAGGGGGAGACAAGAAAGTCTGGATCTGATTGCAGGAATACAAAGCATTGCACAAGGGGGGAGGTATTTGAGGTGGGGGAGAAGGAAAGTGGAGGGAGGTGAGAGATGGGGGGAGAGCCATACAGCCCTCCATTGTGTCAAGGCAAGACTGAAACTCTTGGAGCTCGATATAAAAGTAATTAGTGTATTAGCGAGTGTAGCCCTTTAATTACAGGACTCATTATTGTGTATGGAGATGGCCGTAGAGGTAGAGATTTATGGCTGGTGTGACCAGTACCGAGGACGGGCGCCAAAAATAAACCTTTGTTGGAAATGCTCGAAAATACGTAAAAAAAAAAAAAAAAAAAAATTTAAGAAAAAAAATACTAAAAAAAAAAATGGCAAAATATATGTACTAAAAATATGTATTATGGAGTTAAAAAAAATTGTGTATTCTAAGGACGGTCACGAAAAATATATATATATATATATATATATATATATATATATATATATATATAATATTTATTCTAGGGATGGTCACAAAAATGAAAAAAAAAATTTAAATATAATTTTTTTCATTTTTGTGACCATCCCTAGAATATATATATATATATATATATATATATATATATATATATATATATATATATATACACATATACACACACACACACACATCCATCTCCCAGGAGAGTTGTAAACCCTTGAGCCTGTGATGTCTTTTTTCCCCGTGTACGGTGCAGATGGGCACACATTGATTTACTGGTATAAGGCTCCATTGAACCATTGCCTGTCATACAGGATCAGTTTCCAAGGTCGTTTCTATGATGCCGGATTACACTTGTAATGAGGTTTTTTCAGAGAATTACAGAGGTTTGTCTATGACCTACAATATCCTAAAGCCATACACTTAGATACTGACAGCTATCTCGCCCCATGTAGGATCAGCTGGGAGATTCCTCTCATGTCCGCAAGTACAATAGGACCAGGCAATTGAAATCCAATACCTGATCCTTATCTGCCCCGATATCTTAGCCTTAAAGACTTTCCAGTGGGCCTCTTAGGCCTGGTTCACATCTGTGTTCGGTATGCTGTTCGGGAAGTCTGCATGGGGACCTCCCCCGAATGCAATACCAAACGCATTGGCAAGCGGAGAGCTTATGAAAGCACACGGACCCCATAGACTATAATGGGGTCCATGTGCTTTTTCGAGTGGTCTCCACACGAGTCATGCAGACAGGAAAGTAGATCATGAAGTACTTTCCTGTCCGCGGACACCACACAGAAAGCATACGGACCATATAATAGTCTATGGTGCCGTGTGCTTTCCTTGCTTGCCAGTAGTCCGTTCAAGAGGTCCCCATGCGGACTTCTCGAACAGATTACCAAACGTTGGAGTGAACCAGGCCTTACGCATTACTAGTTTAACTACTCTTGTAGATGATGATTGAGGCCATTTAATGGGTTAATACCATAGAAGTTGCAGAACATTCAGGAAAGAATTGTGGGGTCAAGCTACGAAACAGTACACACTACTATATCTATGATGGAAGATTTTTTTCTTCTATATGATCATTATTACTTGGTGTAGGCTACAATGATGATATAATACATTATCTATAATACTTGAGTACAAAAATTGCCATGTGAATTTTTTGGGACGCACTTGGTGGTCTCCATCCATTATGTTCCAGTCATTTACCTTCCAGGACTCATCTGACTATAGATACATGTCACCATTACACAATTACTGTTATAACACAAGTGCCCAATAAATTATGCTAACTGTCTCTGTCTGCCTGAGAGAGGAAAATTAGATTGTGCGCCCCCCTGGGGACACGGACTGATGTGAGGGAATACACTGGTGCTATATACGGAATGGGAAAAGAATGCTAGAATGGTCACCACAGGGGCTGTAGTTACTGTTATTAGCGGGGGTCTCATCATCAGGACCCCATTTTGGATCGAAGCCTGCCAATCAGCCGATCATCCGACTGATTGACAGCTTATCCCGGAGAAGTGGCAGAGGGCCATAGAGTTTTCCTGCAGTGACCACTATAGGGGAAAGTGAGGTATTACAGGCCAGCAACTCATATTATAGGGATGTCCAAGTTGAGATATTGGTGGCCTATCCTTAGCATGGGTCATCAATGTGAAATTGGTGGAAGTCCACCACCCAGTGTATGGAACAAGAGGGAATTATTAATATAAGAATAACAAATTTTTGGCTCAAAAGTGGCACACAGCAAAAAAAAAAAATGCTTTCTTGATTTTCCGACCGGCTTGCTACGGTTTTAGGAAAGTGTGTAGAGCAGGGCAGAGATCAACCCAACAGATTACTATAACTAAGGCCTAATGCATACAACCAAGTGTGCCATCCAATGGTCCTCCAAGGGACGTCCAATGGTCCATTCCAGAGAACAGAGAGCAGGTCTTGCTCCATCTCATCGGAACATCATGGAATACACTCGGATGTCACTCTGAGTGTCATCCATCAGCAATTGCAGCAAACTGGGCCCATATCAGATCCAGGCCCGTTCATTGATTTCATAAGAACTGCATTGCTAGATTTTTCCTGTGGGGGCGCTGCAGAGAAATTGAGCACTGGATGCCAGGTTTCCCCACAGATTAACAATGATCGTTGACGATCCCAGAAGCAGTACACCTTAATTTTTGGGTGTTTTTCTCATCCAAAGCAGGTTCTATTTCTATTAAAAGTACATTTATATTCTCATATATACAATTTATGGCTTTTGAATTTACAGTCTTAGGGTAAAATCAAAAGCCATCAGGCCTGAAATGGTTAAACTAGCTTTTTACATTGCTCAGGTCTTCAGCTAAAGTAGCAACAAGAAGGGGACCCCTGGGGCGCGAGTATCTCCATAACAGCAGGGGCCCATGGGGAGGATACGGTCCCGGAGAGATTTGTTCATAGAGAGTTGCCATGCGTACCACCTCACATGAATCAGATCTTATGAGTGCTATAATTCCTACATATGTGATACTATACAAACCTGACCGGGGTTAATTTAAAGGAACAGTACACTTGCCCAGATAGCCCACGTTCCAAACCCCGACTTGTAATTGCTTCCTGTACTCTGGGACAAATGGCGACTTGTTCCAGGAGGATGAGGATAAAGCTGCATCTGAATTACCTTGTCCAATCTATGAGATTTCTAGCATGTGCTTTTAAAGGGGTATCTGTTAGAACAGCTTAAAGGGATTATCTATTTCCAGACCTGCTCAAAATTGCCACTGCTATGAAGCAGGCAGAATATACAAAGTGCTGTCACACCCCTCCTGATCCTGCGTCAGCCCTGCGCTCTCCAGATGGCTTGTGTTGGATGTTCCTATTTGTAACGGGATTAGGTCAGGGATCAGCATCTCCTCAGATAGACGGGGACTTTGGGCACAAAAAATAAGTCCAGTCCAGCAGAATATGGTGCAACTGGCCACAACCAGTTTTAGTAGAAGTGGTGCAGACAAAATAAATGCAAAACAAAGTCCTAGCCCTCCGGCTTCTATCTTCAACAGCAGGTATCCTAAATAAAGAGAGGTGGGCCTTCTGCACAGCTCCCAAACCACAACATACAGCCATATACTCACAGTTGGTTTCCCAATAGCAGAGCAAGCCATATACCTGCCCTTTTATACACAGTTCAGGGTAACAAGGGTTTAACCCCACATATCCCAAAACCTGGAGTGGCTGAATGGAATACAGACACCAATACCCCCTGCTCCAGCAGCCAGACCTTTACCAGGGTTTTGGTCAAACCCACCAGCAAGGAGCGCGGCTTTTCTCAGCTGCACCTAGATTGTGTATGACAGGAACCTGGGAGAAATGTACACTCCTTCTACCACTTTGCCCCGATCCTGTCACATATTCTACATATGGCATATGCCACCGACCACCCATTCCCTCTCCTTCCCTGTATGTCCTTCTACTGAGCGCCTCTTCTCTCCATGTTGTGGGGTCCAGACATCAGGCAGAAAGTTCTTTTCCTGTATGTTGCTCTGTGACACTTGAGTCTTCATCATTTCCACCACCATGGACACCAGGATGGTCTACCAGGGTGGTGGAATCCCCTTCCACAATGTGTATCTGAGGTAAGCTTCAACTCAAGGTAGGCCAACGTACAGATGATAATACCACCGACAGTCCGCCTATTGGCTATGCTATGGGTGATGTCTTTCACTCCTTCCAAGGTAGAGTCTTTGCATGCTATGATCCTTTGGTGGGGTTCTCTTAGTCCAGTTGGGTATTTCGGTGCATCTGTTTCAGTTGCCCCTTTCTGCGGACTGAGAGTACACCGTGATTATGTGGACCGTATATTCCTGTGTGCGGCCAGAGACTTGAGATTCCAACTAATACCTGAGAGTTTTCCTTATACTGCCATTTACTTCACCGGTGACATTTTGCAACCAAGTAAAGTGCCTGATGAAAACTGTGACCCTCAAGTTGGGTGCGCTTCTTTGGACTACTGCAAACACCAGAGGAGCAGAGAGCTGGCTACCCTGTCAACCTCTTGGGTATGCTGGCGTAACAGACAATGCAGCATTTGCACCCGTGACCCTTACACCATCATAACTTTTGAGCCTTTGCCTCCTCGCCATATCTGGCACCCTGACCTGCTTCTAGACACCTTCTGCACCAATACTTACATGGGTGGGCCACAGCACGAGATGTGACGATACAGAAGAAGAGTTCTGGCTAGTATCTGTAATCTGATCACCACAATCACATTGCTCCTGTCTTTGCCTTAGGCCTGGTTCACATCTGCGTTCGGTATTCCGCATGGCAACCCCCTGAATGGAATACCAAACGCATTGACAAGAAGTGAGCTTATAAAAGCACACGGACGCCATAGACCGTAATGGGGTCCGTGTATTTTCCGTACTTCATGAAGTACTTTCCTCTCCCCATGACTTGTGCAGACACCGTGCGGAAAACACACGGACCCCATTATAGTCTATCGGGTCTGTGTGCTTTCATAAGTTCCCCGCTTGTCATGCATTCGGTATTCCCAATGCAGATGTGAATCAAACCTCACTCTTACAATATTTATGGCAGCCATAGCATGCTGTAAAAAATTTTGGCCACAATTTTAACCCCTATGGAAACCTGCAGATCAAGCCCCTTTTCCGGGAGTATGGGAGGTCATCCTTTTTCGTGAACCTCCAGGACATTTTGGGAGAGTTGATAAGCATGGTCACAAGGTGTCCATCTACCTGGCACCACTGGCCCCATGACTGCCAGCAATATGAAGTCTATCTTCACAAACTGTGTGGCCACCAACTCCTTGTGTCTCCTCCTCTCCAGCCGATGTGTTTCACTGCTGCCATTGACAATAGAGGACAAAAACAAGAGGGGACACATGAGGGACAAAACAGGGGGAAGAAATCGGTCTTGATCCGGACATCAGGGGCTCAGTCTGGCTGTGAATGGCTCCTTGTAGAAGTATATAGTATATTTGTGCAGTGCTGGATGTGGTCACGTTATCTGTAGCCTGTAGATCTAAGTGGCATCACTGAGGCGTTTATGTTCCTCCTCTCTATACAGATCAATGCAGAGACAACATAATACCGTTTTCCAATCTTAGATTTTTCCATACAAGCTGTTGATATCTTCACTCATCTTGTCAGGTCAAGATTTCATACTCGAGGCCCCGAGTCTGGATATAATTGATTGACAGAATGTCGTAAAACCTCTCCATCATTGCAGACTGATGGGCCGCGCATTCATCGCTATGTTTGCCCAAAGAGTCTAGTTTTGCACATGAAAGGCTTTCATACCACCATATGTTAATAATTAGAGAATTCCTGAGCAAGGGGGACCCAAGGGGACTGCTGGGAAGGTAAGAGGTCTCCCCACTAATTCCAGACAATGGCTCTTAATACGACAGAAATTCTCAGAACATTAGTAACGCCTTGTGTCTGGGTTGGACAATCCTTATTTGTTAGAAGTGTCCTTTAACATGAGTCCATCACTAAACTTCCTCCTGCTGAGACCCTGACAGATGGACTCTGTAGGAGACCTGTCAATAAAAGGTAAATTACCCTAAAGCGCCCCCGCAGGGAAAATGGAGCATTACACAGTGTCCATTCATATCAGCGGGTTGTCTGTATAATGTGAAACAGGACTGGTCCTCCAGGACAAGATACACGGGACATAAACTAGGCTGCAATGCCAGACACAACCCGTGGACAGGGGTGGTGCTGTTACTGAAGAAAGAAGCGATGTGTATAATACTGGACAATCCCTTTATTTATGTAGAATCACAGAGCCGAGCTAATCCTAATGTCATGTGCCATCATATGTTATGTGTAATGGGACTGTATTGAATCACTCGCACGCTCATGTCGCCTCCACCTCAAAAACATCTCCAGAATACACCCTTTCCTTACCAGAGATACACTAAAGACACTTATTGTCTCTCTGATTCACTCTCGCCTTGACTACTGTAACTCCTTACTAATCGGTCTTCCCCTCACTAAACTCTCCCCTCTACAATCTATTCTGAATGCAGCGGCCAGGCTCATCTATCAGGCTAGACGCTACAGCAAGGCCTCTGTCTGTGCCAGTCACTACATTGGCTGCCCATTCAATATAGAATAAAATATAAAGTTATCCCTCTCATCCACAAGGCTCTCCATAATGCCGCACCTCCCTACATTTCCTCCCTCATCTCTGTCTACCGCCCAACCCGTGCTCTCCGCTCACTCAATGATCTAACACTTACATCCTCTATTATCAGAACCTCCCACGCTCGTATACAAGACTTCTCCCGAGCTGCACCACTTCTCTGGAATGTTCTACCCCGGACAATCAGATTAACTCCCAATTCCTACATCTTCAAGCACAAACTAAAGACACATCTTTTCAGACAGGCCTATCACAATTCCTAATGTAAACCCTTCCGTAATTAGAATTCCTAAAACTAACCCTCCTCTGTCCCCGCTCCCACATTTCCCCACATGATATGATGCCATTTCAGCCTAACTCTATATGTCCAAGCTCCACCCACATGTTAAAGGACACGACTGATGACGGCTCAAAGTTTTATGTTTGTATAATTACAGTCACCTCTATTACAAAAGTGTTTGACCTCTGTATAAGCAATGCCGCCCCTGCTACCTCTTGTGTCACCCCCTCTACCTCATAGATTGTAAGCTCTTGCGAGCAGGGCCCTCAGTCCCACTGTGTAAAATGATTTTCTTTGTAATGCATCTTTCTGTCTGTATTTGAACCCTACTAATTGTACAGCGCTGCGGAATATGTTGGCGCTATATAAATAAAATGTAGTATTATTCTTATTCTTATTATTATGACAGTATTTTCTACTAGAAGCAATGCTACTAGGCAGGATATGTCCTTCAAGGGGATTTACAGCTCTGATGTATACTGATGACGTATACACCCAGATGTCCTAGTGCTGGAAGTTGCTGCAATGAATAGGGAGTGAGTGTATTCATATAATGGGTGCAGAGCTGCAGCCCCATCCATTGTAGGGTGGTGTTGCCCGGGATCCGCAGCTCCGCTCCTATTACATGAATAGGACTAAACTGTAATGACTCCCTTCCACATGGGTCATGATGCTCCGCGTGCCCATGTGACCAGTGAGGCTCAATCATAGGCCTCAGTGATGACCATGGGAGCATGACGTCAACAGGAGAGCACCGGACGCTTCGAAGAGAACTAAAAGAGGTGAGGGAAGGTGAATATAAAGGATTTTATTATTTTCCCTGCTCTTGGTCTCCACTTGCTATACTTTGGGTCTGAAGAGTGTGTTTTCTGCACAAGTCAAGGGGAGAGGAAAGTACTTCATGAAGTACGGAAAATACACGGACCCCATTACAGTCTATGGGGTCCGTGTGCTTTTATAAGCTCACTGCTTGTCAATGCGTTCGGTATTCCATTCAGGGGGTTGCCATGCGGAATACCGAACGCAGATGTGAACCAGGCCTAAGGCAAAGACAGGAGCAATGTGACTGTGGTGATCGGATTACAGATACTAGCCAGAACTCTTCTTCTGTATTGTCACATCTTGTGCTGTGGCCCACCCATGTAAATATTGGTGCAGAAGGTGTCTAGAAGCAGGTCAGGGTGCCAGATATGGCGAGGAGGCAAAGGCTCAAAAGTCATGATAGTGTAAGGGTCACGGGTGCAAATGCTGCATTTGCTCACCTTTATTTATTTATTTTTGGAATGCTGTTCATTTGCTGCATTAGATAGATAGATAATGGATATTAGATAGATAGATAGATAGATAGATAGATAGATAGATAGATAGATGTAAATAAATGTATAGATATAGATAGATAGATAGATAGATAGATAGATAGATAGATAGATAGATAGATAGATGTAGATAGATAGATAGATAGATAGATAGGAGATAGATAGATAGAGATAGGAGATATATAGATGATAGATAAGAGATAGATAGATAGATAGATAGATAGATAGATAGATAGATAGATAGATAGGAGATACATAGGAGATAGATAGATAGATAGATAGATAGATAGGAGATAGATAGATAGATAGATAGATAGATAGATAGATAGAACATAGATAGATAGATAGATAGATAGATAGATAGGAGATAGATAGATAGATAGATAGATAGATAGATAGATAGATAGATAGGAGATGATAGGAGATAGATAGATAGATAGATAGATAGATAGATAGATAGATAGATAGATAGATAGATCGATCGATCTTGACTGGTTTTGGTTATTATGGATTACTGAATGTTAATATATATGATATATATTATTTATCACTTCTTTATCTTTCTACCTAATAGTTCATTTCTTTTACATTTGGGACGTGATTTTCGGTCACCTACAAATAAAGAAGTACCGTATCCTCCGGGGCACACAGCGCCATCTCTTATTCATGGCAAGAAAATGTCATTATTTTCTAATCCATCTTGAACAAGTCATTGCAGTGACAGACAAAAGCTGCGGCATGAAATGAGCGACATGAGGGCTGAGTATGGACGACTGCGGACACTTAAGCTCCCTGGGGAGACTCCACATTGGATTTATGTTACGGACTTAAAGTCTTAACACAAGCAGGCCTTGTAAAGATCTCTTAATGAATTTTTCCTTTGTCCGCACGTCTCCTGGTAAAGCTCTTTATGCAGATGCGTGGAGGATGGCATTGGAATCAGTAATGGATCTCGCCCAGTACTATGACATTGTTTTCCTGCATTCATATACACACGTAATAAATATATTACTGCATACATCTTTACTCTGTGCTGAAACTTAAAATTTATTGTCAGCTTTTTAATATAAACCTATAGCGGACCTTTCATCACCCCCACCAACTCTTCACCTCCTTGTAAAGGCACCACTTCAATAATTCCAGCACAGTTGGAATTTTTTCTCTAGCCCCTACCCTTCCTGCGCTATCACAGCACTCAAGATACTAATTAAACTCTCTACTGTCAAGTGGGCGGTTCCAGACTGGAGCAAATAGTCCGGGACCACCCACCTGACAGTAAAGTGCTGAATTAGTATATTGGGTGCTGAAACTAGCACAAATGATTGCTCAGGAGAGGTGGGGCTAGAGAAAAAAAATTCAACTGCGCTGAAGTCAGTAATAACTGAAATATTCAGTGGGGGAATTGGTACAACGAAAGAGGAAAAAAAAATTTGTGTTGATTTAACCACTTCAGAACCGAGCTATTTTCCTAGGGTTGGGACAAGTCACATTTTGAGTTTTTTTTTTATACATGCAGTTACAATAAAAAATTTTCCTTTGGGGAATTCAAATAATTTTTGCATTTTTTTCTGAGATAAATAGGCCTTTATTTTTATTATTAATGTTTTTTTATTTATTTTAATATCTTAAAAAAATGCAAAAACAAAAAAGGTTGGGGAAATATGTCCGTTTTTCATATTGTTTTTTAATACATGCAGTGGGTTTAACATTTTTTTCCTGTGGGGTATCCAAATAATTTTTGCATCATTTTCTGAGAGAAATAGGGCTTTATTTTTAGGTTGTTTTAATTTTTTTCCCTGTTTTATATTTATTTTAATAACTCAAAAAATGTAAACAAAAAAAGAAGTGGAAATGTTTTTCACATTTTTCATGTTTTTTTCTTTAAAGTGATTCTACCATTAAAATTTTTTTTCTTCTAGGTAACACGTCGGAATAGCCTTTAGAAAGGCTATTCGTCTCCTACCTTTGGAAGTGCTCTCTGCCGCGCTGTTCGTTCAAAATACCAGTTTGTACCGGTATGCTAATTAGTTCTCTCCCAGCGATGGGGGCGGGCCCCAGCTCAGGAGATGTGATGGGGGCGTCCCCATTGCTGCTCGAAAACCAACTCCAGCGCCGCCTCTGTCTTCTTCTACATCCGCCCCTTCCTTCTTCGGCTTGACGTCGGACGCCTGCGCAGTACGCTCTGTTCGGCGAACTACGCCGAACGTACTGCGCATGCCCGTGGACATAGTGCCGACACCGCAATTTTGCCGAAGTTCGCCAAACAGAGCGTACTGCGCAGGCGTCCGACGTCAAGCCGAAGAAGGAAGGGGCGGATGCAGAAGAAGACAGAGGCGGCGCTGGAGTCGGTTTTCGAGCAGCAATGGGGACGCCCACATCGCATCTCCTGCGTTGGAGGACGCCCCTATCGCTGCGAGAGAACTAATTAGCATACCGGTACAAACCGGTATTTTGAACGAATGGCGCGGCGGAGATCACTTCCAAAGGTAGGAGACGAATAGCCTTTCTAAAGGCTATTCCGACGTGTTACCTAGAAGAAAAAGTTTTTTAATGGTAGAATCACTTTAATAGTACAAAATGTTACGTAGGTGATGCTTATTGTTGTGTCACCGGGTAGCTGTGACCAGATGCTGGTGCAGTGTACTGGCATCCAGTTGTGCACTCCGCTCCGGATTAGGCCCAATAAACGGGCCTAGTCGGGAGGATGGCGTGTCTTCAGGCATATTTGCGAGGTGACTCCGCCTGAAGAATGAGCATGTCCATTCTTTTTTCTGGGAGCCGGAACAAACCGCTCCCAGAAAAAAAAACTGACCGGCTGCCATTGATTTCAATGGGAGCTGTCTTTTGGGTCAGGATTTTGAGGCGAACTCAGCCTTAGCCCTAAGGCCCGGTTCAAATCTGATTTTTCATGCGGAGAGGGGAACGGAATGGCCGTAGGGGGAAGCAGATATGGACCAAGCCTAATTGCATGAGGAATGCAGCCTTCTAAAGTATAGTGTAGAGTTTACCTGGATGTTCTAGGACTCAGCAGTTCGCACCATTTGCAGCTCCTAATGATCATGTGACCGCAAAGCAGGAAGAACAACCGCATCATGGCGGCTTCCATAACTGTGCACATTAGGCCTATGGGCATCCTGGCTGTAGTGACAATTGGCTTCCCCATCTTCTAGCTACACGATTTTGTACAGCCACATAACTTCACAAGGACTTGTATATTTGTCCTTGCAGGGTTAAGCATGGACCGCCGGGACATATAGAGTCAATGAGTTCCATTTTTCAAAGGATTCAGTTTCACAATTCATTTCTACGAGACTCATATTGAGCCTGTCATACAGTATACAAATGAATAGAGAGTCTGATTTCTTCATCACATATAAAACACTGGGACAGATAAACTAATATATATATATGTCCCGAAAAATCTAGTGTACATACTCGACTCCTAGACTAGATGGTCTAAAAGTGCGCAGAATTATAAAACATATCAGACATTTTAGAATATCTGATCCAGTTTAACACTGCCTAAAAGTAAGACAGTATTAGCTTATCTTCCCCATGGTGTCATTTGAAGAGTCTTTGGTAGGGTTGAGCCGATCTTGACTTTTCAGGATCAATTTTGAAATCCGATTTCCGATCATTTTTCATTCGAACCCGATCTCGATCCCAATTCCGATCCCAATGCAAGTCAATGGGATTTTTATTACTAATCGGAGATCGGATTTTAAAAACAATCCTATTCACTATACAGCATGGAATTGAACGCTTTAATTGTTAGAATCCGCTGTGTAGTGATTTTTTTTAAACACTACGTAGCCAGAGGATTTTTTTTTTAATCCTCTGGCTACTTAGTCCCCCCCTGGTGTCCACTTACCTCCAGAAATGGCTGGTCCGGTGACCGGTGTTCTTGCTCTTCTTTGCCTCGCTGCCCCCTACCTCCCAGGTTAGGAGAGTGTGGGCGGGTACTGGGAGGGGAGACGTCACGTCTCCCCGCCCTGTACCCGCCCACACTCTCCTAGGTCACAAGCCCCGCCTTTTTCCTAGCTCTTTAACACTAACCTGGGAGGCGGGGGCAGCGAGGCGAAGAAGAACAAGAACACTGGGCACTGGACCAGCCATCTCTGCAGGTAAGTAGCTACTATCGATATTAGTAGAAAAAAATGCAGAAGCAGCACAGCATACAAACCGGGTGCAAAGCCAAACTGGAAGGTGGCTAATCTTCAACTTTATATAGAAAATGGAAAAAATGGCAGCACTCCAATATTTAGAAAAAGTGTGGATTTATTCCAAGCAGCGACGTTTCGGTTCTTATCTTTACTTGAGAAAGGTTCAGATAAGAACCGAAACGTCGCTGCTTGGAATAAACCCACACTTTTTCTAAATATTGGAGTGCTGCCATTTTTTCCATTTACTATCGATATTAGCTAGTCTCCCATTAGAATGAATGGACGCAGCTGGCGCGCAGGGGGTTAAGGCTGTGAGCCGGCTGCTTCCATTCATTCCTATGGAACTGCAGCAGAGCCTTCACACTGAATGAGCGAAGCGTATACTCATTGTTAGCTTTTCCCACAATGCTTGGCCAGTAGCAAAGAATTGTGGGAAATAATCACCAATCTCGATCCCACCTAAAAAGATTGTGTTCGGAATTCCGATCGCAACTGTGAAATTTTCTCGATCACCGATCGGAATCTGATCTTTTCCGAACACGATCACTCAACCCTAGTCTTTGTTACTGCTGGTCACATGACACAGCTAAGGACCAGAAGGGAATATAAAATCAATCACCTATCCTATAGGTCATCCATCAAAGATTGTTGGGAGTCTGACACTTAGGAGACCACGCTTATAAATCTGGAAAACCTCTTTAAATTGGCCACAGACATTAGAGGAATTTTTTAATATGATCCAGCTTCAAGGGTTGGAATTTGACCCATTATGTAATAATAAGCAGCACCACATGTATGATACAGACAACATAGATTTTAATCAACCACAATCTCACGTATATGGCTACCTTACATCGTACAAGCAGATCTAAGCGACAGACAACTAGGAAGGTAGGATTTCATTGTTTTTATAGTAAATGTATAGCAAGACTCTAGTCATTGTGAAAGTTACTTCTACTTCTTACCAGCCTTTATGGACCATTATACGATGAAATATAATGATTATAGAGGATTCCACCCAAATGCATTGTTACAAAAATCACATTAATAGTTCAGTAAGAGACAGAGAACAATTTGGGTATTGATAAATCTGCTTCGTCCTTCCGAGATGGACTACCCGAAAATTCCATATGGAATGATCTAGCTATTACGTCTTGTATCTTTACTAAGGCTGTGCTCACATCAATGTTTGACCTACGTTCCACAGAAGCGTACACCTTACAAATCCATAAGGCCTCCCTGACCCTATGTAGGCCATTAATGTGTCCTTTTTGGAATACACCGGGCCAATATACCTCGGTTATGCCTTTTGGATGGGGTTGAGCGATCGGGAAAGATCGGATCCTGATCGGTGATCGAGCAAATTTTTGATCGTGATCAGCTGGAAAATGATCGGAAATCAGATTTTAAAGTCGATCCTTAAATCTCAAGATCGGCTAAACCCCACTGTATATATAATATACAATTAGGGTTGAGCGATCGGGAAAGATCAGATCCCGATCGGCAATCGAGCAAATTTTTGGAAAATGATCGGAAATCAGATTTTAAAATCGATCCTGAAATCTCAAGATCGGCTCAACCCTATTTTTGGAACAACATAGTCAACACTGGCATTCAATATAGTGGATACCAAAAAAAATCAAAAAAATCACAGGACTCTATATCATATAGCAGTGTAAGCCCATAGTTCAGGTAACATTGAAGATTTCTGATTTTAACGTATATATTGGGAAATATTCCAATGGAGGTCTTAAATGGAATGTGAACAGGGCCTAACCCATATATCCAAAATAACAAAATTTAAAGGGCTTACGGGGTGTCCAAAAATATAAAAGATGGCTGTTTTCTTCTACAAACAGCACCTTACTAGAGATGAGCGAACAGTAAAATGTTCGAGGTTTGATATTCGTTTCGAGTAGCCCCTCAATATACGACTACTCGAATCGAATATCGAACCCTATTATACTCTATGGGGGAAAAATGCTCGTTTCAGGGGTAGGCAACATTCAATCAAACTGAACTTACCAAGTCCACGAGTGAGGGTCGGGCTGGATCCTCCGAGAAGTCTTCTCCCTGCGCAGCGTCCCCGCAGCATCTTCCGGCTCTGAATTCACTCTGCCAGGCATCGGGCCTGGGCAGAGCCAATTGTGCATGCACTACAAGCGGACATGTGCAGTCAGCTCTGCCCAGGCCCGATGCCTGGCAGAGTGAATTCGGAAGACGCCGCGGGGAAGCTGCACGGAGAAGACTTCTAAAGGTAGGAGAAGAACCAGCGTTGATTGGCCGATTGTATAGCATTCGGCCAATCAATGCTGGTTCTGCTTCGAACTTTACCATTCGAACAGCGAGTGGTACTCGATCGAGTACGAGTATTTCGAATACTGTAGTATTCGATCGAATACCTACTCGATCGAGTACTACTCGCTCATCTCTACACCTTACCAGTCTACATTTTGCATATAGTATATTAGCATGACCAAGGGCAAACTCTTAATCACTTGGGTAAATGTAGTCAAAAGGGAGGTTTTCCAGATGTGGTAACTTCTTTAAAGGGAATATGACACCATTAAATAACCCATCATCTTAAAAGATCCTAAAATGCCTGCAGTTCTGACTCTGGCCACTAAGCCGAATAATGTGAAGCATCCACCTCATTTATCGGCACACTGCTGATCACATCTATTGTGTATATGTAGACAAGACACCAAATCTACCATTTACAATAGATGATTTAACAGCTTTTGTACTCCTCTATCTGCACAGGTCACAGAGCATGCCTAAAAACAATGCCATAGAAATCAATAGGATCTTCAGATCATCGTGTCTATGGTCCATGGTTCATCTCCGGGAAACAGGAAGTCACATATTATTTTCAGCTTAGTGGCAAGAGTTGGAACGCCAAGATTTTAAAATTTATTTTTAAATATATTATATACTAGCTGTTACCCGCGACTTCGTCTGCGGTGATTGTAGAAGTGGGTATATACAGGCGCGGGTAAGGTTTTCGTACTGTGTATAAGGTATGGGATATGAAATGTAAGTTTGTATCTTGTTTTTGCTATAATTCAGAGAATACGTGAGACTTTTGTGTTGAAGTTAATTTGTATTTGAGTTGCTATACGGTGTTGTGAGAAACTGTACATAGTGACTTTGGGACAGAGGTATTTGAAGTTAACCCCTTCCCGCCGATGGCATTTTTTGATTTTCGTTTTTGACTCCCCTCCTTCTAAACCCCATAACTTTATATTTCTCCGCTCCCAGAGCCATATGAGGTCTTAATTTTTCCTGGGACAAATTTTTCTTCATGATGCCACCATTATTTATTCTACTAGCTGGTACCCGCGACTTCGTCTGCGGTGATTGTAGCAGTGGGTATATACAGGCATGGGTAAGGTTTTCGTACTGTGTATAAGGTATGGGATATGAAATGTAACTTTGTATCTTGTTGTTGCTGTAATTCAGAGAATACGTGAGACTTTTGTGTTGCAGTTACTTTGTATTTGAGCTGCTATATATACGGTGTTGTGAGAAACTTTACATAGTGACTTTGGGACAGAAGTATTTGAAGTTAACCCTTTCCTGTCGATGGCATTTTTTGATTTTGGTTTTTCATTTTTGACTCCCCTCCTTCTAAACCCCATAACTTTTTTATTTCTCCGCTCCCAGAGTAATATAAGGTCTTAATTTTTCTTGGGACAAATTTTTCTTCATGATGCCACCATTATTTATTCTATATAATGTACTGGGCAGCAGGGAAAAAATTCTGAATGGGGTGGATTTGACAAAAAAATGCATTTCTGCGACTTTCTTATGGGCTTTGGTTTTACGGCGTTCACTGTGCAACCAAAATGACATGTCCCCTGTATTCTGTGTTTCGTTACGATGCTGGGGATACCAAATTTATATGGTTTTATTTACATTTTGACCCCTTAAAAAAATCCAAAACTGTTAAAACTTTTTTTTTTTGAAAAGTCGTCATATTCCGACAGCCGTAATTTTTTTATACGTCCGTGTACGGGGGTGTATAGGGCGTCTTTTTTTGCGGGGTCGGGTGTATTTTTTAGTTCTACCATTTTCGGGAAATGTTATTACTTTGATCACTTTTTATTCAAATTTATATCAGAGTCAAAAGAGTGAAAAAACGGCGGTTTGGCACTTTTGACCATTTTTCCTGCTACGGCGTTTACCGAACAGGAAAAATATTTGTATAGCTTTGTAGAGCGGGCGATTTCGGACGCGGGGATACCTAACATGTATGTGTTTCACAGTTTTTAACTACTTTTATATGTGTTCTAGGGAAAGGGGGGTGATTTGAATTTTTAATCCTTTTTATTTGTTTTTATATGTTTTTTAGTTTTTTTTTTAAAAAAAAAATTTTTTGCATTTATTAGACCTCCTAGGGGTATTGACATGGGTGGGCGGTGTCGCAGATTGTCAGAGCGGTGGGGGTCAGCAAACATGGCTGCTCCGGAGCGTTAAAGAGAACCTTCTGGAGTATTGTTAAGGGGAGGGGCAAAGTGGTAAAGTATATGTATATGTGATTGTGTGGGGTTAGGGGCGAGGCTGCAGAGGGCAATATGAATTTTGTGGCTTGCTATGGTCCAAAGTGTGTGAGATTGCAGAGATGGTGGTGTGAGTTTGGGTTTTGTGGGGGTCCTGGCACAAACGTATGTGCATTATTGTGACGAAAAGTAGCCTATTGCGCAATCGGGTGTAGTAACTATGTTTGTGGAAACTTTCAGCCAAATCGGTCGAGCGGGTTTTGCGTGATTGAGGAACAAACATCCAAACATCCAAACACACAAACCCACAAACATCCAAACTCACAAACTTTCACATTTATAATATTAATAGGATAATAACATGGAAATTTTAAAAAAAAATCACCAAAAATTCTTAACAAATATGTTTAACATAAAATGGGTTACCACCATTCTGACTACAGAGGAAAGACAACTCAGACTTTGTTCACATTAATATCAAGGCTTGTATTTAGAATGTGGCCTAATTGACACTGACGAAAACTTTTTTTTACCAGCCCATTGGGATTCCAGCATTTTTGATGTACACAACATTATTCTGGCCACAAATACTATAAAATTTAGCAAATCTCCAAATAATAGTGTGCCCAGAACCATAACAGACATCATATGATACCATTCCCTATCTCAACTTGCATTATTAATAAGATTTTCACAAAAAAAATTAATCTAGGTTGAAAACTTTTAAGATTTGCAATGAAAGGGGCCAATAATGAAATCCGCGCCCACGTCATCATACTTCAAAGCCCTCCAATTAATTATATTGCCAACGTTTCCTTTCTTATTACAATAATCCTTAACTTCCTGATGATTCAATACTCTATCCCACACATGGACATCTGTCAGCTCCCCCACATCTAACATTGGTTTACCACCTAGAAAAATTTGTCCCGGTCCAATGAATATCCTAGGATCGATGGTGGTGAAGCCTCGTTTCTCAAACTCTTTCTTCTCAATTATCTTTCCATTGACCCAAAGGACCAGCTCGGCGTTAGGAGAATCCCAACTCAGGCAGATACTTCTTGTCCTGGTGTCCTCAGGTGGGAAATTAATATCTACTCTTTGTCCTTTTACCCAGATAAGACCAGTGTTGGTATCGGGACCACCACCAAGAATGATAAAGAAGTAGTCAAACCGGTGTCCACTCAACATACTGAACATGACGCTCTCTGTCATGTTGGTGCAAGACCTTAGACAGACGGTGAACTTGGAAAGTTGGCCTCTACCTCCTTCGTAGGTCAGTTCTGCTGGGAAATTGTAGTTTTTGGAGAAAATGAAGGACTTGCAAGCCATGTCTGTGTTGGAACAAGTAAATCATCATGGTTAATACAAGGCATGATATATCAATACTGTATCCTAACTTTTTAGATTCTTGAATCTAGGGGCCAAGAGAAAGTTCCTTGGTGAGAGTGAATTTTAGTTCAGGATGCCGCCATGTTTGTTACTTGAGGCTTCTTTCACAATGTCCTTCCCATCTATTTCATATATATGCCAAGAGATAAATGGACCCACAGATCCCAACAAAGGCTAATAGAGGCTTCATTCATTGGTGTCTGTCAGGGTTTTCCTATTTTTGCTCCATGGAAGGCTCTGAAATCGGCCTAATACATCTGTGCTCAACATTAGTTCTTCTTATCTGTGGCAGAGTGGTAGGGAATGGATGGGAAAGAGTAGACATTGGCCACCCAACCGATCTAGACATTGGATAAATCCCTGCCACACTGTTCCGGTTCTAATGTTATTACCCCGACTAGTCTCTCTTGTTCTTTGTATTTAACGTCTATGTTTTTGACTTCCAATCCTCACCCTTTGGTTGAGCTCTCTACTGTACCAAGTTCCCTATCCCATATACCCAGCTATGCTTCATAATTGTTATGGATGGCTTGGCTAGTCTGAATTTCCCAACTCTACAGCATACCTCGTACTGATCCCTATTATCTGACCATTGACTACATTTATTGCTCACCCCTAGCACCGTCTAACTACCCTTTATACGATTTTAACTTATCTAAGTTATTCTTTTCTCTGTATATAAAGTTTGTCTGCTATTGCCCATAGCGATTGTATTAACTTTGTATTTTTGGTCTGGTCACCAGCTAACATTATCCAGATAACACTGGACTAACTAAAGGCACATAAATCTAGGCACCAGCTGGTTACAGTTATGGGAAAGGGGGTCAATTTCCTCTCTACAGGTTAATTAAAAAATCAAGGGACAGGGCAACATACAACAGGTAAGGCCCATTTCTTCTACACAAGGGAAGGGAATGATCCAGCACAAGATGGACCCTTTCTTGATCCATCCTATTGGCCACGCCTTATGTATGTACAATTTTGACTATTGTATCCAAGCTGTGTTATATTTTTGCGAAAGTTGGGTAGCAATTTCATCCTACCTGTCTGACCCAAGATGCCGGAAAAACTTGCAAATATCAGAAGAACGATCATCATCTCCATTTCCTACAAACAGAAATGTATATGGATATTTAATTATAACATGAATCGTCGGTTATGTAATTACTTGGGATATTATTTACATTTTTAGGAATATTTCATACCTGAACACAGTATAACATTTCATGAATTTAAAAAAAATCTAATTATTTTTAGTCCTAAACCAAAACTAGAAAAACATTTAAAAAATGTCATGCATCAAAATAAGCTGGTGCATCATTGTCCACTAAGTTCTTAACAAATCATTTTAGACATTCCCTATGGTCAGATAATCAGTCGTGGGACAGGCGTGGTTCTGATCGGTGGATTGGTCCAGTGGTAGAGTGTATAGGCAACCAAGGTCCAGAAATGGTTCATCTTTTCCAAGAGAACCGAAGTTGAATATGGAGCTGTTGATATTTACATGCGCATTTTGATCCTAAAGTTTGGAATCCTTAGGACCATGAAAATATTGCACGGAAACAAAAACATTCACGAGAGAAGGTATTCCCAGGATGGAGGCCCAAGAACAGGGAAGAACATCCTGTTACCTAATACTCTAACACTCCTATCTGAAAACACCCATCGCAGCTGTCATAATAACTGAACGGGTCAAGACAAAAAGACTAAAAAACAGTAACAAAATCAGTACAGAAATTCTCAGGCTAATTCATCTGCTCCATGACCACCCTGGCCTAAGGCTATGTGTGATCACAAGATATCAGACCTACGACTGAGCTAAATTTTGACTATTACGTTAACATTTTTTGTAGAATGAAGCTATGTATACATGGACAAGTAGTGAATGGACATTCTGCCTGTAGTCTTTAAGTTGTAGACATCAAATCCAACAGGACTTCTTTGAAGACCTAACAATCTTTAGATCCCATTGTTTGGCCTACAACTTTAGGCCAAGTCTCTGATGCAATATTTGGCTCTAAATTCCAGTAGAATGGACTAATAGTAGGCTGTCCTAATAGACCTTATATTAGACCTGAAATTTCCCCACTGTGGGACTATTAAAGGATTATCTTATCTTATATACACAGATTTCAGGATTTCTAATGCAGAGACAATCATCTCCCACATTTGTCAAGCTGTCTTCTCCTCTCTATCCACCTGTTGATGCTTATGCGCACATGAAACATCTACAGGTTACATGGCTATAAGAATGACAAATCCTATATTTCCCATGATTCCATGTTATAATTCACTCTTATTGCCCCAGATTTCAGTCAATGAGGGTCCAAACAACTGCTACTGTGAGAAACAACATCCAAAGAGAAGTTGGCCAAAACTTACAAACTCAGAAGTGTCCCTCAGTAACAAGGAGGTTGTCCTTGATAGGTGGTCAATCTGACAAAGTTTCTGTTCCTATCCTTTGAAGAGTGTCTATTATGTTTCTCCCCTTATATTTCAGTGCTATAGTCCATCATGCTTTACAATACATCCAGCGGCTTCAGGAACATACCTCAAAATATCTTCAAAAGTATGGATAGAAGTCCACTCTTGTTCTTCTTGCCGGTCGTATCCCGATATGAAGTTGCGTTATGGTGTTCCTCGCTGTATATGAGGATATAGATGTTGTATGAAGAAAGATTTAGAGATTATTTATTTTAGCTTTTATGTTTATTTTATTGAGAACAGTCACACCTTCGGTAAAGGAATAATGAATAATGAAAATCGAATTCAAGACAAGACGCCAGCTTCTCCCTTATTAGATGTCCATCATCAAACATCTAAACATAACAGTAAAAGTAATTCACACAACAACAAAGTAGCCTTTGGACAGAATCGACATCTCATCGACAAATGTTGGGGTATTGATGAGGATACTCTTGAGAAGATCGATAAGAAAGCAGCTGAGATGGTCCTTGGCTCTTTCAAGTACACTTAGATCTTGCACAGTGTGGAGGTGTAGCATGAGTGTTAATATTGACATGTTACTGCGAAAATCCAAGATGACTAAGTACTATAATACCACTTATTTATGTCTCTGGACACGAACATGATCGTTGCTACTTCTTAGGCTCGTTGCTCTATCTTTATGGTTGTGTTCATGTGGTTAGGTTCATAGTCTACATATTCTTTCAAATGAGTTTGCAACGCGGTGGCTCAGTGGCCAGTGTATATGTACAATATATACACATTATATGACTTGCCTTCTACATTTACCTTCTACAGGTTCTATCTCAAATTCTCTGTCCCTGGAGAGCAGAGACTCCCATACACTGAACATCGAGAAAACAGGAGATCTTTCTTAGGCCTGGTTCACATCTACGTTCAGGTTTCCATTCAGGAAGTCCGCTTGGGGACCCCCGGAATGGAAACCTATATGCATTAAAAAGCAGTTACCTAAAGGAAACCCGTGGACCCCATAGACTATAATGGGGTCCATGTGGTTTCTGCTTGAATCATGTGGATAGAAAAGTGCTGCTTGCAGCACTTTTCTCTCCTGATGTTTCATGCAAAAACCGAGTGGAAACCACAGGACCCCGTTATAGGCTATGGGTTCCACGGGTTTCCCAAGTAATCACTTTTTAATGTGTAGAACGGAAACCCAAACACAGATGTGAACCAGGCCTTACTCAGCAGCAACAACAGCCCCATAGTCTCTGCATCATAGAAAAGTAATAAATAAAGCATTTGGGGTGAGATATAAAACTTACTGTTCCCTCCAGCGATCTCTGTCTATCTGCATCTCTGCTTCTGTGACTGTGCTCCCCTCCCTTCTCCATAGATTTCTATAGTGTATGTTAAAGGAAAGTTTGTCTTCCCATTCACGACCCTCTTCTTTATGAGGGTACATGTGACGCTCGAGATGGAAGGCGGAAACCTGGCAGTCCGTGTCCGGCCATGAGCGCCGATGAGTGTTTTATGCTCTCCGTAGCGAAACAGTTTTTGTTTTTTTTTTAACTGGACACAGAGTCCTGCATGTTCGACTTTGTGTCCGGTTAAAAAAAAACGGTTTCGCCGTGGAGAGCACAAAACACTCACGGGCACTCACAGCCAGACACTTTCCAAACCCATTCCAATGAATGGGTTTGACAAATGTCTGCAGGTTTCCGTCTCCTGTCCAGTTTCGGGCAAGAAACTCCAAATTGGAGACTGGGGCGCAGATGTGAACGAGCCCTAATCTATATTTTCTATCCTATACATTCCCATCACACTGGCTTTACTGGCTGTGCAACTCTGTAAGCTTCACACGTCCTCCTGTTGTTACGTTTGGACGCGTTCCAAAAGATTACATGTCTCTTTACAAACAGTGTAATCCTGCACTTATAACACAACAGTGTTGATTCTTCTCTAGAACTAACTTATCCAGATAAGTACAGTAAATATATTTTAGGTTATGACTTATAACTCTTTCTTTCTTTTTCTTCCTTCTTTCCAATACATTTTAAGGGCTTTACCAAAACTTTTAAGTGTTGTCCCACGGTTACATACGGTATCATATTCATATTGTTGATCTTAAAGAGTTAACAATATACGCAATTTCCATGTTGTATAAAAAGTGAAGAGTGAAGAGCTAGAACATTTATTTACAAAGTATGGCGCCACCTGGTGCTCAGTGTGTATAGCAATGAGCATGACCACCTACTGAGCTGAGTGATATGGACACACGTGCTTAGTCAATCTCGCCAGTTTCTTCTCTTCAAAATCTATACAACAGCCTGGAGATACCTGAATACTGCACTTTATTACCTCTGAGATTCAATGGAATGGTAATGTTCATTTAAACAGGGACTCCTGTTCTTAAGAGGTGGGGTCACAGTCTGCATTTATCATCTATGTGATAAATGTTGGGAAAACCTCTATACGTTTAGCAACAATAATAATGGGTAGGGGACCTGCGCAAGTTTAGGTATACAGTGACCCAGGGTCCAGAGGTGATATGGTTGGCCAGTTCTGAATAAGTGGTGGTGTCCTGTCTAGGGTTGAGCGATCTTTTTAGGTGGGATCGAGATCGGTGATTATTCCCCACAATGCTTTGCTACTGGCCAAGCATTGTGGGAAAAGCTAACAATGTTAGCCTTCACACTGAATATATGCTCCGCTCATTCCGAGCAGAGCGTATACTCAGTGTGAAGGCTCCGCTGTGGTTCCATAGGAATGAATGGAAGCAGCCGACACACAGCCTTAACCCCCTGCGCGCTGGCTGCGTCCATTCATTCTAATAGGAGACTAGCTATAATCTCTATTAGCTACTTACCTGCAGAGATGGCTGGTCCGGTGCCCGGTGTTCTCGTTCTTCTTCGCCTCGCTGCTTGTGGCTTAAGAGAGTGTGGACGGGCACTGGGAGGGAAGACAAGACATCTCCCCTCCCAGTACCCACCCACACTCTCCTAACCTGGGAGGCGGGGGTAGCGAGGCGAAGAAGAACGAGAACACCGGGCACCGGAGCAGCCATCTCTGCAGGTAAGTGGACACCAGGGGGGACTAAGTAGCCAGAGGATTAAAAAAAATCCTCTGGCTACTTAGTGATTAAAAAAAATCACTACACAGCGTGGATTCTAACAATTAAAGCGTTCAATTGTTAGATTCCATGCTGTATAGTGAATAGGATTGTATTTAAAATCTGATCTCCAATTAGTAAAAAAATCCCATTGACTTGCATTGGGACCACGATCGGGTTCGAATGAAAAATGATAGGAAATCGGATTTCAAAATCGATCCTGAAAAGTCAAGATCGGCTCAACCCTACTCCTTTCCAGTTTAACAGGTGTAGCTTGTGGCATTCTTTACTTTAGGAATCAAATGGTTACACATCTAGTCACAAGACATGGAAGCTCAATCTCTTAGGTTACAGAATCCACAAATACGGCTCATGGACAGGCGATGCATTTGCTCACAGTCTCTTTCTCTAGTCTTCTGATCCTTTCTTCCATGGCAATTATGGTTCGACTTCAGCTCCAAGTGCCTTTCCTTAAGCACGCTTGGTCCTTGCAATACCGCTCACGTCGGAAAATGTAGAGCACAACAAACCGTGGAGACAGGTCATCACTAATGGTCAGTGGAGGCCTTCTCTAGCTCCAACTCCAACTATGACCCTGTGATTGACTAAGGAGACATAGGAAACAGGTTTCATAGACTATAGACTGAATGTGTCTGTACGAAAACAAAACCGATGTTACAGGTACTCTTAGGCTTTATCTGAGCAGACAGAATCTACATCATTGAGAAATGAAAGGCGTTATATTTGCCTAATCTTATTTTAAGTAATTTACAAATTGGGCAACTTTCTGCGGCGAAGAGATAAACCGCCTGTCTTATGTAAAACACAACTCACAATTGACCGGTAAGTTAGTGGCTAACCCTGTATAAGCAGCTATACATATACAGAAGCATTTACTGTACATCGGTACACGAGAGACAGCACACCACAAACTGAGGTAAGGATTAAATTCTTGGGTGATACCAGCCCTTTAAATCTAAAACAAAGTTGAGTCCATGGATAGATCCCTTTCATTTCTGGTTTTGGGTGCACATTTTGACTGTTATGTACTTACCTTAGAGACAGGGCATGCAAATGCCAAGGGGCTCCATTATGGGAGATAGACTTGGCTCAATACTATTTCACTAGTTTGTAATATGGTTTGTTAACCTATCTAACTGACGCTTGGTTCACACTAGCTTTTGGGTTTCCAGCCTTTGGGTACACATGGAGACCAGAAAGATGGAGACCCTGTCAGCTTAAAAAGCGGTTCCATGCGGAAACTTATAGAAGGACATAGACTGTAATGGGGTCCGCCAGTTTTCAGTAAATAGAAGTCCTCCTTGCATTTACCAAAGGGGTCATTTCAAATGGCTATATCTCTGGTTTTATACCACCTAGGAAAATAGTATTGGTATCACAAGAAAGTTGAGATTCTGAGATAGCAGTACTAGCTAAGGGCAGGTTCACACCGCTTTCGGGTTTCCATCTTCTGCCGAGAGAAACTGGACAGGAGACGGAAACCTGGCAGTCAGTTTTCAAATCCATTCACTTAAATGGGTTTGCAAAGCGACTGTCAGTGAGTGTCTTCGGACATGCAGGACTTTGTGTCCGGTTAAAAAAAAAAACGTTTTCGCTCTGGAGAGGCAGAAGACACTCATGGGCGGTCACTTTGCAAACCCATTCAAGTGAATGGGTTTGAAAACTGACCGCTGGGTTTCCATCTCCTGTCCAGTTTCTCTCGGCAGAAGACAGCGAAGTGTGAACCCGCCCTGAGAAAGATCCTGAGATATCACTAGTTAAAAACGCAGTCAGGAATTTGACCAATTGGTAAATGCTGCAGCTCTACATGCTACATTGAGTACAGATATACAGACAGAGTCTCCAGACAACGCATAGTTACAGCATTTCTAATGGGAACTTTAAGTCTTATCTCCCCCTCTCACCCTGGCACAATAGCAAAAAAATAAAATGGGGGTTACACTTTAAAGAAGTGCCCAGGATTAGTAAACATGGCTGCTTTCTTCTCCTCTTCTCAGAAAGAGACGTCATGTCACTTGAATGGAATTGTGATCAACGGCCTTAATATAACTTCCTAAGAAGAGGAAGGCACCAATCTTTAAATTAAAATGTAAAGGTACTACTCCATCGATCCCACATCTCTCCATTCATTATATCTGCCCCAAAATAATGGCAATAAAAACTACAATTCATCCAACAAAAATCAAACCCCCAAACAGCTTTGTTGATGTGAAACTAAAAAAGTATGTTATAAAAATGTTTTTTTTTCTAATTTATTTTAAGTAGTCAGACAGCCCCTTGAAATTGTTTACATATAAGACTATACAGAACACTACTGTACACATCAGCCAATGCTATAAAATAATAGGCAATGGATTCTCTCCCTACGCGTTTTCCCAAGACAAAATCTAATTTGCCAGGTTCATCAGGGGAGTTCCAAAGTGTAGGAGCAAGACCTAACCAAAATAACTAATATAGTGCAGTGAGAACTGCAGTTCTCGGTGCCCATATGGTAGGCACCGATACTCTCAATGTTAATTCTTGGGTGTAGCGCAGATACACGTCCTTATATATCAAGGTTCAAGGCTAGACGAACCAGTCACACTCCAGAGGAGGGGGGGGGGGGTGTTAGGAGGTCCTTCCAGAGTGAGGCGTCATTATGGTTACACAGACGCTCCCTGTACCGTCTGTTATTCATCAGGTTAAGTGTTTGCCTTCCTCCAGGTGTCAGAAGGGGTAATATTAACCCCTCCCATTGGGGGACATTTTTCATTTTTAACTCCCCCCCTTGCAAACCCCATAACCTTTTTATTTCTTCACTCTCAGAGCTATATGAGGGATTAATGTTTGCAGGATGAACCTAGTTTTGACTTGTGGAAATGTGTAGGGTAATTGAGAGGAGGCTATGGGGGCAGAGATAGACAGAGGTGTTTTATATCACAGAAACAAGTGCTCCTTGCTCCCTTACTACCCTGTAGCTGTACTGAGATGAGAGGAACGGCCCTAATAGGGTCTTCCTATTAGAATAGCAGCTACTTTTTCTAACCGTTCAGTTTATAGCTCGTTTCGGGCCTATGTGTTCTCTTGCAAAATTAACATATTGTCGCAAGTGATTTTTATTTGCTTCTTTATGGCAAAATAGCATAATACCACATCCATCAAGGTAAGTCACTTCAATACAGGGCTCTTTGCTATATTGAGTATACGTAATCTTTATATTTATGAATTAATATATTGAGGTTTTAATTGATTTAATAAAATCTAGTTTTATATTGATTCATCTTTAGCCATTTCAGGAATTATTTGTGAATTTAATTGACCTTGAGGATTTATATTACATACCTACCATCTATAGGACCATGCATTACATACCTACCATCTATAGGACCATGCAGTGATTTACATTATATATTACATACCTACCATCTATAGGACCATGCAGTGATATACATTATATTACATACCTACCATCTATAGGACCACACAGTGATTTACATTATATTACATACCTACCATCTATAGGACCATGCAGTGATTTACATTATATATTACATACCTACCACCTATAGGACCATGCAGTGATTTACATTATATTACATACCTACCATCTATAGGACCATGCAGTGATTTACATTATATATTACATACCTACCATCTATAGGACCATGCAGTGATTTACATTATATTACATACCTACCATCTATAGGACCATGCAGTGATTTACATTATATATTACATACCTACCACCTATAGGACCATGCAGTGATTTACATTATATTACATACCTACCATCTATAGGACCATGCAGTGATTTACATTATATTACATACCATTCCCTTCTATAGGATCATGCAGTGATTTACATTATATTACATACCTACCATCTATAGGACCATGCAGTGATATACATTATATTACATACCTACCATCTATAGGACCATGCAGTGATTTACATTATATTACATACCATTCCCTTCTATAGGACCATGCAGTGATTTACATTATATATTACATACCTACCATCTATAGGACCATGCAGTGATTTACATTATATATTACATACCTACCATCTATAGGACCATGCAGTGATATACATTATATTACATACCTACCATCTATAGGACCATGCAGTGATTTACATTATATTACATACCTACCATCTATAGGACCATGCAGTGATTTACATTATATATTACATACCTACCATCTATAGGACCATGCAGTGATATACATTATATTACATACCTACCATCTATAGGACCATGCAGTGATTTGTGTGAATTTCTTCTAGGAGATGAAGATGATAATCTGGTTATTTTTCCTTGCCAGTCTCCCGGGAATCCTAGGAGGGATCAGTGAGTTACAAGAAAATCATCACCAAATTAAATAGATCTGTAACATTTTGTTACCTCCATCCAGCATTTTTGAGTGACGTTTGGTTGAAACCTATGCTCGGGTTTCTGTTCAGGGAAGTCCGCTTGGGGATCCTCCGAACGGAAACCTAATTCACTTAAAAAAAGTGATTACAGGCAGAAACCCATGGACCCCGTAGACTTTAATTGGGTCCGCCGGGTTTCCACCCAAAAAGGGGAACGGAATTCCCGAATAGAGTTCCAGCACTGGTGTGAGCCCAGCCTTATTATGCTATTACGGGGAGACGAATGCCGATCCCTGCTGCTACTATTGTAGTATACTGTATGTGTTTATGCGTAGCCACCCAGTGGCTGTGTTGGCCGTAACGGCCTGTCAAGGAGTTTGTAACTTGTCACTATATTGTATTGTTTTCATGAGAAATTGCATTCCTTGACTGGGCTATTATAGGGTTATTAAAAAAAAAATGCAAAAAATGTTGGAAATAGCATTAAAGAGGTTGTGCAGGACTTCAAAAACATGGCTGCTTTCTTCTTCTCGAGAAGTGTCCTCTTGTCCGTTGGTCATTCTCATTTATTTTAATGGGACAGGGATGTGGCAGTTACATGTGACCATAGGATATGATGTCACTTCCTGAGAAGAAGAAAGCAGCCATATTTGATGAGTCCCCCACAACCCCTTTAAGTCCACTGTTTCCCCAGCGACCTTGTTCTAATTCTCCAATGGTCCACATGGGCTCTGAAAGGACATGTCCACATGTAAACAGAGAGTAGGAGGACCCCCCCTATAACCAAATTCAAGCCAACGTAAGGGTAACTTTTACCGTACGCGAATGGGGGAGCTACCTTGGCGGATTCTGTCTATCCATGTACGATATGGTTGGCCATATGGGCCCGTGACAACCCCTTTAATTTTCTAATATGTATTAGAAATAAGCTAGAACTCCCTTTAATTCTGTATTAGATTGACGTATAATCTATGGTCGTCTTCCTTTCTAGACATGGATGGTAAAGCATTCTCATTCTACGAGAGACGCACTGACCATGTGCGCCTTAAACCTGCGACAAAACACTTCAATGGATTCACCATATGCCTAAAATCCTGCAAGAACCTGACCGAGAACCATTTATTTGTACTGTTAGCCGACAGAGATAGCTCCACTCGCGTTATGCTGTTGTTCCAGCCCGACAAGAATACAAAGACGGGGGCCAATGTCCTCCTCATCTTCAAAAATTCTTCAGAACAATTCGACTTCCCCACAGTCTCTAAAACGTGGATCGACATCTGTCTGACACTAAACTTAATCGCTGGCAATCTAGTATTGGTGCTCAATGGAGAGGAACATAAGCACTTACACCTAGGGGGCGCTAAAGAAAGTTATGTCTATGTACAAGGCCTTCCCAAATACAGACGTGGCTCAGATCACCAACGTTAACATGTGGAGCTCGGCATTGTCCATCAGTGCCATAAAGAAATTCACAAAGGGAAAACGAGGCGGCGATACCATCAACTGGAGGTCACTAGTAGTGGAATCCAGCCATTCTGTCTTCATAGAGAAACCGAAGTGTATAGCAAAGAACTAAGCGTGAAACATGTCCCCCGCCAAATGGAAAAAATGCAAAAAATTATATTTGACAGTCCAAAATTTTGGATATTTTGGCACTTATTTCCACCATAAAACTGAGACATAATGGGGAATCTCACAAGCCCAGAAGCTAAAAACAGTGAGAAAATAGCCGCGATGACGGGTGATTGTAAGGGGGTGTCCACTTACTGAGCAATACTGAGAGAGAAATGTAGTGTTTGTATAATAAAAATGTGTACAATTTTCCAATGTACTTTCTGTATCAATTCCTCACAGTTTTCTAGATCAGTGGATAAAAATCAGTCCATGGTCATGTGATATATAGAGATGAGCGAACAGTGTTCTATCGAACTCATGTTCGATCGGATATTAGACTGTTCGGCATGTTCGAATCGAATTGAACACCGCGTGGTAAAGTGCGCCATTACTCGATTCCCTTCCCACCTTCCCTGGCGCCTTTTTTGCTCCATTAACAGCGCAGGGTAGGTGGGACAGGAACTACGACACCGGTGACGTTGAAAAAAGTAGGCAAAACCCATTGGCTGCCGAAAACATGTGACCTCTAATTTAAAAGAACAGCGCCGCCCAGGTTCGCGTCATTCTGAGCTTGCAATTCACCGGGGACGGAGGTTTCCGTCCAGTTAGCTAGGGCTTAGATTCTGGGTAGGCAGGGACAGGCTAGGATAGGAAGGAGAAGACAACCACAACAGCTCTTGTAAGAGCTAAATTCCAGGGAGAAGCTTGTCAGTGTAACGTGGCACTGACGGGCTCAATCGCCGCAACCCAGCTTTCCCAGGATCCTGAATGGAATACACTGACAGTGTATTCCCGTATACCCGATATATACCCCCGATACCCGTTCCAACGGTGTGCCCCCCCACCTTCACCCCAGAAATACACTGCAAGTCCCCTAGCAATAGAATTGGGGCTATATACACCCACTATTTTTACTACTGCCATATAGTGCCATTGTCTGACTGGGAATTCAAAGAATATATTGGGGTTACAAATACCCTCATTTCTTGCTACTGCCATATAGTGCCAGTTTCTGACTGGTAATTCAAAGAATATATTGGGGTTACGTGCACCCACAATTTTTGCTACAGGTATATAGTGCCATTGTCTGACTGGGAATTCAAAGAATATATTGGGGTTACAAATACCCTCATTTCTTGCTACTGCCATATAGTGCCAGTTTCTGACTGGTAATTCAAAGAATATATTGGGGTTACATGCACCCACAATTTTTGCTACTGGTATATAGTGCCATTCACTGGGAATTCAAAGAATATATTGGGGTTACAAATACCCTCATTTCTTGCTACTGCCATATAGTGCCATTGTCTGACTGGGAATTCAAAGAATATATTGGGGTTACAAATACCCTCATTTCTTGCTACTGCCATATAGTGCCAGTTTCTGACTGGTAATTCAAAGAATATATTGGGGTTACGTGCACCCACAATTTTTGCTACTGGTATATAGTGCCAGTTTCTAACTGGGAATTCAAAATGCGCAAGGCTCCCGGAAAGGGACGTGGACGAGGCCGTGGGCGAGGTCGGGGGAATGGTTCTGGGGAGCAAGGTAGCAGTGAAGCCACAGGGCGTCCCGTGCCTACTCCTGTGGGGCAGCAAGCATTGCGCCACTCCACAGTGCCAGGGTTGCTTGCCACATTAACTAAACTGCAGGGTACAAACCTTAGTAGGCCCGAGAACCAGGAACAGGTCTTGCAATGGCTGTCAGAGAACGCTTACAGCACATTGTCAAGCAGCCAGTCAGACTCTGCCTCCTCTCCTCCTATTACCCAACAGTCTTGTCCTCCTTCCTCCCAAAATTCCCAAGCTTCACAGAACAATAACCCCAACTGTCCCTGCTCCCCAGAGCTGTTCTCCGCTCCTTTCATTGTCCCTCAACCTGCCCCTCCACGTCACGATTCCACGAACCTAACAGAGGAGCATCTGTGTCCAGATGCTCAAACACTAGAGTCTCCTCCATCTCCGTTCGATTTGGTGGTGGATGACCAGCAACCCACCCTCATCGACGATGATGTAACGCAGTTACCGTCAGGGCATCCAGTTGACCGGCGCATTGTGCGGGAGGAGGAGATGAGACAGGAGTTGGAAAAGGAAGTGGTGGATGATGAGGACACTGACCCGACCTGGACAGGGGGGATGTCAAGCGGGGAAAGTAGTGTGGATGTTGAGGCAGGTGCAGCACCAAAAAGGGTAGCTAGAGGCAGAGGTCAGCAACTTAGGCGAAGCCAGGCCACACCCGGAATCTCCCAAGATGTTCCAGTTCGTACCCAGCCCCGAAAAACTCCCACCTCGAGGGCACGTTTCTCGAAGGTGTGGAGTTTTTTCAAGGAATGCGCCGAGGACAGATATAGTGTTGTCTGCACAATTTGCCTCTCGAAATTGATTAGGGGCTCTGAGAAGAGCAACCTGTCCACCACTTCAATGCGCCGTCATTTGGAATCCAAGCACTGGAATCAGTGGCAGGCAGCAACGGCAGGACAAAGGCCGCCTGCCGTTCACGCCACTGCCACTGCCTCTGCCACTGCCACTGCTGACTGTGCTGGCGATGCACTCCAGAGGACGAGCCAGGACACCACTTCATCTGCCTCCGCCACTTTGTTGACTTCTTCCTCATCCTCCCCTCTTCCTGTCTTATCTCCTTCTCCTGCACCATCAAAGGCACCATCAGGCGCTTCTTTACAACAACCCACCATCTCTGAGACATTGGAGCGGCGGCAGAAATACACTGCTAACCACCCACACGCGCAAGCCTTGAACGCCAACATCGCTAAACTGCTGGCCCAGGAGATGTTGGCGTTCCGGCTTGTTGAAACTCCCGCCTTCCTGGACCTGATGGCAACTGCGGCACCTCGCTATGCCGTCCCTAGCCGTCACTACTTCTCCCGGTGTGCCGTCCCCGCCTTGCACCAGCACGTGTCACTCAACATCAGGCGGGCCCTTAGTTTCGCGCTTTGCACAAAGGTCCACTTGACCACCGACGCGTGGACAAGTGCATGCGGACAGGGACGCTACATTTCACTGACGGCACACTGGGTGAATGTAGTTGAGGCTGGGACTGCTTCCAAAACTGGCCCGGTGTACCTCGTCTCCCCACCTAACATTCCTGGCAGGGACACGAGAAGAACACCCCCCTCCTCCTCCTCCGCCACCGCCTCCTCCTCCGCCACCGCCTCCTCCTCCGCTGTTAGATTGACCCCAGCTACGAGTTGGAAACGTTGCAGCACTGGCGTTGGTAGACGTCAGCAGGCTGTGCTGAAGCTGATCAGCTTGGGGGACAGACAGCACACTGCCTCCGAGGTGAGGGATGCCCTCCTCGATGAGACGGCAATATGGTTTGAGCCGCTGCACCTGGGCCCAGGCATGGTCGTTTGTGATAACGGCCGGAACCTGGTAGCAGCTCTGGAGCTTGCCGGACTCCAACATGTTCCATGCCTGGCCCACATCTTCAACCTAGTGGTGCAACGTTTCCTAAAGAGCTACCCCAATGTTCCAGAGCTACTGGTGAAAGTGCGGCGCATGTGCGCCCACTTTCGCAAGTCGACAGTAGCCGCTGCTAGCTTAAAATCTCTCCAGCAACGCCTGCATGTGCCACAACACCGGCTTTTGTGCGACGTCCCCACACGCTGGAACTCAACGTTTCAGATGTTGAATAGAGTGGTTGAGCAGCAGAGACCTTTGATGGAATACCAGCTACAAAACCCTAGGGTGCCACAAAGTCAGCTGCCTCAGTTTCACATCCATGAGTGGCCATGGATGAGAGACCTTTGTGACATCCTACGGGTGTTTGAGGAGTCCACAAGGAGGGTGAGCTCTGAGGATGCGATGGTGAGCCTTACAATCCCGCTCTTGTGTGTTCTGAGAGAATCCCTGATTGACATCAGGGATAACTCAGATCACACAGAGGAGTCAGGGATAGCATCCGATCCGTCACAGCTGGAGAGTAGGTCCACACATCTGTCCGCTTCACTGCGTTTAATGGAGGAGGAGGAGGAGGAGGAGGAGGAAGAAGAGTTGTCCGATGATGTGATGGTGATACAGGAGGCTTCCGGGCAACTTCGAATCGTCCCATTGTTGCAGCGCGGATGGGTAGACATGGAGGATGAGGAGGAAATGGAGATTGAACTTTCCGGTGGGGCCAGAGGAGTCATGCCAACTAACACTGTGGCAGACATGGCTGAGTTCATGTTGGGGTGCTTTACAACCGACAAGCGTATTGTCAAAATCATGGAGGACAACCAGTACTGGATCTTTGCTATCCTTGACCCCCGGTATAAAAACAACATCTCGTCTTTTATTCCGGTAGAGGGGAGGGCCAATCGCATCAATGCTTGCCACAGGCAATTGGTGCAGAATATGATGGAGATGTTTCCAGCATGTGACGTTGGCGGCAGGGAGGGCAGTTCCTCCAGTAGGCGACCAAGTTCTCACCGGTCCACACAAACGAGGGGCACACTGTCTAAGGTCTGGGACACCTTGATGGCACCCCCTCGCCAAAGTGCCGCCACGGAGGGTCCTAGTGTCACCAGGCGTGAGAAGTATAGGCGCATGTTGCGGGAATACCTTTCCGACCACAGCCCTGTCCTCTCCGACCCCTCTGCACCCTACACGTATTGGGTGTCGAAGTTGGACCTGTGGCTTGAACTTGCCCTATATGCCTTGGAGGTGCTGTCCTGTCCTGCCGCCAGCGTCCTATCTGAGAGGGTGTTCAGTGCAGCCGGTGGCATCATCACTGACAAGCGCACCCGTCTGTCAGCTGAGAGTGCCGACCGGCTCACTTTGATAAAAATGAACCACCACTGGATAGAGCCTTCATTTTTGTGCCCACCTGTGTAAAGCACCCCAACATGAAACTCCATGTCTGTACTCAACCTCTCCAATTCCTCCGCATCCTCATACTCGTCCACCATAAGCGTTGCACAATTCTGCTAATACTAGGCTCCCTCCACCCTGATTTCCCCCAACTCTGCTGGTTAGAGGCTCCCTCCACCCTGATTTCCACCAACTCTGCTGGTTAGAGGCTCCCTCCACCCTGCTTTCCCACAACTCTGCTGGTTAGAGGCTCCCTCCACCCTGATTTCCACCAACTCTGCTGGTTAGAGGCTCCCTCCACCCTGATTTCCCCCAACTCTGCTGGTTAGAGGCTCCCTCCACCCTGATTTCCCACAACTCTGCTGGTTAGAGGCTCCCTCCACCCTGCTTTCCCACAACTCTGCTGGTTAGAGGCTCCCTCCACCCTGCTTTCCCACAACTCTGCTGGTTAGAGGCTCCCTCCACCCTGATTTCCACCAACTCTGCTGGTTAGAGGCTCCCTCCACCCTGCTTTCCCACAACTCTGCTGGTTAGAGGCTCCCTCCACCATGAATTTGCCCAAACTGGGCTGGTTAGAGGCTCCCTCCACCCTGATTTCCACCAACTCTGCTGGTTAGAGGCTCCCTCCACCCTGATTTCCCCCAACTCTGCTGGTTAGAGGCTCCCTCCACCCTGATTTCCACCAACTCTGCTGGTTAGAGGCTCCCTCCACCCTGCTTTCCCCCAACTCTGCTGGTTAGAGGCTCCCTCCACCATGAATTGGTCCAAACTGGGGTTTTTAGAGGCTCCCTCCACCATGAATTTGCCCAAACTGGGCTGTTTAGAGGCTCCCTCCACCATGAATTGGTCCAAACTGGGTTTTTTAGAGGCTCTCTCCACCATGAATTGGTCCAAACTGGGGTTTTTAGAGGCTCCCTCCACCATGAATTTGCCCAAACTTGGCTGTTTAGAGGCTCCCTCCACCATGAATTGGTCCAAATTGGGGTTTTTAGAGGCTCCCTCCACCATGAATTGGTCCAAACTGGGGTTTTTAGAGGCTCCCTCCACCATGAATTGGTCCAAACTGGGTATTTTAGAGGCTCCCTCCACCATGAATTGGTCCAAACTGGGGTTTTTAGAGGCTCCCTCCACCATGAATTTGCCCAAACTGGGCTGTTTAGAGGCTCCCTCCACCATGAATTGGTCCAAACTGGGGTTTTTAGAGGCTCCCTCCACCATGAATTTCCCAAAACTTGGCTGTTTAGAGGCTCCCTCCACCATGAATTGGTCCAAACTGGGTTTTTTAGAGGCTCCCTCCACCATGAATTGGTCCAAACTGGGGTTTTTAGAGGCTCCCTCCACCATGAATTGGTCCAAACTGGGGTTTTTAGAGGCTCCCTCCACCATGAATTTGCCCAAACTGGGCTGTTTAGAGGCTCCCTCCACCATGAATTGGTCCAAACTGGGTTTTTTAGAGGCTCCCTCCACCATGAATTTCCCAAAACTTGGCTGTTTAGAGGCTCCCTCCACCATGAATTGGTCCAAACTGGGCTGGTTAGAGGCTCCCTCCACCATGAATTGGTCCAAACTGGGGTTTTTAGAGGCTCCCTCCACCATGAATTTGCCCAAACTGGGCTGTTTAGAGGCTCCCTCCACCATGAATTGGTCCAAATTGGGGTTTTTAGAGGCTCCCTCCACCATGAATTTGCCCAAACTGGGCTGTTTAGAGGCTCCCTCCACCATGAATTGGTCCAAATTGGGGTTTTTAGAGGCTCCCTCCACCATGAATTTGCCCAAACTGGGCTGTTTAGAGGCTCCCTCCACCATGAATTGGTCCAAACTGGGTTTTTTAGAGGCTCCCTCCACCATTAATTGGTCCAAACTGGGGTTTTTAGAGGCTCCCTCCACCATGAATTTGCCCAAACTGGGCTGTTTAGAGGCTCCCTCCACCATGAATTGGTCCAAACTGGGTTTTTTAGAGGCTCCCTCCACCATGAATTTCCCAAAACTTGGCTGTTTAGAGGCTCCCTCCACCATGAATTGGTCCAAACTGGGGTTTTAGAGGCTCCCTCCACCATGAATTGGTCCAAACTGGGTTTTTTAGAGGCTCCCTCCACCATGAATTTGCCCAAACTGGGCTGTTTAGAGGCTCCCTCCACCATGAATTGGTCCAAATTGGGGTTTTTAGAAGCTCCCTCCACCATGTATTTGCCCAAACTGGGCTGTTTAGAGGCTCCCTCCACCATGAATTGGTCCAAACTGGGTTTTTTAGAGGCTCCCTCCACCATGAATTGGTCCAAACTGGGGTTTTTAGAGGCTCCCTCCACCATGAATTTGCCCAAACTGGGCTGTTTAGAGGCTCCCTCCACCATGAATTTGCCCAAACTGGGCTGGTTAGAGGCTCCCTCCACCATGAATTGGTCCAAACTGGGCTGGTTAGAGGCTCCCTCCACCATGAATTGGTCCAAACTGGGTTTTTTAGAGGCTCCCTCCACCATGAATTGGTCCAAACTGGGGTTTTTAGAGGCTCCCTCCACCATGAATTTGCCCAAACTGGGCTGTTTAGAGGCTCCCTCCACCATGAATTGGTCCAAATTGGGGGTTTTAGAGGCTCCCTCCACCATGAATTTGCCCAAACTGGGCTGTTTAGAGGCTCCCTCCACCATGAATTGGTCCAAACTGGGTTTTTTAGAGGCTCCCTCCACCATGAATTGGTCCAAACTGGGGTTTTTAGAGGCTCCCTCCACCATGAATTTGCCCAAACTGGGCTGTTTAGAGGCTCCCTCCACCATGAATTGGTCCAAATTGGGGTTTTTAGAGGCTCCCTCCACCATGAATTTGCCCAAACTGGGCTGTTTAGAGGCTCCCTCCACCATGAATTGGTCCAAATTGGGTTTTTTAGAGGCTCCCTCCACCATGAATTGGTCCAAACTGGGGTTTTTAGAGGCTCCCTCCACCATGAATTTGCCCAAACTGAGCTGTTTAGAGGCTCCCTCCACCATGAATTGGTCCAAACTGGGTTTTTTAGAGGCTCCCTCCACCATGAATTGGTCCAAACTGGGGTTTTTAGAGGCTCCCTCCACCATGAATTTGCCCAAACTGGGCTGTTTAGAGGCTCCCTCCACCATGAATTGGTCCAAACTGGGTTTTTTAGAGGCTCCCTCCACCATGAATTTCCCAAAACTTGGCTGTTTAGAGGCTCCCTCCACCATTAATTGGTCCAAACTGGGCTGGTTAGAGGCTCCCTCCACCATGAATTTGCCCAAACTGGGCTGTTTAGAGGCTCCCTCCACCATGAATTGGTCCAAACTGGGCTGGTTAGAGGCTCCCTCCACCATGAATTGGTCCAAACTGGGGTTTTTAGAGGCTCCCTCCACCATGAATTGGTCCAAACTGGGGTGTTTAGAGGCTCCCTCCACCATGAATTTGCCCAAACTGGGCTGTTTAGAGGCTCCCTCCACCATGAATTGGTCCAAACTGGGTTTTTTAGAGGCTCCCTCCACCATGAATTTCCCAAAACTTGGCTGTTTAGAGGCTCCCTCCACCATGAATTGGTCCAAACTGGGGTTTTAGAGGCTCCCTCCACCATGAATTGGTCCAAACTGGGTTTTTTAGAGGCTCCCTCCACCATGAATTTGCCCAAACTGGGCTGTTTAGAGGCTCCCTCCACCATGAATTGGTCCAAATTGGGGTTTTTAGAAGCTCCCTCCACCATGTATTTGCCCAAACTGGGCTGTTTAGAGGCTCCCTCCACCATGAATTTGCCCAAACTGGGTTTTTTAGAGGCTCCCTCCACCATGAATTGGTCCAAACTGGGGTTTTTAGAGGCTCCCTCCACCATGAATTTGCCCAAACTGGGCTGTTTAGAGGCTCCCTCCACCATGAATTTGCCCAAACTGGGCTGGTTAGAGGCTCCCTCCACCATGAATTGGTCCAAACTGGGCTGGTTAGAGGCTCCCTCCACCATGAATTGGTCCAAACTGGGTTTTTTAGAGGCTCCCTCCACCATGAATTGGTCCAAACTGGGGTTTTTAGAGGCTCCCTCCACCATGAATTTGCCCAAACTGGGCTGTTTAGAGGCTCCCTCCACCATGAATTGGTCCAAATTGGGGGTTTTAGAGGCTCCCTCCACCATGAATTTGCCCAAACTGGGCTGTTTAGAGGCTCGCTCCACCATGAATTGGTCCAAACTGGGTTTTTTAGAGGCTCCCTCCACCATGAATTGGTCCAAACTAGGGTTTTTAGAGGCTCCCTCCACCATGAATTTGCCCAAACTGGGCTGTTTAGAGGCTCCCTCCACCATGAATTGGTCCAAATTGGGGTTTTTAGAGGCTCCCTCCACCATGAATTTGCCCAAACTGGGCTGTTTAGAGGCTCCCTCCACCATGAATTGGTCCAAATTGGGTTTTTTAGAGGCTCCCTCCACCATGAATTGGTCCAAACTGGGGTTTTTAGAGGCTCCCTCCACCATGAATTTGCCCAAACTGAGCTGTTTAGAGGCTCCCTCCACCATGAATTGGTCCAAACTGGGTTTTTTAGAGGCTCCCTCCACCATGAATTGGTCCAAACTGGGGTTTTTAGAGGCTCCCTCCACCATGAATTTGCCCAAACTGGGCTGTTTAGAGGCTCCCTCCACCATGAATTGGTCCAAACTGGGTTTTTTAGAGGCTCCCTCCACCATGAATTGGTCCAAACTGGGCTGTTTAGAGGCTCCCTCCACCATGAATTTCCCAAAACTTGGCTGTTTAGAGGCTCCCTCCACCATTAATTGGTCCAAACTGGGGTGGTTAGAGGCTCCCTCCACCATGAATTTGCCCAAACTGGGCTGTTTAGAGGCTCCCTCCACCATGAATTGGTCCAAACTGGGTTTTTTAGAGGCTCCCTCCACCATGAATTGGTCCAAACTGGGGTTTTTAGAGGCTCCCTCCACCATGAATTGGTCCAAACTGGGGTTTTTAGAGGCTCCCTCCACCATGAATTGGTCCAAACTGGGGTTTTTAGAGGCTCCCTCCACCATGAATTGGTCCAAACTGGGGTGTTTAGAGGCTCCCTCCACCATGAATTTGCCCAAACTCTGCTGGTTAGAGGCTCAATCCACCCTGATTTTCAAAACAAATGTTGGTGCCAACCTCAACTTACTACAAGGGCCAAATTCACTGCTGGTGACAAGCTCTCCTCACTGCAAGTGCCAAATACACATGTTTCAAGGTGTTTTCCTACTGTCAGAGAGGTGGTATTGAGTGTGTAAAGTGTGTAGTTGTTAGGCTGTGATGTTGGGGTAATAGAGGGTCTTTGGTGTGTTAGATGCCCCCAGACATGCTTCCCCTGCTGTCCCAGTGTCATTCCAGAGGTGTTGGCATCATTTCCTGGGGTGTCATAGTGGACTTGGTGACCCTCCAGACACGGATTTGGGTTTCCACCTTAACAAGTATCTGTTCCCCATAGACTATAATGGGGTTCGAAACCCGTTCGAACACACGAACATTGAGCGGCTGTTCGAATCGAATTTCGAACCTCGAACATTTTAGTGTTCGCTCATCTCTAGTGATATACAATCCATGGTCATGTGATGTACAGTCCATGGTCATGTGTTATACAGCCCATGGTCATGTGATATACAGTCCATGGTCATGTGTTATACTGTACAATCCATGATCATGTGATATACAGTCCATGGTCATATCTTATACAATCCATGGTCATGTGATATACAGTCCATGGTCATATCTTATACAATCCATGGTCATGTGATATACAGTCCATGGTCATGTGTTATAAAGTCCATGGTCATGTGATATACAGTCAATGGTCATGTGTTATACTGTACAGTCCATGGTCATGTGATATACAAGTCCCCGGTCCACGTGATGAACACACCGGTGCACAGCTCGCTACCATGCAGATATATGATTACTGAGTGACTGTAACGAGCTGTGTACATGTGTATTCATCACATCACAGGCATTAACCCTTCTATCGCCTCGGTTAAAGCTGACAAAGTACCCATTTTACCGGCGGTGCCTGGGCACCGCCATTTTTCCGGCATCCCGTTGGCATCACAGCCAGGCTCCCAGGCCTTCCTGTGCTTTATTTCTATTATTATGGGCTGTACAGTGAGGTGCTTGGAAAGTATTGAAGAGGCTGCGGCACTCACAAACATGCTACAGCCTCTTCAAACCGCTAATTATTTAGCCTGGAAAACCCCTTTGATAAATTTCCTTCATATATTTTCACCATATAAAACTCCCTCCACTAGGAGACATTACCTGTATATGACATTATAACTTCAATAGCGTACTGAGTAGAAGCTATATAATATTAATGCAGTGAACGCCCCCTAGTGGTGGCAAAAGATGAGGTCTATGTGTGACGGGAATCACGGGAATTAGCGTGGCGTTCGCCTTTGTCACAGCAAAAAAATTACAAAGTATTAGAATTCCTATTGCCTTTTCCATAGGCTTTCTCCATTCACTTCTATGAGACTTCTGGGAGTAGCTAAGTGAGACTTCTCCCCCATTCTCAAGATTGATACAGGCCTCAGAGGATCAACATCCAGGGTCGGACTAGGGTTGTCTAAGGCCCACCAGTGGAATTGACTCTATGGGCACACCCTACTACTACTGGCGTACAAGCCATAAAAAGTCACACCACTTTGCTTCTGCCTGAGATTCCTCTTCATTTTCTGTACTTAGAGTGCCCTGTGGTAGAAAGCCAAAGAAGAGCTTCACCTGCTGATCAGCCCTTTACTAGCTCCCATACAGTATAATGCACCCTTTTCCTAGTCCCCCTGTGACACCTTTCACCCAAATCGTTCCCTGTTCCCCTTATATAAAATATATCAAATGTGTTATCCACCTTTCTAATACTGATGGCCTATCCTTAGACTAGACCATCAGTATTAATTTTGTGGGGATCTGACCGGACCCCTGCAGATCAGCCATACAATGGTCCCTTCACTGGTCCCTCTTATACCAGTATTAGCTCATTACTTACCTGTCTGCTCCCCTGTCCCACTCAGTCTCCTCCGCTTCCGATTCACCTTTCATTGGGTCATGTGCACCACAAATCATGTTTTCACGCAATGACATAATGTGAGGCGCACAGGGCCCCTTGGAGGCTGAAGAGGAAGTGTAAGAATCATTAGGCAGGAGTGCGGATTGGTAAATTAATAGGGGTCTTTACCAGCTGGAGTAACAGCCTATTAAAAATCAATGGGGGTCCAGCAGGGCCCCCTTAAGGTGCTAGGCCCAACAGGGAAATCACCAGTACTGCGTTGGACCAGTATTTTCCTAGGTTTGCTGTGATTCAGTGCTTTTGTGTTGGATGATGAAGGGGGGAGGGGGGTATTGAGAACTTGGTGCTCTAGGGCTTGGTGTTTTTTCTGAGGGGGGTAGCATTTTTAGAATGTTTTTTCCCCATAGGCATCAACAGCAGCACAGCCTGTGTGATATGCATGTTTATTGTAGGTTATAAATGTCCCCAAATAAATCAATTCTGATAGAATTGGTAAATGTCGATCTATTATTAGGCTTAGTGGTCAGAGTGAAAATTGGATGATATAGTACTTCTTTAAAAATATTAAATTTTTTTATTGTAAATGAATGATAAAATAGCCCATTATGATACATTCCCTTTAAGGAAGTGCACTTTATCTGAGCTCACATCATGGTTATCGGTGATAAGTGATAGACGTTATATTTGCCTAATCTTATCTCAAGTCATTTTACGAAGGTGGACACATTTACTGTGGGGAAGCGGCTAAACTGCTGACCACAGTTCATTGCATAAAATACAACCGTAAGTGACAGATAGGGAGAAGTTACAACCCAATAAAAATCTGCACGGTATACGGAAGCATTTACTGCGGGTCGCTGCAGATGAGAGAGCATACAGCAGGGGTGTGGTGGTCACACTAGGAATTTATTTTAAAAAAAATCAGTCCATGAATGGGCCCGTTTGGGTGGCATATATGATTATTTTGACATTTGGAGGGAATCTCTTTGGTCATACCCTCCTGGTCTTATATACTGTATATACCTATAACCATGCCATCACTGTATGCCTTGTGAGTCACTACCATCTATATATCCCTATAATGATTTATGTGACTTTATCCTAGGAGATGACGATCATCATAATCTGGTTATTTGTACTTGCAAGTGTTCCTGGAAATCTGGGAAAGCATGACTATAACTGCAAATGTGGGGAAGTTTTTGGTAACATTTTGTTACCTCCATTTACAATGGTTGGGCTAAAGAGTAGCAGATGTATCCCGGAGTCAGACGAGAGCCCCGATATATTTCTAATTCTGGAAAGTTCATCTTATTCTGTTACCTCGAGGTGTATCTTTAATAATGGCTGTCGCGTAAAACAGGAGTAAATTTGAAAGGAGTTTTTAGCGCCACCTTCTGGTCCTGGTTTAAATATCATTGACCATTTTCATACCAGTTAGGGTTCGTTCACACGTGAGCCCAGGGGAGGTTTTTGACAGCGGATTTCGCGTCAAAAACCTCCCCTTACAATGGTGGTCTATGCAGACCGCCAGGCTTCTTTTTTCCGCTAGCGGCGGGCTGCTGCTAGCGGAGAAAAGAAGCGACCTGCCCTATCTTCAGGCGGAAGCCGCGCGGGTTGAGCCGCGCGGCTTCCGCCCCCGGCAGCACCCTCCTATGTCGGCTCATTCATTTGAGCCGACAGCGGAGGGGAAAGCCGCGACCGCAATGTTCGCGGCAGGCGGGTTTTGACCAGAGAGAGACGCGGCTCGCCGCGGCTCTCTCGGTGTCAAAACCCGTGCGGGCAGTTCACATGTCAACTAGCCCTTATAATATAGATTTTAGAGTTAGCAATAATTATTATTTTTATGCTTATCCACCAATAAATAATAATAATGATGATGATAATAATAATAGCAACAACAATAATAAGAAGAATAAATAGAGATGAGCGAGTAGTATTCAATAGAATACTACGGTATTCGAAATACTCGTACTCGTTCGATTACTACTAGCTATTCGCAGTAAAGATTTGATTCAGAACCAGCATTGATTTGCCGAAAATGTACAGCATTCGGTCAATCAATGCTGGTTCTGCAGGACGAGTAAGGGCCGGTTCACATTAGCGTTTGCCTCCCGTCTGGAAGGAGTCCGCAGGAGGACACCACTGAATGGAATATCAGCGCAACTGCAAGTGCTATAGACTATAATGGGGTCCGTGCGCTTCAACTGCACTTTGCTTCTCCTAAACACTCTCCTCCTGCTATTCGTGGACTTGGTGGCTCTCCTTTAGTCGAATAGTGGTTTCCCCTGAAATGAGCAATTTTTCCCATAGCCTATAATGGGATTCCATATTTGATTGAGTAGTCGAATATTGAGGCTTTACTCGAAACGAATATTGAATCTAAGAATAAGGAATATAAGAGCTTAAACTTTGAGACCCTTAAACAAAACAATATGGTGCTCAGGTATATTAGAATTGGGCGGAACATTGCGAACCCAAGTATGGATGTGGCTCAGATATCAAATGTTAACATGTGGAGTTCAGTATTGACCCCTGATGACATGCACACGTATATATAGCAAAAGAAAGGCGGCGATATCATTGACTGGCAATCCCTAGTTTTTGAGTCTGACCATGCAGTCTCCGTTGAGTGTCCTAGGTGTAGGGCAAAGAACAAGCTGCAAAATATTTTCTCTGGCAAATGAAAAAAAAATCTGAGAAATCCTTGGAATTCAGCGCACTGTCAGCTTTCCAGCAGTATATAGAACTGCCAGTGCCCAATCTGATGAAAGGTCCTCTTTAAGAGTCCATTCACACAGAGTAAAATGGCGCTTTATTTGGCGCTGAATTGTATACGCTGAAAAAAAAAAGCCTCCCATTGACTTCAATGGGTGCCGCTAGCTTTTTTTCCACCAGCGGAATTTTCTGGGAGGCTTTTTTTCCAAGCATGTAAAATTCAGCACCAAATAAAGCGCCATTTTCCTCTGTGTAAATGGACCGGAACACTGTGGTAGCGGTTGACTATGCATGGGCCGGGTGGTAGACTTCCTTTAATAAAGTATACAACAAAATTTATTAATTTCATAAACGCTGCCAGAAAATCAAGTTGTTTGAAAGTTTATTTATAGTTTAATATGTGGATTTCATTTTTCATTTTCACGAGGCGCAATACAATCCGAAATTTCGCCTTTTACAATATGCCGTATGCGATTACAAACTGCATAGGCACAAGGCATGGCTAAGAAAGGAAAGAGTCCATTTTTTGGATGGATTTTATGAATTTTGGAGGGCAGATATTGGTATAGTTCTCAAGCACCATGTTTCCGCCTCTGGCTAACACGGTACGAGAACAAACATTTTCCTTAGAGATGAGCGAGTACTGTTGGGATCAGCCGATCTGAACAGCACGCTCGCATAGAAATGAATGGACGTAGCCGGCACGCGGGGGGTTAAGCGGCCGGCCGCCGTCAAAGTGGAAGTACCAAGTGCATCCATTCATTTCTATGGAGCGTGCTGTTGGGATTGGCTGATCCGAACAGTACTCGCTCATGACTAAAGACACCCTGCGCACTCCATTATAGTCAAGGCAATCCCTCAGAAGCCATTGCTTTTTACACATCCCATTACAATACAAAAATCCCTTTTTCCAGTTCAGCAATGGATGAAACTAAGAGAAAGCACAAGGCAAATATAATACAACTCAGTGTCATTTTATTTTTTCAGCTAGAACTCTACACCATCTACTCCCATGTGGCCAGCCACCCCACAACACACCCTCACACAACACAGCATCGTCACTTTCTACAGCCACTTCAAACCGCACATTATTTGCGCCTCCAGCTCACAAAACTACAACTCCCACAATCCTTCACCCAGCAACACCTACGACTCCATCCCTAGCAGGAATTCTGGGACTCGTAGTTCCAGTCCACCAGTGAGGCAGCGCCATCGATCTTTCCCGCCTTTCAACGCGGCGGCCAATCACGTCTCACGTCTCACCTCCCGCCCCTGTCAGAGCCGTCCTCCTATTGGCCAGCCGCCGCCAAACGTCGTACCAGGCGGGAGGGGGGGGGGACTATCATGAGAGAAGGACCGGAAGTGGTCATTCCATCTCCCTCACTGCTTCCGGTGCACCGTATTCACCCGTTACACGGCGGCACTGAACGGTGCTGTACCGGCAGCTGGGATGTGTGCTGTACACGGTCACCTCCTCGTGGTTTCGGTGTAAAAAAAAAAAAGAAAAGAAAAACTAAAATTTAATAAGAAAGAGACTAAAGAGTAGAGTGAGAAAGTGTGTAGTGCAGGCGGGTTCTCTCAGCAGACATGGCCTTTGAGAGCCTGTTCTCCAGACCCCCCAACCCAGCCCCAGACACCCACATGACAGAGTGTCAGCATGCAGGGGACGAAAGGTCGAGTAATAACCTTCTTATTATTTCTTCTCATCTGTTCTCATGTCTGGGGGTTGGGGGAGGCTCATCAGCTGCTATTGTGACCACACCAATGTCTTCTCTCATCTGTCTATGATTTCTTCTGATTATGGGATGTCTATCATGTTACATTTATTGCTGTCGGCCATCTCCAGCGCGCATCTGTATCACCGTGGCTACCGGCGTCACTTTTCTTTCTCGCCCTCGCGCTTTGGGCCTAATCGATGGACTGTGGGACTCTGTTTTGGATGTATAGCGGAAAAAAAACACAAAAAAAACGTCAATCTAATGGGAAAAAGAAAAGGCGAAAAATGTACAGTAATGGCGGCCATAGACGGTACGATTTTACGTGCGATGCGATTATCGTGGCGGCTATGGCGGCAGATCTTATAGGGCGATGATCCTGGATGAGTGAGAGAGGATTTTTTTATTTAATTTTTAATTAATTCGTCATGATGATTTATTGTAACTGTATACTTATCTGACCGTGAATGAGGAGCTTGGTTGTGATTTGATAGAGAATGATCGCGCAGGGATGCTTCGTCAGGACTCATTAGTTAATTGGAAATGATCGTATAGTGATTGCTAAGTTGTTTCTGACTTTATTACTGATATTTCTGTGATCTACTATAGATATAGCACTGTAGATGTCAGTATATAGGTGAGGATTGTGCGGCATGTACATTACACTAGAGGTATAGCCATGGATTGTATGTCATGTATGTTAAAGGGGTTTTCTGGGCCCCAAATGCATGTTAAATATGATGATCTATCCACAGGATAAGTCATTGCTATCTGATCTGTGGGGGTCTGACACCCAGACCCCGCTCACATTGACTGCTTTCGAGAGCAGATCAGGACAAAGCTGCAGTTCTTCATGGCCACCACTATACAATAGACGGCGCTGTAGTTCTGCTCCTATTACTTGCATCCACTCCCTCTTCTCAGCAGTAGCATCTGATCTGTGAGGGTGTCAGACTCCCACTGATCAGATACTGAGAACCTTTCCTGTGGATAGGTTACCAGTGAGAACCGTTTATTTGGGGCTGGAAAACCACTTTGCAGCTAAGGCTCGGTTCACATCTGCATTTGGGCCATTCCGTTACCCTCTCTGCGTGAACAATGCAGAGAGAAAAGTCCTGAAAGCAGCACTTTTCTCTCTGCATTTTTCGTACAGAAACCACACGGACCCCATTATAGTCTATGGAGTCCATGAGTTTTCTTAGGTAACCGCTTTTTTATACGGGTTAGGTATCTTTCTGAGGGGCCCCTGAATGGAAACCTGAACACAGCTATGAATCGGCTCAAAAACTGCAGCTCTGGCTCAGTTCACATCTGCTCTTGGGCCATTCCATTCCCCCACCCCGTTATAGTCTATAGGGTCTGCCGGTATCCTCAAGTAGCCACTTTTTATGTGGATTAGGTTTTCGGGGATCCCCAAACAGAAACCCATGCGCAGATGTGAACAGGCCTGAAAAAGCAGCTCTTCTACAACAATGCAGAAAAAAAAAATCACTGCATTATACAGTACCAGAAAAGTGAAAGAGATTTTGGTTAATCTCATCCACACATTGCCTAAAAGCTGTATTTTCAAAAACACAGAAAAAAAAATGCAGAGAAAAATGCAAAGTTGGAAAAAAAATGCAATGCATTTTTAAAGCTACATTTTGCTACGTGGGTCCTTATCCAGGAACTTTGTATGTAGTTACTTCCTTAGTCCGAACCGTGGGCTTACGGGCTGGTGATGACTGAGGGTCACCTGATCAAAACTGTCACTTCCCTCTCATGTTTAGTGTATATTACCTATACTGTGGGGATTGGCTTTACTATGTAGCCTGCCAGCCGAGTTGTACAGGTAGTGAACACTGAACTGGTAGAGGATGGACCAATCCGGGTGCTGATTTAGATTATGTGACCATGAGTGAGAACCAGTCTTAAGAAGTTAGTACATACAAAGTCCATTGATAACCCCATTAAGGCTAAGGCCCAACGTGGCATCCCGCAGCAAAAAAAAAAATGCTGCAGGAAAAACCATGGCCGCAACGCGGATATTCCTGCAGCTCTCTAGACAGAAAGTTTGCAGAGTTTTCCTCTGCGGACTTTCCCTTTCAATTATACCTATGAGGAAACTGATGGCCTTTCCCTAGATATAATTGACATGCTGCGATTTTCCTTACCGCACCGGTTTTGGAAATTGCGGCGTATCCGCAGTGCGGTTTTTCACACACAGTGGGCATGGGATTTACTAGAATCCCATCCACTTTGTTCTGACTGTAAAACGCAGTGATTTTTTTTTTCCGTGGCGTTTCTGCTGTGGGCAAATTGTGGCGTTTACGCCTTGTGGGGCCCCAGCCTAAAAAAGTTTTTCCACAAATGCTACTTTTCCCTTATGGCTAGGGATAAATCTTTGATTGCCGGGACCCCAGTGGTCTGTAGAATAGGGCTTCCCAAGTTCCCTGTGTAAATGGAGAGGTAGTGCACTTGTTTGACTGCAGTTCCATTTACTTCTATGATGCTGATGGAGTGATGAACTCTATCGCTGTCCAGTAGAAAATAGTAGAAAAGTGGTAAAGCACGCACAATTCTGTACCATTCACATAGGAAATTCTTGGACTTAGACTAGGCCTCATGCACTCGTGGCAATCTGGACTGGAAATTCTGTCTATAACTAGTTAGGAGATGGTATAGGTCCACCATGCATGACAGTGATATGTGATGCTGAATGTCCCTGCCCCCTCATGGCTTTATGTTCCTGTACTGTATATAGTTCAGACAGTACTGCCTTAGGGAAGCAGGGACTCCCAGCATCATAAATCACTGGCTCCTGATTAGGTTCGGACATGTACAGTTTGGATTTTTTGATCCAGTTTGCACCGTGTACATAGTGCCTTATTTCCTGTCCTGTGAATAGAGAATAAGGATGCATTCATACAGCTTTGTTGGGTGGAGTTTAATAAATGTTTCGTCTGTAAAAATTAAGAAACTGCACCTTATGACTGTAACCTAAGTATAGATAGTGAAAAGAAAAAAGAAATGTGTAGATTTATAGGTAATGATAATTTGTCCTATGCAGTAAGGTGTCAGTGTAGATATGTAGTGAAGAATTGTATGTACAGTAAGGTGTCAGTGCAGTGATGGATTGTTATGTACAGTAAGGTATCGGGGTAGTGATGGGTTGTATGTACAGTAAGGTATCGGTGTAGATGTGTAGCGATATATTGTATGTACAGTAAGGTGTCAGTGCAGTGATGGATTGTATGTACAGTAAGGTATTGGTGTAGATGGGTAGTGATGGGTTGTATCTACAGTAAGGTATCGGTGTAGATGTGTAGCGATGAATTGTATGTACAGTAAGGTATCGGTGTAGATGTGTAGCGATGGATTGTATGTACAGTAAGGTATCGGTGTAGATGTGTAGCGATGGATTGTATGTACAGTAAGGTATCGGTGTAGATGGGCAGTGTTGGGCTGTATGTACAGTATGGTATCTGTGTAGATGTGTAGCGATGGATTGTATGTACAGTAAGGTATCGGTGTAGAGGCGTAGTGATGGATTAGGTACAGTAAGGTATCGGTGTAGAGGCGTAATGATGGATTGTTATTTACAGTAAGGTATCAGTGTAGTGATGGGTTGTTATGCTCAGTAAGGTATCAGTGTAGATATGTAGTGAAGAATTGTATGTACAATAAGGTGTCAGTGCAGTGATGGATTGTTATGTACAGTAAGGTATCGGTGTAGTGATGGGTTGTATGTACAGTAAGGTATCGGTGTAGATGTGTAGCGATGGATTGTATGTACAGTAAGGTATTGGTGTAGATGGGTAGTGATGGGTTGTATGTTCAGTAAGGTATCGGTGTAGATGGGTAGTGTTGGGCTGTATGTACAGTATGGTATCTGTGTAGATGTGTAGCGATGGATTGTATGTACAGTAAGGTATCGGTGTAGATGTGTAGCGATGGATTGTATGTACAGTAAGGTATCGGTGTAGATGTGTAGCGATGGATTGTATGTACAGTAAAGTATCGGTGTAGATGGGTAGTGTTGGGCTGTATGTACAGTATGGTATCTGTGTAGATGTGTAGCGATGGATTGTATGTACAGTAAGGTATCGGTGTAGAGGCGTAGTGATGGATTAGGTACAGTAAGGTATCGGTGTAGAGGCGTAATGATGGATTGTTATTTACAGTAAGGTATCAGTGTAGTGATGGCTTGTTATGCTCAGTAAGGTATCAGTGTAGATATGTAGTGAAGAATTGTATGTACAATAAGGTGTCAGTGCAGTGATGGATTGTTATGTACGATATCAGTGTAGATGGGTACAGTAAGGTATCGGTGTAGATGTGTAGTGATGGATTTTATGTAAAATTAAGAAACTGCACCTTATGACTGTAACCTAAGTATAGTTAGTGAAAAGAAAAAAAAAGTGTAGATTTATAAGTAATGATAATAATTTGTGCTATCCAGTAAGGTGTCAGTGTAGATATGTAGTGAAGAATTATATGTACAGTAAGGTGTCAGTGCAGTGATGGGTTGTATGTACAGTAAAGTATCGGTGTAGATGGGTAGTGATGAATTGTATGTACAGTAAGGTATTGGTGTAGTGATGGATTGTATGTACAGTAAGGTATTGGTGTAGTGATGGATTGTATGTACAGTAAGGTATTGGTGTAGTGATGGATTATGTACAGTAAGGTATTGGTGTAGATGGGTAGTGATGAATTGTATGTACAGTAAGGTAGTGGTGTAGATTGTTAGTGATGGATTGTATGTACAGTAAGGTATCTGTGTAGATGTGTAGCGATGGATTGTATGTACAGTAAGGTATCGGTGTAGATGTGTAGTGATGGATTATGTACAGTAAGATATTAGTGTAGATGTGTAGTGAAGAATTGTATGTACAATAAGGTGTCAGTGCAGTGATGGATTGTTATGTACAGTAAGGTATTGGTTTAGAGGCGTAATGATGGATTGTTATTTACAGTAAGGTATCAGTGTAGTGATGGGTTGTTATGCTCAGTAAGGTATCAGTGTAGATATGTAGTGAAGAATTGTATGTATAATAAGGTGTCAGTGCAGTGATGGATTGTTATGTACAGTAAGGTATCGGTGTAGTGATGGGTTGTATGTACAGTAAGGGATTGGTGTAGATATGTAGTGAAGAATTGTATGTACAGAAAGGTGTCAGTGCAGTGATGGATTGTTATGTACGATATCAGTGTAGATGGGTACAGTAAGGTATCTGTGTAGATGTGTAGCGATGGATTGTATGTAAAATTAAGAAACTGCACCTTATGACTGTAACCTAAGTATAGTTAGTGAAAAGAAAAAAAAAGTGTAGATTTTTAAGTAATGATAATAATTTGTGCTATCCAGTAAGGTGTCAGTGTAGATATGTAGTGAAGAATTATATGTACAGTAAGGTGTCAGTGTAGTGATGGGTTGTATGTACAGTAAGGTATCGGTGTAGTGATGGGTTGTATGTACAGTAAGGTATCGGTGTAGTGATGGATTGTATGTACAGTAAGGTATCGGTGTAGTGATGGGTTGTATGTACAGTAAGGTATCGGGGTAGTGATGGGTTGTATGTACAGTAAGGTATCGGTGTAGTGATGGGTTGTATGTACAGTAAGGTATCGGTGTAGTGATGGGTTGTATGTACAGTAAGGTATCGGTGTAGTGATGGGTTGTATGTACAGTAAGGTATCGGGGTAGTGATGGGTTGTATGTACAGTAAGGTATCGGTGTAGTGATGGGTTGTATGTACAGTAAGGTATCGGTGTAGTGATGGATTGTATGTACAGTAAGGTATCGGTGTAGTGATGGGTTGTATGTACAGTAAGGTATCGGTGTAGTGATGGGTTGTATGTACAGTAAGGTATCGGTGTAGTGATGGGTTGTATGTACAGTAAGGTATCGGTGTAGTGATGGGTTGTATGTACAGTAAGGTATCGGTGTAGTGATGGGTTGTATGTACAGTAAGGTATCGGTGTAGTGATGGGTTGTATGTACAGTAAGGTATCGGTGTAGTGATGGGTTGTATGTACAGTAAGGTATCGGTGTAGTGATGGGTTGTATGTACAGTAAGGTATCGATGTAGTGATGGATTGTATGTACAGTAAGGTATCGGTGTAGTGATGGGTTGTATGTACAGTAAGGTATCGATGTAGTGATGGGTTGTATGTACAGTAAGGTATCGGTGTAGTGATGGGTTGTATGTACAGTAAGGTATCGGTGTAGTGATGGGTTGTATGTACAGTAAGGTATCGGTGTAGTGATGGGTTGTATGTACAGTAAGGTATCGGTGTAGTGATGGGTTGTATGTACAGTAAGGTATCGGTGTAGTGATGGGTTGTATGTACAGTAAGGTATCGGTGTAGTGATGGGTTGTATGTACAGTAAGGTATCGGTGTAGTGATGGGTTGTATGTACAGTAAGGTATCGGTGTAGTGATGGGTTGTATGTACAGTAAGGTATCGGTGTAGTGATGGGTTGTATGTACAGTAAGGTATCGGTGTAGTGATGGGTTGTATGTACAGTAAGGTATCGGTGTAGTGATGGGTTGTATGTACAGTAAGGTATCGGTGTAGTGATGGGTTGTATGTACAGTAAGGTATCGGTGTAGTGATGGGTTGTATGTACAGTAAGGTATCGGTGTAGTGATGGGTTGTATGTACAGTAAGGTATCGGTGTAGTGATGGGTTGTATGTACAGTAAGGTATCGGTGTAGTGATGGGTTGTATGTACAGTAAGGTATCGGTGTAGTGATGGGTTGTATGTACAGTAAGGTATCGGTGTAGTGATGGGTTGTATGTACAGTAAGGTATCGGTGTAGTGATGGGTTGTATGTACAGTAAGGTATCGGTGTAGTGATGGGTTGTATGTACAGTAAGGTATCGGTGTAGTGATGGGTTGTATGTACAGTAAGGTATCGGTGTAGTGATGGGTTGTATGTACAGTAAGGTATCGGTGTAGTGATGGGTTGTATGTACAGTAAGGTATCGGTGTAGTGATGGGTTGTATGTACAGTAAGGTATCGGTGTAGTGATGGGTTGTATGTACAGTAAGGTATCGGTGTAGTGATGGGTTGTATGTACAGTAAGGTATCGGTGTAGATGGAATAATATTTTTTCTCTCCTATGGATAGAACTGTTCTGTATCAGAAGTAACAGGAATGCTTAGTCTTTACTGACTCTCTTATCTTTGCCGTGTGCTTTGTCTCATATTGTTAAGGACAGGATTTGGATATATTTTGGTCCATTTCTCTAATCCTATGTCTATTACATACTGATATCATCCATTGTCAGTCCTTTCTTCATTGTTGACCGTTCAATATCAATGGCAGATTTTTTTTTCTGTAAAACAGAAAATCTGAGATACCTGCCCATTATATGCCATAAAGACATACACTTTTGTCACATGCCGGGTCAGTGTGGCCTTATAAAGCTGTTTTCACATCACAAGGACAGAACATGGGGCCGGCACGTGAACATGTCCTTATTGTAACTTATCTCCTTGGAGTGTGACTTGTAATGCATTCATTCATTGGAAATACTATATGTAAGTGAGGGGCTATGGATATGGACAGGGTGGCCGGTTTAGCCCGTTTTCTGCTGACCGTCGGCTCCTTGTTTGAGGCATGAGCAAGCATTACAGTCGCAGTCACGAGGCAGATCGGCCGGGTCTGATTATTTTAGGTTGTTATCGGGTGATGTACTTAGATCCTCATTCATCCTATTGGTATTGTATATATGGCATTCAGGAGAGTGTCCATCTATATGGCCAAGGTGCAGCTGCACACGGGGGAGACTTACCCAGCTTTGTACTCCAATTCATGCCAGGGATAAATATGGCTGGATAAAACCTCCCTCGAGTTATTGTGGTTGTCATTTTGGACAGCAACGTCATAAGCCCCAATAACATAAATGGGATGCTCAGCCTCTGCTGTAAGGGTGGTCTTGTTTATTGCCGTGTGTAGAGATATATGGCTATATCTTAGCCTGCTGTATACCGTAGGTCACATGATTGCTATGTAATATACATTAGGCCGCTGCGTTTCTAAGAAGTGGATCCTTTCCATTTGCTCTCCGCAGTGCATAATAGGGACAGGACGGCTTTGCTGAACACTCAGTTTTTAAGACATCCTGTACTTTCTGTGCCAAAGAGGGAATCTAGCCGTCTATAAGTGACCGCATATGTTCTGGGCTGAGACTTGCAGGGTAATTTCCATCCCACTGGGGCAAACCAAAGGCTGTCTTATGGGAAGAAACTAATGTTACTTACAGATCACTCAGTGGAAAATGCGGAAGACACGAGGTTCTATTAACTGATGATTATTTTGAGCATGTGGATGTTACTGAGAGGAGACCCGACCTGTCCGTGTATTAAAAGGGTTGTCCAGATGTTATTGTATGCATAAAGTTGTACAGTTTCTGTATCACTTCCTCACGGTTCTCTAGATCTCTGCTGTCAGTCATTTATTGTCTATCAGTCCATGGTCATGTGATGGACACACCGGTGCACGGTTCGTTACTAAACAGATCTCACTACTGTGCTGTAACAGGCCAAGTCCATCACATGACCATGACAAATTGATACTGAAAGTATACTGTAGAACTGTTCATTGTACAAATTGTCTGAAACGGGACAACCCCTGTAATTAGAAGGGTAGTCGACTGAATGGCTGATATGTGATATGTAAATATCAGTATAAAGCAGGTTTTAGGGCCGACTTCTGGTGATCATCTCATTGAGGCTACATGTACGCGACCGAGTGTGCACACCCAGGGGGGACTCATTTCATATTGGAAAGTACACAGATTACATCCGGGGGTCATCCTTCTCCTATTGACATCAATGTGGGGCATTGGACCCTCTATCAGTAGAGACTTGGTCTGCATACTTGGTTGTGCGCATGAGGCTTTAAAGGGATTCTACCATTAAAAACTTTATTTTTTGTCTTTTACACGTTGGAATAGCCTTAAGAAAGGCTATTCTTCTCCTATCTTTAGATGTGTTCTTCGCCCCACCGTTCAGTTAAAATTCCGTTTTCCTTTGGTATGCACACGAGTTCTCTTTCAGCACTGAGGGCGTCCCCAATGCTGCCAGAGAACTCTCCAGCGCTGCCTCCATTTTCTTCTGGAACGCCCTCTTCGTGCGTCTTCTTCTGGCGCAGGTGGTGAAACTTGTAGGTCTTGGGCAGAGCCGACTGCACATGCCCACAGGCTACAAGAAAATGGCCGCTTACTGTGCAAGCGGCCATTTTTCTTGTGGCCGTGGGCATGCGCAGTTGGGTCTGGCTGAGGTCTACAAGTTTCACCACCTGCGCCAGAAGAAGACGCACGAAGAGAGCGTTCCAGAAGAAGATGAAGGCGGCTCTGGATAGTTTTCTCGCAGCATTGGGGATGCCCCCAGTGCTGCGAGAGAACTCATTTGCATACTGACGGAAAACGGAATTTTAACCGAACAGCGGGGTGAAGATGACATCTAAAGGTAGGAGAAGAATAGCCTTTCTTAAGGCTATTCCGACGTGTCAACGACAAAAAAAAAAACTTTTTAATGGTAGAATCCCTTTAAGGTTTCCTAAGTAACATAGTTTATAAGGCAGGAAACAAAAGATAGCTCCATCGAGTTCAGAATATCATCCAACAGCGTTGATCCAGAGGAACACAAAAACCTCATGAAGTAGAAGCCAAATCTCTTCATTTTATGAGACAAATTCCTTTCTGACTCCAAATTGGCAATCGGAATAACTCTCCGGATCAACAACCTAATGCCAGAAATCTAATCAGTATAACATGGAAGATGGCGGCGCTCAAGACAGCTAGCCGGGTTCTTCTTTAACCATTTGAGAGCCTTTTCCATTCCGAGTTCCTCTAGTAGAGTCCTGTAGTCTCGCTGCTCTTACAGTAAAGAAGCCTTGTCTTTGTAGAAACCTTCTGTCCTACTTGAGTCTCCTCATGGCAGAGATCTCTGTACCCAACCTCGCTGTATTATTACATAGTTATGAGCTCAATTGTATTCCAAACTATCTAACCCTAGTTTTGGTAGTCTCTCTGGCTACTGTAGTCCTCCCATTCCCTTTTCCCTCTTTGGTTGCCATCACTGGTGCCCGATACTATACACAATAGTCTATGTGTGGTCGTTATGTGGCAGAACAATGATTGTACGGTTTGCATCCATGGATATGATTTTATTTGCCTGGCGTTGGCTGCAACTGTTAAAGGGACGGTTTCCGATAGCAAGGGGCACGATCGCTGGGTCCTCCATTGACCAGAAGGATGAGGCCGTTGCCGACGCTGCTTTCTCTTCAGTAATCTCCATTACCCACAGCCCCTTAGAAGTGAATGGAGCACAGGTCATACAAGGGCATTGGCACGCCATTCACAAGGGGATTGCCTTAAGGGTGTCCTTCTGATCAGTCCGAAATACAGTCACTAGATATTTAATAACTAAGAGGGTCTTTACTGTTTCCGTCTGACCATTGATGAAGGAGGCCGGGTTGGGCTTTGGGAAAATAGAGGGGTCGGAGGCAGTGGTTTGGCCCACCGACTCCACAGCTCTGAGTGTAGTCACAAGATGGCCTATTTCTTCTGTATGGTATGTAAACATACATGTGACTCAATTCAATATGTATGTGGGAAACATCTAATGGGTATGTACGTCTTATGTGTATTTACATCTTATGGGTATGTATGTCTTATGGGTATGGCAAGCTATAGGATGAGCCTCTGGGACTGTGTCCTATGAATACTAGTAGGTCTAATGTCTGACTCCTTCTCTCTCTTCACAGGAAGGAGGGCGAGTTGGAAGATGGTGAAATAGACGATGCGGGATTTGAGGAGGAAAAAACAGAAGAAGTCAAAGAAGAGCCGAAAGAAGAAGAGGAGGAACCACAAGAGGAAAAGTCTCATAAGAAGTCAAGGAAACGGAAAAAGAAAGTGAAAGGAAAGAAGAAGCGGCGACATAAAACCAAGCACAAGGTGAATATTTTAGCTATTCGGGCGTTTCTTTTGTATTTTTGCATTCCTCGATGTGTATGGTGAATAAGATTTTCCTCTTTGTATGTTTTTTTCCAGCACAGCGCGCCATCCAGCGATGATAGCTCAGACTACAGCTCAGACGATGACCATGCCGAGAGGCCGCGCAAACCTCCCATGTACAGAGATTACGACTCCCATTATAAATATGTAAGCCATATGCAAACACTTTATTTAGGGCTTGTATATGTTTTTTGGAACTTCTAATTTGATGACCTGGGACCCCCCTAGATCACATCACATTCATTGGTCACATGACTGCTACACAGCTCAGTCCCATTCAAGTGAATAGACGGAACTGCAATACCAAGCAGAGCCAGTGTGCTTTGTAAGTACTGAATGGACTGCAAGGCTCACTTAGACATTGCAGCCTCTTCAAACAGCTGGTCAGTTGGGGGCCTGGCTGTTGGACTCCTTCGATTTATAAGTGATGAAGGATAGGTCATCCATTGATAACCCTGGAAGACCCTTATAATCGCTTCTTGCGTTGTACTACCCTTAGCTTCTCTCACTATGTGCTTGAACAGTGCAAATACTTTGTGTGTGTCTGCATGCTGTGTATATACAGTACAGATATATCCAGACTTACCAAAAGGGCTCGTTCACACGGGGCAAGAGGGGGCGGATTTTGGCACTGAATCTATGTCAGAATCCGACCACTCACAATAGAGGTCTATGTAGACCTCTATCTTCCTTTTTTACGTGAGCGGTGTGTTCCCGCTCACGGGGAAAAAAAAGCGAGCTGCCCTGTTTTCAGGTGGATTCCGCGGCTGAATCCGCCTCGCAGTAGCACCCTCCAGACTAGGCCCATTCATTTGGGCCTACACCGGAGCGGGAAGCCGCGACTGTCGGAAGCCGTAGCAGGCGCATTTTGGTCCTACCCTGACGCGGCTTCCCGCGTCAAAATCAGGACCAAGATGTCTGACACTCATTCCCCTGTGAACTAGCCCAAAAAGTGCAGATTTGTTTGCGCCTGGTGAGTCTATACCTGTTTACAGTAGCAAAGCGGCTGAAATTTTAACAAATCTCACCCATACTTTACAAGAAATTACCTGCACATTAATTGACATGCGTGACAAATTTTTTTCTGCAGATTTTCACTGTAGATTTCATACTTTACATTGCTTGGGTTGAAACCTGCAGTAAATCCACTTAACAGTCCACAAAATTAGTATGCAAACCTGCAAAAACAGTTTAATCCCATTGTTTTCTATATGTTTTATTGACTGCGACAGTAAAGCGGTTTTCTAGTAGATATTGATGACCTACTCTTAGGATAGGTCATCAACATGTCATTGGTGGGGGGATCTGACACCCAGGAACCCCACTGATCAGCTGGTTGAAGAGGCCGCAGCATTTTGATTTGAGCACTGTGGCCTCTTCGCTAAATACCAAGCATAATGCTGTACATATCATAGGGGCTGTGCTGGGTGTTACAGTTCTACCCCAGTCACTTGAATGTGACTGCTGCTGTGCCATGTGACGTCATCCAGTCAGAGCATACAGAGGTCGTGAATGCTGTGGACTCTTAGGGCTAGTTCACACGTGAACTGCCCGCGCTGGTTTTGACACAGAGAGATACGCGGCGAGCCGTGTCTCTCTCTTGTCAAAACCCGCCCGCCGCGACCATCGCTGTCGCGGCTTAACCCTCTGCTGTCGGCTCAAATGAATGAGCCGACATAGGAGGGAGCTGCCGGGGGCGGAAGCCGCGCGGCTGAGCCTGCGCGGCTTCCACCTGAAGAAAGGACATGTCCTTTCTTTTCTCCGCTAGCAGCAGCCCGCCGCTAGCGGAGAACAGAAGCCCGGCGGTCTCTATAGACCACCATTATAAGGGGAGGTTTTGGACGTGAAATCCGCTGTCAAAAACCTCCCCTTATACTCACGTGTGAACTAGCCCTTAAAGAGGACCTTTCATGTCCTCATCAATGTACAGTATTATATAGTGCTAGAAAGCCGACAATACACTGGACACTAACCCCTGGTTCACATTAGCGTTTGGATTCTGTCTGGGGGAGTCCGCATGAGGACTCCCCCCCCCCCCCCCCAAATGGAATACCAACACAACTGCAAGCGCTGTGCAATTAAAGCACATGGACCCCATAAACTATAATTGAGCCCGTGTGCTTGCCGCGCACTGCCCGCACGAATGGTATTTAGTGAATGGTTCGTGCGCGGCAAGCACACGGACCCCATTATAGTCTATGGAGTCCTTGCGCTTTGACAGCACAGCACTTGCAAATGCATTTATATTCCGTTCTGGGGGGTCCTCATGCAGACTCTAACCAGACGGAATACATACGCAGATATGAACCAACCCTTACACGACTGATATTCCACCGGAAGCCCCACAGAAGTGGAGGGAGCATGGCTCAGATAAGCACAATGGCGCTTCATTCACAAGTAGGATCCCGGAGGACTGGGGGTCCCAGTGGACAGCCCCTTTAATTTGAACACTTATCCACAGGAAATATGTAAGGATAACTTTAATAACAAACCCAGTTAGAATATAGGAACGGCTCTGGGACAACAACCGTGATCCTGGCCTATTAACCACTTGATGTCGTGATTGATAGTCACTGCATCACCTACATAGTTTGACATTGGCTTTAGGATGTGCTGTGAAGTTTGGTTGTGAGCACAGATGGGAGAGGCCCTCAGCTTTAGTGTACCGGGACTCCTGCTAGAGATGCAGCCCTGATATAATAACATTTCCCTGGTATTATTCCAAGAAGAATTGTTTTGCTTCACCTGCAACAATTTGCCAGTGCAGCATTTTTTTTATTTTTTTTTTAATGAAAATTGATCCATTTTAAGGCTGGAATCACACCTGCAGGTTTTTTGGTTTTTTTTTTTACACAGAGCCACGAGTGGATACAAAAAAAACAGATCATCTTCTTTTTTTCTTCCAGCCCTGTCTTTGGCTTCTAGCACTGCCACAAAAACTGAACGCCTGAAAATGTGTAACTTTCACTTCTTCTGTCTCGCAGCATGGACATGGGAATTACATGAGCTCCTCGAAATCTATGCATAGCAAGAAAAACCCACCCGACTACGACAACTACAGCAATTACAGTGATGGCAATTACAATGAGGAGGATGAGGAGGATTATGCCGAACAGCTGAAACATTATAGGCAAGCCAAGGAAAACCCTGACATGAGCGAACCACCTTATAAGAAGCCAGCCATGAAAGGGATGCCAGCAGGTAAGCCCTTCATTGAGATGCATTCACTGATACTCCCAATGTCATGGTGACTTGCTGGCGAGATTCTCTGATATGATGTTTTCAAGGGGGTTTCCACGTTAAATAATTGATGACCATTCTTAGGATAGATCAGCAGCTAACCCCCTCACACAGAATGATGTACATGTACATGATTAGGTGTGAGGGGGTGTATGGAGAGGGCTCTCAGTACACGGCGGATGTCGGCTGTATAATACAGCCAGCACCCTCTGCGATCACTGCTGACACTGATCGCACCTGTTAACACTTTAGATGCCGTGGTTAGATGCTGCACTTTTGTTTAAAGTGTGCAGGTGCCATGGTTGCATCGCCGCCTTCCGGAACATTATCGGAGGGTGACTATATATATATATATATATATATATATATATATATATAATTTATTTAAAGGGATTCATTGACTATGAAACACAAACAAGTCTACTGAATATAGGGTATCTGCAGAGCTCCTGTTCTGTCAGGAAGGGGTTAATAGGAGCACTACAGATCCCCTATATTCAGCCACACTGAATTCCAAGTGAGGGAAAAAAAAAAACAGTCCTCAAGCTCAGGGAAGGGGCAGACAGACAACCAAAACACCCCTTCCCCAGGACCCAGCAACTACTGCACCCAAAAACTCCGACCATTTTAATTTTTTTAATTTTCCAGCAGCTGCTGCATTTCCCCCCCTAGGCTTATACTCGAGTCAATAAGTTTTCCCAGTTTTTTGTGGTGGAATTAGGGACCTCGACTTATATTCGGGTCGGTTTATACTCGAGTATATACGGTATCTCACTAGGATGCAATGAGTACAATTCACACGGCCATACGGGAAATGTGGCTGAACACAGTAATGGGAATAAGCCCTTGTTACAATTTGTTGCCAAATTACATGAAGGCACTTGTGATTGTAAAGTACCAGGTGATAGATGAATATATATATATATATATATATATATATATATATATATATATATATATATATATATATATATATATATATATAGTGGTTTTTTACAGTATTTTTTTTTTTTTTTGTCATTCGAGATGTATTTGTCTATGTAAGTAGTGTTAAAGGGTTAAACGGTTGCATTTCTTCTGAAATAAAGACCTTGATGTTTTACAGGACCTGACCAGAAAGGCTTTTACTATGGACGAGGCCTTGGTCCACACAAGAAACCGATACATAAAGATCGAGGCAGAGGAAGAGGGGCTCATAAAGGCCCAAACCCTTATTATCAAGATGGATTCCAAGAGGTGGGTACCACTAAATAATTTTGATAGCATGTCACATGTAGTAGATTTCATTTTCTGCTTAATGGGGTTAAAGTGGACAGGGGCTGATCTTCAGTAACCCTATACTGACACTACACAGAGAACTGAACCGTGCTCAGGCTCCAATGTCTGTCAGTGTGCAGGGTGTTGAACTCCCACTGATATTGTTGAACTATCTTAAGGATCTCCATTCAGTAAGTTTGCATTTGTATCGAATAATAACATTTTAATGCTCCATAGGTGATGTGTTCAAGGCTAAAAATATTGATGACTTATATGGAAAATAGATCATCATTACCAGATTAATGAGGGTCACCTACCTAACCAACTTTTAATGCAGAGAATGGCACAGGAAGCAGACAGCACTGTTCTCTGTGTAGTGGCCAGACCAGGTTACTGCAGATCAGCTCCCATTCACTTGAAATGGACCTAAGCTGCAGGGTTGAGACTAGAATGGATCTCCTCTCCTATATGCAACATTAACCCATCTGGTTTGACATGGTTGCAGCAGGTGGTGCCTCATAATAAAAATCACAGAAGGCAGTGCCCCCTACTGGAGCCACAGCAAACTGGGCAGCACCTCATTTTACCTACTCATTCTGGCATGCTTTATTGATTCAACACTACACAAAGCTGTCTGCTTCCTGCTCCATTATCTGTCCACCATCTGCTGGGAGGGGGCTGGTGGGTGTCAGATCCCCACAGATCTAATATTGCTGACCTAGCTTTAGGTTAGGTCATTAAAGGTGTTTTCCCATCTCCCTGTTTAAGCAGTTTGCCTGCTGTCTCTTCTCACTTCCAGTGTTTCTCTCCCCTTCCCCCCCCCCCAGCTTGCTGAACAGGACACTATGAAGTATCACAATACTTGGGCAGATCAGATAATATGCAGATGCTTGTACAGAATGGATTCAGTGTTATCCATGTGTTTACTTACAAAGATAACAAACCGGGCTTTATCAGCAAACTGCAATTAGCTGAACTGATTGTCCTGTTGGCAGAGCAGTGAGCGATGTCACTTGTCCTATGACACAGGTCTGGCGTTATGGAAACACTATGTGAACAATGGCAGGAATAAGTTCATATAGCAGGCAAACAAAGCAGCATTGCAAGAGCAATATATTTAGGAAAAGCTCAGTGAGCGCTGTTTACACATCTATGGATGCTGCCATGATGCTGACTCTGCGGTCAGGTGACCCTCCGGGATCAGTGTGTGTGCTGGGTTATACACGACACAGATCAGCTCTGTAGTTATGGACAGGAGGCTGTATTATTCCTGCAACTGGGGCTAAGTGTACCAGCCCCAATTACAGGAGAAATAAGCCCCCCCACCAAAAAACAAAAAAAGTGATCAGATATAAAAATACAATAAATATAAAAAGCAGTAGAAAAGCAAAGAAAATAAATAAAATAATATGTCACAAAACATGCCCTTATTACCGGTTCCAGCCCCACTCCTGACACAATACAAAATAAAAATTACCGTAAACTGTTTTATGAAGTTTTTTTTTTTTAGTAGCACTTTGTGTTATTAAATTTAAAAAAAAATAAAGTGAAAAACAGACAATAAAGGGACACGTTTCCCTTCTCTTTTTTGTTTATTCTTTCCCAGATATAAAAAAAAATAAAATTAAACACCTGTAAAAAAAAACAACATAAAAATAAATCCCTGAATAATAATAATCGTTGTTGAAATCCAAATGATAAAAATGTCACAGCCCTTAAAACCGCACATACAAAAAAAAAAAAATGTGTCTGGTCCTGGACCACAAATTGGCCCCGTACTGAAGAAGTTATAGAATTTGGTGAGTTCCAGAGAACGATCCCTTCTATCACAGATGTTTGTAAAGGCCAGGATCTTGTACAGAATGAAACACCTGACTGGAGTAACCCAGGGACTAACCCTTTTCTTCCTATAGTGCGCATCTTTAGTGTGTGTCTGTATACCAAGAATTGTGCTACAAATAGCATCGGCGCTAACAATACGCTCTGTGCTCAATAGGAGAACAAACCCGTGAAGAAATGGGTGGCCATGAGTCAGGAATTCATCAACCAGCACACGGTGGAGCGCAAAGGGAAGCAGATCTGCAAGTATTTCTTGGAAGGGCGTTGTATCAAGGTAAAATTGGTCAAGTAGATCTTTTGTGTACAAAAAAATGGAAGGGAACTTAACCCTTTCCTGACACGCTCTGTAATTGTATGGCGATGAAGCAGAGTGGTCACCATAGCCAGCAGTATTACACAGCAGAGACCCTGAGTGTCTGTGTTTCTTTCTTTTTAGTTGCTATGATTCCTAGGATTTCTCTATCTGCCATGAGCTTGTATGTGTTTTTCTCTCTTGTTATATACTACTGTACCATCTATGAAACTGTATCACTGAAATTTCCCCATTGTGGGACTATTAAAGGATTATCTTATCTTATCTTAATGCCCACAAAATCAGTCTGCACTGATCTTGGGCATTGTATTCAGCTATCCCCCCCCATGAAGTTTCCAATAGCCCATTTACAATTGCAGTAGGCTACCACTTGGTGAGATCGTGAGAGCTGTCCTGTTCCTAATAAAGGATCCCAGGCCTGTCATAGGCATAGAGCTATTGAGGCTGCTCTATTACAAGGGTCGGAATATGGCGACTCCAAAAACTTTTAAAAGAAAAAAAAGATGTAAATTTGTTATTCCTTGAATGGTGCCGACCCATGGATCACAGTTGTCCTTGTTTTTGGCTGCCAGGTGAACACCATAAAAACAAAGCCCATATTAAAGGGGCTCTATCACTGGGAAAAGTCATTTTTAACTAATCACATCTTTGCATAGCCTTTAGAAAGGCTATTCCACACCTACCTTTAGTATATAGATTGCCTCAGTGGTTTCTGAATAAGTCCGTTTTTATTCATAGGCTAAATAGACTGGTGCACGATACATCGTGCACTCCTCTCCTATTGTTTCCTATGGGAGACTGCTGCTGACTCAGCTTCCTGTTAGCACACACACACACATAGGAGATAATAGGAGAAACGAGTGCTGCTGGGAACTTCCTGTGCTGGCTGGAAGCTCATTAGCATATGGAAAAAGGGACTTATTCAGAAACCACTGAGGCAATCTACATACTAAAGGTAGGTGTGGAATAGACTTTCTAAAGCCTATGCAAGGATGTGATTAGCTAAAAATGACTTTTCCCAGTGATAGAGCCCCTTTAAAGTTGCACAAATGCAGTTTTTTTTCTATAATATATTGTAATACTCTCAGTAGAGTCTGCGAAGGCTTCTTCAAACAGCTGATCGGTGTCAGGATAGGTCACCGTCTTGGAACACCCCTTTGAATCTATAATAATGTCCGTGTTATAGCAGGAACTACCGCTAGTTAATAAACCCTTCAAAGTAGTACCAGATGTACAAAACCCGTCCTGAAAAAAAATAAAAATGCACAATAGCTGCTGTAAAACTGACATGGGAGTCTGTGAAACACCAAATGTAAAATGTCTGGAGGGTTATGTAAGTTGTGTGCACAGTCCTAGTCTAAGCTGTGTGATACAGAAAGATGTTGTGGCACACAAAGTCAGACATCTACTGCCTTTGCCATGAAGTTACTAGTATTACTAGTGTGTCTTATATTACTCAGTCTTGACATCGTCAGCATTAAAGGGATTCTGTCGGGGCGATTTGGGATACTAAATCACCTACGCTCACAGAAAAAAAAAGAAGTGAGCTGCCCTTTCTTCAGGCGGATTCCGTGGCTGATTCAGCCCCAGTATCCTCCGGACTAGGCCCATTCATTTGGGCCTACTCCGGAGCGGAAAGTCGCATTTTGGTCCTATTCTTCTCGTGTCACAATCATGACCAAAATACGCCATTCCATGCCCCATGTGAACTAGCCCTTAGTAAAAAAAAAAAAAAAAAAAAAAAAAAAAAAAAAAATGCATTCAGCTGGAGAACACGTGTAATCCCATATAGAGTGATGAACTAGGTGTTTGTACAAAGGCCTTTAACATTATTCTGTTATTATTTTATTCCAGGGAGATCAATGCAAGTTTGATCATGATGCAGAAATAGAAAAGAAGAAGGAAATCTGCAAGTTTTATATACAAGGCTATTGTACAAGAGGAGAGAACTGCATCTATATGCATAATATCCTTTTTACTTGTGGGGCGTCTACCATTATCGAAACCACTATCCTCAATGTGACATTAAAGGGGATGTCTATGCTAGAAATATGGACTATCTTGCCTAAGGATTTCACCACATACAATTATTGTAGCTGTTAAGCTTTGCACACGTGTTTTTTCACCACAGACGTTTGCATGTTTATCATCCTTAACATGCGCCATACGTGAATTTCCTTGTAAGTTCCACCATACAGGGACCAAGTGCTACCAAGGAGACAACTGCAAATTTTCTCATGACCCTCTTACTGATGAAACCAGAGAGTTACTGCACAAGGTAAATGTATAAGATAGCAACGGCCACTTAGGGGTTGTTCACATGGCATACATTTTTCAAGATGAAAACTCCGCTTCAGGAATTAGAATTTATTTTTATGTTGGTCCAAATTCCACATCAAAATCTGCGTCCAATTGCGCCTCAGCTCGAGCGTATTTTCTGCTTCCCACTCACATCTATGCGAGTTATCAGGCGAAATCTGTCTGAAGATGAAGCATGATGCTTATTTTTTCACTTTTGTAAAAAAAATCAGCATCTGACTGCCCTTGAAATAAATGGAGACTGGTTCCAGGTGGAATTTGGAGCAAATTTTAAGGGGATGAGCTGCTGCTGTACCATGTGACCGATGAACGTGATGTCATCGGCACAAGAAACGGACTGCAGCGCTAGTGAGTGATGTGGCTTCATCCAACAGATGATAGGAGGAGGTCCTAGGTGCCAGAGCCCCAACAATCACATTCGGATGACTTAGGAGACACAGGTGCTCTGCTCATTACTAGGCAGATATCCGAATACTGTGCTGTGACGGTAATGAGCTCTGCACGTCTGTGTACATCACATGACCATGGACTGGATATCATATAAGGCCTGGTTCACATCTGCTTTTGTATTCCATCCAGGCAGAGTCCGCATGGGGACCCCCAAATGGAATACAAACGCAATTGTAAGCGCTGTGGTGTAAAAGCACACGGACCCCATAGACTATAATAGGGTCCGTGTGTTTGCTGCGCGCTGCCTGCACGAATCATGCGATGTGGAGAGAGGAAAGTAGATGATGAACTACTTTCCTGTCGGCATGATTTATGCAGGCGGCAAGCACTCGGATCCCATTATAGTCTATGGGGTCCATGTGCTTTTATTGCACCAGTGCTTGCAATTGTGTTTGGTATTCCTTTCAGGGGGGCCCCCATGTGGATTCCCCTGGACGGAATACAAACGCAGATGTGAACAGGGCATAACCATGGATTGATTTTTATCCATTGACAGTAAGCAGAGATCTAGGAAACCTGGAGGAATTGATACAGAAATTATATTGGAACACTTTAGATTTTTTTTATTTTACAAACAATAACATTGGTCTCAATATTTTTCTGAAAGTGGACGACCCCCTTTAAGGAAATATGAGACTTTTAACGTGACCTTAAAGGGGCTCTATCATTGGGAAAAGTCATTTTTAACTAATCACATCTTTGCGTAGCCTTTAGAAAGTCTATTCCACACCTACCTTTAGTATGTAGATTGCCTCAGTGGTTTCTGAATAAGTCAGTTTTTATTCATATGCTAATTAGACTGGTGCATGATACATCGTGCACTCCCTTCCTATTTTTTCCTATGGGAGGCTGCTGCTGCTGATGACTCAGCTTCCTGTTTGCACACACATAGGAGATAATAGGAGAGACAAGTGCTGCTGGGAACTTCCTGAGCTGGCTGGAAGCTCATTAGCATATGAATAAAAACGGACTTATTCAGAAACCACTGAGGCAATCTACATACTAAAGGTAAGTGTGGAATAGACTTTCTAAAGGCTATGCAAGGATGTGATTAGCTAAAAATTACTTTTCCCAATGATAGAGCCCCTTTAATGGTGTGAATGTAATTTCTTAAAGCCACTAGAAGTAAGCCTATGTCCCTCAGTATGTTATACATCACATGACCTTTGTGTTCTGCAGGTTCTAAACACTGAAGAAGAAGTGCAGCATGATATTGACGAGGAAATGGAAGAAGTGCCCCGGCACGGGTGAGTTTGTTACCCCAGAAGAGGTTACAGACACATAAACTCCTCCTTATAGTCTGCACTTCCTACGACTGTATTATCTGTCATACACACCGCTGCCTGTGTCATGTACATACTAAACTGTTATGTAAGGAAGCAGTAGTGTATAACAGGCGTGTCTGGTTCTGCTCGTACATGTTTAATTTTGGCTTCGGGCAACACAGGATCGCAGTGTCTCACTACTACATCACAGCCAATGATAGTGAATGGAATTGCCTTGCAATAGTAAAAGGAACTTTGCACTCACAGGGAACAAACTCTCTATTATTTTATATGCAAAGAATCCACAACGTGCAAAGTAGAAAAAAGGATCCATATTTGTTATTGAGCAATGTGACTGGATTGACCAAAACATCAATCAACTGGTTATTGATCCTTTTCTCTACTTTGCACATTGTGAATTCTCACTTTAAGATCACCTCATTGGGTGCTACGTTGCAAATAAAATAATGAAGAGAATTTGTTCCCCTTGCTTGAGAAAGGCAGGATCAGAAATGGTAGGTGACTTGCCTTGGTCTTTTATCCTTGAAAAGCTGTCGGAATGGTGTTACAAGTACAATATATTATCTTAACGCTTTTGTATTTTGTAACCTGGGACTTGTTTCCTCTGATGCAGGTCAAAGTTTTACAACCAACCCTATATGCAATACCAAGGAAATCACCCATCTATGTACAACTCGGAGCCACTGCCCGAACCAGGACCCCTGCCTCCACCTCCTATGTATGGGAACTCGGGCATGAACGCATCATTTAACCCCTCCGCACCTCCAAGCCATGGCATGAACCATCAGAGAGAAGGGCCCAATGTACATGCACCCCCGTACCACCACGCTGTAGACGAGCAGCCGCATGGGATGCAACAACAAAACAGTTACCAGCCCGGACAAAGCGCCTCTGGATATTATGAGAACTACTACTCCCAGCAGGCTGTCCATAATGTCAAAACTTCCAGCGTACCTGAAGGTAAGTTCTCTGCTTTGGTTGCACATAATACTCAACCCCTAAAGGTGATGAATGACCTACTTTGATGTCTGTCTTGTGTGTTTTTGACTTTCAGCTATGCATAAAGTTTTATTTTCAAGACTGGGGAAAACCATGGATGGCGCAGACAGCAGTCAGCCTCCGCCACAGAGATCCATGAGCAGAGAAGAGGGTATGTATGCAGGGTATAGTACACCTAGTGTGTTGCCTGGATGGTTAAAGGAGTACTCCGAGAATTATTATTTGTTTTAAACTACTTCTATAAGAAACTTTTCAACGTATTCCTATTTCTTAAATGACTTGATATGGTTACCAGACCTCTGCTTTTTGCTGAGCCCACTATATGGCCCATGCTGTACATGAGGCAGGGTTATACTCAGGCTTCAGGGGTGGACGCGAAACTTAGCTACACCGATGAGATAGAGCGGTGGGACATATAGTAACAAGAGGAAATGTTGCAGCATGTCAGGTAATACAGTTTTGAGTTGAAGCAAAAAAAATAACCGAGACCAAATATCTACCAGGATAACCGATGCGATTTTGTTTACATCAGTTATTTCACTTTGGTTATTAGAACATTTGCAAGGTTATCCTTACAGTTTAAGTTAGACTGAACACATCCAAACCAAAACTGCAAATATTATACTCTGGAATCACTTCAGACCCCAGAATAGAAATAACAGAGGCCAGGGAAGGTGATTAAACCATAAAAAAAATATGTGTATATATTACTCACCTCTCGTGGGCTCCAGTGTGACTTCCTTATATCTTCTGGCTGATGGCCATGTGATTGGGCCTCGGTGCTTCACATGACATGTAACACTTATGCGTCATAACTCTGTGTGACCGATGAGACCCAATCACAGAAAACAGCAGTTTGTGATGTCAGTCAGCAGAGAGTATCACCAGAGCCCAGGAGAGGTGAGTAACACTGTTTGTTTTATCTCCTCCCTGGAGCCTCCGATCATTATACACTGGGGTCTAAAGAGAACTCAGAGTATAATAGCTGTTCCGGATCGGCCGTATTCGGTCTGAACGAAACCACCAGGCAAATAATGATCGTCATTGATGTAAAATAAGAGACGGGGCTTTATCAGCAAACTTCAATTAGCTGAATGGATTGTCCTATAGGTCCGTGGTTATAGCAACACTGTGCAAACAATGGGAGGAATAAGGTCACATAGCAGGCAAACAAAGCAGAATTTCTAAAGCAATATATTTAGGAAAAGTCTTCAATTTACATAAGCTACCAGTATAGATAGGATCCTTGAGATGGAACAACCCCTTTAATAGGGACATGGTGATCTGACTTTGAGAGAGGGAGAAACTATGGACTGTATGTGTGTGTGTGTGGGGGGCTATAAGCAGCAAATTAGAGAGGCAGAGAGGAGCACTGAAGCATTTTGACAGAAAAGGTAAAGCAGAAGAACAGGAGACTTTACTAAATCTGAGGTCACATGGTGGTTCTCAGTAGTATCTGCAGGAAGCAGAGACAGACCACCTGTTTGCACAGCAACCCATTGTAGTGGGGATCGGTAGGTCCTAGGTTCAAGTTCCCTTGTGGAACAGGAAAAAAAAAAATAGTTAAAAAGAAAGTATAAAAAAAAAAAGAATAATTTAGATAAAAACCTTTAATTTTAAAAATAAATGTTATATATGCGCAAATTAATATATTTTGGTCACCTCACTTCCTTCCGAAATTAGCAGTAACAAGTGATCAAAAAGTCATACATACAAAAATTGATACTGATAAAAACTATAACTAGCCCTGCAAATATAGATCCCTGACAAATATCTCCATCAACAGAACAGTAAAGAAGTCATAGGCGTCTTGCCGTAATTGTAAAGACCCACTGGACAAAGTTACAATGTCATTTTTAATGGAGAGTTAACACTGTAGGAACTAAATGCAAAAAATTATAGACTTATGGGTTTTTTTTTTTTTTTTTAGTATGACCCCCCACCCAAAAAAAACCAATACCAAAACGTTAGTTAAAGCTAATCAAAATATTATATCTACCCCCAAGAAGAGATGAGAAATGCATCAGAGTGATAGTTATGAGTGTGGAGTATTAGCCCGCCTCTGCACTCCCCTCCTCACAGTGATTGATGGCTGGCTGTATATACATGTATACTTTTAGTCACCATTCAGGGGCCCTCTCTTCATGAATACACTGGACTCATAAGTCCTCTATTTATCCTAATTTATGGTTGCTGTTTGACACATATTTAGTGCTGATTTAGCAAATAGGATGATGGACCTGTTGTTGCTGCCAAATTCCAGAATTTAACTGGTGCAGACTTTAACCATACTTTTTTTTTTTTACTTTTTCAGATGAATTTGCAAACTGGTACAGCAGTGAGGAAGAGGATGGTAGTGGCGTGAGTTCCATCTTAAAAACACTACGTAACCAAACCAAACTCGCCAGGAACAGCTCCACTGAGCAGCAGTCAGCCCCTCAGAGCTGTGACCCAAGGTTGGCCAAAGACAGGGCTGGGGGAGGTCAGTCATTTGATCCTAGACTAAGACTTAACCAGGGGCAGAGTCCTGCCCATCACGCTGAGAGTGTCCCAGCTGACCCAAGAATCGCACGCGACCCTAGGAAGGTGAAGCCCGAGAGTCCTGCTATCAGTCACCTTCCTCACTCTACAAGTAGTGTCAAGCAGAAAGGGATGGATGACGAAGATGAAGACGCTGAAAGGGAACTAAGGGAGAAAACCGCCATCATACCATTAGAAATGTTACCAGGCGTAAGTTTAAGAGACCCGCGTTGTAAGCTGAGGCAGTTCAGCCACATTAAAATGGATGTTGTACTGTCCAAACCCAACTTTGCTAAACTCGTCGTCTGGGCACCAGAGGATCTGCTCCCAGTCCCCCCTCCGAAACCTGATCCAGTGTCATCCATAAATTTGCCGTTACCTCCCCTTATTGCTGACCAGAGGCTTAATAAATCTAGGCCCCTGGTCACGGAGGTGCATCAGACTGCTTCTGACCCCAGGCTGGAGAGGGTAGACCCCAGACTGGAACAAAAGGCCAAACAAGCAAGCATTTCAGCTAAAGGCAGCTATATGGAACCGGTGGATTCACATGTTACAATTAACAAAATGAACGATCCTCGTCTCCAAAAAGGCCTTCAGTCCAGACTTCATAGATCTCCCAGCTCTGACAGCCAGCACGGGACAACAAGAGAGCCATTATCACCTAAAGGCGATCCTCGCTTGGCAGCAAGATCGTCCATTAGCTCGCCGCCAACATCCGTTAGACCTGTCCAAGAAGCTCTTTCATCGTACGCTCCTAAAGTGTCCCCTTCTAGTAGTCGATTGAGTAGTCCTGGGTCGATACTGAAAAACATCAGTCTGTACAGTCAGCGAGATGGCACCACAACTTCAGCCGATACCGTCCCGCTTCCTGTTGGAGAAAACGGAGATCATCAGAAAAAGACTGTCGATGCGGACAAGCCAAACAAAAGCGAGACGGAGGAAACCGAGGAAACGCAACAGCCGACGGTTAAAAGTCAGGAGGACACTGAGGATAAAATCGACTGTCCAGCAGACAAAACAGAGGCGACAAATAAGACCACAACGTCACAGGCATGCCCCCCACCAGCAGTTCACAACCTCCCCGTCTCCGCTTTGGCCGGACTCATAAGACCTCAGTACAGCGATCCGAGGCAGATCAAACCAGCAGCTCCTGTAAACCAAGCCCAAGACACTACCACCGAGGGCGAAGGTGACGACAAGCCTCTGAAAGACGTTTTCAAAACCTTCGACCCCACGGCTTCACCATTCTGTTAGCGACACCCCCTGTTTCTTACATTTTGTATTTTCTTTCCCGAGCCAGCCTGTATCTGGCTCCTTCCCTTCTCTATTATTTATTTGTACATTAAGCCACACACCTCTGTGCTGCTCCCGGTGTAGATTTCGGCTATGCTGACTGCATTTTCTGTGGTATTGTAATTTTTTTTCATATACTAGTGAATCATGTGATAGAAGAATTGACTAAATAGGCTACAATAAAGCACTTTCATTGTAAATAGACATAATGTGAAGATTATACATGTATATGGTATGTGCTATGCTCATGGACTTATCACTGCGTGGTATTGAGCAATACTGTGTAAATTAGATATCTCCGCATTAAAATTAGTGTCAGGACATTGGTTGTATAGGTATACAAGCCTAGGCAGGTCTGTTAAAGGGATTCTACCATTAAAATCACATTTTTTTGTAGATCACACATAGGAATAGCCTTAAGAAGGGCTATTCTTCTCCTACCTTTAGATGTCTTCTCCGCACCGCCGTTCGGTCGGAAATCCCGGTTTTCGTCTGTATGCAAATGAGTTCTCTCGCAGCACTGGGGGCGTCCCCAATGCTGCGAGGGAACTCTCCAGTGCCGCCTCCATCTTCTTCAGGAACGGCCTCTCTGTGTGCCTTCTTCTGGAGTTGGGTTCAAATGATGGCTTACTTTGTAAGCGGCCATTTTTCCTGTGGCCGTGGGCATGCATGTCTAAAATTTGAACTCAGCTCCGCGCAGAGAGGCCGTTCCTGCAGAAGATGGAGGCATCGCTGGAGATTTCTCTTGCAGCATTGGGGACGCCCCCAGTGCTGTTTGCGCACTGGGGACCGCCCCAGTGCTGTGAGAGAACTCATTTGCATACCGACGAAAACAGGGATTTATACTGAACAGCGGCGCGGAGAAGACATCTAAAGGTAGGAGAAGAATAGCCTTTCTTAAAGCTATTCCTACGTGTGATCTACAAAAAAATGTGATTTTATTGGTAGAATCCCTTTAAAGGGATTGGTCACAAGAACCCAGAATGTCAACTCAGCTTCGCTGGTAGATAGGTAAGGGCCTCCAGAATCACACAGTGTGAATTGGTTTGGTAATTCCATTGCCAAGATATCACCATTTTTTTCGGCATGCAAATAACCTCTTTGGAGCAATAATTTGCATATTGACAACATAAGCAATGTCTCAGTGATGGAGGCCCCCTGATTTAAAAGGGGTATACGCCATTCAATTTAGGGGACCCTAACCTATCTGTGGTGTGGCCTGATATGCTTCTGATGACAGACTCCCTTTAAAGGGGTTGTCCTGGCAAGAAAAACTCAGAATGGTGTACAGACATTTAAGTCATACCTCAGCAATCCCTTTGCTCCATTTCACTACTTCCTGGTTCCCTGCTGGTCTCTACTTTTTGACACAGGAAGTTGTGACTGCGGCGGATCCTGACACATCCTGTCGCAGGATCTCATTGCTTCAGTAGTTTGTAGAGACCGGTGCTGGACTGGAATTATTGGATTGGGAGCTGTGGTGGGGATCGACAAGGAAAGTAATTTTTATGAAATATTTGTACACTATTCTAAGGTAGGCTAATAGGAAATATTTTTTTGCTGGACAACCTCTTAGGCTACATTCACTTGACCGTTTTCACATCAGTTTCTTTATATGTGGGGCTCCCATTTTCAGGAATCCTGCATAGACTACAGTCTATGAGGGATCTGTGAAACACGGCCAGTAATAGGGCACGTCCTGTTTCTTGACAGGCCATTTACACGGTCTGTCGAAGGAGTGGACATGTGAATAGCCCCCTAGACTCTGTTTTGAGAACGGCCATGTGACCAGCCGTGTTTCCTGTTCCTGCTTGTTTTATTGCTGTCGGGAAGATTTACTTTGCTTTACTACATACTTGGGATTGTGTAGGAGGGGCAGGATTGGCAGAAATCCAGATAAATGTAACTCATTGGTGACAAAATGATAAAGGGTTCTCTAGATAGTGAAAAGTTTTATCTGTTAATATACTTTTAGAATCTGTCTAAAATGAGACCTGTCTTTGTTGCCCGTAGGAAACGATTGAAATGAATGAGTTTTAAAGCTGAACACCGGCATGCCGTCCCCTGTCTAGTTTCCCCGGGGATTAGGATGGAAACCCCGGGGTGGACAGCGGCGGTAATGTCATCAGTAAGCTGCATTGTGTTAGGACGACTTGGCTCTATACATTGCGGAATGGCCTATCCAAAGGGATAGGGTCAGTCCTAAAGTCCTGGGGAACCCATTTGAGCTGTAGGGGTAGACTGCAAGAACATCCCAGCCGAGAGCGGTATTCATACAACAATGTCCGTTTCTTGGCTGCGAAGAACTGATGAATCGGTGCGTTTTTTACGCCTGTTGTTCATCTTTTTTTTCCCCTCAATTTCGTGTTCCTTTTTGGACGGCCAAGTGTCATCTGGACCATTAAATAAAACCTGTTATATTGCATCAGTGTTTTCTGACCCGACCCACTGATCTGTTTCAGTCGGATGCAAATCCGTTTTAAAAACAGACCCTAAAAACTTCAAAGTGGGGGCCACGTGGCCTTTAGACAAATCAAAGAAAGATCAAGTCCTACAGTGAAAAAAATATAGTGTGCATAAGTCGGCCATGTAACGGTTGTTCCAAAAATGGACGCCGCGCTGCCTCTTCTCATTCTCGTGTGAATAAGCCCTAAGAACGGTTTCTAGCACAGTCCAGTTCTAGGCTCTTTGTGGTATGTGGCAAGGAATTTGCAAAAGTGACCCCATATGACTCTCCTTAATGGTTACAGCTATCGCTTTGTTCAAAATGATTCCTAGCGGTCAGCCCTCACCTCCGCTTTGTGGTGCCGATGCTGAACAAAGCATTAGTCTTAGCCCTGGGGTGTAATATACTGTATATAGGCAATATGTAGTAAAGCAAACTACAAGGCAGCATGCTGTAAGGGAGGCGCTAGCCTGTGAGTCACTTACCTGTAATTGAGAATTGGATTCTGTGCGGTTTCCTATAAAGAAAATGGCTTTATTAAAGGGATCATTAAAATCAAATTTTTTCTCGATCACATGTAGGAATAGCCTTAAGAAAGGCTATTCTTCTTCTACCTTTTACCTCCGCGCCACCATTCGGTAAAAATCTTGGTTTTCGTCTGTATGCAAAAGAGTTCTCTCGCAGCACTGGGGGCGGTCCCCTGCGTTCAAACAGCAAAATCTCCAGCGCCCTCTCCCTGTGTCTTCTTCCGTCTTGGGTTTCAATCTTCTAGGCCTCGAGCAAAGCCAACTGCGTATGCCTGCGGCCACAAGAAAAGTGGCAGCTTACACAATAAGCTGTGTAAGCGGCCATTTTCTTGTGGCCTGTGGGCATGTGCAGTTGGCTCTGCCCAATGGTAGAGCCGACTGCGCATACGTAAAAGTTTGACCCCAGCTCTCAAAGAAGACGCGCAGAGAGGCTGTTCATGAAGAAGACGGAGGCGGCGCTAGAGAGTTCTCTCGCAGCATTGGGGACCGCCCCCAGTGCTGCCAGAGAACTTATTTGCATACAGACGAAAACCGGGATTTCTACCGAATGGCGTGGAGAACACATCTAAAGGTAGGAGAAGAATAGTCTTACTTAAGGCTAATCCTACGTGTTATCGAGAAAAATGTGATTTTAATGATAGAATCCCTTTAAGGTAAGAGGAGAGCAGTATCTCCCCTACAGATATCATGAAGGTACCTGTGTTCAGATAAGGCTGCCTATAAGGTACCACGAGGACAACCATGGAGGGACTGTTACTATTGCCCTAAATCGAGGCACGTTAGAAAATCGCTCACAATACAATTCCTTACCAAGTCCGTTATGGCTGAAAAGATCCTATATATCAAGTCACAAGCTCTATAGAAAATCACGCTCACGTATTCTAGGTGAATGATGTTTTAAGCAATTTTATCATAACTGTAAAGTAAACGGAAAGTTCTAGACTCTTGTGATTTATAAAGAAGAGGAATTGCCGGATTTTTTTTTATTTTTTACTATTAATGCATTTCGGTTTCACCGTTATAAACTTGTATTGTATACTGTAGATGATGATGTATTTTGCATGGCATTTTGTACTTGCATATTTTTTGTGTATTTTCAGTACTTATTAATTTCTGCGGTTTTAACTAAATATTTAAGCTGCGACATTTCCCTGTTTTAGTGCTCAACTTTGTTTTTTTTTTTTGTTTTTTTCATGAGTTATTGCTTGTAAAACTATTATTGGAAATATATGTCGTACTATTATTTTGTATGGGCTTTTTTTCACTTGTTTATGGCGTATACAGTGTGGTAGTAAAATATAGATATGGCCGACAAATACAGATACAGCTGGTACATTATCGAGGATTGTTTTCCGCAGTGAAAAAAAATTATAGGGCAGATTTTGTATGCTAGTGTTAAAGGGGTATTCCCTACTCGTCTGTTCAACAACTAGCAGGCTGTATGTTTTGTTCACTTCCTGGTTTTCTCAGGAAATTGGAGGGTGGGTTTTCACTTGTTCTGCTATCTCTCTTCATAGCAGTACGTTTGCAGTCAGTAATGAGGGATAGTTGTAAATAAATTAGCACAGTATCACTGGAAGGTGCACAATATGAAGCTGATGTAGCAGAGATGTATTTGATAGGGGATGAGAAACCCAAACTTACATGCTACAGGATCTAAGAGTTAGCTTGCAATAAACTCCGTTTTAGGTCTGTGTTACATACAGAGGTAACAGACTCCCTATCTCAGCCCTTATCAGCAAAATTCAATTAGCCGACTGATAACTGGAAGAGCCGGAGATAAACAGCTCAGAAATACAAGCTGCTCTGAGCACTTAGCTCCCCTCCCCTCCTGAGAGCAGGGAGCTACATCACTTGTCTTGGGCAGAGAGATAAACAGCTCAGAAATACAAGCTGCTTCGAGCACTCAGCTCCCCTCCCCTCCTGAGAGCAGGGAGCTACATCGCTTGTCCTGGGCGGAGAGATAAGATCAAAACCATCCCCAGGTCTGTGGTTATGGTGACGCAGTGTAAACAAAGAAGTGAATAATCTCAGATAGCGACCAAACAAAGCAGTTTTGATAAAGCAATGTATTTAGGAAAAGTCTTAAATCCACAAAAGCTAGCAGTATAGATAGGATCCTTGAGATGGGACAACCCCCTTTAATAAAGGCCCTGACAGGCGCAGGGCATGGCTGAAGCATGAAGCAGCTCTGACCTCTTCATAAGTCAGGCACACGCCGTGTGCAAGGATGGAGATGGCAGAAATTTTCAGCATAATTCATGTCAGAAAACTGTACACTATAGTGAGGACCATTTGTTGTCCACCTATTTGTTACGTACAGCTCTATTAAAGGGATCCTATCATTTAAACACAATTTTTTTCTAGTTGACACGTCGGAATAGCCTTAAGAAAGGCTATTCATCTCCTACCTTTATCAGTCGGCTCCGGCCCACCGTTCTACAGAGAACTACAGGATCGTACTGCACATGCGTGCAAGAGCGGCGTGTGACCCCAGCTGGAAGAAGACACGGTTGCTGTTGAAGATGGAGGCGTCGCTGGAGAGAGTTCTCTGGCAGCATTGGGGACGCTCCCAGTGCTGCGAAAGAACTCATTTGCATACCGGTAAAAAACGGTATTTCTACCGAACAGTGGGCCGGAGGTGACTGATAAAGGTAGAAGACGAATAACCTTTTTTAAGGCTATTCCGACGTGTCAACTAGAAAAAAAAAGTGTTTAAATGATAAGGGTCCCTTTAATTTCTAGGGGCCAATACACATGTGTACATGTAATACACATGTACACACTTTTGTAGGGACTGCAGGATTGAGCTGCAAAATATGGAGCACTTCCTATACCTGGTTGTTTTTCAGCTCAGTTTTGTTTGTCATCAGTCTTGCCTGATAGGACCAATGGAATATATGACTATATAAAAATAACGAAACCGAACATTGTCCCGGACGTGATTTTGTTCACATTGCTTATTTCATTTCGGTTATTACAATATTTAAACACTTCTGAATTGGAACTTCCAATGTTGTACTCTAGGATCTCTTCAGACCCCCAAGTATAATAATCGGAGGCCCAGGGGAGGTGATCAAACGTAAAAAAAAAACTGTCTTACCTGCCTCTCCGTGCTGTTTTCGGCTCATCTGACTGAAATCGGGGACCGCTGAGGATTGTGATTGGGCCTTAGGGGGTCACGTGGCATTGTGAGAATGGATGCAAGCATGTGACCAATCATAGGCTTCAACGGTCCCCAATTTCAGCCAGGAGACCTGAAGACAGCAAGGAGTCACGCCAGTGCTCAGGAGAGTTAACACAGTTTTTATGTGTGGTCACGTCCCATGGGACTTCGCTTATTATACTTTGGGATCAGAAGAAACTCCAGAGTCCGGTTCGGCAGTGTTCAGTCTGAATGAAACCACTGGCAAGGTTCGCCCAATACCTACTGATACTGTAAAAGGGACAGTGGTCAAACATAATGCCCCCCCCCCCCCCTCAAAAAACAGCATCTAACTGCCGTGTAGACAGTCTTAGCCTGAGGATGCTACTGTTTTTTGAGAGGGGGGGGGGGGGGGTATTATGTTGGACCACTGTCCCTTCCTTTAGTAAGGTACCACTGCACCATTGTGCTATGGTCCGCAACATTTGTTGAAAAACTTTAAGATGTTGCTGTTTTTTGTCTTTTAAACACTAGTATAGAAAGGTCCCCTGATGAGAGGTTTGCCTATTCCTTGAAATGCGCAGGGACGTATAGGGTTGAGTGTTTGTTAAGGTACAGCTTGGTACGGTCTTTGTTAGGACGGGAGTCAATCTTGGGGTTCGCAGGGTCAGCTTCCCAGGGTTGTCCTAGGGACACTTAGACGAATTGGCGAACCACAGAGTGCATCGGCTGGGGTAAGATCGAAACAATTATTTCTTTACCCTGTGATGCTATTGTTTACCAGCCGGTACCGAGTATATGTACAGCGTTTTTCCTCACATTATCAGTGTGTATTTTTTCTTGTCTTTTTTTAGGGGTGCATATTAAATGCTACGTTTTAATAGTAAATTATTCATCAGTGCTGATTCTTACTGGATTGAAATCCCACGCGTTCTCAGTCGCCACTGCCATCAGACTTTGGGCAGACCCGACTACTCATGTCTGTTCGGCCATTTTACTGTGGCCATTTACATGCGCATACTGTGCCTGTAAACGGCCACAGTAAAATGGCAGAGCCGACTGAGCATGCGCGCATGCATTTCGATCCCGTACAAAAGTTGAACAAGCAGTGTTTCTCCATTTTTCACCTTAGTAATAATATTAAATACCATTATGAAGTGCAATTTGTCCAGCAAAAATTTAGAGCTTATAAGGCTTTGTGAAAGGAAAAATAAAAAAGATGGCTTCTGGAAAAATGGCTGCGGCAGGAAAGGGTTAAAGGGTTAGTCCATGATTAGAAAAACATGGCTGCTTTATTCCAAAACTTCAACAAACCTGTCCATGCGTGGTCTGGGATTGTAGCTCACCTTGATGATTGTTCATGATTACCGATGATACTAATACGCTGTGAAGTCTGTCATCTTAGTTTTATAGTTTTTCCTACATATAATTTAGGTCACTGAGCTGCACAAATGACACCAGATGTTCGTCAGGTGATTAGTTGTCGGATATTCTATATTTTAATATCTACAGTTGGGAAAACCCCTTTAACACTAGCATACAAAATCTACAGAATTTACAATTACCACAAGGGACAGAACCCTTGAGTGGTCTGTATCCATGTGCTAACTTTCCCTGGGGCCTGTCTCTGGTAGTGACTGCATACTGGAGTATGTGTCTTCTTCCGTCCTTGGTTTCAATCTTCTAGGCCTCGGGCAGAGCCGACTGCGCATGCCAGAGGCCACAAGAAAATGGCCGCTTACACAGCTTACTGAGTAAGTAGCCATTTTCTTGTAGCCGCTGGCATGCACAGTCGGCTCTGCCCAAGGCCTAGAAGATTGAAACCCAGGATGGAAGAAGACACGGGGAGAGGGTGTTCCAGAAGAAGATGGAGGCGGCGCTGGAGATTTCTCTCGCAGCATTGGGGACGCTTCCAGTGCTGTTTGAGCGCTGAGGACCGCCCCCAGTGCTGCGAGAAAACTCATTTGCATACCAAAGAAAACCCAGGTTTCTACCGAACGGCGGCGCGGAGAAGACATCTAAAGGTAGGAGAAGAATAGCCTTTCTTAAGGCTATTCCTACGTGTTAGTCAGAAAAAAAGGGTATCCAATGATAGGATCTCTTTAAAGGCTTTAAAGAGGACCTTTCTTCAGATCGGGCACATGCAGTTCTATATACTGCTGGAAAGCTGACAGTGCACTGAATTCAGCGCACTGTCGGCTTTCCCGATCTGTGCCCGCTGTAAAGCGCTATTGGTCCCGATACCGTAGCGCTTTAGTGTCAGAAGGGCGTTTCTGACCATTAGCCAGGGACGCCCTTCTGCCCAGCAGCGCCTATCGCGCTATACAGTGTGAGCGGGGAGGAACGCCCCCTCCCTCTGTTCACACTGCTCGTCCATAGACGAGTATTATCAGGAGGGGAGGGGGCGTTCCTCCCTGCTCCACAGTACAGCGCGATAGGCGCTGCTGGGCAGAAGGGCGTCCCTGGCTAATGGTCAGAAACGCCCTTCTGACACTAAAGCGCTACGGTATCGGGACCGATAGCGCTTTACACCTGGCACAGATCGGTAAAGCCGACAGTGCGCTGAATTCAGTGCACTGTCAGCTTTCCAGCAGTATATAGAACTGTCTGTGCCCAATCTGATGAAAGGTCCTCTTTAAGAAGAACCTTCTTAGGACATTGACATGCTCAAAAATGATTATACAGCGCCTCACATTCCTTAAGAAAATTCTATTTACGCTAGGTTCACACCTGCGTTCAGGTCTCCGTTCTGTGGTTTCCGTCTTCTGCATGCAAGAAGACGGAAACCACAGACCGGGTCCGGCCGTGAGCGCCGGTGAGCGTTTTATGCTCTCCGCCGCGAAACCGTTTTTTTAAATCCGGACACAGAGTACTGCATGTCCGACTCTGTGTCCAGATTTAAAAAACCGGTTTCGCGGCGGAGAGCATAAAACGCTCACCGTCGCACACAGCCGGACATCTTTCTCACCCATTCAAATGAATGGGTGAGAAAGAGTCCTGCAGGTTTCCGTCTCCTGCTCTTTTTTATGCAGGAAACGGAAACCTGCAGTACGGAGGGGGGCGCAGATGTGAACGAGCCCTTATTTGAGCAGTTACGACATGTTTGTAAATATCGGCTAGAAAGTATTCCCCTTTCAAGACTTAATGGATGGAAGCTTTCCTAATGTAGGAGAGCATTGGTAGATGTAGGTTTCCTATAAATATTCTTGGAGATGATGCCATCAGGTTCAAGGGTAATCCTTTCAGCTGGTTGTGGTTTTGTGTATTTCAGAAGTGAATTTCATTCCAATAACATTATTATTTAAAACAGAAACAAAATCTTCAAACAACAATCTGTCACTTTCCCATAAAATGATGACATCATTGATACATCTCCCCCAAACGGAGATATGGCTGGTATAGAATGACAAATTGTCAGAAAAAAGCAGAGATGTTCCCACCACCCTGAGAAAAGGTTAGTGTAGGTCTATAAGCACACCGCACCCATTGCGGTTCCTTTCTTTTGGGGATAAAAAGTGCGTAATTAAGAACGGTAAACATTACTGAGCAAAAACGTTATGAGATTTAACTACTTCCGGACCACCCATAGACTATAAACGTCCGGATAGTGGTTGCCTAGTTCTGACAGGACGTACCGGTACGTCCAGTCAGAACACAGCTGCACGGAGATCGTGCAGCTGCTTTCACTGGGAGCCGGCTGTAACTTCAGAGAGATGGCAGGGAAGGGAATAAACCTTCTCGATCGCTGTGTATACAGTGCTCAATGAGCGCTGTATATACGGCTATGGGCGCCGCCATGATACGTCCGCCCTCTGACCCAGCGGTCACGTGATCCGCCGGGCTCATTGTCTTACAAGAGCTGTTGAGTCCTAAATAAGTAGTTGTAGGGTCAAATCTCAAGACTTCTTAAGTTTCATCTTCCTGTAACAAACTTATAGCCATATCGACTTAGTCATCTCCATTCATGATAACAATTTTTTCTCTTTTCTCAGTAGGTTTGCAAACTGTGTCATCCCGTTTTCTCAGTTCTTCGAATACTCTACACTTCAATACCGGGCCAATTTGTGGTCCAGGACCAGACACATTTTGGGTTTATTTTGTATGTGCAGTTTTCAGAGCTGTAACATTTTTCTCGTATGTCTCATTCAACTAATTTTTGCATCTTTTTTCAGGGACACATAGGGCTTTATTTTTATGTTGTTTTTATTTTCGAATGTGTTTTAATTTATTTTTTTTTATATCCGGTAAAATATAAACATAATAGGAGGAAAATTGTGTCTGGTTTTCACTTTATTATTATTTTTTATTTAATAACACAAAGTGCTACTAAAGAACTTTATAATATAGTTTTTCCTCTCCGTTGCTGTAATTTTTATTTTGTATGGTGTTGTCGGGGGTGGGGGATATAACTTTTAATAACGGTGTTTTATTAGCGTTATTTTATTTATTTTTTTTAATTATTTTATTTTCATTTATTTTAAACTTTTTTTATTATATATATATATATTTTTTTTTTTCAGAATGTGTCCCCATAAGGTGATAAGAGTCCTTTGGGGACATCTGATTACTTTTTTCTTTGTTAGGGAGGCTGATTTCTCCTATAAATGGAGCTGCTACATTTAGCCTCAGTTGCAGGAGGAATCCAACCTCCTGTACGCTGTATACACTGTATACAGAGCTGATCAGGGTCCTGTAAGACCCAGCAGCTCTTGTAAGACACTGAGCCCGGCGAATCATGTCACTGCCGGGTCAGAGGGCGGCCGCATCATGGCGGCACCCATAGCTGTGAATTAAAGTATTGCTTTTATCTCATTAGAGACACTGTATACAAAAACTTCCATATTGTGAGAATGTAGGGGGTTACTTTCCAACGTGGTTTCAAATTAGAGAATAAGGCCGCAAAGTTCCCCTTCCAGTATCACTTTCATCCAACAACTCTTATAGGGATTCAAGTCCTTGGATCTCTTTTTTTTTTTTTTTTTTGACAGACTTCAAATTTCTGTAACTAGTTTGTATGTAAATAAATTACAATCTTTTATCCAAGTTAAGGAATTGAAAGAATGTGTCGGCGTAAAGGAAAAACCTTTGAAAAATGCTTTTTATTTATTTATTTATTTTTAGAAAATGTGAATTAAATATTTGAAAGATTGATCGTTTGGAATTAATTTTCGCTATTGGTCAAAGACTCTATCACTGCCTGTTCACATCCCCTTTGTCTCTGCTTCGAAGCTGGATGCCTTACCCTAAAAAGAGCTGTTGATGGGTAAAGGTGTATTGACCATATTTTGTCCTTGGGAAGAATATGCAAATCTGTCTACCAAGATGTAAACAGGGAGACTGTCTCCCTGTTTGCATCTTGGGAGACAGATTTGCATATTCTTCCCATGTTCCTTTGCAGTGGAGCAACTATGGCCGTATAAGTCTCCACACACCTGAGAAGGTGGTCTCTCCTTAAGGATAGACGTTATCCCCACAATCTGGTCTTTCAGCCTCTCACTTAAACCAAATCAGTTCTCTCTGTGCTGTGCTGATGACGTCCAAAGAGACAGAAACAGTGCCGTCCGTAGCTGAGAAATTGATTTGGTTATAAGCTCGCATCATGCAGCAAAGGCTTCTGGGAAGTCGGGCATGTTGTTCAGGGTGCTTGCTATAGAGGGCAGCATAACAGAGGCACTGTCTCCCTGTTTACATCTTGGGAGACAGATTTGCATATTCTTCCCATGTTCCTTTGCAGTGGAGCAACTATGGCTGTATAAGTCTCCACACACCTGAGAAGGTGGTCTCTCCCTAAGGATAGACGTTATCCCCACAATCTCATATTTTGTCCTGTGAGGGCGCCAGAATAGGTCTCTCCTACTAGTGATGTGCCAATTTGTGTCTCTATTGTGGAGTTCTGACATGTTGAAGAGGGAACTAGTGAAAGATGTTTGTGAAGACGTAGACCCAGAGTTGACGACGTTTGCGAGAGAATTTAACAATAGTGTCTTACTTGGATGGGCTGAGCTAAATTCAGTCTCAGAGCTAAATTCTCTGGTTTCAGAAAATTTCCCTTTTTCGATTGTTGAGATACAAGCACCAAATGTCCCTTCTTATATGTTAAGTTAATCTAGTAAACGCAAATCATTTTCAGTAAGTAAATGTTGCCAACCCTTATATGGGTTGTCCAGGATAGATATATAATTTCGGCTTTAGTTCCCCATGCCCTCGCTCCAACTTTTTAACTTAATTTTAAAAATAAATGTCATAACCTCCGCTCCTTGAGTCTTTCATTAGAATCCTTTTTTTCAGACCTACCACGTCGGAATAGCCTTAAGAAAGGTTATTTTTACCCTACTTTTAGATGCCTTCTCAGCACCACCCTTCCAGTGATATTCCCTGTTTACACTGTATGCATATGAGTCTCCAGTCTCCCTCCACTCAAACAGCATGGGGGGAGGGGGGGAGACGCGACCCCTGTGCTGTCTGCAAACTCTCCAGCGACACCCTCCATCTTCTTCTTGCGACTGCCTCTTTGTATCTTCAACTGAAAGCGCCGACTGCGCATGTGCCGCAGCCATTAGCCTGAGGCTTCTTACAAGATTGTCTGTTCGGCCAATAGATAGTAGTACTCTCTTACACTTCCACCAATTCGCCTACTTCCGAGGTATCCTTCAAAAGGTGATGAGAGATCAGATGACTTTAGTCCTGATAGCTACTTATTGACTGATCGTAGGCATTGAGGCCATTTTGCCAGGGATTGGCAACTCCTGGAGCAAAATCCAGGGTGGGATCCCGTTCCATTGTCAGCTTGGAATCTATTAAAGGTTCCCAGGATTACTTTCCATTCATTTGTGTAGCAGTGAACACCGTAAAAATGAAGTCCATGAGAAAATTGCACAAATGCTAATTTTCTCCAATTCCATCACATTCTGATTTTTTTTTTCCAGCTTCCCAGTACATTGTACAGAATAATAAATGGTACCATTATGTAGAACTACTTGTCCCGCAAACATTAAGCCCTCATATGGCTCTGTGAATTGAAAAATTTAAAAAAAGTTATGGGGTTTGGGAGGTGGAGAGTCAAAATCAAAAAATTTCACCGGTGAGAAGGGATTGATTTCCTTCCCTATTATAAACATATGTTTTTTGGTGATTTTATTCTTTCGCTGTGTCCCTTGGTATTTTATAACCACTGAATATCTATGGGGAGGGGTCTGCTTTTTTAACCTCTTTGTTTCCTATCCCTATAGGACACAGGGTCAACTTCCAGGTGATGCTGTTGTGGATGGTCACTGGTAAGAATTAATTCTATTTTCAATCTGTTCCTATATTTTATAATTCTTTTTATACTTATACTGTTCACGGGTGTCAAAAAAAACACTCTCCGACATAACTAGATCTCACACGGGGCATCTTCAATCCATTTACTCCCAGGTAAGTTAAATTGGATCTTCTAAATCAGGGGTGCCCAATACGGCGATTGCGATCTACCGGTCGATTGCAAAGGACGTTTGGGTCGATCGCGGGATGCAGCCAGGGATCCCTGGTGTCTTCTTGTTCACAGCGCAGGCTGAGAGTCATCTGGAGAGGACTCTCAGCCTGCGCTGTGAACAAGCACTCTGGACACTTGCAGGCCGGGCAGCAGGGATGACGCGCTCCCCACTCTTAGCGATAGAGGGAGACGGGGTGCTGCTTGTTCACAGCACAGGCTGAGAGTCATCTCCGAACACTTGCAGGCGGGGCCGCCGCAGCCCTGACTGTGAACAAGTGCAAAGCCCGGCCTGCCAGTGTCCAGAGATGACTCTAAGCCTGCGCTGTGAACAAGCAGACACTGAAGCGCTGTCTCCTGCTCTCACGCTGTTTTGCTAAATTGATAGGGTTCTTTTGGATTCCGTGATAGAATAAAGAAAAATGCAGGGCAGACACATACTAGCAGGTTAACAAATTAGCTAGGCGTTTCTTACCCTCCTATTGCGACATCATTGATCCGATCGGCATGTACATCAAAGCTTCAACAACAGGTCAGATTGGTAAGAGTTAATTCCACGGGCGTCCCCATGGATTTCTTCCAATTGTGAGTGCACTGAAGTCCCAATGCTCATTACCGACTTATATATCCTGTGGGCGGGTTATTCCTGGATTACATGCTGCTCGCCAAAGGCCAGCTGCATGCTATCCGTACCTTTCTTGGAAGTCCTTCTGCAGTAGGGGCCGACTCCATTAGGGGGAGCTTCCAAGGTGCCCATTACTAGATATACTAAATATTAGAGTCGCAACAGGTGGGGTATGTCCACTAAGCAGGATTAAATATATCTCAATATAGTAGAAGATTGCCTGAGCTGACCTCTGGTAGTAGACAAAATGGCTTCCCTATGCTTCTTTTTAATTTTACATTACACACGCTCTGCCCCGCCCACAGCCCCGCTCCGGGCTGCGCCCACAGGGCCCGACCACAAGAAGTGGGTAGTAGATCTTTGACTTGGTCAGTTTATAAAGTAGCTCACATGCTGAAAAAGTGTGAGCACCCCTGTTCTAAATGGATTGGATTCATGTGAAATTACCGTATTTTTCGGACTATAAGGCGCACTTTTTTTCCCCAAAATTTGGGGGGAAAAGAAGGGTGCGTCTTATAGTCCGAATGTGGCTGCGGAGAGAGAGGCGGATCCCGGCGAGGGATAGACGCCGGCACAGGTGCCGGGGCCTGAAACATCGCTGAGCTCCTCTGCCCTGCATGAAGCCAGCAGCAGCAGGGGCGATGCTATTCCGCTCCTCCGTCCCCCGCCGCTGGCTTCATGCAGGGCAGAGGAGCACAGCGATGTCTCAGGCCCCGGCACCTGTGCCGGCGTCTATCCCTCACCGGCATCCACCTCTCTAGTATAGCGGATGCCAGGTCAGTATCGGTGGCCCCTTCTCCCCCGGGGCCGGTCCCATACCTGTAAAGTTGCAAGCCGGCTCCTGCGCGGCGATATCGCAGGAGCTGACCTGTTCGGGTGACAGCCGGGAGCCTAATGAAGGCTCCCAGGCCTGTCACTGCTATATATTAGTATTGCGGCTGGGTCTATGACAGAATGTACAGAATGTCCCATAGACGTCAATACAGTTTATTGCCGTCTATGCGACTTGCAATCAAGTGACTGCAGATTCAAGCCCCCAGGGGGGAATAAAATAGTAAAAAAAAAAAAAAAAAAAAGCTTTAAAAATATATAAATAAAAAAATGAAATAAATAAAAGTTCTAAAGTTTTAAATCACCTCCTTTCCCTAGAATACATATAAAAGTAGAAAATCATATGTCAAACACGTACACATTAGGTATCCCTGTGTCCGAAAATGCACGGTCTACTAATAGTTTTCCTGTACGGTGAACGTCAATATCACAAGTGCTAAACCGCCGGGGTTTTTTTCAATACAAGGTGATCTAAGCAATAGACATTCCCCAAAATGGTATAACTAAAAAGTACATCTGGTCCCGCAAAAAAAAAACACTCTATACATCCCCGTACAGCTGCAGGGTCACCTGTCAATGTGGCCTTGCAGCTGTTGCAAAACTACAACTCCCATATATTAAATATTTTACCATTTTTTGCTTCAAAATTTTTTTTCCCTATTTTCCTCCTCTACAACCTAGGTGCGTCTTATAGTCCGAAAAATACGGTAAATAAATTAACACAATTTATTTTTTTTGTAATCTAAGACAATTTTATCAAAAGAATGCCTTTGGCAACAGACAGAAATTATATAATTTACAGACTGGTACAATTTCTTTGGGCTGATATGATGTACTTAGATGCTTCAACAAGGAAAAAAAAATCTTAAAACCTATAAATGGAGGGTGAAAGGTATGGGGCGGCACTTGGGTTTCATTGTCTTATTATTAGAGATGAGCGAACAGTAAAATATTCGATGTTCGTTATTCGTTTCGAGTAGCCGCTCAATATTTGACTATTCGAACGAATATCGAACCCCATTATAGTCTATGGGAGAAAATGCTTCGTTTCAGGGGATCCCACCAATTCGACTCAGGAGGGTCACCAAGTCCACTATCACACCCCAGGAAATGATGCCAACACCCTGGAAAGCAACTGGGACAGTAGGGGCAGCATGTCTGGGGGCATCTAACAAGCCCAAGTCACTGTTTTACCCCAACATCACAACCTATCAACTACACACTTTTCACACTCCAAAAAAACCTCTATCAAAGTGTGAAAATACCTGGAAACCTTCTTTATTCCCCAAATGGATGGACACAAACCCCAATTTAAGCTAAACAAGCATCAACAAGCACCCCTTTAAATCACGTTGCCCATGACAACCACAGATGGAATAGGCAATGGAAAATCCATCAGTCCCCACCCTTAACTGTCATTGTGTGTGTGAGTGTGTGTGAGAGATGTGGTAAGACCTTCCAAAATTCACTTTTAAGGCCCTTAACATGAGCCCTTCCAAATTAAGTTAGAGGCCCTTAAGCTGAGATACCAGCAGAGATTGAGGCCCTTCAGGTGACTTCAGCCTCTACCTGCAGAGTTTTAGGCCCTTTGGGTGAGTAAAGCCTTGCACCAGCAGAGTGTTGGCCCCTTTAAAATTCTTAGACCCTAAAACAGTGGTTCCAGAACCATCCCTCTCATTGTGTTGGATTGATGCAGTGGATTGGACTGAGGACATGGACATTGACCTTGATTTTGATTGTGAAATTGATAATATTTTGGCATCAAGTCCTGGGGGTAACTTTTATTTAGAGGGCCGCAAAGGTGGAGAATTGGCTGCAACCACTACTAGCGGTAATGGTCCTCTAATATGGGACTCTACATTACCTCTAAAGGGTTCTGATCAGGTGTTAATTGTCCAAACAACATGCTCCAGTACTTTAGATGTAGATCAGAAACCACTTTCCCTTCCGACACGAGATTTAACCAAGCTTCACCATCATCATCCTGCTGAGATGGAGCCACTAAAGGAAACCTTGCCTTCCAAGGCATGACCTGGAGCTGCAACTGAGCCAAATCTAAACACAGAGTCCTTTGGAACAGAACACAATTCAAAGTGTCAAAAGACTTTAGAGACTGTTGAAAGTAATGGGATCCAGAATGAGGAGTTCATCACAAGTCTGACAGACCCAACTCCACATGCTGCAGCACAAGCAACCAGCAGTCAGACTAAGATTGTCTCTTCTTCAAGCAATACACAAGATTCTTTGGAACCAGAACAGGAAAACCCAGTGATTGCCATTACAGCAGTTCCTAGGCCATCTTTCAGAGCAGTTCATTCAGAGATTGAATTGGAGAAAAATAAGGACATTTACTGTGATCGAGTCTTCATGCATATTAGTTGGCATGGACAACCTAACGTACAAGATCCTCATGCTGAGCTGGCCTCATTACTGAACACGATCAACCAGGATAATCAGGGCTGGAAACAGCCATCACAAAAAAGCACAGGCAATGTATAGAAAAGCAAAACCCAGTCAAATGGATGCTATTTCAAAAACATCAGAGAATTAAACATACCAATAAGCACTAATGCAAAAATTATTAAAACTTAACATTTAATTACCCCTTTTAAAAATGCTGTCAGCATACATAAATACATACACTATTGACAAAAACTGCTAGTAGGTAATCACCTACACAAGATCCCACTGGTTCAGTTGGACACCATGTTTTGAGTATATAGCAATATTACTGCGTCTTTTGTAAATCAATCACAGAATACAATGCACGGTATTATACCAGTAAGAAAAAATGGTTCGATCTTACCACAGTATCAGGAGATGAGGTGTCGCTACCATTGGTATCAGTAACACAACAGGCCCTAGATGTCCCTGGGTACCTGTCCCTTACACCCCAATAGCTCCCGCCCTAACAAGGGCAGTCCCAAACTGAACCTGGATATTACCCTTACAGTCCCAAAACTGGAAACAGCCATCACATCTTAGTGAAAGGAATGACCCTCAGTTTGTAAAGAAGCCATCTAAATGTTCCACCTTTAATTGAGTTGAACATTGCTCCAGCAGAATGTTAGACCATTTGGGTGAGTTGAGCCTTTAACCAGCAGAGATTTAGTTTTTGGCCCTTTGGGTGAGTTGAGTCATGCACCAGCAGTGTTTTTGGCCCTTGGGGTTAGTTGAGCCTTGCACCAGCACGTGTCCCGTAACATCAGGCAGGCCCTAAGTTCTGCGCTAAGTTGCACAAAGTTCCACTTGACCACCGATGGACAAGTGCATTGCGCCAGGGACGCTACATCTCAATTACGGCACACTGGCTGAATATAGTTGAGGCTGGGACTGGGTCGCAAACTGTGGTGGCCTGCTTTGTCTACCTGCCCAATATTCCTGGCAGGAGTGCTGAAACACCATCCTCCTCCTCCACCGCCGTTGAATTGACCCCAGCTACTGGCATGGGGAGACGTCAGCAGGCCGCGCTGAAGCTCATCAGCTTGGGGGACAGACAGCACACTGCCTCCGAGGTCAGGGATGCCATCCTGGCTGAGATGGCAATATGTTTTCCCCTGCTGCACCTGGGGCCAGGCATGTTTGTCATGTGTGATAATGGCAGGAACCTGGTAGTAGCTCTGGAGCTTGCCAGCCTCCAACACGTTCCATGCCTGGCCCACGTCTAACTTAGTGGTGCAACGTTTTTTGAAAACATACCCAAATGTACACGAGCTACTGGTGAAAGTGCGGCACTTGTGCGCCCACTTTCGCAAGTGTACAGGAGCCACTGCTAGCCTCAAAACACTCCAGCAATGCCTTCATCTGCCCGAACACCGGCTGTTGTGCGACGTCCCCACACGCTGAAACCCTAGATACCATATGTTGAGCAGGGTTTGTGAGCTGCAGAGACCTTTGATGGAGTTCCATCTCCAAAATCCAAGGGTTCATCAAAGTCAACTCCCTCAGTTTCTGCACCATGACTTTCCATGGGTTGCAGACTTATGTGAAATCCTATCCCATTCTTTCCACTGGACACGAAACATTAGCATGCGCTCATCACAATTCCGGATATGGCAGCTGCGTTAAGCAGGGTACAATGCAGACAAGGCCCGAGCTGTGGTTATGTGCGGTTTGCAGTAAGGGGACAGTGAGCAATTGGAAGAGGAGTTGGTGGACGACGAGGCCACCGACCCGACATGGACAGATGTGATGTCTAGGGGCAAAAGCAGTGTAGATGTGGAGGCAAGCTAAGCAACAAAATAGGTGGCTAGAAGCAGAGGCATAGACTGAGGTGATGTCTAGGGGTGAAAGCAGTGTAGATGTGGAGGCAAGCTAAGCAGCAAAAAAGGGGGCTGAGGCAAAGGCATGCAAAACTCTACCCTGTTGCAAGACTTATTCCTAGGTCTGGGACACGTTAATGGCCCCCCCTGGCCAAATTACCGCCACTGAGGGGCCTAGTGTCACCAGGAGGGACAAGTATAGGCGCATGTTGTGGGAATACCTGGCCGACCCCAGCTCTGTCCTCTCCGATCCCTCTATGCTCTACAGCCTACACTTATTTTCTCATCTTTTTTTCTGCAATACACATATCCTGTGTATCTGAAAGCCTACTGCGCTGCAACGTCCACCCCAGCTACAAGCTGGAAATTCTGTAACACTGGCGTGGGGAGATGTCAGCAGGACGTGCTGAAGCTCATCAGCTTGGGGGACAGACAGCACACTGCCTCCGAGGTCAGGGATGCCATCCTGGCTGAGATGGCAATGTGTTTTTCCCTGCTGCACCTGGGGCTAGGTATTTTTGCATATGTGATAATGGCCGTAACCTGGTAGCAGATCTGGAGCTTGCCAGATTCAAACACGGTCCACACATGGTCCACGTTTTCAACTTGTTGGTGCAAAGGTTCTCAAAGGTGCAGCCATTTTAGTAAGTGAGCAGTAGCCTCTGCTAGGCATAAAACATTCAGCGTACACTCCTGTCATCTTTGCACCGTTGGCTGGCGAAGGAAGACGAGGGGGATGAAGTGGCATTTCATGTCACTGTCCCACACGAGGCTTGAGGGTGCAGTTCAGTGCATCCCATTGCTTCAGCACGTATGGTGTGAAGGGGAGTGTAAAATGGAGGAAATGGAGAGTGACCCTTACAGTTGGGGACAGCAAAGTCATGCCAAGTAACACACTGGCACACATGGCTGACTTCATGTTGGCTTGCTTTTCAAGAGACAAAGGCATAGTTCACATCATGGAGAGCAAACAATACTGGATTGAACAAAAAATTGGATTGAGCTGATATAGCGTGACTGAATTGCTGTGTATCACACTTAGCTTTAGGGGGTAGACCCTTAAAAATTGGATTGAGCTGATATAGCCTGACTGAATTTCTGGGTCTCCCACCTAAGTTTTCGGCTTACACACCATGAAAAACCAAAAAGAGCGGACATAGCCTGATTGAGCGGTCATAACCTGACTGAATTTCTGTCTCTCCCACCTAGGTTTTAGGGTTACACAACGTGAAAAACTGAAAAGAGCGGACATATCCTGACTGAAATTCTGTCTCTCCCACCTAGGTTTTGGTGGTACACACCCTGGATATCTGGATTGAGTGGACATAGCCTGACCTAATTGTGCTGTATCCTTGTTTTGGGATTATACACCCTGAAAAGCTGCTTTGCACGTATATAGCAAGAAGTAACTGAAGTGGATTGCTGCTATTTTTCGGGCCCCCCCCAAAAAAAAATTCAAGGTTTTTTTCAGCTGTATGACCTTGTAAATGCAGTGGATTGCTGCTATTTTGCAGCCCCCCAAAATTCAAGGTTTTTTTCAGCTATATGAACTTGTAAATGCAGTAGATTGCTGGACTGATGTCCCTACAGTGTATAGCTCTGAGAAGACCTGTTGGCTTTCTTCTTTAGTTCTTGCCTGCCTATCTGAAACTAATCGCTATCTAGCCCTCAGCATATATGTTTCTCTCCCTATCTCTGACCGCAAAAATGGTGACTAGGGCGGCAGCCGTTCTTTTAAATGGGAGGTCACATGTTTTTGCCAGCCAAGTGTTTTCAATTTTTTTCACTGCCTCTGTTGTCGTAGTTCCTGTCCCATCTACCCTGCACAGTTATTGGTGCAAAAAACACACCAGGGAAGGTGGGAGGGGGATACAAATTTTTATTGCGTATGCCGCGTGGTATTCGATTGTGAACGAATACATCGAACGCCATGATATTTGATCGAATACCTATTCGATTGAACAGCGTTCGCTCAACTCTACTTATTATCACAATTTCTGAACAATGTTGGATGTACTAGTTAGATGGTTATATGGTTGTTATAATAGTTATATTGGGGCCTTCATACAACCCTCAATTATTGCTATAGGCATATAGTGCCAGTTTTGGAGTGTGAATTCCCCTAATATATTGGGGGCTGCATCCCCCCCCCTTAATTTTTTGATATTCGCATAAACACCTAGGTTCTGAGTGTTAATCCCACCAAATAAATTGGGGCCTACATACACCCTCAATTTATTGGTATTGGCATATACACCCAGGTTCTGAGTGTGTTTAAGCAAAGAAAGCATATTAAAATGCGCAAGGCTCCCGGAAAGGGACGTGGTCGAGGTCGGGGGAATGCTTCTGGGGAGCAAGTTAGCAGTGATGCCACAGGGCATCCCGTGCCTACTCCTGTGGGGCAGCAAGCATTGCGCCGCTCCACAGTGCCAGGGTTGCTTGCCACATTAACTAGGCTGCATGGTACAAACCTTAGTAGGCCCGAGAACCTGGAACAGGTCTTGCAATGGCTGTCGGATAACGCTTACAGCACATTGTCCACTAGCCAGTCAGCCTCTACCTCTTCTCCTCCTCCTACCCAACAGTTTTGTCCTCCTTCCTCCCAAAATTCCCAATCTTCCCAGAACAATAACCCCAACTGTCCCAGCTCCCCAGAGCTGTTCTCCCTTCCCTTTACTCTACCGCAACCTGCCCCTCCATTTCGCGATTCCACGGAGCTAACAGACGAGTATCTGTGTCCAGATGCTCAAACACTGGAGCCTCCTCCATCTCCGGTCGATTTGGTGGCGGATGACCAGCAACCCACCCTCATCGACGATGATGAGACGCATTTGCCGTCAGGGCAGCCAGTTGACATGTGCATTGTGCAGGAGGAGGAGGTGAGACAGGAGTTGGAAGAGGAGGTGGTGGACGACGAGGACACTGACCCCACCTGGACAGAGCGGATGTCAAGCAGGGAAAGTATTGTGGATATTGAGGCAGGTGCAGCACCAAAAAGGGTAGCTAGAGGCAGAGGTCAGCAGCTTAGGCGAAGCCAGGCCACACCCGGAATCTCCTAAGATGTTCCAGTTTGTACCCAGCCCCGAAAAACTCCCACCTCGAGGGCACGTTTCTCGAAGGTGTGCAGTTTTTTCAAGGAATGCGCCGAGGACAGATATTGTGTTATCTGCACAATTTGCCTCTCGAAATTGAGTAGGGGCTCTGAGAAGAGCAACCTGTCCACCACTTCAATGCGCTGTCATTTGGAATCCAAGCACTGGAATCAGTGGCAGCCAGCAACGGCAGGACAAACGTCGCCCGCCATTCACGCCACTGCCTCTGCCACTGCTCACAGTGCTGGTGATGCACTCCAGAGGACGAGCCAGGACACCACTTCATCTGCTCCGCCACTTTGTTGACTTCTCCCTCATCCTCCCCTGTTCCTGTCTTATCTCCTTCTCCTGCACCATCAAAGGCACCATCAGGCGCTTCTTTACAACAACCCACCATCTCTCAGACATTGGAGCACTGGCAGAAATACACCGCTAACTACCCACACGCGCAAGCCTTGAACGCCAACATCGCTAAACTGCTGGCGTTCCGGCTTGTTGAAACTCCCGCCTTCCTGGACCTGATGGCAACTGCGGCACCTCGCTATGCCGTCCCTAGCCATCACTACTTCCCCCGTTGTGCCGTCCCCGCCTTGCACCAGCGCGTGTCACTCAACATCAGGCGGGCCCTTAGTTCCGCGCTTTGCACAAAGGTCCACTTGACCACCGACGCGTGGACAAGTGCATGCGGACAGGGACGCTACATTTCACTGACGGCACACTGGGTGAATGTAGTTGAGGCTAGGACTGCTTCCCAAACTGGCCCGATGTACCTCGTCTCCCCGCCTAAAATTCCTGGCAGGGACACGGGAAGAACACCCTCCTCCTCCTCCGCCACCGCCTCCTCCTCCGCTGTTAGATTGACTCCAGCTACGAGTTGGAAACGTTGCAGCACTGGCGTTGGTAGACGTCAGCAGGCCGTGCTGAAGCTGATCAACTTGGGGACAGACAGCACACTGCCTCCGAGGTGAGGGATGCCCTCCTCGATGAGACGGCAATATGGTTTGAGCCGCTGCACCTGGGCCCAGGCATGGTCGTTTGTGATAACGTCCGGAACCTGGTAGCAGCTCTGGAGCTTGCCGGACTCCAACATGTTCCATGCCTGGCCCACGTCTTCAACCTAGTGGTGCAACGTTTCTTAAAGAGCTACCCCAATGTTCCAGAGCTACTGGTGAAAGTGCGGCGCATGTGCGCCCACTTTCACAAGTCGACAGTAGCCGCTGCTAGCTTAAAATCACTCCAGCAATGCCTGCATGTGCCCCAACACCGGCTTTTGTGCGACGTCCACACACTGGAACTCAACGTTTCAGATGTTGAGTAGAGTGGTTGAGCAGCAGAGACCTTTGATGGAATACCAGCTACAAAACCCTAGGGTGCCACAAAGTCAGCTGCCTCAGTTTCTCAGCCATGAGTGGCCATGGATGAGAGACCTTTGTGACATCCTACGGGTGTTTGAGGAGTCCACAAGGAGGGTGAGCTCTGAAGATGCGATGGTGAGCCTTACAATCCCGCTCTTGTGTGTTCTGAGAGAATCCCTGATTGACATCAGGGATAACTCAGATCACACAGAGGAGTCAGGGATAGCATCCGATCCGTCACAGCTGGAGAGTAGGTCCACACATCTGTCCGCTTCACTGCGTTTAATGGAGGAGGAGGAGCAAGAAGAGCTGTCCGATGATGTCATGGTGATACAGGAGGCTTCCGGGCAACTTCGAATCGTCCCATTGTTGCAGCGCGGATGGGTAGAAAGGGAGGATGAGGAGGAAATGGAAAGTAATTTAGATGAGCATGAAGAAAGTGAACTTTGACGCTCATGTTGCAACCAAGCAGTTTATAGGATTCCAACATGTCCTCGACTAAAATGGTGTAATTTGCAGCTTTCATATTCCCCAAAAAGTTTTTTACCACATTTTTGAATGCAGTCGATGCTCGCAATTCGCACTTACTCATGGTTTTCTCGAATATGTTGTCTGCCATTAATTTTCGTATTTGTGGGCCTATAAAAATGCCAGCTTTCATTTTTTCAGACGTGATTGATGGAAACTTACCAACAAGATATTGAAAGCATTTACTGTCCCTGTTTAAAGCTGTCACGAATTGCTTCATTAATCCAAGTTTGATGTGCAAAGGTGGCAACAGTATTTTTGAGGGATCAACCAGTGGAAGTGAAACAATGTTTTTTTCGCCAGGTGTGAATGTACTTCTGACAGGCCACTGCTTCCGAACCCAATGTTCCGTCCTTGCTCTGGAGTCCCATTCACACAAAAAGTGTCTTCTGACAGACCTTATTCAGAATATTTTACATTATTTTTTTTTTTATATAAAAATTTTTTTATTTACAATATTCTGAATAAAGTCTGTCAGATGACGTGTAATTGACTTCCATTAAGTTTTATATACACTATATACCAAAAATAATTTTTTGGTATATAGTGCTTAATATCTTGTTTGCGTATGTATTTATGTTTATCTATCCCTTACACAATCATTCCGTCCCTCCAGATAAGATTTTCACAAGATACAAACGTTGTCATATATCAATGTGATTAAAAAATTATGTTTTTTTAATTTTCACATTTCCATCATTTGTGAAAAAACCTGACGTGATACGGAATTTTGAAGGTCATTTTCGGAATCTGGGCAAAAAATCCATTCCGATACACCTATTCATTACAAAACTACAAAACCTTGCGTATCAGTGTTATCCAAACCCCCTATTTCCTATAATGTCTTTACGTTAAGGGATTCTTCTTTAAATTTAAGCAATTATATACTGTTAAAAGTTAGTATTGCTTAGTGCACAAAGAACTCAGCTTTGACAGTTTTCTGTATATATAGTTCAAACTGTCTCAGAGATTTAGTCTCAAAGCTGAACTTTTGTGTAATTTTTGCAAAAAATCAATGTTTGATAAAAAGTTGCATGAAGGTGGCTGTGAGTATAATAAGCTAGATGGTATTTTTATGATCATCAGGGTGTCTGCTGTTTGGAAATATATAGGTTTATGGGGTTTAGTCATTGATTCTAATGTCTATGGCATGTTTTATTCATGCTACTATTTTTTTCACATTTAAGGCCAAAATCAAGATTTTGAGGTGCACTTTTTTAGGGTCTTAAAGCGAGTTTAGTCACATATATGTGGTATTGATGAATTAAAGGCACCTTAGACTTTAGTATACTAAAGAAATGATGTCAGTATATCCCTGCATGTGGTAGAGTTTAGGTCAGAAATTTAGAATTTTGGATTTTTTTTTTTAGAAAAAAAAACTTTAACTCAACTGTATACAAGTATAATGTAGCATTCCAAGATAGAACTGCTCAAGCTATATTCCCCTGGCTCCCTGCTTTCAGAAAATATATTGGTATGGGGGTCTTTGACAAACATTTAATTTAGAAATATGCGTTTTATTCAGACATGTCAAAAGTGTGAAAATTGCTCTGGCTACTGGAGGTGCAAAATTTCCAGAGACAAGGGTTAAAGGTTTCTGGTCCGAGGTCGTAGGTCTGTTATCTGATATACTGGGCACTCCGATTCCACTCTTACCTGAAGTGTGTCTGTTTGGAGTTTTAGATGAAGAGGTATGGCTGCACCATTCACAAATCTTTTTACGGAAATCGCTTTTCTTAGCCAGGAAGGCAATTGCCCTGCGATGGATGGCTCCCAGACCCCCCTCCCTCCCCATGTGGCGGAAGCTGGTGAACTCCATTGTCCTGTATAATAAAGTGGTATATAAAGGCAGGGGCTGCCCTCAAAAATTTTGTTAGGTTTGGGGCCCATGGTGTGACTCTCCCTTGACCCTGTATATTGACCATTCTTTTTGCTCTGCCTTGAATGCACTTGTTCCTTAGACGTTCAAGGGGTGACTCTGGGCCATGCTTAAACTACATTTGGAGTAATGGGTATGTTCCTGTGCATGTTTTTCTGTTGTCTCTCTTGTTTTCTACTCTCGTCCTCTGCAGGTTGGATGGAGATTGATTCCTCTCTCGACTTTCTGGATTTGGACTTTCTACTGGATGATTTTTGCAAGCCTTCAATTACTAATATGGATTTTGCAGCATGGTTTTTGGTTCTTGTTCTGTTTGACAAGATTTTTTAGTCCACGGTTGCTTTGGATTGTGCACCCTTTGCCATATCTTATGTCTTGTTTTTTCTTGTACTGTAATTTGTTATATACAGTACTTTCTCAATAAAACGAGTTTAAAAAAAAAATGTCCCTCAACAATCCCCATAAATAATCCTCAATGACCTCTGTGCAAATGTCTCATAGGGATAGTACGACAGTGTGGTTACTAATTGCAGTCAGGGATTGTTATGCACTCGGTTCAATGTATGTATCGTGCATACCTTGTACCCTGCCCCACTCATGTATTTTCACCACTCTGTTGCATATGTCTAGTGCTATTGCTCTACTACATATATACTACTATATACGTATATACTACATATATACTGTATATACTCGAGTACAGGGCCGCCATCAGGAATTTTGGGGCCCCATACAGCCTAAGTGTCTGGGCCCCCCTCGCCATTTTAATACTGCCTTATTTTGCAACATACCAATTCTGTATTACATTTCCCTTTATTTAGCAGCATTACAAGGCTTAATCAAATTCTATTTGCAGGTAAAATCTGCTCCGTGTGACAGCGCCTATAGAGAGCCAACACCATTTATAAGAGCCCTCTTAATAAATCCTCAGGGCTTTTTCACATTGCATTTTTGGCCTCCCTTGTCGGGATACGTTGGTAACCAGTCAGAATCAGATGTCAACTTATCCCTGCACAAAGAACTGGCCATTAAAAAAAAAAAGGGGGGCCTGCAGTTCTCCGTGCAGGGATAAGTGGGGAGCTGATTGTGACTGGTTACCAACGTATCCCGGCAAGGGAGGCCAAAAACGCAATGTGAACAATCCTTTAAAGTGAAAGTCCCACCCCCAAACAGGCTGCTATGCTAGTAACATAGCAGCCTACATCATTATTAATACAAAGCACACGTACCTTTGGAGGTATTGTGTGCCTTGTAGTTTTCCAGCTAAAAACTTATATATTATATATTATTGCCCCAGTTCCCTCTCCGCAGTGCCGCACACCCGATGCCCCAACAATCCCCCCCCCTTCTAACATCTTTCCATTGTACCCATTGTACCCACACCTCCCAACTTTTGAAGAACCAAAAGAGGGAGAAATTGTGTGGCGCACTTTTTTAGCCCCACCCACTTTTATGTTGACTCCGCCAATTCTCATAAATTTTTCATGTGCCTGCACACAGTATAATCCTCCTACAGTCACCCGTACATTATATGTACCCCCTCTATCTCTCCCCCAGCTTCATATACACCCTTCATCTGCCCTCAGTTTCATGTCTCCCCCTCCATCTCTGCCCGCAGATTCATGTCCGCCCATCCATTTCTGAACCAGTTTCATGTCCCCCTCCATCTCTGCCCCCAGATTCATGTCCCCTCCATCTCTGTCCCCAGATTCATGTCCCCTCCATCTCTGCCCCCGATTCATGTCCCCTCCATCTCTGCCCCCAGATTCATGTCCCCTCCATCTCTGCCCCAGATTCATGTCCCCTCCATCTCTGCCCCCAGATTCATGTCCCCTCCATCTCTGCCCCCATATTCATGTCCCCTCCATCTCTGCCCCATATTCATGTCCCCTCCATCTCTGACCCCATATTCATGTCCCTTCCATCTCTGACCCCATATTCATGTCCCCTCCATCTCTGCCCCCAGTTTCATGTCCCTCCATCTCTGCCCCCAGATTCATGTCCCCTCCATCTCTGCCCCCAGTGTCATGCCGTCCTCTCCATCTCTGCCCCCAGATTCATGTCCCCTCCATCTCTGCCCCCAGTGTCATGCCGTCCTCTCCATCTCTGCCCCCAGATTCATGTCTCCACATCTCTGCCCCCAGATCCATGTCCCCCCATCTCTGCCCCCAGTGTCATGTAGTCCTCTCCTTCATCTGCCCCCAGTTTCACGTTCCACCTCAGCGTACACAACATTACACTTACCTTCTCCTTCGTTCCCTCGCAGCTCTCTGCGCGCCTCTATCTCACTGGCGCACAGTTGTAGACGCGATGTGACGTCATCACATCGCGTCCACAAGCCAGTAGCTGACACAGGTCAGCTCCTCGCTGCAGCCGCATATGTGTCAGCGAGAGAGGCACGCAGCGGCGAAGCGAGGAGCTGACCTGTGTCAGCTACTCGCTTCGCTGGCTTCTGGCTTGTAGACGCAATGTGATCACATCGCGTCTACAAGCCAGTAGCAGCGGCGGCAGCGAAGCGAGGAGCTGACACAAGTCATCTCCTTGCTTCAGCCACATATGTGTCAGCGAGAGAGGCGCGCAGCGCGAAGCGAGGAGCTGACCTGTGTCAGCTCCTTGCTTCAGCCGCGTATGTCTTCAACTCAGATCTGCGTCCTCTGGATGCAGATCTGAGTTGAAATAGGACATACAATGACTGCTACGGGCGCCAGGGGGCCGGCACACGGTGGCGGGCCAAAACCGGGCCCCCCCCCATTTTTCAATTTGGCCGGGCCCCTGACGCCAGTACCGGTAGTACTGGCCTATCGGCGGCCCTGCTCGAGTATAAGCCGAATTTTTCAGCACAGTTGAAAAAATAGAATCTCCCATAAAATAGTGCAAAAAAAAAAAAAACATTTAAAAAACTAAACATTCTAAATCCCTCCTTTCCCTAGAATACATACAAAAGTAGAAAATTAGTTTGAGACACAAACACATTAGGTATTCATGTGTCTGACAGTGCCCAGTCTACTGAATATAGGGGATCTGCAGTGCTCCTGTTCCATCAGGAAGGGGTTAATAGGAGCACTGCAGATACCCTATATTCAGCCAGACTGAATTCCAAGTGGGGGGAAAAAACAGTCCTCAAGCTCAGGGAAGGGGCAGACCAACCAAAACACCCCCTCCCCTTTCCCAGCACCAGCAACTACTGCACCCAAAAAACTCTGACCATTTTAATTTTTGAAATTTTCCAGTAGCTGCTGCATTTCCCCCCCCTCGGCTTATACTCGAGTCAATAAGTTTTCCCAGTTTTTTGTGGTAAAATTAGGGGCCTCGGCTTATATTCAGGTCGGCTTATACTCGAGTATATACAGGTAAGTCAGCTGGTGAGGTAACTCTACCCGGGAGTCAGCACCGCATCTAATCAGTCAGCCTCTCATCTGGCATTATCTCATCAATCCTGTTGCCAGCTGACTTCGCTACACAGAGCCCCGTAACGGAAGTTTTGTCCCTCACCCTGAGTTACAATAAAGTTGCCCTACGCGTTTCCCTAAATAAAAAAAAATAAACAAAAAAAAGGGTTTGTATGATAGGATCCCTTTAATTTACTTAGTACACTCAAAAAATATCATAGTGCCTTTAGGTATTGTATAGTCAATCCTCAAGTAGCAGGGCCAACCATCGTGGTCCCGCGAACTACGGTTATTACCGCACATCATTTTTAGGCTTTAGACTGCTGAAATCTCCCCCTGATGAACTATTATTTAGGGAAACGCATAGGGAAACTTACAATACTGGGTAAGCGGCCATTTTCTTGAGGCCTGTGGACATGCGCAGTCTGCTCGTCCTGAGGCCTAGAAGTTACAAGCCACCGCCGGAAGAAGAGGACACTCCTGACGAAGATGAAGATGGCGCTGGAGAGAGTTCTCTCGCAGTATTGGGGATGCCCCCAGTACTGTTTGAGCACTGGGGCCCACCCCCAGTGCTGCGAGAGAACTAATTTGCATACCGACAAGAACCGGGATTCCTACAGAACGGTGATGTGGAGAAGACAATGAAAAAGACGAAGGTAGGTCACTCTGTGGCCTCCTCATGCTGCTGCAACATCAACACTATGTCACTTCTCATGCTGTTCCAACCCTCCCCGCTCCATGACTGGGACACTATTTTGCCTTTTTTGGCCTGGTTGACATCATCATTTATTTGACCCTTCTTCTGATCTGTCAGAAGAAAGGAAAAATGAGACACACGTCGGATCCGGTCTGTGTAGCAGCTGTAAGGCCTGTGTGGTCCCATCAGTATTGGCTTGAGTTAGTTGGTCAGTTTTGATCCCATAACTGGCCGAATTAGTGAGGCGTGCAGCGGTTCTAAGAGCGAATCCTGTGAAGTGCATGTCATATTGACTCACAATATTGTTTTACTACCACAGCAGACTCCCCATGTGTGTTACTGCAAGGCACAGTGTTCTCCACCACTATACAGGCTCTCTGCAGCCAGGAAATAGCAGGGTTTTAACGCAATTCGCCTCGAATATTCAGATCAAATCTTTTTCAAAAATTCGGCGAATCGAATTTTTGAATAATTCGCTTATCTTTAATTAAGTCTATAAATGCTCTACTGGAATTATTACATGTTTGTCACCATTTATATGAAAAGTTGACACGATCGCTACCAATGGAAGGGCTGCACCCTTAGCCCCCTTGGGGTCAATTGCTTAGCTACTTAGTTTCCCAACAAGACCTTATTCCTTATTGTCTTGGGGAATGTTAGAGCTCATGACTATTTCTCTGGTCAGTCTTAGTGGTTATACGCTGTCCTCCAAATAGTGCATTGACACGTAAAAGCCAAGATGATTCACGGGCGTGAATTTCCATTGTAGTAAATGGAGCCATAAGACTGGACACAAGCTTTGTTAAATATCTGCCCAATACCCACACTTGGCATTCCCACAGATGAAGCCTTCCTGACAAAACACAAATATCTGATTTGCGTGTATGGCCGGTATGAAGTCTTATATTATTATTGTTTGATATATTATTATACTACTTGATATGTCTGACTCATTGATGTGTGTGCATAGTTACCATTCGCCCTTCGTTTGTTGAGCTATATTTACTATTGAACTCTGATAACATACTGAGGGCTTACTGCTTAACCCTATATTCAGTTCCCTTAATCCGTCTCGGACATAAATTATCGTATTTTTTTGTGGTTACTTTCTCTTTATTCCCTGTTTTTACGTTTAGGGGGCGTTCACACTACCGTTGGTGTCCGTTATGAAGGTGTCCATTTAAATGGAAAAAAAACCTGACACCTATCATAACTGACACTAACTGATGCTAACTGATGTTAATGTGTCTGTTTTTTTAACTGATCCATTTAATGGGTCAGTTAAAAAAAACAGACACATTAGTATCAGTTAGCATCAGTTAGTGTCCGTTTTTTATACTGTCCATTTTTTTTCTTTTTGCTGTTTATGCTTTCTGAGCATGTGCAGAAAATAAACGGACAGAAAATAACGGACTGTAACGGATGGTCATCAGTTACTTTCCGTTATATGTCTGTTGCCCATAGACCTCAATGTTAAAAAATAAACGGACACTTTCTGTCCGTTTTTTCAAACGGACAAAAAAATCCTGCATGTCTGATTTCTCTGTTGTCCGCTTGAAAAAACGGACATGGTTGTTAATGGACCCTTACGCTAGGTTCACACCTGCATTCTGCTCTCCGTTCTGTGGTCTGCCATGCAGAAGACGGAAACCACAGACCGGGTCCGGCCGTAAGTGTTGGTGAGTGTTTTATTCTCTCCACCGTGAAACCGTTTTTTTTTAATCCGGACACAGAGTACTGCATGTTCGACTCTGTGTCCGGATTATAAAACCCGGTTTCGCGGTGGAGAGCATAAAACGCTCACGGCCGCTCACGGACGGACATCTTTCTCACCCATTCAAATGAATGGGTGAGAAAGACACCGGCAGGTTTCCGTCTCCTGCTCAGTGTTATGCAGGAAACGGAAACCTGCAGAACGGAGACCTCGGGCGCAGATGTGAATGAGCCCTTAAGGACACAAATGGACACAAACGAACAACAGATGAAATCCTATTGAAATGAATGGAAATTGTAACGGACACAGCTAGTGTCCGTTGCTAAAATCTTAAACCGACAGTAGCAATGGACACTGCAGTCGGACACCAACGGTAGTGTGAACGCCCCCTTAACTTAATAAATATGGATTTTATATTGATTTGTCTTGTCTTGTTTGGCTTGGTCTATTAGGAATCATTCACAGATGTCTCTGCTATTTTGTCTTACCTACCTGTTCTTTAGTTGTGCAATACACTTTGTTTCATAGATAGGTTCCTAGGAGCCCTGACAGTATTCTACACTATGTTTTATAGATAGGTTCCTAGGAGCCCTGACAGTGTTCTACACTATGTTTTATAGATAGGTACCTAGGAGCCCTGACAGTGTTCTACACTATGTTTTATAGATAGGTTCCTAGGAGCCCTGACAGTATTCTACACTATGTTTTATAGATAGGTACCTAGGAGCCCTGACAGTGTTCTACACTATGTTTTATAGATAGGTTCCTAGGAGTCCTGACAGTATTCTACACTATGTTTTATAGATAGGTACCTAGGAGCCCTGACAGTGTTCTACACTATGTTTTATAGATAGGTTCCTAGGAGCCCTGACATTGTTCTACACTATGTATTATAGATTGGTTCCTAGGAGCCCTGACAGTGTTCTACACTATGTTTTATAGATAGGTTCCTAGGAGCCCTGACAGTGTTCTACACTATATTTTATAGATAGGTTCCTAGGAGTCCTGACAGTATTCTACACTATGTTTTATAGATAGGTGTGTCCATCTCCAGCAGAAAATTCACATACTCCAGGGACCAAACGCCTTTAAAGTATTTCTATGTATTTCTTCAATTTTATTTTAAGGCTGTTTGCAATTTTGTGCTGTTATGGTATACTTCTTGTATATTTATCACTGAACTCTATGGGTATAAAATTGTTAAATCTAAGGTTACTTTGTATTGCTCTACACACCCATTATATTTTTAAGGTGGTGTTTGTGTTGCAGAGAAGCCTATTTATGTTAGCGTGGCTTCCTCTGAGTTGGGGGATCAGTGGTAGTGACAACGTGTATTTGGGGTATATGGAATGTGTTGGGGTGCAGTTTATGCTCCGTTTAGAGAGTGAAGGGTCAGTGCAAGATTGAGTGAGTGGAGCGAGTTGATTCCTTATAGCCGCACCCATGTCATGTGCTGGGAGGTGATAGGTAAATATTAAAATATAGACCCAGGGTGTGTCCACATGTAAATATGAAAAGTGAATGTAAAATAGAAGTGTATAAAGTCCATTGTGTGAGAGGTTAGTGTCAGACGTTCAAGACATCACAACATCTCTCTAGCAATGGAAGGAGAAGGTAGAAGAAGTAGAATCCTACAATTTAATGTTGGAAACAATTCTTCAGCAGAGAATGGCTACACCAGAGTTCTCTTACAGTTATTCGGATATCTGGGACACGGCAAATCATCCTTTATCAACTCCTGTATATACACCTTAGGTAATGGAGCCTATGAGATGAAAGCCAAAGCTCTTCCGTTGCATGAGGGTTGTACAACGGAAAGATTAGCCTATAGACTGACTGATTGTATTACTATCGTAGACAACAGAGGATATGGGACAATGGAAGAAAAAGAGACTGGAGAAACGTATGCTCAGCTGGGTAAGTCCTTATTTTATTATATACAGGCTAAATAACATATATGCGGAAGAGTTTCTGATGTGGATTTTATTAAACATTTAGTATGTAGCACGATCAGATGTCTTACACCCACGAGCTCTCAGAGAGCTTAGTTTAGTTATTTCTGTAATCTTATTCTCTTATAAGTAGTATAGAACAGACTGGTTCAATGCAAAGATAATGCCTTTAAGGAAAGGTTCTAGTCCTTCCTCAGGTAATTATATGCCTGTATATCCCTCCTGCATGTACATGATGGCAATCTTCCAGGATCAAAAGCCAAGTCCATGTGATCATTACGGGAACCTGAGATAACATTGATTTTGGCAGTTTAACCCCTTAGATAGCCCTACCCCTATCAATATCTGCCTCACTATAGACACAGCAGCAGGTAGGAAGTGGGGAGAGGTGAATGGTCCGGTGGAGTTAACCTTTTAGATACTGCACTAACTTGTTTCAGAGGGAGGGGACTTCATCTACCAAGTACTGGCACCCCCACAAATGTAGTGCTGTCCAGAGCCATTACATGGTATATAGTGGTTTAATGAAGACCCCCGTCCCCCCCACCAAGTCTGCCTTTAGTATATGATTATTAGACTGTACCAGAAGCCTGAAGAAATGGGGTAAGATGGGAATCGGGGATGGAATTGGATGGGAATAGGATAGAATTGAATGAAATGCCTATTAGTTTGACACTGACAGCATAATACATTGCACTACGTACGTCCCCTCGCACAAATTTTGCCTGCTTCTGGAAAATTCATTTACTATGTTCTGGGAAAGGGGCCAGGGGATTATATCATTAGTGGTCTAGTGAGTTAGGGCTATCACTTAATCTGTTCAAAAAAGCAGTTACCCACGGAAACCCGTGTACCCAATAGATTATAATGAGGTCCGCTGGGTTTCTGCTCGGTTTCCAAAAGAGGCAAAAATTGCAGATAGAAAAGCGGTGCTTGCAGTTTGCATTTTTCAAGCGGAATGGGAAAAAGAATATGCCACAATTCTTGCTTGATTTGCTAAAAAAACAGCCCAGCCTAAGGCTAGTTGCAGACGACTGTGTGTATTTTGTATTCAACAACCTGGATGAGTATGTTCTGCAAAAGGACCTATTCTATAAGATGCGGGGCAAAATCATTGCCCGCACACTGCTCAGTGGAAATCACAGTCGTGTGCATGTGGCCATAGAAATTAATCGGCCAGTGTGCTATCCATGATAAACACAAATGGGTCAGAACACACGATCATGAATTTGACGGTTCCATGTGCGGTCCTGTTCTTGTCCTGTTTTGTGGCCCTTGCTTCTGTGGCTCCTAGTCATTTAATGAAAGGAGCCGTGGAAGTAAGGCTCATGCACGAGTGGCACACGTAGGGCATCCCCTTGTCCCCCATGTGCTGCCCGGGTTTTTAATTCACGGCCAGCCTGTTGCAGCACGATTGTCTGCAACTGGCCTAAGGCTGAGGTTCCACGTTGTTTTTTGAGCCAAAGCCAAGAGTGGACTGGGCAGAAGGGAGAGGTATAAGGCCTTCCTAGATATTTCTCCTGTTTTGTAGCCATTCTTGGCTTTGGCTCAAAAAACCACCGCAAAATCTGTGAGGGTAAGTTCACACGGGGTTTTTTGGACAGGATTTTGAGGCTGTTTCTGCTTCAAAATCCTGACCAAAAAGATGGCTCCCATTGAAATCAATGGGAGCAGGTTAGTTCTTTCCGGGAGCCGTTTCTTCTGTCTTTTGGAAAAAAGAAGCGACATGCTCATTCTTCAGGCCGATTCGCCTTGCGATTCGGCCTGAAGACACTCCCTCCTCCCAACTAGGCCCATTCTTTGGGCCTAATCCGGAGCGGAGTGCACAACTGGATGCCAGTGCAGTGCACCGCCATTCAGTCGCGGCTACCCATTTTTTGGTGTGGAACCTGAGGTGGCCTCCGCCTCCGGACTAAAAAAAACCCCGTGTGAACTTACCCTAAATCTCGTCCAAACCTAAAATGCTCTATAGAGAGAAAATCAATAAAACTTCCTTCTGCTCTGGATTGTGGGCTATTTCTATAAACTGATACGAATTCTTATTTTTCCAGGTAATTTTCTTCCTCTTAACCAGGGTGTGGAGTGGGAAAAGGATTTCCTTAAGATACTGTCCAAAGTGGAAGACTCAGATGTGACTCCGAACTACTCAGACTTCATCGTCCCAATGTTTATTTATAGGTAAAATAGCGATCCACTAGAAGGGCTGGATCTTTTTTTCTTACTTTTCCAGATATGTTATGACTAGAGATGAGCGAGTAGTACTCGATCGAGTAGGTATTCGATCGAATACTACGGTATTCGAAATACTCGTACTCGATCGAGTACCACTCGCTATTCGAATGTAAAAGTTCGATGCAGAACCAACATTGATTGGCCGAATGCTATACAGTCAGCCAATCAACGCTGGGTCTTCTCCTACCTTTAGAAGTCTTCTCCGTGCAGCTTCCCCGCGGCGTCTTCCGGCTCTGAACTCACTCTGCCAGGCATCGGGCCTGGGCAGAGCAGACTGCGCATGCCTGCTTGTAGTGTGGGCATGCGCAGTCGGCTCTGCCCAGGCCCGATGCCTGGCAGAGTGAATTCAGAGCCGGAAGATGCCGCGTGGATGCTGCAAAGAGAAGACTTCTCAGAGGATCCAGCCCGACCCTCACTCGTGGACTTGGTAAGTTCAATTTGATTGAACGTTGCCTACCCCTGAAACGAGCATTTTCCCCCCATAGACTATAATAGGGTTCGATATTCGATTCGAGTAGTCAAATATTGAGGGGCTACTCGAAACGAATATCGAACCTCGAACATTTTACTGTTCGCTCATCTCTAATTATGACATGAATTTTTTTGAAATGGATACAAGGATTTTGCATAAATCTGTGCAGCACTGTTCCACTGTAGTCAAATGTAACGGTTGGATCTCCCTGGTGAACAGAAGAAGCCACAACCGTGGCATTTTGGCTGTGAACATAATAAGATGTATTACAAAGTTTCTTATACCTATCTTTACTATACATTTAGGAAAACTTGCATATAATTGCTGGTACGATTTAGTTAAAATGTGTTCATTAGTCTTAGAGTTATAGACAATTCTTCTGGTCCTCCAGCAAGTGGGACACCCCGTACAATGGACAAGTAAAAATAATAATAATCATCTGTAATACTTGTATCATTATGTCATTCTTGTACTGTATCTTGTAAGAATTTCTCCTTTGATTTGTTTAGTGCGAAGTCTGACTTATTTGGAGAAGACTTTTCATATGTCAAGGAATTTTTCAAGAACTGCCGAAACATGACAGGTACGTCTTATACAGTCCCCGAATGACAGTCTGCCTTACCGGACAGATTGCAAGCAGCCTCTTATGAATGGGATGTGTACTTCAGTAGAAACCCATCCTTCCATCCCTGCCCCCCATCAGATTGTCTAATCAAACTCCATCATAGTTCTTAGATTTTTCTGTTTTCGCTCCTTCTGTGTTTTGCTATCAATCCTACGTTACTTTTGCACATCATTAAATAGGAAGCTAGGTAAAGTACCATCTCTGCCTGCTGACAATATATCCTTTCTTCTAAATTATACTAATAGACTACATTTACTGTGGAGGCTGAACCGTCATCTTCTTCATTATAACTGTATGACGGGAGCTGTCTACTCATTAGCATTAGCTGTCACAGGAGTTTATGTGGAGTTTTCAATGAAATGGAAAGACGGCGCTCTCAGGTCACAACAGGATTTTATTCAAAAAGACAATGATGCACAACGCTAAAAAATCGCCGCGTTTCGGGCACACCTGCCCTTTCTCAAGTGCGTAACTAATTAGAAAATAGATAAAACAAGTATTCACTTCAACGTTTTTTTGGCCAGAGAAGCACTTAGGCCTAAGTTAAAATATACAATGAATTCAAAAAATAATAATACATGATTTATAAAACAATAGTAAAACAAATCTCATATACCAACCTTATCATTTAAAATATAAAAAAATCTATATATACATAATAACAAGTAAATGTGCCAAATCATCTCAATCTCATGATAGAAAGCCATTGCATATCAAACACTGATCGTTAGCATGCATCATTGTGTTGTTATTTATATCAATGTGGCTACCAATAATCCCTAGTTTACAACTACAGCAAAAAAAGGGGGAGCATAGAGAGTCTTACCTTCACACAAAGCTCGGTCAGTCTGGAAGATGTATACAAATTGTATGCCGTGTGCTCCTAGGTTTAAATATAGTGGAGCTCGTTTGGCTCCCTACATTCCTTGGAGTGTTGCCAGATGGTGCGATTCAGGTTGGAGAACATATATGTCCGCGCAAAATATTAAAGCTACACAACAATGTGCTCTAAGTTGTAGCGCATATGTGACTCACGCGTGCGTGGTATATTTAGCATTATTAAGCGCATAGCTAAGTGCTCATACGTGATATGCATATTCGTGGTATGATTACCATTACGGAGCACGTGACTGAGTGCTCATACATAATTCGCGCATGCGTGGTGTATTTAACATCGCGGGACACATGACTAAGCGCTCATATGGTAAATAAAAGGTATTGATGTTTCTTCGGATTTCTCCCTAATATTACAAATGAATTGGAGCAACTCATAATGAAAACAATTGTTCCAAAAAACAACAGATATAGTAAGAAAAAATATATATACATACATATAAACACATACATACACATACATACACATACATACACACACATACACACATGCTACAGACTGGGACTTATATATTTTCAGCACATATATAATGATTAAACAATGTAGACCTTATTACTATGTGATTACATTTGGGTAAGAAGTATTGATGGTCTTTAAAAGTGCAAAAGTAATAAAGAGCTAAACCTCCAACTATATTTTTGAATACATATTTGGGATAGGAGTAGATAAACTCTTTAGGTATTTGGAGGGAAAATACATTAAATACCTAAAATCAAACACATAGGGGACAAAAAGTAAGATATGGAGTTAGATTAAAGATTGGATTACATACATTTATTTATTAACGTCTTCTGAAGCTATATTAAGACCAAAAGGATGTAATGTATTAAACTTAAATAACCAAAACATTTCTCTCTTATTTAATGTACCATGCCTATCTGTAATTCCAGGAGGGATCCAATCGATGGGTGTTACAGTGAAACCACTAAAGCTTTTGTTATGATGTTCAGCTGCGTGTCGTGAAACGCTATGTTTAGTATATCCGTTTAGAACATTCGAGCGATGTTTATTGAGACGTTCACTCAATTGTCGAGTAGTTCTACCAATATACTGGAGGCCACAAGGGCACTCCAGTAAATAAATAACAAAGGTAGATGTACAATCCAAATGATGTCTCAATTTAAAGACTTCGTTTGTGGTAAAGCTGCTAACTTCACCAATTCCATTCTTAATGGATTTACAGCATTTACACCTATTACGATTGCAGCAAAAGCTTCCTTTAGGCAATGTGTTTGTCGTCAGGACAGTTGGTTTTGAAGAACGTAGTTTACTAGGGGCTATTAAACTTTTCAAAGTTCTTGCCCTTCTAAATGTAAAACCTGGTTTTGCGGGAAGAACTTTCTTAAGAAAGGGATCGTTAGATAAGACTGGCCAATATTTACTAATTATATCCTTTATATGTTGCTGGGACGAGCTAAAAGCTGTAATAAAATTTATGTCATAGTTCTTAGAGGTTGAGGTACATTTTGGAACTAGACATTCTGTTTGTTTTAATTGACTGGCTCTAGAGCAAGCTGCTTTGATCAGTTTATTAGGGTAGCCTTTTTCTCTAAACCTATCAGAGAGAACCATACTCTGAGTCTGAAAATCTGCATCATTAGTACAATTCCGTCTGATGCGGCGGAATTGTCCAAAAGGAACATTTTCTTTCCACCTCCTATAATGGAGGCTACGAAAATCTAGCAGACTGTTACAGTCGACAGTTTTAAAAAAAGTTTTTGTGCAAATTTTTCCATGGTCATTAGTTAATATAAGATCTAGATATTCAATCGAGATGGGATCTGATAAGGTTGGTATATGAGATTTGTTTTACTATTGTTTTATAAATCATGTATTATTATTTTTTGAATTCATTGTATATTTTAACTTAGGCCTAAGTGCTTCTCTGGCCAAAAAAACGTTGAAGTGAATACTTGTTTTATCTATTTTCTAATTAGTTACGCACTTGAGAAAGGGCAGGTGTGCCCGAAACGCGGCGATTTTTTAGCGTTGTGCATCATTGTCTTTTTGAATAAAATCCTGTTGTGACCTGAGAGCGCCGTCTTTCCATTTCATTGAAAACTCTATCTTCCCTGGCCTTGGCCGGTGTCCATCAGACGTGCTGCCTCCTCCACCTGACGGTAAACCCCAAACGTAGTTGTGAGCGATTGTCACAACCTCATCAGGTGAGAGGCCATTTGGTCCTTTTAAATCTTCTGGTTATTTCCACCAAAATTTATCAGACATTCTACACTATATAGTGTGCTCGGTGTCTCTTTTGTTTTTTATTACAGGAGTTTATGTGTCAGGCCTGCATTTGGTATTCTGTTCGGGGAGTCTGCGACTTGGGAATACCGAACACATTGACAAGTGGTGAGCTTATGAAAGCACACGGACCCCTTAGACTATAATGGGGTCCATGTGTTTTCTGTTTGCTATCCGCAAGAGTCATGAACTACATCCCTATCCGCATGACTCATGCAGAGATTGTGTGGAAAACACAGGACCCCATTATTGTTTATGGGGTCTGTGCGCTTTCAGTGCTCACGGCTTGTCAATGCGTTTAGTATTCCGTTCGGGGGGGGGGGGCTCAACTGGGCAATTGCCAAAGGGGCCCGGGGGATTCAGAGCATGAGGCTTTCAGCCTGATGACTGTTAGATGCAGAGCTTTGCCCACACAGTAACATTACTGATAGTAGCCTCCATAATAATGTGGCAACATTAAGCAGCTTCTAAACAATGATAAGTTTTTTTTATTCTTTACAGTTTTTGCACAATGAAAACCCTGTTTTTTGCTCCTTTCTAAAAATCAGATTTTCTTTTTGTCAGTGTCCATATGAGAGCTTATTTTCTGTAGGCCATGATGTAGTTTCCATTGGTACCATTTTGGCATACATTGGTATTATTGGTCTACTTTTATGGAATTTGTAGATGATAGAGGAGCAAAATATGGGGCCTGACTGCTCCAAAACATGAGAAAACGTTTATTTCAGGTGCCCCTCAAACATCCTGGACCGTAGAAATAGCAATGGACAGTGTGTAGAAGTTTTCTTTAAAGGGGCTCTATCAGCAAAATTATGCTGTATGAGCCTCACATATGTGTGAATAGCTTTTAGAAAGGCTACTCAGGTGCCGCAAATGTTATTTTACCCCCCCCCCCGTTTTAAAATAAAACCATAAAAACATATATGTAAATCATACCTATCGTGCATGCTGGGCAGTGATGCGCGGTCCGACGTCATCTTCTGGCACGCCTTCCTCTTCTTTCTTCTTCTTTCGGCGACGCCCTCTGGTCCTGGCACATCCGCGGCTTCATTGTCCTCTTCTTCCGGCGGGATTGGTTCAAATCCGGCGCATGCGTAGTAGCGCTCCCTCCAGAGTGCTACTGCACAGGCTCTGGCACCATTTTTCACAATGGCAGTTCTCAATGGGATACTGAGTATGCTCAGTTCCTCTTACAACTACGCGAGCGTACTGCTATTGAGAAAAATGGCGCCGGAGCCTGCGCAGTGCTACTGCGCACGCGCTGGATTTGAACCAATCCCGCCGGAAGAAGAGGATGATGAAGCCGGGGAAGAGCCAGGACCAGAGGGCGTTGCCAAAAGAAGAAGAAAGAATAGGAAGGCGTGCCAGAAGATGACGTCAGACAGTGCATGATAGGTATAATTTACATATATGTTTTTATGGTTCTATTTAAAAATGGGGGGGGGGGTTTAAAATAAGATTAGCGGTGCCTGAATAGCCTTTTTAAAGGCTATACATGCATATGTGGGGCTCAAACAGCATAATTTTGCTGATAGAGCCCCTTTAAAGACATTTAGTGTAATCCAGTTCCAGTAGGAACTTCACATCATCTTGCTGTAGGTTCTCCTTAGTTTAGGTGTATATTTAGGGTTCTATCTGACGTAACACTGATTCTATGGGTTTCTTATTACAGGAGTGTACCCCATAGTGGTTCTCACCAACAAACTGAGTGAATATTGCAGTAAAAATTACAATACTTTGGTAACCAAGTTTAAGGCATTTGGTGCAGAACAAATCTATGCTATTGAGAATTACACCGAAGAAGACCACATAAAGACACGAGGAAGATGTGATGACCTGCAGGCAATTATTGAAAACGCCTTGAAGGATGTGAAATTCCGCTTGGAACAGCCAAGAGATCCAGTGAAGGAAAGGATAGAGCGGAAGAAATTTGTGCTGAAATTTGCCTACCAATTTTCAGTCGCAAAAAAAGAAGAAGAAGCTGCAAAAAAAGAAAAAGCAAGACTGAAAGAAAAGTATGACAAAATGTGGTTCAAAAAATTTCCAGAATAGATTTGGTCAATTCAATTCTTCGGTCTTACAGTCATTTATTTTTATGCAAACAAATGAATCTAAAAATAGAATCTTAATTGTGAATTACACATGGAGCATATACCAATGTCTTCTGCTATTCATGGTCGTAGTGTGTGTTTGTTACTCGATCACGCAAAAACTGCTAAAAGAATTTGAATGAAATTTGGCACATAGATAGTTTGTAACCTCGATTAAAACATAGGCTACTTTTCATCCCAGTAAATGACATGGCTTCACGACTGTTATGAATTTATGTTCACGTACTATATTACACTGCTCTTGCAGCAGCTTATCTCAGGTTCTGATAAAGCCAGCTCTATTATCGCTCTGTGTAAACACTCAGCTAACCCTCAGTCTATTGTGTACACACATTTGCATATTATCTGATTTGCTCCAGGTAACATGCTGACACACTGGATGGGAAAACACCTTTAATCCAAATTGGCAGTTTGCTACTTTTAAACATGCCGGGAAAAAGAAAATCTAATTTGTTGCAAAATTCTAAAACAACAACAGCTATGAAGGTATCCAGAAGTCAACAGAGTTCTCCTCAAGCGGAGCTGAGGGGTATCATCCGCGCAAACAACACGCTCATAATATGGCATCCCAGCGAGCTGCTGAGATGCCGCAACAATCACAGGCACAGCACGAGGAATGAGTTTAGCGACAGGATAGCTTGACAGCTGCCGAAACGCCGGAGCAGGTGGATTATCGACGCCAACAATACGCTCATTATACGGGGTCCGGCGAGCTGCTGAGATGCCGGAACAATCACGGGCACAGCGCGAGGAATGAGTTCAGCAGCAGGCCAGCTTGACAGCTGCCGAAAATCCTGAGCAGGTGGATTATCAATGCCAGGGGTTGTGATGGACGTTTGGCACAAAAACAGGCCAAATGTGTGCCATAATATCATCTCTCCACACCAGAAAACTGACATAAAGGGATTGACAATCCCCCTCTGTTTATAAACTTTTCAATGGTTTGCTGTCAACTTTAACCCTTAATGATGTGACACTATTGGGCTTTAAGAGCATTGTAATATTTTCATTGTTTCATCCCTGCCTTACAAGGAGCCACATCTGTTTTGCTAATCTATCACTCTATTGTAGCCATGTTAGGTCTTGCTTTTTGCAGAACAAATGTTGGGCCACATCCTTTAATGTTTTTTTCACTTATTTCAATTTTTTTTTCACACCATATTGAAGAACATCACTGATATGATATGTCATAGAACTAATTTTCTTGCTTTGAACTTGTTGCTCAGTATCAACACATGTAATACTCAGTATCATAAGATCCCATTCTCCAGCAGGTAATGTTATGCTTTTTACCATCAGTAATCCCATAGCCAACTAACCTGAACATACAAGATTGTCATAAATTGTGGTGTAACATATTATAAATAACCAATAAACAGAACCCTTACACCAGTTGAAGGTTTTGAGAATGTTTTCCTTGTCAAAACATCAAAGATAATATCAGCCTTAAATAGTTGTCTGATATACAGATCTACAGAAAGGACGGGGGTACTGAAAAATAAATATCAGGTAACTTTTATTCTCAATCACACAATAAAAGTGGGATATGGAATCGGCATCACATGGACGTCCGCTAAGTACATTTATAGCCAATAATGTCATTGGTCAACTGGGAAACCATGAGAGATCGGGTACAAATAGAGCCACAATATCTCTCCCAGTGCATGATGAGAGTGGAGATCTATAAGAGATAAGATAAGATAATCCTTTAATAGTCCCACAGTGGGTAACTTTCAGCATGATACAGCAGCATAGTAATACAGATACAGGATAATACACAGTAATATATTACAGAAGTACACACATATGCTGAGAAGAGAAGATATACTAGGAGTCCATAGCAGCTAAGGAACGGAAGAGAAAGAAGGAAGACTTCATAGTCATACTCATTAGTTCTCTGTGCGGAGTGTCTTCGCTTGGTCTGATGTAGATTATACAGCCTGATCGCGGTTGGAAGGAAGGACTTGCGATAGCTCCTAATCACATTTGGGGTGAAGCAGACGGTCACTTACAGTGCTGCCAAGTCCCATCAAGGTCCTATACATGGAGTGGGATTTGTTCTCCCGCATGGAGGTCACCACAGACAGTATTCTTCTGTCACCCACACTTGTACTGGGTCCAGGGGGCTCCCCAGGACAGAGCTGGCCCTTCTGATCAGCCTGTCAAGTGTATTTCTGTCCCTGGTTGATATACTGCTCCCCCAACAGGCCACACCGAAAATGATGGCTGAAGCAACCACAGAGTTGAAAAAGGCCCTAAGAAGTGGCCCCTGGACTCTGAAGGCCCTCAGCCTCCTGAGCAGGTAGAGTCTGCTGTGACCCTTTCTGTGCAGCGCCTCCAGGTGATCAGCCCAGTCTAGTTTATTATTGAGTAGCACACCCAGATACTTATAGGTCCTGACTATCTCAATGCATGTCCCTTGGATCTCCACCGGGGTCAGAGCACCTCTCCGTTTAGTAAAGTCCACCACCATCTCCTTGGTCTTCCCAGCATTAATCCTGAGCTGGTTCTGCTGGCACCATTCAACAAAATCCCGGTTTAAGTCTCTGTATTCCCTATTGTCGCCATCAGTGATAAGGCCTACTATTGCAGAGTCATCGGAGTACTTCTGTAAGTAACAGCTGGATGAGTTGTGCCTAAAGTCAGCAGTGTACAGTGTGAAGAGAAATGGGGCAAGAACTGTACCTTGTGGTGCCCCTGTACTACAGATCACAGTGTCAGACACACCATCCTGGGCTCTCACATACTGAGGGCGGTTTGTCAGGTAGTCCAGGATCCAGTTGGACAGGTGGTGGTCCACTCCACCAAGGTTCAGCTTCTCCCTCAGTAGCCCTGGCTGAATGGTGTTGAATGCACTGGAGAAATCAAAGAACATTATTCTCACAGTGTTCCCGGGTTTCTCCAGGTGAGAGAGAGCTCTATGAAGAAGGTGCTAATAAAGGTGTTCCAAATATTCCAGGGTGAGTGGGGATTTCTTGCTGATTCCTTTAAGGAGGCTGGTCCACTAGATTTTGTTTTCTTGATGTCCCTGTGGCGTATCCCAGTGGCTGCCCAGTAACCTCACCTCTACTGTGAGCATTATATGCCAAAAGGGTCTCACAACCCTGCCAGGTGAGGAGTTTTTTGTCATACACTCTTCCGCCTAACTAATGGTCATACACAAGGATCCGCTCGGTGCAGTTTTTTCTTGTTGTCACATATATACTAGAACACGTTCTATGTTCTATGTGTAATTCCCAATAAAGATTCTACTTTCAGATTAATTTATTTGCATAAAAAATAAATGACTGTAAAGACTAAAGAACTGAATTGACCAAATGTATCCTAGTCATCATAAAACACCTCTCTATCGTGTTGTGCCTCCTGTCTCGCTTTTTCTCGTCTTACAACTTCTTTTTCTAGTTCTGCTACTGAATATTGGTAGGCAAATTTCAGCACAAATTTCTTCCGCTCTATCCTTTCCTTCACTGGATCTCTTGGCTGTTCCATCCGGAATTTCGCATCCTTCAAGACGCTTTCAATAATTGCCTGCAGGTCATTACATCTTCCTCGTGTCTTTATGTGGTCGTCTTCTGTGTAATTCTCAACAGCAAAGACTTGTTCTGCTCCGGCTGCTTTAAACTTGGTTACCAAAGTATTGTAATATTTATAGTAATATTCACTGTGTTTATTGGTGAGAACCACTATGGGGTACACGCCTGCAATGAGAAACCCATAGAATCTGTGTTAGATCAGATGGAAAGCTAAAACTACTATGCAGGCTCACGATTTGAAGCCATCAAGCCAGAAGAAGAGGACGCTGAAGGCGTGGAAAAGTCAGGACCAGAGGGCGTCACTGCAAGAAGAAAGAAGAGGTAGGCATGCCAGAAGATGACATCGGATCGTTTACGACCGCTCACTGTGCACGTTCAGGTATGATTTACATATATGTTTTTATAGTTTTATTTTAAAACAGGACGGGGGTTTAAAATAAGATTAGCGGTGCCTGAATAGCCTTTTAAAGGCTATTCACATATATGTGGGGCTCATACCGCAAAATTTTGCTGATAAAGCACCTTTAAGAAAATGTATACACACTGTCCACTGCAAATTCTGTGGTCCAGGATATATGAGAGGCATCTGAGGTGAAGGTTTTCTCATGGTTTGGAGGGTCCCAGTAGTCAGGCCCCTACCAATCAGTATGATATCCCCTTTCTTGTGGTTAGGGTATTCCTTCCTTTTGCAACCATTGCTTGAGACACAGGTGAGTCTCCATTCTCCTTTAGGACATTTGGGACATTCTCCTGCTGCCTTCATGGGCAACCAAGGAGGATGTAGAGAGGGGGACCAGTGCTGAGCTCTGCACAGAATGGCTTGTCCTGCCCCTTATCTACGCTAAGACCTGAATGGATATTTCACCCAAAATTACAGTTTCTCATGTGACCCATTAAAATATTCCATGTTTCCATCTCTCAGCTTTCTTTTTCTAGCTGGTTCCATATCTGTATATCTAGGATGTTCACCCCCTCTATGGTATATGTAGTTAGAATAATGTAGTAGAAAGGGTACATTGTCAGCAGGTAGAGATGGTACTTTACCTAGCTGTCTATGTGATGATGTGCTAAAGTAACATGGGATTGATAGCAAGGTACAGAAGGAGAGAAAACAAAAAAATCTTAGAATTATGATGGAGAAAAGGCTGCAGTGCAGGAAGTAAGCACATTGTACAACAAAGAATGTCATAGACAATCCGATGGGGTGCAGGGATGGAAAGATTTGCTTCTACTGGAGTTTTTTAAACATTGTCAGGGTGAGGTATGCAGACACCCCATTCTTAAGAGGCTACCTGCAATCTGTCCAATAAGACAGACTATCATTTGGGGACTGTATAAGACGTACCTGTCATATCTCTACAGTTCTTGAACAATTCCTTCACATATGACAATTCTTCTCCTGCCGTTACACTAAACAAATCAAAAGAGAAGCGAAAACGAATATTATAGATGATTATTATTATTATTATTATCATTATTATTATTTTTACTTGTCCATTATACGGGGTGTCCCACTTGCTGGAGGCCTAGAAAATATGTCTATAACTCCAAGACTAATGAAGACTAGAGATGAGCGAACAATGTTCTATCGAACACATGTTCGATCGGATATCAGGCTGTTCGATGTGTTCGATTTGAATCGAACATCACGTGGCAAACTCCAAAAAAATTTGATTCCCCTCCCACCTTCCCTGGCGCTTTTTTTGCACCAATAACAGCGCAGGGGAGGTGGGACAGGAACTACGACACCGGAGGCATAAAAAAAATCGAAAAAAGTCATTGGCTGCCGAAATCAGGTGACCTCCATTTTAGACAAATAGTGGATTTCAAATCCGGGTCATATGAGAATGTGAACTTTGTGACTAAGAGACAGGGATAGCTGTACAGGCAGGGATAGCTAGGGATAACCTTTATTTAGGTAGGAATGTTATTAAAAATAACTTTTTGGGGCTCTATCGGGTGTGTAATTGTGATTTTTGTGACATAAACTTTTTCCCATAGGAATGCATTGGACAGCGCTGATTGGCCAGAGTACGGAATTCGACCAATCAGCGCTGGCTCTGCTGGAGGAGGCGGAGTCTAAGATCCCTCCACACCAGTCTCCATTCAGGTCCGACCTTAGACTCCGCCTCCTCCGGCAGAGCCAGCGCTGATTGGCCGAAGGCTGGCCAATGCATTCCTATGGGTATGCAGAGACTTAGCAGTGCTGAGCCAGTTCTGCTCAACTACACCGTGTGCTGGTCAGCCCATCTGATATAGCAGAGCTGAGTGTGCATAAGGGTTCTAGTGCACTCTCGGCTCTGCTACATCTGATGTAGCAGAGCCGAGGGTGCACTAGAACCCTTATGCACACTCGGCTCTGCTACATCTGATGGGCTGACCGGCACACGGTGTAGTTGAGCAGAACTGGCTCAACTACTTTTTTACTTTTTTTAATCTCCTCGAGAGATCTTGAACTCCAGAGGTTCTGATCACTAATTCAATGCATTGTAAAATCCCGACATTTCTAGAGCAGCCTGTAATAGAAGTATATGCCAGACAAGCTTGGAAGCCTTCAATAGACTTGCAACTGTCAAAGTAATGGATCCCCTTGGGAAAATGGTGCCTTGGTCAGCTTTGACCAAGGTCACAGGAGGGTTAATGCCCACGATCAGTGATGACACTTATTGTGGACATTGCCAAATATACCAGTAGTATTAGTAATGGATAGGGAGGAGACAGACTGCTCCTTATTCTACACGCTCTTTATTTGAAGCCGAAAAACTGATAGGACACCATGTATGAAGACGTATACAGTCATAGAACAGACTGACAAGCACATATTTCATCTTCTTATAAAAACTCAGGTACCCTTTACTGTATGTAATGTAGTAATGGTGTTGACTAAATTTCATTAAAACATGTTCATTAGTCTTGGAGTCATAGAAGATGTTGCCAGACATCCAGGAAGTTGGACACATTGTACAATGCCTACATATTCCTTAAGGAGAGACCACCATGTAGGTGTGTGGAGTCTTATTAAGTCATAGACACTCCACTGTGAGGGATCATGGGGAGAATATCTAAATCTGTCTTCCATGATGTGTAAGCCTCTCACCTCTGCCAGGTCAGTCCTCGCTACGCCAAGCTGATGAGATGCAAATACATCGAAACGGCTGTCCTTGGCTGAGAAGACTGTATCTGGTATAATCCCAACATCATTGCAAACGAAGGCCTCTGAGAAGGTCGGCATGATGTTAAAGGGAGCGCCCTCTCTAGGTGTGTTTGACTGAGACTCTGTCTTCCTAATTACATCATGGAGGATAGACTTGCACATCCTCAGTCAGCGCCCTCTATTGGTGTGCATACTTGAGGAACTGGCATCCTAATTACATCATGGAAGTCAGATTTGCATATTCTTCCCATGATGTAAATAGGAAGACGGTGCCTCCCGTATCACATTGAAAGCAATAGGTAAAAAAGCCTCCCATTAATTTTAATGGGGAGCGCGCGTATGCCAGCACCCATAGAAATCAATGGGATCTGTTGTAACGCCGCTCATTCTGAACGAGTTTACGTTCAGAATGAGCGGAGCGTTTACTCCCTGTAAAGGTTCCCTAAGATATGTTTGCCAGTTTTTGTTGCAAATTAAGGAAGAATTGTGTCACATGTTGCTTAGAAATTCCCCTCACCCACTGTCCTCATTAGTTAGGGCATCATATAATATACAGATTATATGTATTGTGCAGATTTATACCAAATGCTTGTATGTATGTGAAAAATTTTCATGTCATATCTGGAAAAGTAAAAAAAAAAAAAAAATCCAGCCCTTCTATTGGAGAGCTATTTTACCTATAAACAAATATTGGCAAGATGAAGTCTGAGTAGTTTGGAGTCTTATCTGAGTCTTCTACTTTGGATAGTATCTTAAGGAAATCTTTTTCCCAGTCCACCTTCTGGTTAAGAGGAAGAAAATGACCTGGAAAATAAGAATTCTTATCAGTTTAGAGAACTACCGTATATACTCGAGTATAAGCCAAATTTTTCAGCACAGTTTTTGTGCTGAAAAAGCCCCCCTCGGCTTATACTCGAGTCATCAAAAAAATTATAAATTTCTGTAAGTGCCCGGTCTACTGAATATAGGGGATCTGCAGTGATCCTGTTCCGGAAGGGGTTAATAGGAGCACTGCAGATCCCCTATATTCAGCCAGACTGAATTCCAATTGGGGAAAAAAAAAAACAGTCAGACAGACAGACAACCAAAACACCCCCTCCCCTTTCCCATCACCCAGCATCTACTGCACCCAAAAACTCCGACCATTTTAATTTTTGAAATTTTCCAGTAGCTGCTGCATTTCCCCCCCTCAGCTTATACTCGAGTCAATAAGTTTTCCCAGTTTTTCGTGGTAAAATTAGGGGCCTCGGCTTATATTCGGGTCGGCTTATACTCGAGTATATACGGTAACTAATAATGGGCATCACATGGTTGTTTAATCCTCACGAATGTTTATGGGTCTAGTCACATGGCTATTTCTAGGTCCATCAAATCGAATGTAAAATCCGAGGTGACTTATGTAGTGCAACGTAATATTCTGTAAGTGCAAAACTAATAGGCATTCCGTTCAATTCCATCCCATTCCCATCAAATCCTATCCCCATCCCTTCCTTTTCTTCAGGTTTCTGGTACAGTCTAATAGGCACATACTAAAGGCAGGCTTGGGGGGGGGGGGATGGGGTCATCATTAAACCACCAGATACCATGTACTGGCACTGGACAACACTGCATGATCGTGTTTTTGGGGGTGCCAATAACTGGTAGATGGAGCCCCCTCCCTTTGAAACCAGTTAGATGTCACTAGACCGTTCACTTCCCCTCACTTCCTACTTGCTGCTCTTTGTGGCAGGTATTGATAGGGGTAGGGGCATCTAAGGGGTCAAATCGCCAGGATCAATGTTATCCCAGGTGTCAGTAACAGCCAGGCTCCCGTCACATGGGCTTTGCTGGGAGATGACATCATGTACATGTAGGAGGGATATACAGGCATATATATCGCTAGATATCACTAGATCCTTTTCTTAAAGGATTTGCATTTGCATTGAACCAGTCTGTTCTATGCTAGTTATAAGAGAATAGGATTAGAGAAATAACTACACTGAGCTCTCTGAGGGCTCGTGGGTGTAAGACATCTGATTGTGCCACATACTAAATATTTACTAAAATCCACATGAGAAACTCTTCATAATATATGTTATTTAGCTTCTACATAATAGAATAAGGACTTACCCAGCTGAGCATATGTTTCTCCAGTCTCATTGTCTCCCATCTTCCCATATCCTCTGTTGTCTACGATAGTAATACAGTCAGTCAGCCTATAGGCTAATCTTTCCGTTGTATAACCCTCATCCGACGGAAGAGCTTTGGCTTTCATCTCATAGGCTCCATTACCTAAGGTGTATATACAGGAGTTGATAAAGGATGATTTGCCATGTCCCGCATACCCGAATAACTGTAAGAGAACTCTGGTGTAGCCATTCTCTGCCAAGGAATTGTTTGCAACATTAAATTGTAGGATTCTACTTCTTCTATCTTCACCTTCCATTACTAGAGAAATGCTGTAATGTCTTGAACGTCTGTCGTCTGTCACTAACCTCTCACACAATGGGCTTTATACACGTCTATTTTACATTCACTTTCATATTTACTTTTTATGTGGTCACGCCCTGGGTGTATATTCTAGTACTTACCAACCTATCTTCATATGCAGCCAAATCCTATGGCAAGAGAAAATGACAAACGAATGGGTGATCAAACTACATATCTTCAGAAATGACATTGCTATCTCTAATAACTTGCCAAAGCAATCAGCGGCCATGCTCATTAAGTGCTCGCTACTAGTAATGGGAGAAATTTTCAGGTATTAATTCATTTTGGTTAAGCCAGTTTGGAGCCAAAATTTATTTTGGTACAGATAAAAAAAATTTGAGTAAAAGTTCAACTTGACTTAAAATATCATGTAGAACACTGTCAGGGCTCTTAGGGACTTATCTATAAAACATAGTGTAGAATACTCTTAGGGCTCTTAGGGACCTATCTATAAAACATAGTGTAGAATACTCTTAGGATTCCTAAGAAAGTATCAATAAAACATAGTGTAGAATACTGTCAGGGCTCCTAGGAACCTATCTATAAAACATAGTGTAGAATACTCTTAAGACTCCTAGGAACCTATCTATAAAACATAGGTTCCTAGGAGCCCTGACAGTGCCTGTCCACGGCGAAACCTTTTTTTTTTTAACTGGGCACATATCTCGGACATGCATGACTTTGTGTCTGGTTAAAAAAAACGGTTTTGCTGCGGACAGGCACAAAACGCTCACGGGCGGACACTTTGAAAACCCATTCAATTGAAGGGCTTTGAAAACTGACCGCCGGGTTTCCATCCCCTGTCCAGTTTCTCGGGGCAGAAGACGGAAACCCAGCAGGATTGCCTAAAGCGGACATGGGCGCAGGTGTGGACCCGCCCTTACTACTCCCCTTTGTTGCTTGTTGCGTTCATCTCTTGTCTCTATTTATTGTATGTAGTCCATGTTATGTTATTGTATTTTTATTATCCCCTTTTCTTTCCTGTCTTTGTTATTTCGGTCCCTTTATTTGTAGTTCTATTTTTTTTTATATTTTGCTTTCTGTAGCTTTCTTCCTTGTCTCATGTCTCCTTGCATCCTCCTTGCTCCGTTGATTGTGACATACTCTGTTTAAGCCTCTTTCTTCTTTTTTAGACTCTTTCCCTGCTCTTCCATTATGGCGTCCGTGGTTTCCGTTCCACAATGCGTACCACCGTTGGAACACACATACCGTTGGTTTTGTGATGCCAACACTGGTGACACTTAGGCCTTGTTCCATCGCGGTTTTGAAAATCACAGCATATCAATTATATCTACGAAAACGCTGGCAGCTTTCCCATAGATATAATTGTAACAGAAAGTCTGCAGAGGAAAATTCCAGAGAAGTGGTGCACTGCTGGAGAAATCTTGGAAACAAGATGTTAGGAGGGGTCGGGGCCTCCGCTGTGTTGCGCGGAGGCTCCCGGCCCGCTCCATACCCAGCGCCGGGATGGCTGCTGGTTCTGGCGCAGGGCAGGCTGGAGTCCAACACTGGAGTTTCGGAGGTTCCAGTTTTCTCCTGTCACCGAGCCAGCACTTCCGGGGTCAGGGGATTAGTGGTGGGCCTGTGGCTATTTAGGCCTCATTCTGCTCCTGGCCCACCACCAGTTATTCGTTTTACCACAGCATCAGCTCCCTAAACTATACCTCCAAGCCTGTCTCCTGTCCCTGCTTTTCCTGTACCTTCTGCACATGTATGACCCGGCTTGCTTTACAGACCTTTTCTCCATGATCCCGATCTGGCACCTTCATGACCTCCTGTGTATGACCTTTTGGCTTTCTCCTGACCTCCCTTTTTGGATCCTACTCTGCTGACCTCCTGGTATGTCCCAGCTGTCCTGACTTTGCTGCTGCTTCTTCCCTCTGCTACCTTGTGACCTCCAGTTAACGACTTGGCTTGCCTGACTACAAATTTGCTTCCTTGGCTTCTGCATGTCTTCCTTGGTTTACCTTCCTTCCATCCTGAACCATCCTGCTCTTCCGGACTTCACTCCAAGGTTAGTGTCTGGGTACTTCTGGGTCTTCTTATTTAGGGGTTCGCTGGGTGTGTGTCGCTCTCTGGGCAGTTGCGGATCTGGGCCTCGCACGTTTACCAAGTCCAACTCCATCATCAGGAGCTCTGGTGAAGAACTCCGGGGCCTGGTTCCGCTCCAGTTGGGAGAGCGTAGCACACCCAGGACTGTTTTTGCCTCAGTGCTTGGGAATTCTAGTTGCCCAGGACTTACAGTTATTTGTTGCATCAGGTTCCTAACACAAGAGTAGAAGGTTCTGATAATAGAGGATATTAGTCTTGGGTCACTGACTGAACAGAGAGCATGGGCTGGATGGTACAAGGAACCTTTTTAGTCTACTTAATTACTCAAATAAGAGATCATAAGAGCAAGCTTGGGATCTTATCAGCCAGGCGTCTCGGCACTGTAGAGGTTTTTATGTTCTGTGACCTGTGTTATTTCCTGTTTTGCAGGATCTATGTATAGACGGCAGACCGCTCCTCGTATTCTTTGCTGCTCTTTACCTCTTTTGAATCGACCCTATGGTTCCATCTAATGTTAAATCCCCAGAACCAGTATTACATCGTTTTCAATTTCTATTTCTTTTATTACATAATAATCCTACAGATTAGTGAAAGCTGACAACTGAGGAACACATCAGCCTAGAATAGTGAAGGCGTTGTCTCTATATATAACCTCATAACCGGAAACAACAGAGCTAGGCTGTATATCCTGTGTGGTTTATCTCGCCCGCAACTAATTTAAGGAAATCATGTAGTAGCCTCCAGTTCCCTATCCCATATAGTGGGAAATGAGCACCATAAAAAATGGCATAATATACAGATGTATAGACAATATACTGTATATACTCGAGTATAAGCCGACCCGAATATAAGCTGAGGTCCCTAATTTTACCACAAAAAAACAGGGAAAACTTATTGACTCGAGTATAAGCCGAGGGGGGGAAATGCAGCAGTTACCGGAAAATTTCAAAAATTAAAATGGTCGGAGTTTTTGGGTGCAGTAGCTGCTGGGGAAGGGGAGGGGGTGTTTTGGTTGTCTGTCTGCCCCTTCCCTGAGCTTGAGGACTGTGGTTTTTTCTTCCCCCACTTGGAATTCAGTCTGGCTGAATATAGGGTATCTGCAGTGCTCCTATTAACCCCTTCCCGACAGAACAGGAGCACTGCAGATCCCCTATATTCAGCCAGACTGAATTCCAAGTGGGGAAGAAAAAAACTGTCTCAGGGAAGGGGCAGTTAGACAACTTTTTTTTCCCACTACGGTGTTTACCGTACAGGAAAAATATTTTTCTAGATTTGTAGAGCGTTTTCGGACACAGGGATACCTAACGTGTATGTGTTTCACAGTATTAACAGTATTAGTTTTATATGTGTTCTAGAGTAAGGGGGGTAATTTCAATTTTTAATACTTTATTTATTTTATTTTTTACTTTTTAAAATTTTTTTCTTTGCATTTATTAGACCCCCTAGAGGTCTTGAACCCCAGGGGGTCTAATCACTAATGCAATGCATTACAATGCTAATGTATTGCAATACATGCATAGAGCAGCCTGCAAAAGAAAAGCACTGCAGGCTGGGGAGCCTTTACAGAAGCGCTGAGGTGAATCCCTGGCAGAAGTGCTGAGGGGCGGACCTGAAGGAGAACCTCGGCCGGCCGGACCTGAAGGGGAACTGCAGCCGGCTGCCGGCAGAAGCGTTGAGGGTAATCCCCGGCTGCCATTTTTAAATCAATAAAAACAGTTTGCCTTTGCATTTCCAACTCAGTGGAACTCCATCTTAAACATGCTGGAGCATCTGTGTGAGCAGCTGAAGGTGATGAATGATAAGTGCATATACCGGACCACAGGGACAATGTTTTATTTTGAGATACACATACCTCCCAACTTTTGAAGAACCGAAAGAGGGACAAAATGTGCAGCGCGCATAGCGCGTTGTGGAAAATTTAGCCCCGCCCACTTTTGTGTTGACTCCGCCCATTCTCATTAATTTTTCATGTGCCCGCACACAGTATAATCCTCCTACAGTCACCTGTAAATTATATTTCCCCCCTCTATCTCTCCCCCAGTTTCATATACACCCTTCATCTGCCCCCCAGTTTCATGTCCCCCCTCCATCTCTGCCCCCAGTTTCATGTCCCTCCATCTCTGTCTCCAGATTGATGTCCCCCATCTCTGCCCCCAGATTCATGTCCCCATCTCTGCCCACAGATTCATGTCCCCCCTCCATCTCTGCCCCCAGATTCATGTCCCCTCCATCTCTGCCCCCAGATTCATGTCCCTCCATCTCTGTCCCCAGATTCATGTCCCCTCCATCTCTGCCCCCAGATTCATGTCCCCTCCATCTCTGTCCCCAGATTCATGTCCCTCCATCTCTGCCCCCAGATTCATGTCCCCTCCATCTCTGCCCCCAGATTCATGTCCCTCCATCTCTGTCCCCAGATTCATGTCCCCTCCATCTCTGCCCCCAGATTCATGTCCCTCCATCTCTGTCCCCAGATTCATGTCCCCTCCATCTCTGCCCCCAGATTCATGTCCCTCCATCTGTGCCCCCAGTTTCATGTCCCTCCATCTCTGTCCCCAGATTCATGTCCCTCCATCTCTGCCCCCAGATTCATGTCCCTCCATCTCTGCCCACAGATTCATGTCCCCCTCCATCTCTGCCCCCAGATTCATGTCCCTCCATCTCTGCCCCCAGATTCATGTCCCTCCATCTCTGCCCCCAGAGTCATGTCCTCTCCATCTCTGCCCCCAAATTCATGTCCCCACATCTCTGCCCCCAGTGTCATGCCGTCCTCTCCTTCATCTGCCCCCAGTTTCACGTTCCACCTCAGTGTACACATTACACTTACCTTCTCCTCGCACCCCCGCCACTCTCTCTGCGCCTTTCTCTCTCTCGCACACAGTTGTAGACGCGATGTGACGTCATCACATCGTGTCTACACAGCCAGTAGCCGGCGTGCAGCGGCGAAGCAAGGAGCTGAACTGTGACAGCTCCTTGCTTTAGCCGCATATGTGTTCAACTCAGATCTGTGTCCTCTGGACGCAGATCTAAGTTGAAATCGGGACATACCTCCCTCCAACCGGGACCGCGGGACATGTCACCGGAATCAGGAATGTCCCACGGAAATCGGGACGGTTGGGAGGTATGGATACGTTATTGGAGGTTTATGAGGGAAGTGTTCCATCTTCTCAAGCCTTTTGAGTAAGCCATCAACTTTGTCAGCAGGGACAACTGAAGTATCAGTGATGTGATCCCTCTATTGTATACAGTACAGACCAAACGTTTGGACACGCCTTCTCATTCAAAGTGTTTTCTGTATTTTCATGACTATGAAAATTGTAGATTCACACTGAAGGCATCAAAACTATGAATGAGAAGGTGTGTTCAAACTTTTGGTCTGTACTGTATCTTACAAGAAACACTTATCAACAAGGGACAGAAAAGGAGGAACAGATCCTGCCTCTTGGACAACATCATCGCCCTTGGTTGATGGAGGAAGGTAAGGATCTAGGTCAGGGTCATTATGGTGGAGCAACCAAGACTTCTTGACTGGAAGAGGAGGAGGAGGACTCTCCTTTGGATGCAGAGGGGGCCCTTAATGTATCACAGGCACAGTCAGGGAGTCTGATCCTTACTTCTTCCAAAAGGAGGATGATTACAGCCATGCTGGTCAAGAACACAAACCATGCAATACAGGACCAGTAACCGGATTGGGGTGGCAAATCCAATTGGGGAAAGAACCGCGCTTGACAAGAAGAGTGAACTCAAATGGTTTTATTATATAACTCAAACACAACGCGTTTCGGGCATTAAGACTCGCCCTTCATCAGGTGCAATAGTTCTAAAATAATAAAAAACATAGAAAGACTATGTTGACATCTCTGCTCAGACGGGTACAATGTTGTAACCATCTATTCATACAAACACGAATACAAAGACACAGACATTGTGTCTATGACCAAAAGATTCTGATTGTTCAGTAGTACACTTTTTGTAACATCAAGTTGGACATAGTATTGTGCAGTACGTTCTCAACTAGATGGGGAATGAGTGATCAATGTAACCACAACTTTGTAAGGGGAGCCTTTGTGTCTGCCGTATTCACCTGTTGTCACTAAAGTGCCACACTACGGGCTGCTCGGTATTTCTCTTTTTGTTTTCAAGAACACCAACGTGTACCCAGATGGCTCCTCTCCGCTTCCAGTCAAACTCATTAAAACAGAACTCCATCTCCTCTGCCAGTGCCACAAGTGTCCAGAGGTGGAAAAGCAGCACCAAATGGAGTCACAACAGGTAACTGACACCCATCACCTGCATCAGTATTCACAACCCTTCAACTTTTTCACATTTTGTCACCTGACAACCACAAGCTTAAATGTATTTTATTGAGATTTGTGCCCATTCTTCTTTGCAAAATAGCTCAAGCTCAGCCAGATTGGATGGAGACGTCTGTGATCAGCAATTTTCATGTCTTGCCACAGACGCTCAATGGAATTTAGGTCGGGACTGTGACTAGGCCATTCTAACACATGAATATTCTTTGATCTAAACCAGACCTGGGCAATGTGCGGCCCGCGGGCCACATCCGGCCCTCTGACTGCTTCTATCCAGCCTGCATAGCTAGTGGAAGTTTTTTCAAGGACCTGTGATGATGTCATCATAGCCTATCACCAGGATAGGCTATGACTCGTTAGTGGGCGGAGCCACACGGGACTGTGTGCTTGATGCAAGCTGCCGGCAATGGGGGCTGCTAGATGATAAAGAGAGAAGAGACAGCATGTGTGAGCAAGAGGGGGGGACTAGGGGCAGATGTAGGGGGGCAATTAAACCGAATGCACATGGAGGGGGGGACATTAAACTAGGGGGCAGATGGAGGGTGACATTAAACTGGGGCAGCTGGAGGAGGATATTAAACCATGGGGGGTAGCTGGAGAGGGACATGTCTGCCTCTAGTTGCCCCCAGTTTAATGTCCCCTCTAGTTTCTGCTAGTTTATACTGGGGCACCAGGAGGGAAACGTTATAATGTGGGGGGTATAATGTTAGGGTGACTGTAGGAGGATTATACTTTGTGGGGCACATGGAAAAATGATTGAGAATGGGCGGAGTCAGCACAGAAGTGGGTGGAGCTAAATTTGCCATGGCGCGCATGGCCCTCTAGAACTGTTACAATTTCTCATGTGACTCCATGGGAAAATTAATTGCCCACCCCTGATCTAAACCATTCCACTGTAGCTCTGGCTGTATGTTTAGGGTCATTGTCTCCTTCCCAGTCTCAAGTCTTTTGCAGCTTCGTACAGGTTTTCTTCCAGGGTTAAAGTTGAAAGCAAACCACTAAAAAGCTTATAAACATAGGGGGGAATTTATCAATCCCTTTATACCAGTTTTCTGGCGTAGAGAGATATTGTGGCGCATGTTTGGCGCAAGGACTTTTTTGCGCCAAACGTCCACCACAACCCCCGATCTTTATTGTGTGAATGTAGCAGAGTGGGACAGGCTGGGGCGGGGAGGCTTCGGTACAACATATTTATAATAACTCACCCCAGTTTACTGATGTGAGTTATGATGGAAATTTATACCAGTTCCAGATACCAGATTTGTATAGATCTCCATTCTGTTGAATGGGCTGAAGCCGCTACATAAATCATCACACTGGGCCGTCATCAAAACTGGTGTTGGATAAATCTGCCCCACATACTGTAGAGTTTTTCACGTATTTTGGATTTATTGGTTTTTTTTCTAGCTTTTATTCTCATAGGTTTTTGCATTGAAAACTCAAAAGGATCAGAAAGAACAGACATTATAAATTTACAAAATAATTTTTTTTCCAAAAACACCATTAAAAACACTTGAACCTCATTACTAGAGATGAGCGAGTAGGTATTCGATCAAATACTACGGTATTGGAAATACTCGTACTCGATCGAGTACCACTCACTATTCGAATGGAAAAGTTCGATGCAGAACCAGCATTGATTGGCCGAATACTATACAGTCAGCCATTCAACGCTGGTTCTTCTCCTACCTTTAGAAGTCTTCTCCATGCAGCTTCCCCGCGGCGTCTTCCGGCTCTTCATTCACTCTTCCAGGCATCGGGCCTGGGCAGAGCCGACTGCGCATGTCCGCTTGTAGTGCAGGCATGCGCAGTCAGCTCTGCCCAGGCCCGATGCCTGGCAGAGTGAACTCAGAGCCGGAAGACGCCGCGGGGATGCTGCAAGCAGAAGACTTCTCGGAGGATCCAGCCCGACCCTAACTCGTGGACTTGGTAAGTGTAATTTGATTGAACGTTGCCTACCCCTGAAACGAGCATTTTCCCCCATAGACTATAATAGGGGTCGATATTCGATTTGAGTAGTCGAATATTGAGGGGCTACTCGAAACGAATATCGAACCTCGAACATTTTACTGTTCACTCATCTCTACTCATTACCTTTCTTACCATACAATTCATATTGAGCCGTACAGTCCGTGCCCTACCTTATCCTATATCACTATATGTGACTATTGTAACGACTACGACCATCAATAGCAGAAGACATTGGTATATGCTCCATGTATAATTCATTCTAAAGATTTTACTTTCAGATTAATTTGTTTGCATAAAAATTAAATGACTGTAAGACTGAAGAATTGAATTGACCAAATCTATTCTGGAAATCTTTTGAACCACATTTGGTCAAACTTTTCTTTCAGTCTTGCTTTTTCTTTTTTTGCAGCTTCTTCTTCTTTTTTTGCGACTGAAAATTGGTAGGCAAATTTCAGCACAAATTTCTTCCGCTCTATCCTTTCCTTCACTGGATCTCTTGGCTGTTCCAAGCGGAATTTCACATCCTTCAAGGCGTTTTCAATAATTGCCTGCATGTCATCGCATCTTCCTCGTGTCTTTATGTGGTCGTCTTCGGTGTAATTCTCAATAGCATAGACTTGTTCTGCTCCAATTTCTTTAAACTTTCCTTCCAAATGACTGTAAGGTCCACTCAATTTGTTGGTTAGAACCACTATGGGGTACACTCCTGCAATAAGAAACCCATAGAATCAGTGCTACATCAGATGGAAATCTAAATGTACACCTAAACTATATACTAATATTATTGTTACTGTGTGGGCACAGCTATGCATCTAAGTCTGGGTTCACATCTCCATTGGAGACTCCATTGAACATTGGCGGAGGGAAGGCTGCTGAACGGAGGACATTTTCCTGCACCGGTTTAAGTTTAAAAGCTATGAGTGTCACTGTTGTTTTAGTGGTTCACATTTCCATTGTTCAGGTCCTCCAACAGACCCAAACAACGGTAAGGCAATGATAGAGTTAACCTAGCGTAACAGAAGCCACATGGTAGTACCAGCTACAACGTAACGCCAACCCATTAACACAGCACCTAGCATTTACTGTATATACTCGAGTATAAGCCGACCCGAATATAAGCCGAGGCCCCTAATTTTACCACAAAAAAAACTGGGAAAACTTATTGACTCGAGTATAAGCCGAGGGGGTGGAAATGCAGCAGCTACTGGAAAATTTCAAAAATTAAAATGGTCGGAGTTTTTGGGTGCAGTAGTTGCTGGGTGCTGGGAAAGGGGAGGGGGTGTTTTTGGTTGTTTGTCTGCCCCTTCCCTGAGCTTGAGGACTGGGGGTTTTTCCCCCCACTTGGAATTCAGCCTGGCTGAATATAGGGGATCTGCAGTGCTCCTATTAACCCCTTTCTGACAGAACAGGAGCACTGCAGATCCCCTATATTCAGTAGACTCAGGGATACCTAATGTGCATGTGTTTCACAGTAATTCTCAACTTTTATATGTATTCTAGGGAAAGGAGGGATTTAGAACTTTTATTTATTTTATTTTTTTAAAGCTTCTTTTTTTTCACTATTTTATTGGAGATTCTATACATTTATATATTACTATTGCAGCTAGTCATAGACCACCCCTCCCCCCAAAAAAAGTAGTTGAAAAATTCGGCTTATACTCAAGTATATATGGTAACTATGTGATATAGACGTTCCTGCTTTCTTCATCTCCTTCTCTGCACTATAAGGTCTCCTCTTCCTCCTTACTGCTCCTTTCTTTCATTTCTCCCTTTCTACATAATTGCATGGACTGCACCACAGTGGCTATCCTCAGAGGCGACACAAACTCCTATCACAGTAAATGCTGATAAGTAGACAGCTCCTTTCATATAGTTATAATGAAGAAGATGATAGTACATTGTCAGCAGGCAGAGATGGTACTGTCTTTAGCTGCCTATTTGATGCTGTGCTGAAGTATCGTGAGAGTGATGACAAAGCAGAGAGGGAAAGGAAAATAGTAAATCTAAAAACTGATATGGATTTTGGTTAGAAGAAGAGAAAAGGCTGCATACCAGGAAACAAGTACAATATGAAAGAATGAAAGAAGACCAGAATGTGATGGACAATCCAATGTGGGTGTTGGGATGGAAAATTACACTTTCACTGGAGTTCACTGGAGTTTTTTCAAACTTTAGAGAGGTAAGGTATGCAAACATCCCATTCTTAAGAAACTACCTGCGATCTGTCCGGTATGGTAGACTTATTTGGGGGTTGTATAAGACGTACCTGTCATATCTCGGCAGTTCTTGAAAAATTCCTTCACATATGAAAATTCTTCTTCTGTCATGTTATTCTTCACACTAAACAAATCAAAGGAGAAATTCTTACAAGATACTATATAAGAATGACCTAATGATACAAGTATTATGGCTGATTATTATTTGTTTTACTTGTCTTACTTACTGGAGGCAAAATAACTAGTAGTACAGGTGAAAATAAGAAACTTTCTAATATATCTTATTAGAGAAATATGTTTCCTTCTCCACTTTTCAGGCTGAGTTACATTCTGCATATTAGTCTACAAAGACAACTAGAAAAGACACTCAATTACTACTGTTCGCATTGCTGCTATTCTAACACTGCTAGGCTGTAGATAATAAGCTATAAGTGCACAGAATGAGTCAATAAATTAATTAACTAACTGGAACAACCTCATACTCCCCTCCATTTTCCATAGAACTCTATGTGTAAGGCTGAATATGGAGAAAAATCTTAGGCCTCATTCACATCTGCATTTGTAATCCGTTTGGGGGAGTCCGCATGGGGACCTCCCGAACAGAATACCAAATGCACTGGCAAGCGGTGTGCAGTGAAAGCACATGGACCCCATGGGCTATAATGGGGTCCGTGTTCTCTCCTCACGGTGTCCGCACGGAACATGCGAATGGAAAAGTACATTTTATGTCCGCATGTTCTGTGCAGACACTACGCGGAGAGCACACGGACCACATTATAGTCCATGGGGTCTGTGTGCTTTCACTGCACACCACTTGCCAGTGTGTTTGGTAGTCCGTTCGGGGGGACCCCATGCGGACTCCCCGAACGGATTACCAAATGCAGATGTGAAGTAAGGCTTATGTAAACAAGCAGTAAGATTGAAGCTAAGGACCAGGAGAACAACTTATATGTTGAAGGAAACAGATCCCTTCCAGCCACAGGCATTTTTCAACATTTCAATTTTTGTTTATCACTCCCCGCCTTCTAAACCCCATAACTATTTATATGTACATTCATAAAGTCATATGAGGGCTTCATGTTTGAGGGACCAGTTGTATGTTGTAATGGTACAATTTATTATTCTGTGTGATGTACTGTGATGTCTCATCTGACCAATCTGGATGATTCTGAGTGTGCTGAGCTGTGTATCTAATCCTCCAGCATGTGATATCATGTGCTGAGCTCTGTATCAAATCCTCCAGCGTGTGATACTGTGTGCTGAACTGTGTATCTAATCCTCCGGTGTGATACTGTGTGCTGAGCAGTGTATCTAATCCTCCGGTGTGTGATAATATGTGCTGACCTGTGTATCTAATTATCTGATGTGTGATGCTGTGTGCTGAGCTGTGTATCTAATTCTCTGATGTGTGATGCTGTGTACTGAGCTGTGTATCTAATTCTCTGATGTGTGATGCTGTGTGCTGAGCTGTGTATCTAATTATCTGATGTGTGATGCTGTGTGCTGAGCTGTGTATCTAATTATCTGATGTGTGATGCTGTGTGCCGATCTGTGTATCTAATTATCTGATGTGTGATACTGTGTGCTGAGCTGTGTATTTAATTATCTGATGTGTGATGCTGTGTGCTGAGCTGTGTATCTAATTTTCTGATGTGTGATATTGTGTGCTGAGCTGTGTATCTAATCCTCCAGTGTGTGATACTGTGTGCTGACCTGTGTATCTAATTATCTGATGTGTGATACTGTGTGCTGAACTTTGTATCTAATCCTCCAATGTGTGATACCGTGTGCTGAGGTGTGTATCTAATCCCCTGATGCACATATCTCAGTTTGGATATCAGTGTTGGATATCAGTGTTGTATACACCTGTAGTAAAGCTGTGTGCAAGTGGAGTGACCATGTTTATGGCTGTTGTAATATGAGTGAAAGACTTGCAGGTTTGTATTGGCTAATGCAGGTCATTGTTTTGCAATTACTGTATCTCAGGAACAGTACGTCCGAGTGAGTTGAGGCCTGGTCTAAAACCTTGCCGGACACCTGATATATCTGTGTGCCAAATTTGGTGAAGATCAGTCCAGTTTGGTCATGTATAAAGAACAGACAGATAGACAGTCACGTGAGCTATAAAAGGTATCTGTAACATGTAATAAATATGCTGTACCATATAAATGCCAGCTTTTGTTGAAAATCAAGCAAGAATTGTCACATGTTGCTTAGTAAATAACTCCCACCCACTGTCCACATTAGTTAAAGTATCATGTAATATCCTATTAATATTATAAAGGTGAAAGTTTGTGAGATTGGATGTTTGTGGGTTTGTGTGTTTGGAGGTTGTTCCTCAATCACGCAAAACCTGCTCCACCGATTTGGCTGAAATTTTCCACAAACATAGTTACTACACTGGATTGCGCAATAGGCTACTTTTCGTCACAATAGCGCACATACGTTTTTCCCAGGACCCCCACAAAAACCAAACTCACATCACTATCTCTGCAATCTCACACACTTTGAACCATAGCAAGCCACAAAATTCATATTACCCTCTACAGCAGAGGTCGGCAACCCCTGGCACACGTGCCAAGAGTGGCCCTCCTGCCATATTTCACTGGCAAACCAGCAGCACAGGACCTGCAAGAGTTAAATGAAGTCCGAGCGTCCCTTCAGTGCTCTGCTACAGCTGAGGCATAAGGACACTCCCCTTCTCTCACTGCCCTCCAATGAGAGGGGTGCAGGAAACCCAGGGGGTGGAGCTTAATCACTCAGGTCTGTGCCTGCTATAGTGATAGCTCCTGCCGTCTGCACCCTGCAAAGATTCCCCAAGGAGGAAAGGAAGCTGCTAGCAAAGTGAAACTGAAAAACACATAGGTACATAGGATTACTATTCTCAATAATGTCAGGCATTTGGGGTTATTAGTTTAGTGTTAGTAACTCCATGTGCCTCACATTAATAGCAATAAACCCCATCATGTCCCTCATATTAACCCCTGTGTGCCTCACATTAATAGGAATAAACCCCATCATGTCCCTCATATTAACCCCTGTGTGCCCCATATAAAGGTTACTAATATGTGAGACATATGGAGGTACTAATAAAAGACCTCAATAATGAAGATACTTAATTATTACCTCCAAGTCTCTCACATATCAGTAACTCTTACACAAGGGTTAATGTGAGGGACATGATGGGGTTAATTGCTATTACTAAGAGGCGCATGGAGTTACTGAACTGTCATGCACAGGGCCAGACTTTATGTGGCTTGCTCAAGAGTATCCTGTGCCCAAAACTTACATGTACTGGCGGAAAATAACAAATCATACAATGTCGTATATCGAAGTATATTAACTTAAAATACCTCTGTCCCAAAGACACTATGTACAGTTTATACCAACACCGTATAGCAGCTGAAATACAAATTACATTCATCACAAAAGTCTCACGTGTTCTCAGAATTAAAGCAAAAACAAGATACAAAGTTACATTTCATATCCCATACCTTATACACAGTACGAAAACCTTACCCGCGCCTGTATATACCCACTTCTACAATCACCGCAGACGAAGTCGCGGGTACCAGCTAGTACAGATTATATATGTATTGTGCAGATTTATGCCAAATCCTTATATCTATTGTAAAAATGTTTATATTGTATCTGGAGAAAAAAATTCCAGCTCTTCTATTGTATAGATATTTTACCTATGAACATATATTGGGACGATGAAGTCTGAGTAGTTTGGAGTCACATCTGATTCTTCCACTTTGGACAGTATCTTAAGGAAATCTTTTTCCCACTCCACCTCCTGGTTAAGAGGAAGAAAATGACCTGGAAAAATAAGAATTCTTATCAGTTTATAGAAATAGCCCACAATCCAGAGCAGAAGGAAGTTTTATTGATTTTGTTTCTATAGAACATTTTAGGTAGGACGAGACTTACAAGTACATCAAAGATAATAAGTATTAACCCCCCGACCACCTGAGATCACTAGACAGTATGTGCGGTCCAAGTTTAGCCCCACCCACTTCTATGTTGACCCCACCCTCTCACATCCATTTTTCTATGTGCCCCCAAACAGTATTCTCCTCCTACAGTCACCTTGACATTATATACCCCAACATTATAGTGTTCCTCTCCAAATTGATGGGCGTCGCTGCCTGTTCTTCTGCACGGTCCAGGGTTGCAGGGGTTAACCTTCCTTGCAACAGCCGGGCGTGGTCGACTCTTTGATGGACTGGTGTGTCGACCAATGGACGCTCGTATTGGGCAGCTGGGCTATTTGCTGGTGACCGCCCCTTGCCTATATAAGGGGGCTGGCCTGATCGCCTGGCGCTCTAAGATCCATTCTCAAACCCGAAATAATTTGAGTGTGTGCGTGTATGGTTTCCAGCCTGTAATCCTTAGTTGGCCTAGCTAGCAATTTATCCCTGAGGTAGCAATGCCACTGTTAGGGTGCATTCACACTGAGTAAACGCTAGCTTATTTTGTAGAGTAAAATTACACTTGTAAATTTTGCTATCCCATTGACTTCAATGACATTTTACAGGCGTATTTTTACAGGCGTATTTTTTACAGGCGTATTTTTTACAGGCGTATTTTTACACTTGTAAAAAAATATCATTGAAGTCAATGGGATAGCAAAATTTACAAGTGTAATTTTACTCTACAAAATAAGCTAGCGTTTACTCAGTGTGAATGCACCCTTAGTCAGGCAGCATGCTGCCTTGTATGTGTGTGGTAGAACTCAGTAGGGTCAGCTAGCATTACTTCTCAGACAGGGTTACTGGGAGTGGCCTTGGCAGTAGTTGCCTGGGTGGTTGGGTGGAACAACTACACACAGGGTTTACTTGGTCTCTGGCTTGTCCTGGAGTTCAGGCTAGCCAGTTTGTTTATTTGTAGCGGCTGCTCTAACTGCACAGGTCTCTGTGATTGGTAACAGAGCAAACCTGGTTGTTTAATTTAGCTGGCAGTGACATCAACTGTCAGACAGTGTTCACACTAGATGTTAGCAGTTCAGAAGCCCAGAGGGCTCCGCAGGGTTTTCATTTATTTAGTTTTTTTTTTTAATAAACCCTGCTGACCATAACAACTCGCTAGGAGCTGTAATTCAATTAGACAGTGAATGGGCTTACTGGTTCTCACTGGCAGAGCCATGGAATTCTAACTTGGTCCCTAGACAGCTCCTACCATTCACAGGAACCTAGCCCTGACCTCCTGTCTCAAGGTATTTCAGTCAAAGTGTGAGCACCGGTTGGGCATCGGCTGACACTATATAAAGGCTAGTCCCTGCCCAACAGGGGCGGTGGCATGACGTCACCGATCATTCTCAGTATGGCAAAAATGGGACTTAGCCTCTGAGCGGCTCCAAAATGTCTGAGCATGCTCAGTAGGGAAAGGATGGCACTTAGCCTCTGAGCGGCTCCAAAATGTCTGAGCATGCTCAGTGGGCCGAAAGCTGGACTTAGACTCCAGAGACCTCACTGCACAATGCCGAGGGCGAGGTTTGGATTGGCCCGCAGGTGGTGCTATGCGCTGGATGAGAAGCCTGCGGGACCCCATCCTAACACACGTAAACACGTGTCAGTGAGGTGCTTTAAAACAGATCCCATTGACTTCAATGGGTGCCAGCTTACACGCGCTACACATTGAAATCAATGGGTTACAAATAGGGTTGAGCCGATCTTGAAATTTCAGGATCGTTTTTAAAATCCGATTTCCAATTATTTTCCATTTGAACCCGATCCCAATTCCGATCCCAATGCAAGTCAATGGGATTTTTTTAATAATAGAAGATCAGATTTTAAAAATGATCATATTCACTGCACAGCATGGAGTCCAAAAATTGTTTCAATTTCTAGACTCCATGCTGTGTAGTGATTAAAAAAAAAAATCCCCCGGCTACTTAGCCCCCCTGGTGTCCGCTTACCTGCACAGATCCGCTGCTTCTCCCCGTTCTCACCTCCCTAGGCTAGGGTTAGAGATGATGGGAGTAGGCAGGGCTTGTTGTGGCTTAGGAGAGTGTGGGCGGGGAGACGTGAGTGTATCACTCACGTCTCCCCTCCCAGTACCTGCCCACACTCTCCTAAGCCACAAGCCCCGCCTTCTCCCAGCATCTCCAACAGAAGAGGAGCGAGAAGAACGGGGAGCGGCAGCACTTCTGTGCAGGTAAGTTGAGCGTTGTTGAGTGTATAGCTCTGCTATATCGCAGATGTAGAAGTGTTGAGTGTACAGCTCTGCTACATCTCAGATGTATCAGAGTTGAGTATACGGTAAAACAGGGATGAAGTAGAAGATTGCAGGCTGCGGTAAATCCATAGGAATTAATGGATGCAGCCAGCACGCAGGGGGTTAAGGGGCTGGACGCCGGCAAAGTCTGCATGCCGGCCGCTTCCAGTCATTCCTATGGGTGCGTGCTATTCGAAACGGGAGTTTCGAATAGTACTCGCTCATCTGATACTATAGCTTTTCCCACAATGCTTGGCCAGTAGCCAAGCATTGCGGGAAATAACCTCCGACCTCGATCCCACCGGAAAAGATCGGGATCAGAATTCCGATCTCGATCGTGAAATCTACTCGATCGCCGATCGGAATCTGAACATTTCCGATCCTAGTTACAAAGCCTCCCATTGTTTTCAATATATAGCGCTCATAAGCCGGCACCCATTAAAGTCAATGGGATCTGTTTTGAAGCGCCTGACTCTGACACGTGTTTACATGTCAGAATGAGCGCCACGTTACTCCGTGAGAACGGAGTCTTACTCTGCTACCATTGATGTCCATTTCTTTCATATTATGACAGGTGAGAGGTGTTTACAGCAATAGTGTGAACGTCCCCTTAGAAACCCTAATGTAAGTTTGCACTGTCTAACTATTCGGCAGTCTGCCCCATTGTCTATCTTGATCTCTGCTGCTGGTAATCTTACTGGGAGATTGTGCACAGTGCATGACTTCACAAGACCTCTATGCGACACATGCAATATTGCTCCATAAAAGAGACCTGACACATCCCATTATAGTAAATGGGGTCTATTAGATGACATTGCCATCAGCCATATAACATATATCATTACTATGTTCGGCTGATATGTAATATGGAAGCATTACAGGTATATACCTTAGGAAGGACTAGATTCTTTCCTTAAAGACATCACATTTGCACATTTGAATAGAATAGGATTATAGAAATAACTAAACTAAGCTCTCTGAGGACTCATGGGTGTAAGACGTCTCATCGTGCTACATACTAAATCTCTCTATATTATAAAAATGAATTCGTCTGTCTGTCTGTCTGTTCTCTAATGCGAACCAAACGACTGGACCGATCTTCACCAAATTTGGTACAGAGATACTTCAGATATCCGGGAAGGTTTAAGACGCGACTCCAACTCGCTCGGACGTACCGTTGCTGAGATACAGCATTCCAAACACAGTGCCCCCACACCCTTAGCCAATACAAACCTGCAAGACTTTCACTCATATTCCAACTGCACTACACACGGTCACTCCACATGCACAATACAACACTGATATCCAAACTGAGATACACGAATCAGAGGATTAGATACACAGAGCAGCACACAGTATCATATGCCAGAGGATTAGATACAAGGGTCTGCACACAGTCCCACACACCAGAGGATTAAATACGCACTTCTGCACACAGTTCCACACACTGAAGGATTTGATATGTGCATCTGCACACGGTTCCACATGCCGAATGATTAGATACAGGCGTCTACACACAGTTCCACACTCCAGAGGATTAGATACGTGCGTCTGCACACAGTTGTACACGCCATACGATTAGATACACGCGTCTGCACACAGTACCACATGCAGTAGGATTAGATACGCGCGTCTACACATAGTTCCACACGCCGAAGGATTAGATACGCGCCTCTTCACAAAATACCACACAGGGAAGGATTAGATACGTGTGTGTGCACACAGTACCACACTTTGGAGGATTAGATACATGCCTCTGCACACAGTACCACAAGCCAGAGAATTAGATATGCATCTCAGCACACAGTATGTCACGGGGGAGGATTAGATACGCGCGTCTGCACACAGTACCACACGGGGGAGGATTAGATATGCGCGTCTACACATAGTACCACATGCCATAGGATTAGATACGCGCATCTGCACACAGTACCACATGCCGGGGGATTGGATACGCGCCTCTACACACAGTACCACATGCCGTAGAATTAGATACATGGGTCTGCACACAGTCCCACACACCAGAGGATTAAATACGCACTTCTGCACACAGTTCCACACACTGAAGGATTTGATACGTGCGTCTGCACACGGTTCCACATGCCGAAGGATTGGATACAGGCGTCTACACACAGTTCCACACGCCGTAGGATTAGATACGCACCTCTTCACACAATACCACACAGGGGAGGATTAGATACACGTGTCTTCACACAGTTGTACACGCCATAGGATTAGATACACGCGTCTGCACACAGTACCACATGCCGTAGGATTAGATACACGCGTCTACACACAGTTCCACACTCCAGAGGATTACATACGTGCGTCTGCACACCGTTGTACACGCCATAGGATTAGATACACGCGTCTGCACACAGTACCACATGCAGTAGGATTAGATACGCGCGTCTACACATAGTTCCACACTCCGAAGGATTAGATACACGCCTCTTCACACAATACCACACAGGGGAGGATTAGATACATGCCTCTGCACACAGTACCACAAGCCAGAGAATTAGATACGCATCTCAGCACACAGTATCACATAAGGGAGGATTAGATATGCGCGTCTGCACACAGTACCACACAGGGGAGGATTAGATATGCACGTCTACACACAGTACCACGTGCCGTAGGATAAGATACGCGCGTCTGCACACAGTACCACATGCCGGGGGATTGGATACGCGCGTCTACACACAGTTCCACACGCCGTAGGATTAGATACGCGCCTCTTCACACAATACCACAAAGGGGAGGATTAGATACACGTGTCTTCACACAGTTGTACACGCCATAGGATTAGATACACGCATCTGCACACAGTACCACATGCCGTAGGATTAGATAGGCGCTTCTACACACAGTACCACATGCCGTAGGATTAGATACGCGCGTCTGCACACAGTACCACATGCCGTAGGATTAGATACGCGCGTCTACACACAGTACCACAGGTCGTAGGATTAGATACGTGCATCTACACACAGTTCCACACGCCCTAGGATTAGATACGCGCCTCTACACACAGTTCCACACGCCATAGGATTAGATACGCGCCTCTACACACAGTTCCGCACGCCATAGGATTAGATACGCGCCTCTTCACACAATACCACACAGGGAGGATTAGATACACGTGTCTTCACACAGTACCACATGCCGTAGGATTAGATATGCGCATCTACACACAGTACCACATGCCGTTGGATTAGATACGTGTGTCTACACACAGGTCCACATGCCATAGGATTAGATACGTGCCTCTACACACAGTTCCACACGCCATAGGATTAGATACGCGCCTCTTCACACAATACCACACAGGGGAGGATTAAATACGCGCGTCTGCACACAGTACCACATGCCGGAGGATTAGATACCCACGTCTACACACAGTTCCACATGCCGTAGAATTAGATGCGCGCCTCTTCACACAATACCACACAGGGGAGGATTAGATACGTGCATCTGCACACAGTACCACACGACCGAGGGTTAGATGTGCGCGTCTGCACACAGTTACACACGCTGAAAGATTAGATATGTGTGTCTGCTCTAAGTACCACACAGGGGAGGATTAGATACGCACATCTGCACACAGTTCAACATGCTGGAGGATTAGATACGCATGTCTTCACATAGTACCACCGCCAGAGGATTAGATACGCGTTTCTACACACAGTATCACACAGGGAAGGTTTAGATATGCGCATCTGCATACTGTACCACATGCCATAGTATTAGATACATGCGTCTGCACACAGTTTCACATGCCGGAGGATTAGATATGCGCGTCTGCACACAGTACCATACGCCGGGGGATTGGATACATGCGTCTGCACACAATACCACATGCCAGAAGATTGGATACGTGCATCTGCACACAGTTCCACACACCAGAGGATTAGATAAGCAGGTCTGCACACAGTACCACATGCCGTAGGATTAGATACATGCCTCTGCTTACAGATCCACACGCCAGAGGAATAAAAACACACAGTACCACATGCCGTAGGATTAGATACGCGCATCTGCACACAGTACCACATGCCGGGGGATTGGATACGCGTGTCTACACACAGTTCCACATGCCGTAGGATTAGATACGTGCCTCTTCACACAATACCACACAGGGGAGAATTAGATACACGTGTCTTCACACAGTTGTACACGCCATAGGATTAGATACACGCGTCTGCACACAGTAACACATGCCGTAGGATTAGATACGCACGTCTACACACAGTACCACATGCCGTAGGATTAGATACTCTTGTCTGCACACAGTACCACATGCCGCAGGATTAGATACGGGCTTCTACACACAGTTCCACACTCCAGAGGATTAGATACACGCATCTGCACACAGTACCACATGCAGTAGGATTAGATACGCGCATCTACACATAGTTCCACACGCCAAAGGATTAGATACGCGCCTCTTCGCACAATACTACACAGGGGAGGATTAGATACGTGTGTGTGCACACAGTATCTCACTTTGGAGGATTAGATAAAATGCCTCTGCACACAGTACCACAAGCCAGAGAATTAGATACACGTCTCAGCACACAGTATCACACGGGGGAGGATTAGATACGCACGTCTGCACACTGTACCACATGCCGTAGTATTAGATACGTGCGTCTGAACAGTTTCACATGCTGGAGGATTAGATACGCGCGTCTGCACACAGTACCACACGGGGAGGATTAGATACGCGCATCTACACACAGTACCACATGCCGTAGGATTATATACGCGCATCTGCACACAGTACCACATGTCGTAGGATTAGATACGTGCAGCTACACACAGTTCCACACGCCATAGGATTAGATACGTGCCTCTTCACACAATACCACACAGGGGAGGATTAAATACGCGCATCTACACACAGTACCACACGCCAGAGCATTAGATAAGCGCGTCTGCACACAGTACCAAATTCCGTAGGATTAGATACGCGCGTCTGCACACAGTACCACATGCCGTAGGATTAGATACCCACATCTACACACAGTTCCACATGCCGTAGGATTAGATACGCGCCTCTTTACACAATACCACACAGGGAAGGATTAGATACGTGCATCTGCACACAGTACCACACAACCGAGGGTTAGATGTGCGCGTCTGCACACAGTTACACACGCTGAAGGATTAGATATGTGTGTCTGCTCTAAATACCACATGGGGGAGGATTAGATACGCACATCTGCACACAGTTCAACATGCTGGAGGATTAGATATGCATGTTTTCACATAGTACCACCGCCAGAGGATTAGATACGCGTTTCTACACACAGTATCACACGGGGAAGGATTAGATATGCGCATCTGCACAGAGTTCCATACACCGGAGGATTAGAAACGCACGTCTGCACACTGTACCACATGCCGTAGTATTAGATACGTGCGTCTGCACACAGTTTCACACGCCGGAGGATTAGATATGCGCGTCTGCACACAGTACCACACGCCGGAGGATTGGACACATGCGTCTGCACACAATACCACATGCCAAAGGATTGGATACGTGCATCTGCACACAGTTCCACACTCCAGAGGATTAGATAAGCAGGTCTGCACACAGTACCACATGCTGTAGGATTAGAAACGTGCATCTACTTACAGATCCACGCGCCAGAGGAATAAATACACGCATCTTCACACAGTTGTACACGCCATAGGATTAGATACACACGTCTGCATACAGGACCACATGCTGTAGGATTAGATACGCGCGTCTACACACAGTTTCACACGCCGTAGGATTAGATACGCACCTCTTCACACAATACCACCCAGGGGAGGATTAGATACGTGCATCTGAACACAATACCACACTTTGGAGGATTAGATACAGGCCTCTGCACACAGTACCACATGCCAGAGAATTAGATACGCATCTCAGCACGCCGTAGGATTAGATATGCGCCTCTTCACACAATACCACACAGGGGAGGATTAGATACGTTCATCTGAACACAATACCACACTTTGGAGGATTAGATACAGGCCTCTGCACACAGTACCACATGCCAGAGAATTAGATACGCGTCTCAGCACACAGTTCCACATGGGGAGGATTAGATACGCGTCTCAGCACACAGTTCCACATGGGGGAGGATTAGATACGCGCATCTGCACACAGTACCACACGCCAGAGTCATTAGATACGCACGTCTGCACACAGTTTCACTTACTGGAGGATTAGATATGCGCCTCTTCACACAATACCACACTGGGAGGATTAGATATGTGCATCTGCACACAGTACCACACCAACAAGGATTAGATACTTGCGTCTAAACACAGTACTACATGGGGAAGGATTAGATACAGCTTTACACCAGGTATCCATAACAACTGATCACAGGTTTTTCACTGACATTCAAAATGAGATACACATAATCACATGACGCTTATGGACATACACACAAACCACATACAAAATACACCAGTGCAAAACTGGACAATTCTTATGGGGCCACTACACAAACATAACATGTAATATACCCGTGCGAAGCCGGGTCCTCCCTCTAGTATTCAATAAAATCCACATCAGAAACTCTGCAGCATATATGTCTTTAGGCTCTCCATAATAGAATAAGGACTTACCCAGCTGAGCATACATTACTCCAGTCTCATTGTCTTCCATCTTATTATATCCTCTGTTGTCAACGATAGTAATACAGTCAGTCAGCCTATAGGCTAATCTTGCTGTTGTGTGGGTTTCATCAGACTGACTACCTCGGGCTCTCATCTCATAGGCTCCATTACCTAAGGTGTATATACAGGAGTTGATAAAGGTTGATTTGCCGTGTCCCATATATCCGAATAACTGTAAGAGAACTCTGGTGTAGCCATTCTCTGCTGAAGAATTGTTTCCAACACGAAATTGTAGGATTCTACTTCTTCTATCTTCTCCCTCCATTGCTAGAGAAATGTTGTGATGTCGTGTCTGTCACTAACCTCTCACACAATGGACTTTATACACTTCTACTTTACATTCACTTTCACTTTGAGGATGTGGTCACCCGTGAGTGTATGGTATTGCCTGAGTACGTGTAATCTGCAAAGATGTGGTTTCCTAAGGTTGTGTTCATATGCAACACATTTTGCTAAAGTTATATTCATCATATTCATATATTTATTATATTTATTAAAGTCTTGCTTTGGAGGCCAGAACATGGATTTCTGTGAGCTCCAATGAAAAATATATTCAGTCATGGAATTTCTGCAATAATATCTGCTGCTCGCGAACACACTCTAAGCCTTAGCTTTACAGCACCTGTGTCCATACTACTGGTTGCCCCTTACCCAGTGACGTAACTAGCAATGGCGGGGCCCCGTGGCGAACTTTTGACATGCCCCCCCCCCCCCGACCGACACCAATGACCTCGTCCGACCCCCTCCTACGCATTCCTGTGCATTCTATTATCCCCCATAGTGGCCCCTGCAAACAGTATTATCCCCAATAGTGGCCCCTGCACACAATATTATCCCCCATAGTGGCCCCTGCACACAGTATTATGTCCCTTAGTGGCCCCTGCACACAGTATTATACCCCATAGTGGCCCCTGTACACAGTATTATCCCCCATAGTGTCCTCTGCACACAGTATTATACCCCATAGTGGCCTCTGCACACAGTATTATACCCCATAGTGGCCTCTGCACACAGTATTATACCCCATAGTGGCCTCTGCACACAGTATTATACCCCATAGTGGCCCCTGCACACAGTATTATCCCAAATAGTGGCCCCTGCACACAGTATTATCCACCATAGTGGCCCCTGCACACAGTATTATCCTCCATAGTGGCCCTTGCACACAGTATTATCCTCCATAGTGGCCCCTGCACACAGTATTATCCTCCATAGTAGCTCCTATACACAGTATTATGCCCCATAGTGGTCCCTGCACACAGTATTATCCTCCATAGTGGCCCCTGCACACAGTATTATGTCCCTTAGTGGCTCCTGCACACAGTATTATGTCCCATAGTGGCCCCTGCACACAGTATTATCCACCATAGTGCCCCTGCACACAGTATTATCCCCATAGTGGCCCCTGCACACAGTATTATCCTCCATAGTAGCCCCTGTACACAGTATTATGCCCCATAGTGGTCCCTGCACACAGTATTATCCTCCATAGTGTCTCCTGCACACAGTATTATGTCCCTTAGTGGCCCCTGCACACAGTATTATCTTCCATAGTAGCCCCTGTACACAGTATTATCCCCCATAGTGGCCCCTTCACACAGTATTATGTCCCTTACTGGCCCCTGCACACAGTATTATCCCCCATAGTGGTCCCTGCACACAGTATTATGTCCTTCAGTGGCCCCTGCACACAGTATTATCCCCCATAGTGGCCCCTGTACACAGTATTATGTCCCACTGTGGACACCCATAAACAATTATTATACTCTGGGACCCTAATGTCCCGGGCCCTGTGGCATCTGCCTCTGCTGCTATGGCGGTAGTTACGCCACTGGACAAGCGCCATGACCACCACTCAGTCACTACCAGAGTATTTTCATTGCAGTTCCTCCTCCTTGTCTTGCATCCTGAACAATGACAGGGTGCATTCACACAAAGGAAAATGGTGAGGAATTTGGTGTGGAATTTCAGCGCTGAAAAAAAAAACCTCCCATTGACTTCAATGTGTTCCTTTTTCTGCTAGCAAAAAAGGAACCCATTGAAGTCAATGGGAGGCTTTTTTTTCAGCACTGAAATTCCACATCGAATTCCTCACCATATTCCTCCGTATGAATGGACCCATACAGACCTGATGATGTTCACTCCTACCATTCAGGATACAAGAAAGGAAGGAGGAAGCGTGCAAATGAGTATTGTCCTCATTGAAGACACACAGAATGAATGTCTTGTTTTCCATTGCTCCCTAAGAAGAGTCTTTTGGAATAACAATAGAAGAAATTGATAAAAAACAGAGGTAGTTGGCCTTTAATATAGGTAAGGGAATCGAAGCTGACGAAGTAGAATCTGATTTTCAGAAAATATTTGATTCGCATTGAATCTGGATTTCTTCACGCTTTGTGGAAACAAATCGGACAGCTATGATCAGGCGTTTTAACCCCTTGAATGCCGTGGTCAAACATGACCACGGCATCCAAGGACTTCCGCCTTGCTACATGTCCCCCTCAGCATCCCCTGGCGCGAGATCAGGGTGTGCCATCGTAATTAAAGGGGTATTCCCACGTCGCATACTCACCAGTCTTCGTTTCTTTGAAATCTTCTGTCTTCCGGCTTTGTTTCGTCATTGGTGGGCGGGGTCACATATGCAAATGCAAAGGGAAAAATAGTCCAGCACCAGAAGCATATAATGTGCTAAAACATAGCTTTTAATTTAAATAAAAAAAATAAAAAAAACATATAGGAGGATACAGAAAAATACACGATATCTTCTAAATTCGACACATATTCATGAAAAAAAATTCAATAGATAGAAAAGAACATGACTGTGAAAATAAGATGGAACAAACCACATCCTTGTTCACATGATGGGAGCTGACGCGTTTCGAGACACTGGTCTCTTAGTCGTAGCCATGTCTTGCCGTCCCAATCCGGGGGACTGGTCCGTGCATCATCATTTATTTCATTTGACAGGCTGTGGACTCATATTACTGTGTTTGCTATCACATATGCAAAGCCAAGCGGCGAGATGCCGCCGGCCCTGTGTGTGCGCTCATAGACCAGTCTAGCCTTCACAATGCAAATACAGACCCAACAGGGTGCTGGGTCTATATTCGCATTGTGAAGGCTAGACTGGTGTATGAGCGCACGCAGGGCCGGCGGCATCTCACCGCTTGGCTTTACATATGTGACCCCGGAGCGGAGCGGAATAACAGCATCGCTTCTGCCGCTGCTGTCTTCATGCAGGGCAAAAGCATAGCGATGTTGCTGGCTTCACCTGTGCCGGCGTCTAACTGTCGCCGGCATCCGCCTCTCTATTACAGCGGATGCCGGGGACAGTTAGACGCCGGCACAGGTGAAGCCAGCAACATCGCTATGCTTCTGCCCTGCATGAAGACAGCAGCGGCAGAAGCGATGCTGTTATTCTGCTCCCCCCGGAATAGCAGCATCGCTTCTGCCGCTGCTGGCTTCACCTGTGCCAGCGTCTAACCCTGTATTGGCGGCCTCTTCCCCCAAAGGGTAAACTACCCCCCCTCCAGGCTCGCTCCCGTGCACTTAGCCCCTCCTCCCTCCCCCCTGAGAGCAGGCAGATACATCACTTGACTCAGGAGCAGCTAGGTCAGGGCTGTGGCCACAAAAAATGAATAAAGTCATATAGAGGCCAAACAAAGCAGTTTTGCTGAAGCAGTGTATTTAGGAAAAGTCTTACATTCACATTAACAAGCAGTATAGATAGGATCCTTGTGACGGAACAACCCCTTAAAGAATATAATAATACTGATACTCACCTGTACTGAGCTCAGCATCCACTCCAGAGCTCTTCCAGTCGGTGAGTGAGGGCTGCTCCCCAGGCCTTGCTGCTGGGGCCTGTGATTGGGCCCCAGGAGTCACGTGTAGTGTGCAAACGTAATGATGCATTGTGCCCCACATGACCGCTAAGGCCCAATCACAGGACGCAGCAGTGACGTCTGGGGAGCAGGCCTCAGTCACCGGCCATAAGAGCTCCTGAGTGGATGCTGAGCCCAGGACAGGTGAGTATCAGTATTTTTTTATTTTTAATTACAATGGCACACCCCGATCTCACCACGGTGGTGCCAATGGAGACATGTATCAAGGGGCACCATGGCATTCAAGGGGATACAACCCCTGATCAGAGATGTCCGATTTGTTACCACAAAATATGAAGAAATCTGGATTCGATGGGCATCAAATATTTTCAATCATGACGGCACCACCTGAAAATGTTGCAGGTGAGATGCCATGGTCATGTTTGACCGCAGCATTTCAGGGATGGATAAAACCCACGATTGGAGCTCAACTATTAGAGCAGTGGTTCTTAACCAGCGTTCGATCGAACCCTAGGCCATATACGCAGTTCATTTTGTGTACCAGTAAAAAAACATATACCTATGTCTTGAATTTGGAAAAGAATCATATTTGATGTATCACTAAAGAAGGGTTTGGTGAATGTGCATAGGAAACTGGTGGGTCCGGTACCTCAAACAAGGTTAAGAGCCACTGTATTAGAGGACAGTGTCAGCTGTTACATATGGCTGATACCCATAAAGCGGCGCAAACACAGAAAACATGCTTTAGCGTGGTTTGAGGGAAGTCCTTCCTGGCAGCACCATACTATTAGGATGGGAAAGGGTTAACACGATCCACTGCGAATTAATTCGGATCGAATCGAATAGTATTGGAAAATTCTGCAAAACAGCTGAATCAAATTTTTGAAAAATTCGCTCATCTCTAGTCTTTAACTACCTAATAGTTTTCCCCGGCTTGAGCAAAAGGCTTTCAGCATAGTAGAACAAGAGAAAAAGTGAAATCAGCATCGATAAGATTCACAGAACCTTTATTGAGACAGCACCATATTGTGGGAGAGGGATGCCTGGCTCAAAAAGCAAAGCAGCGACCATCGTTTCGTGCCGTAACAGGCACGCCTCAAAATCTGCCTGCAAAAAGGCTCCCATTCATTTCAATGGGAGTCGCTCGTTTCCTTTTTCCGCTAGTGATTTTTTTCAGCTAGTGGTTAAAAGATGCGACATGCCCTATCTTCTTGTGGATTCCGCGGCGCGAGACTCATTCCTGATTAGGCCCATTCATTTAGGCCTCATTAGGAGCGGGATGCCGCGACAGGATTTTGATGCACTGCATCGGCATCCCATTATGGCTATCCGCGCGGAGAATTCACACGGTGGAAGAGGTTTCTGCCGTGTGAACATACCCTTATACACATATATTTCTTACAAGCAGTACTGCATATAGTGTAGACAAGTCATAACATGTCTTTACATTGCAATAAATCAATTTCCCCAAGGATGAACAAACACATCACAAAACGGTGGTAAAAATGTAAACACGGGTTTAATTAGAAGAGTAAACAGACTCACTATTGCATCTCTCCTGCTTTGTTCGCTTAGAGGGAGATGTCTCATGTAGATGGCAAATATTTACCTGTATTCAAGCCAATGGACTTAGTTGGGGCATGACCACAGGTTTCTACGAGGCGCGGAGGCCGCATTCGGCCAGCTCCCTTTGTGAATCGGGACTTAAAGGGGTTGTCCCATCACAAGGATCCTATCTATACTGCTGGTTAATGTGAATGTAAGACTTTTCCTAAATACATTGCTTCAGCAAAACTGCTTTGTTTGTCCACTATCTTACTTTATTCTATTCATTGTTGACACAGCCCTGACTTATCTGCTCAAAAGTCAAGTGATGTATCTGCTGCTCTGAGGGGGGGAGGGAGGAGGGGCTAAGTGCAGGGGAGCGAGCCTGTGTATCTAGCTATTCCTGTGTCTACACCACGTGACCTAGGTCCTGCACTCAGATAGGGGAGAGGAGCTGCTTTCATTTCTGGACGTCTTCTGTTCTCTCAGTTCTCCCAGAGGAGAAAGAAGTATTTTTCTCTAAGATATATTACACCTGTATTATTAAGCAAAGCCTCTTGAAATGACAGGGCCTATTTAAAGCGAATATTTTTTAATCCTCCCATTCCATTGTTCTTCATCTTTGCATATGTGTCAGTGTTCACTGTGATTCTGGCATTCTACTCATGAACCAGGAAGTGCCTGATAACCAGTTATGGGCCTATACAGATAGAGGACTGTGTGAGACCTTACAGTCACAGTAAGGGGGAGTTCACGCGGAGTTACATGGCACGTAGACGCTGCGGGACCCTTTGCGGGCCGTACACGCTCCCATTGATTTCAATGGGAGCAGGGATCGTATGTGCCGCGCTAGTTTGCGGCCATGCATTTATTCACGGTCGCAAACTAGCGCGGCGAATACGATCCCCGCTCCCATTGAAATCAATGGGAGCGTGTACGGCCCGCAAAGGGTCCCGTGGCGTATATGTGCCACATCGCGCGGCACGTAACTCCGTGTGAACTCCCCCCAAGGTCCCATGGTCGGGGTGGGAAGGGGGTTAAAGTCTTTCTTGCACGTCTTGGGGCCTAAGGGTGAGTTCACACGGAGTAAAGTGCCGCGTGATGTGGCACGTATACGCCGCGTGAGCTTTTGTGGGCCGTATACGCTCCCATTCATTTCAATGGGAGTCGGGATCGTATACGCGGTGCTATTTTGCGGCCGTGATTTTGCGTATACGATCCCGGCTCCCATTGAAATCAATGGGAGCGTATACGGCCCGCAAAAGCTCACGCGGCGTATACATGCCACATCATGCAGCACTTTACTCTGTGTGAACTCCCCCTAACTACTGCATTGTTACTGTCATTCCTATGGCAAATCGGCCTCCCATTGAATTTAGAGCTGATTTTGAGTGGCAGTCTTGTGTGTGAACATAGTCTTACTGCCACATGGTATCACAATGATGTATTACAGGACAGATTCAGCTCTGCTACATCACTATATACTTTGTATTCCTTGGTTACTGCAAATAAACAGAGGTGCGGTTGTAGCAGTAGAACAATAATGTCTTAATAGGTCTTTGAGATTTTCAGGTGACTTCAGGTGAGGTGACAAAGTGCACAGGAGCTGCTTTCACTTTCAAGCCCGTATAAGTGACGAGTAACATACAAAGCAAAACGCCACAGAAATGTAGGAGATAAAACAGCAGGTGGGAAATGTCTGATGGATCCCGGCGCTGAGATACATGTATTATAGGCAGTAGCAGTGGCGTAACTAAAGTATTATGGGCCCTAGTGCAAACTATATCACACAGAGAGGCGACAGACCATGTACAGGGAAGGGCCCCAGGCCTAAATATTTCTGGCGCAGGTACAGGTCGCAGCAGAGTAAAGGCTCGTTCCCACGTGGGCAAAGGGGCGGATTTTGACAGTGGATTTCGCTTCAAAATCCGCCCCTTTACAATGGTGGTCTATGCAGACCGCCGGGCTTCTTTTTTCCGCTAGCAGCGGGCTGCTGCTAGCGGAGAAAAGAAGCGACATGTTCTATCTTCAGGCGGAAACCGCGGCGCGCTGGGCCACGGCTCCCGCCTAGCGGCAGCAACCTCTGGTATCGGCTCATTCATTTGAGCTGACATAGGAGGGAAAAGCCGCGATGGTCGCGGCAGGCGGGTTTTGACCAGAGAGAGACACGGATCGACGTGTCTCTGTGTCAAAACCTGCGCGGACGGGTCACATGTGAACTGACCTAGGCTGGGCAAAGAGGCTGATTTTGACAGCGGATTTTGCTTCAAAATCAGCCCCTTCAATGGAGCCCTATGTGAACAGCTAGCTTTTTTTTTTCTGCTAGCTTTTTTTTCTGCTAGCTTTTTTTCTGCTAGCTTTTTTTTCTGCTAGCTTTTTTTCTGCTAGCTTTTTTTTCTGCTAGCTTTTTTTCTGCTAGCTTTTTTTTCTGCTAGCAGAAAAAGAAGCGACATGACTTTTCTTCAGGTGTTTTCCAGCAAGCAAGCAATAGAAGTGAATGGGAGGCAAAAAAAAAAAAACGCACGGAAAAAAACAGCCTGGCTTTTTACAAAAAAAAGCTCCCAAAAAAAGCTTGGCAAGGTAAAAAAAAAGCTTCCTAATTAGGGCTAAGGGCTAGTTCACACGGGGACATGGACGCTGATTTTGACAGCTGATTTCGCGGCCAAATCAGCCTCCATAAAATGTAGCCCTATGTGAATTGCTAGCTTTTTTTTTTTCTGCTAGCTTTTTTTATTGCTAGCTTTTTTTGCTAGCAGAAAAAGAAGCAACATGACCTTTCTTCAGGCGTTTAACGCCTGAAAAAATGAATAGGAGTCTATGGGGCACTGAAAAAACCGCTAGCTAGTTTTTGGTCGCTTATTTTTGTAGCTGTTTTGGCAAAAACAGCGACTGAAACCGCTAGCGGTTTTTTATCATGTACTTTTTTGTAATGCAAAAAAAAAAAGCTTCAAAAAAACAGTGACTGAAAAAGTGTCAAAAACAGTGTCAAAAACAGCGTCCGATGCAAAAAACAGTGTCCAAAAAAAGCGACGCTGAAAAATCAGTGACAAAATCAGCTAGGCTTTTTTCACGTGTGAACTAAGCCTAATTCACACATAAAAATGTCCTGGCTTATTTTGGTCCTGAAAAAAACCGCTTCCTAATTAGGAAGCTTTGGTGCCCCACCCTCCTCTATAAAATTTACCCTACGGTCTCTGACCGGTGTTGGCGCTGTGGTACTGCGGAGGGTTCTCTCTTGCATATTTGGTGGGAGTGTGGGGAGATTCAACCCTTTTGGATGTCTGTGTTTTCCCTGTACGAGAAGATCTCTGTCCGTTCTCTGACACCCTCCCCGCAGGTAGCTCTCCTTTCACTTATCCCAGGCAAACTTTCCAGTGTTAAAGGTGATCTCCTGCGCCACTTCCTTACGGCCGCCAGGACGGTTATCCCTCGCCATTGGCGAAGCACCACCCCTCCCTCTCTGTTGGAATGGTTGCAGGTCCTTATACGTAGGATGGAGTACTTAGTGGCGATGGATCTACCCGATTCCTCAAAGTTTGATGCCCTCTGGTGGCCGTGGGCAGAGTTCCAGGAATCCTCAGATTTCTCTGCCCTGTTTGCCTGATCTCCTCACCGTATCTCTTCCTCGGTCTTTGCTGTCTGTCTTCCTGTGGTGGTTCCTGGTTTGTGTCATTCCCCATCGCTTTGTGCGGTTGTCTGGTATCTCCCCCCCCCCCCCCTCCTCTTCTGGTCCCTAGTGCGTGGACTTAGTCTTGCCGTTCTCTTGTTTCCTTCCTCCTTTCCTTCTTTCTCTCTTCTGTTTCTTCTTTCCGTCTTCTTCCCTTGTTTTTGTTTGGTTTGTTATTTTTAGGAAGACTGTGTCCTCTTTGAGAGGACGTCCCCCCTTGCATATACTTTACCCTGGGGCCCTGCGTGGCCCCCTGTTTCATTTTGGGGTTCTCCTATCCTCATTATTTGCTTGATTTATTTGTTTGTTTCTTATTTCTTGTTAAAAAATGTTTCAATAAAATTTGATTACACCTAATTAGGAAGCTTTTTTTTTACCTTGCCAAGCTTTTTTTGGAGCTTTTTTTTTGTAAAAACAGCTTCCAAAAAAAGCCAGGCTGTTTTCACCTCCCATAAATGGGCTGAAAAAAACGGCGCTTATTTTTGCAAAAAAACGCGCGGAAAAAAAACCTGTGGTTTTCGCCTCCCATTCACTTCTATTGCTTTCTTCAGGCGGAAAATGCCTGAAGAAAGGCCATGTCGCTTTTTTTTTCTGCTAGCAGAAAAAAACCTAGCAAAAAAAAAAAGCTAGCTGTTCACATAGGGCTCCATTGTAAAGGGGCTGATTTTGAAGCGAAATCTGCTGTCAAAATCAACCTCTTTGCCCACGTGTGAACTAGCTTAGGAAGTTTTCTTTTCTGGTGCCAAAATAAGCCACACGTTATTTATGTGCGAACTAACCCTAAGAATATTTTCACAAAGAGTTTTTTTTTGGCAGCAGATTTTGACACGGAATCCGCCTTGAAATCTGCTGCCAAAAATGGCTCCCGTTGACTTCACTGGGAGATATGCTCTATCTTGCAGCAATTTCCGCAGCCGACTCAGCCGCGGCGTCTGTGGCGCGAGACACCCTCACAATTAGGCCCATTCAATAGGGCCTAATCCAGAGTGGAATACCACAACAGGATGCCGGTGCACTGCATCGGCATTCTGTCGCAGCTAGCCGCGCGGCATGTTCACACATGGAATCCATTTTCCACCGTGTGAACATAAACTGAGGCTGAGTTCACACGGAGTTTTTTGGTCAGGACTTTGGTCAGGAATCTGCTTCAAAATCCTGACCAAAAAAACGCTTCACCATACAGTCCTATGTAATCTTTTTTTTTTTTTTTTTTCCGCTAGTGGAAAAAAGAAGCGACATGTCCATTCTTCAGGCAGATTCCGCCTCAGGAAATCAATACAAGTCAATGGGAGGTGGAAAACCCGCCCCAAAAACGGCAGGCGGATTTTCCGCTTCCCATTGACTTGCATTGATTTTTTTTTCAGGCAGGAACGCCTGAAAAACGCGTAAATAAACCGCTTAAAAAAAAATGCCTCAAAAAACGCCTCATGAATTTTCCTGAAGCTGATTTTTCCTGACCAAATTCCTAACCAAAAAACTCTGTGTGAACTCAGCCTAAGGGTATGTTCACACAGAGTTTTTTGGCAGCGGAAAAAATCTGCTTCAGGACTTAGGAAACAGGTTTCTGACACAGTTTTTTACATGCGGTGTTTTAAGATTTTGTGGGATTTTTTTTTGCTCCAGTACAGTGTATGGACCTGGAAACTTCTCTTTGAAAAACGCTAGCAGTTTCTGAAATGGTTTTTGCAAAAATCACGTAAAAAAAACTTGTTGCGGTTTTTACACCTCCCATTTGACATCAATGGGTTTTTCCAGGCGGAATCCGCCTGAAGATAGGTCGTGTCACTTATTTTTCCAGTAGCTGAAAAGAAACGCTAGCGGGAAAAAGCGAGGGGCTCCCACTGAAATGAATGGGAGGCGTTTTTGCAGGTGGATTTTAAGACAGATTCCGCCTCAATATCCGCTGGCAAAAAACTCTGTGTGAACAGACCCTTAGGGTTTGTTCACACGGCGGGAAATGGATTAATGCCCCCTTATAAATAATAGTCCCAGCTTATAAATAGTGCCCTCTAAAGCACCATAAAGGAGGAACCCAGCGTTTGGTAATGTCTATCAGTTCCTGCAAAGGATTGTCTTCAAAGTATCTTCAAAGTATTAAAAATTAGCTTCTGATATATGAAGTCCAATTACTTATGAGCTCCTTACTTTGAAATATTGTTGCACTTCCACTCCTCACCACTGGACGCCGGACGCCGATGAGCTGAATACATAGGCGATTAAAGCAGGAGCTGTCACAGGTCAGCTCCTGCTTTAACGATGCGCTCCGACTCCTGCACGTGTAGGTGCGATGTGATAACGTGACATCGCACCTACAACTATGTGAGTGAGTGAGAGCAGAGAGAGCTGCGGGGGAGCGTTGGAAGGTGAGTGTAAGGGCTAGTTCACACGTAGGCAAAGGGGCGGATTTTGACAGTGGATTTCGCTTCAAAATCTGCCCCTTTACAATGGTGGTCTATGTAGACCACCGGGCTTTTTTTTTCCGCTAATGGCAGGCTGCTGCTAGCGGAGAAAAGAAACGAAATGCCCCCGGCAGCTCCCTCCTATGTCGGCTCATTCAGTTGAGCCAACAGCGGAGGGGAAAGCCGCGACCGCGATGGTCGCGGCAGGCGGGTTTTGACAAGAGAGAGAGGCGGCTCACCGCATCTCTCTCGGTGTCAAAACCCATGCGGGCAGTTCACGTGTGAACTGACCCTTAGTGTTTTTTTTTGTGTTAAACATTGAGGGTAACATAATGTAGGGAGCCCATGAAACTGGAGGCAGATGAAGGGGGGGATGGCATGAAAGTGGGGGGACATGCAACTGTGGTCAGATGGAGGGGGGGTGGGGAGAACGGCATGAAACTGTGGGCAGAGATGGGGGGCATGAAACTGTGGGCAGAGATGGGGAGACATGAAACTGGGGTCAGATATGGAGGGGGGACATGAAACTGGGGTAGAGATGGGATGACATGAAACTGGGGGCAGAGATGGGGGGGACATGAAACTGGGGAGTGAGATGGATGGGAGGCATGAAACTGTGGGAGAGATGGAGGGAGGACATATAATTTATGGGTGACTGTAGGAGGATTATACTGTGTGCGGGCACATGAGAAATGAATAAGAATGGGCAGAGTCAACATAAAGTGGGCGGAGCTGCACATTTTGTCCCTCTTTCTGCTCTTCAAAAGTTGGGAGGTATGCCTTTGTGATCTACACTTCAAGCCGCATCTCGGACTATTATTCTTCAGTACCCATCTGCTCCTGACACATTCCCATCTGGCCACCGGATTCCAGCCACGTATACTGTTAACGTAACACCTAAAATCTACACTTCAGTTGTATCTCAGTTGTGCCACTTCAAACCCAAATGTGGTGGCCACAGATCTCAAGTCATGAAGATCGGGTCTCTGTCCAAAATATTTCTGGGCCTAGCGCTGCGCATGCACCAAGTGGTTTTATTGAAAGGTACATGGTATTATGCCAAGTCCAAGTCCTCTTTTCTTCATTCATTTAATTTTGTTAATTCATAAAAATAAACTGAAAAACAAACAAACAACTAAAACACTTCTATTTCTGAAAGATTTCTTACTTTGCAACATTTGCACAATACTGTATACTATACAAATATATCTTAATATAGGGCATCTTCCATCATCTTACTCCTGGGTGAGTTACATTGGATCTTCTAAATGGATTGGATTAATGTGAAAATAAGCACAAAATTATATATTTTTTTTTTATAATTGTGGGGTAATTTTATTAACGCAATGGCGACAAGACAGAAATTATATAAATAATATTTGGTCTCACAGACTGTGTATCAAATAACAAGTACTTGAGGCTAAGATGCTTATTAGGTCAGATGACTCTATGGGATCCATGATGGTACAAAGCATAATATTACGTGTTGGGGAAGGGAAACCGATATTACTGAGTATTTGAATGATACCGTGTAAGGACGGGTTCACATCTGCGCCCGGTCTCCGCTTTCAGATTTCCGTCTTCTGCCCGAGAAACTGGACAGGAGACGGAAACCGGCAGTCACTTATCAAACCCATTCATTTGAATGGATTTGCAAAGTGTCCGCCCGTGAGCGTCTTCTGGTCTCCACAGCGAAACCGTTTTGTTTTTTTTTAGCCGGACCTTGTGTCAGGTTTAAAAAATTCCGGGGAGACCAGAAGATGCTCACGGACACGCTCGGTCTGCCGGGTTTCTGTCTCCAGTCGGCAGAAGGCGGAAACCCACAAAGTGGAGACCAGGCGCAGATGTGAACCCGTCCTCACCGGATCAAAGCAAGAAAATCAGTCACTTAGTATATCATATTGGTAATACTCTGCAATTTAGTGTTAAAAGATAAAAATAAGAGAAAAATACATGAAAGGAGTTGGCCCCTTAGTAACATTTATCACCGAAATAAAAACAGAAAAGAGAAGTTTGTTCTGCAAAAAGTAAGACCTCACACGGATGTTCATGAAAAATAAAAAAAAGCTTGGGTTCTCGGGAAGCAGGGTGAAGCAATGAAAACATTGCAGTGCTCGAAGCCCAAGATACCTGCAGCAATAAAGAGTTAAAGCTGACAGCAAATTACATTATATCGAGAGTCAGAAGATCCCCCACAGAAGCCAGCGCTGGATGATACAGCTGACGTCTCTATATACTGTCTAGTAGGGTTGAGCCGATCTTGAGATTTCAAGATCAATTTTAAAATCCGATTTCCGATCATTTTCCAGCCGATCTCGATCCCGATCTCCATTGTGAAATTTGCTCGATTGCCGATCGGAATCCGATCTTTTCCAATCCCGATCTTCAACCCTAGTCACTGCTTTTCAATGGGAAAAGTCACTTTTAGGGTTGAGCTGATCTTGAGATAACCTCCGATCTCGATCCCACTGGAAAAGATCGGGTCGGAATTCCGATCGCGATCGTGAAATTTACTCGATTGCCGATCGGAATCCGATCTTTTCCGATCTCGATTGCTCAACCCTACTGTCTAGTCTACATTTTAACCCCCTTTTTGCCGGTTTATTTTGAGCCAGAATTTTTTGTACATCTAACCCATGCCCCCTTTTTCTGAGACTCCTCACCCACATGTCTAGTAGGTTAAATGTAAAAATTTTTGGCCCAAAAATGCGTCAGAGATGTGCTCAGTGTCCAGTTGTAACCACAATAGTAAATCTCGGCCAGTGACTTTTTCGTATTTCACATATTTGAGACTTCCGGATTTTTATTTCCCCAAAACTCAGCATAGGGCGGGTTCACACCTGCGCCCGGTCTCCGCTTTGTTGGTTTCCGTCTTCTGCCCGAGAAACTGGACAGGATCTGAAAACCCGGCAGTCAGTGTCCACCTGTGAGCGTCTTGTGCCATTCTGTGGCGAAACCGTTTATTTTTAAACCTGCATATCCGACTTTGTGTCCAGTTAAAAAAACGGTTTTGCCGCGGAGAGGCACAAAACGCTCACGGGTGGTCACTTTGCAAACCCATTCAAGTGAATGCATTTGAAAAGTGACTGTCGGTTTCCGTCTCCTGTCCAGTTTCTTGGGCAAAAGATGGAAATCTGCAAAGCAGAGCCCGGGCGCAGGTGTGAACCCGCCCATATTCTGGATATGACATGTTTCGTAGTTCTTTTCACATAGGTTTTTTGTATAGGACCTTAGAAAGGTCCAGAAAGGACAGACATTCTGAATGTTACAAAATAAAAACTACTTCCAAAAAAACTATGAAAAACACTTGACCCTGGTACGACTTCATATGGTGCTGTACAGTCCATACCGTACCTTGACCCTATATCACTATATTAGGTGTGTGGTTTACATCAGATTATTACTTATTTGTACCTATATAACTATTACAAGGATCACTTGTGATAGATGATGTTATATATTTTACAATAAAGATTCTACTTTCAAATGAAATTGTTTGCACAAAAAGCAAACGATTGTAAGACTGAAGAACTGAATGGCCCAAATTTATTCTGGAAATTTTTTGATCCACATTTGGTCATACTTTTCTTTCAGTCTTGCTTTTTCTTTTCTTTCAGCTTTCATTTCTTTCTCTGCGACTGAATGTTGGTAGGCAAATGTCAGCAGGGATTTCTTCCGCTCTATCCTTTCCTTCACTGGATCTCTTGGCTGTTCCATGCGGAATGTTGCATCCTTCAAGGCGCTTTCAATAACTGCCTGCAGATCATCGCATCTTCCTCGTGTCTTCACGTGGTCGTCTTCAGTGTAGTTCTCAACAGCATGGACTTCTTCTGCCCCGGCTGCTTTAAACATGGTTTCCAAGCTACTATAAGAATATTTACTTTTGTTGGTGAGAACCACTATGGGATATATTCCTGCAATGAGAAAACCATAGAGTCCATGTTACATTGGAAGGAAATCTAAATGTGCACCTAAACTAAGAAGAAACTCCAGGAAGGTATCATGTAGTTCCCTACCAAACTTCCTTAGGCTGAGGCCCCACATTGCGGAAATACAGCTTTTTAAGTTGCAGATTTTGTTGCGATTTTTTTGAGCCAAAGCCAACAATGGCTACAAAAGGAATGGGGAATCTAGGAAGATCTTATACTTCTTCCTTCTGCTCAATCCACTCCTGACTTTGGCTCAAAAACTGCAACAAAATCTACAACAAAAAAAACCTGCTTTTCCGCAACTGGGGCCTCAGCCTTATTGTGCTTCAAATTCACAATTTTACAAAAAAATCATGGCCACTGCTATTTCTATGGTCTGAGAGGCATCAAGGTCCCAGAAGTTGGACCCCCAACAATCCTGTGGGTAGAGGATAACATAAAAACTTGGGCCATACCCTTTAGATAAAAAAAAGAATAGCAAATTAGACCCTCCCTCAAAAAAAAAAAATAAAAAATAAAAATGTTGATCATTAAGGTGTATGCCATAAGGGTAGAAATGGAAACTACATCTTGTCCCGTAGAAAATAAACCCTCATACAGGTACAGTGACCAAAAAATAAAAAAAACTTGCAGAATGTGATAGACGATCCAATGGGGGTGCAGGGATGGAAAGAGGTGTTTCTACTGGAGTTTTTAATTTATTGTGGGGGTATGCAGATATCCTATTTTTAAGAGGCTAGCCGGAAACAGCTTAGTAGGGGAGACTGTCAGTCAGGGTCTGTATAAGACCTACCTGTCATATCTCGGCAACCCTTGAAAACTTCCTTCACCTCGTCATAGAATAAAAACGTCCCACTAAGCAAATCAAATGAGAAATTGTTACAAGATACCATGTAAGGAGGATATGATGATGTGAGATTATGTTATAGCGCCACCTGTCTGGTCTGTTCTGACACAAGTATTGCAGCTGATTGTTACTTGTTCTTTCTCATACAGGATGTCCCATTTGTTGGAGACAAAGAAAAAAACGGCTATAATTCTAAGATTAACGGATAAATTGTAATGAAATTTTGTCAAAACTTGATATACTGAACGGGAATCAAGAACCCTCGTAACATGGCAGGCGGTAAACATGTTGTTCAATGTGCGTGGTAGAGGCAGATCACAAGCAATGGTGCAGAACCGAGATGAACAAACTGAATTGTAATGAGCCGTGTTAGTTCCGAATTTTCCGAGTAACGTATGTGTGCCAGATTTTGTTGCAAATTAAGTGAGCATTGTGGCGTATTTTGCTTAGTCAACCCCTCTTAAATATCAGGGGTCACAATATTCATGTTAATGAGACATAAGAAGTTAACTACATACTGCTGGCATATCTATGTTGGTGCACTCGGGCTATAACATGAATATGTTAAAAGTTTTCCAAATTTAGTGACATGAAAATCTAAGTACCTAGTAGGGTTGAGCCGACCTTGAGATTTCAGGACCGATTTTAAAATCCGATTTCCGATCATTTTCCAGCCGATCCTGATCGTGAAAATTGCTCGATCACCAATCGGGATCCGATCTTTTCCAATCCCGATCGCTCAACCCTAGTCAATGTATCTCTATGGGAAAAGTCACTTTTAGTGTTGAGCCGATCTTGAAATTTCAAAATCCGATTTCTGATCATTTTCCAGCCGATCCCGAAATTTGCTCGATCGCCGATCAGGATCCGATCTTTTCCGATCCCGATCGCTCAACCCTAGTCAATGCGTCTCTATGGGAAAAGTCACTTTTAGGGTTGAGCCGATCTTGAGATTTCAAAATCCGATTTCCGATCATTTTCCAGCCGATCCCAATCGTGAAATTTGCTCGATCGCTGATCGGGATGTGGTCTTTTCTTATCCCGATCGCTCAACCCTAGTACATAGTCTTTTATTATAATTGACAAAGATAGGTATATGGGTGAACAGGACAAATGGGGAGGGGTCCCTGACCTCTACCTTTTGGAACTGAGACATGGACAGTGACAGCTCTGTATTTTTCCTGCATCTGTCTTTATAAAGACTTCAAAAAATTTCCTATTTTTTCCAAAAATATGAGTCCTCCTGATATAACCCATATACTACATGAGGCTAAGAATTGCAAAGAACAATGGGGCTGATTTATGAAGACTGGAATTGTTACCACCAGTTTTCATAAATGAGGCCTACCCTCTACTTAGAAAAACCAATGGCAGCTCATAGCTAGCATAGATTTCCAGCCAGATTTCAAGAATAAATAATAATAAATATGATGTGTCTTCAGGCCCTACACCCTCACTGCACAACCTTTTCAGGAAAGTACTCCGGACCAGAATAGAAAACATTGCTAAAATTTTTGTGCAAAATGCAGTTCAAAAATTTTTGACTTTTTTTATGCTTTTTTTTCTCCCGCAGAATACAAGACACAATAAATCTGCCCCAATATTTTTTTCTACAAACTTCCCACCCACTCTGTCCTCACATTAGGGCATCATGTGATATGTAGTTTTATGCAAAAACCCTATATGTATTGTGGGGAATCACTCAGGTAGATGCTTGTAGCAGTGCAAGAAACAGACACAGACACTGGATTGCACACAGGTTCAGGCTTTATTCTCTTGCAGTGCATTACTTGCCTTTGCAAAGGCACAAAGTAACCAAAAACAAAAACCTTCTCGGCTGAGAACTAACTTAAACATAAGGAAACTTTTCCATGAGTATACAGGAGACTGGCTACCAGACTCCCACCTTGGCAACAATGACGGGTGGCACAATACCTGCTTTGGAGGCCCAGTCTGGACAGTTCAACTCTGTCTGTGTGGTGCCACACTGCTAGTCTTCACACAGAGACTGTTATTAGGGCCTGATTAGTCAGCTGACCTCCCTGGTGTGAATCTTTACCATATACTCCTTAGCTGCCTGGCTGGAATATACTTGTCTTCCTAGACTACACCCTTCACTCTCTCACAGTAGATAAAAAAAAAATATTCATGTTACATCTGGAAAAGTAAAATATAATTTACCTATGAACATATATTGGGACGATGAAGTCAGAGTAGTTTGGATTCATATCTGAGTCTTCCACTTTGGACAGTATCTTAAAGAAATCTCTATCCCACTCCACAACCTGGTTAAGAGGAAGAAAATTACCTGGAAAATAAGAATTCTTATCAGTTTATAGAACCAGAACATAAAGGACTGGACTTACAGAAGTGTCACAGATAATAAGTATTAGCCCCCATATCACGTAAACTCTAATACTATATCCACACAACACTGAATAATGCCCATGTGGTGTCTGTTTTTTTAACAGACAGTATATGACAACATTAGGGGCTATATATAGGTGCTATTCACATGACTGTTGTAATGGATCTTCAAAGTATAGGCCATGTCCTATTTTTGTCTGTTTTCATGGATCCCTCCATACACGGAGATGCCTCTTAGGTGCAAGGTGGCCATGATGTTTTGCACCTTATTAGACCTAAAGATATTTCTGAACAAGTGCTGACTGGCTATAACACAGGCCGATGCAGTGGACATGAAGGGAAAGGGGGTGATGGCTACAGTGATTATTCCTTTGGCATATACATTCGTTGTCTGTCAGCAGCACAGCACTTAAGCTGGGTTCACACAGCGGGTTTTTGGACCGGATTTTGATTACGGATTTTGAATCCGGTCCAAAAAGCGCCTTCCGCGGCTAACGACACAGTCGCGGCCTTCCACTCCAGATTAGGCCCAAATGAATGGGCCTAAACGGGAGGGAGTGTCGTGTCGTGGACAACCGCGACTGATTCAGCTGCGGAATCTGCCTGAAGAGAGGGCATGTCGCTTCTTTTTTCTGCGCGTGGGAACAAACCGCTCGCGGAAAAAAGAACCCATTGAATTCAATGGGAGGCAGTTTTTTGAGCCAGATTTTGATGTGGATTCCGCGTCAAAATCCAGACCAAAAAAAAAATCCGGACAAGCTTTAGTAGACTGGGTGATATGCTGCTGACTGATGAAGATTTGTTGTCCTGCTGAAATCAGCTCAATGAATGAGAAAACACTCATTCATTGCGTGATTGTCGACTGCATTCCAATTGGGGGTTTTAACCCTTGGATGCCACACTATTCAAGCGGTTCTGCCATGTGAATGAACCCATCAGCAACCCCTGCAGCGATATCAGGGGGTGCTGATATCTATTATCTGCAGCCTGGGTTCTGGCCAGTGACCCCAGGCTGCCTGGAGCTTCCAGTACCTGGTTGAGCCTGCCGGAACCTGTGGAAGTCAGCCTATGCATCTGCATAGACTGACTTCTTCTATAGACTGTATGCTCATGTATTGCAGTCTATAGTACTGAACCAGCAATCAGAACATCGCTGGTTCAGGTGACCTAACGGGACATGTAAAAAAAAGTGTATAAAAATTCCCTTTTCCTATTGTGGGGATATGTAGCTCGGTAGCAGCAGTGGTGCAGACCCAACCAGTCAGAGACAGGGACACAAATATTGCAGCAAAAACCCTTTATATATACCTGCTTACTAGTTTATGAAGTGTGTGTCTCTGCTGACATAAGTTGGGCACAACATATCGGGCACTGAAATGAGGCATCTATGGAAAAATTGCAATTTTCACTTTTCATTATCAGTTACGCATTCGTTGCTGGAAATGAAATTAATGCAAAGGTCAAGGGTTAAAAATGCTCGCTACCCCAATTGATGAATTTATTGAAGGGTGTAGTTTCAAAAATGTGGTCACACGTCTACAGATTCCATTTTACTGACAATTCAGAGGTCCTGCAAAAGTAGTATGAGGTCCAAAAACTGTGCCCAGCTGTGCAGTGTATTGCCACATATATAACTTTTTTGTACCCAGGATGGCCCACTTAATAGTTTTAGAAGTCCTACAGCAGTGTAGTTTCTAAAATGGGGTCAAGTTTGAGGGGTTTCCATTGTATTGGCACTTTAGGGCTCTGCAAATGCGACTTGGCACCTGAAAACTATTCCAGCAAAAGTTCCAGCTCTTTCCATTCTGAGCCCCACCAAGTCCCCATATAGCAGTTTCCGACCACATTTGGGGCATTTCTGTGTTCAGAAGAGATTGTGTAGCAAACTGTGGGGTGTTTTTTCTTCTTTAGCCCCTTGTGAAAATTTAAAACTTTGAGGATAAAGTGATGTTTTAGTAATTTTTTAACTTGCACATCCTAATGTTAGTAAAATCTGTAACAGCTGTGGGGTCCAAAATCTCACTATATGGTGGCTGGCTGCTGAAGAGAGAGGACGCAGAGCACAGAGCTCCTCACTCCCAGGTATACGATCTACTTTCCCCCACGCTGCATCTGAAGCCACAGACTGCTGTAGACACCCCGAGGTACTCCCCCATAACTCTGTGACTTCTCCTGGGGTGTCTTTTGCCTCCGCTCCGTGTACCCAGACCAACGGTGCCTGAGGCCAGCCTGCCGCCCGCCATCTCGGCTTCCTGCCTCCACCTCCAGCCGCTCACGGCTTGCGGACCTCCACCTGCCACCTTGGTCCCCTCAGTCCAACATTCTTCAATCCCGCTGCCACCATCTGGTGTGAGCCCCCAGAAGATCCAAGTGCTGAAGTTCAACGGCCCGCCGCCCCGGCGGCCATTTTGCTGTAGGCCGCATCTCCATCTTCAGCCCTACACGTGGAGGTTAGTAAAAGAGACTGCTCCCCCTCTCCAGGCCTCACCGCATACACCCGGCTACTCCACTACTACCTGGCCTGCTGTGTGGCCTGCCACTGACTGCCGCGGCTGCCATTTTAGGCCTGAGGCCTATTGTATCCCCGGCCTTTCCTCCACCTGCTGCCTGACCAGACTACACTCCTCTGCTTTGGGACAGCCCATGGTCCTAGTTTGTGCTGTTGTGAGAAGCACCCTCAATCCCCTGGCCTTTGTATGTGGCCTACCCCTGCTGCCTGTACCTCAGGCCCACCGTTGGACTCTACAACTGTGCACTGTACAATCCCTTACCTGCAGAAAGCAAGGCCTCTACTATAAAATCTCACTATATCGCTTGATAAATTCTGTGAGGGGAGTAGTTTCTAAAATGGGGTCACTTTTGGGAGGTTTCCATTCTAGTGCTACTCTAGGGGCTCTGCAAATGCAACATGGCACCCGAAAACTATTCCAGTAAAATCTGCTTTTCAGACGTCCACCCACATATGGGGTATTTCTGTGCTTGCGAGAAATTGCATAACGAACTGTGAGATGTTTTTTTTTCTCCTTTAACCCTTTGTGAATGTGTTAATTTTAGTGCTAAATGAGTGTATTATAGAAAAAAAATTGAAATGTTTAAATCAAATATCCATATTGTTTTAATTCCCGTGAAATGCTTAAAGGGTTAACAAACATCCCAAATGCTGTCTTTAGAATCATGTGAGGGCTGCAGTTTTGAAAATGTGATTTAAGGGGGTTTCTAATATATAGGCCTTTATCATTAGAGATGAGCAAACAGTAAAATGTTCGAGATTTGAGATTTGTTTTGAGTAGCCCCTCAATATTCGACTACTCGAATCGAATATCGAACCCCATTATAGTCTATGGGGGGAAAATGCTCGTTTCAGGGGTAGGCAATAGAGATGAGCGAGTACTGTTCGGATCAGCCGATCCGAACAGCACGCTCGCATAGAAATGAATGGACGTAGCCGGCACGTGGCGGGTTAAGCGGCCGGCTGCCGTCAAAGCGGAAGTACCAGGTGCATCCATTCTTTTCTATGGAGCGTGCTGTTCGGATCGGCTGATCCAAACAGTACTCGCTCATCTCTAGTAGGCAACATTCAATCAAATTATACTTACCAAGTCCACGAGTGAGGGTCGGGCTGGGTCCTCCGAGAAGTCTTGTCCGTGCAGCATCCCCGCGGCGTCTTCCGGCTCTGAATTCACTCTGCCAGGCATCGGACATCGCACTACAAGCGGACATGTGCAGTCGGCTCTGCCCAGGCCCGATACCTGGCAGAGTGAATGAAGAGCCGGGAGACGCCGCGGGGAAGCTGCACAGAGAAGACATCTAAAGGTAGGAGAAGAACCAGCGTTGATTGGCCGACTGTATAGCATTTGGCCAATCAATGCTGGTTCTGCATCAAACTTTTGCATTCGAATAGCGAGTGGTACTTGATCGAGTACGAGTATTTTGAATACCGTAGTATTCGATCGAATACCTACTCGATCGAATACTACTCGCTCATCTCTATTTATCATCTCCCTCAGAACTGAAGTGGTCCCTGAAAAAATTAGATTTTTGTAAATCTGGAAAATCGCTGTTACACTTGTAAGCCTTCTAACATCCGTAATACATTAAGCCACCTGATGGCGCTACATACTAAACATTACTATAATATGGATTCTAAAATTTGCATCCGCTTATGTGTTTTTAGCCTCTAAGTAATAATATAAGGACTTACCCAGCTGGGCAAACATTTCTGCAGTCTCACAATATGTCATACGTGCATACCCTCGGTTGTCCACAATAGTAATACAGTCAGTCAGATCATAGGATAATCTTTGCGTTGTATGATCTCTATCCCATGGACCAGCTCGGGCTCTCGTCTCATAGGCTCCATTACCTAAGGTGTATATACAGGAGTTGATAAAGGTTGATTTGCCGTGTCCCATATATCCGAATAACTGTAAGAGAACTCTGGTGTAGCCATTCTCTGCTGAAGAATTGTTTGCAACATTAAAGTGTAGGATTCTGCTTCTTCTATCTTCTCCCTCCATTGCTAGAGATGTTGTGATGTCTTGAACGTCTGTCACTAACCTCTCACACAATGGGCTTTATATACTTCTATTTTACATTCACTTTCACTTTGACTATGGTCACGCCCTGGGTGTATAGCATTGCTTGTATTCGTGTAATCTGCAAAGTGGTTTGCCAGTTACTCTTTAGTCCTGGCTTCCTGAGGTTGTGTTGATATGCAACAGATTTTGCTGCAGTTATATTCATCTGAGCAGACTTGTTTTAGAGGCTAGAACATGGATTTCTGCACGCGCCAGTGGAAACAATGGAACAGATTTTAACCCATTGAATTTCAGCAACAATATCTACCGCTGGTGAATATACAACGGAATCCGAATATAAAACCTCAGATGTGTACGTGTTCCTATCTAGAATGATTTCTCAGTTGGATGCAGTAAAATAGTTAACAACTATAGATGAACGAACACATATACAATACATATTCAATCGAATATCCGGCTGTTCGAGGTGTTCGATTCCAATCGAACACCATGAGGCAAACGCAGTAACAATTTGTATTGCCTCCCACCTTCCCTGGCACTTTTATTTTGCACCAATAACTGCGCAGGGGAGGTGGGACAGGAACTACAACAACGGAGGCAGTGAAAAAAAATTGGAAAAAATAATTGGCTGGCTAAATCAAGTGACCTCCAATTTAGACGAATGGTGGATTTAACATTCGACTAATTTGGGACTGTGAACTATATGAATGTGAGACAGGGACAGATCTACAGGCAGAGTTAACTAGGAAGGACTTCTGTCCTTAATCTTATGTGTGGTGAGAACTTCTCATTCCAATAATTTAAACCAAGGGTCTTACCTTACAGGTGTTTTTGAGAGTCCTGTAGCATCCGTGTTGCGTGTGAAAAGTCCTTCTGCCCGGTAGGAATCAGTATAGACTGACACAGAAATAGCTGGAATTTCTCCTCTCTCCCTTGCCATCAAACCAATGGGATATATACAATCTCTATAGGTATTGTGGCATAAGCAATTTATCTCAATATTCTTAGGTCCTATAATAGTTTGATTAGTGCTATCAATTAATTGTCTCAAATGGGTCATTTGTAGAGATGAGCGAACAGTGTTCTATCGAACTCATGTTCGATCGGATATTAGGCTGTTCGGCATGTTCGAATCGAATCGAACACCGCGTGGTAAAGTGCGCCATTACTCGATTCCCCTCCCACCTTCCCTGGCGCCTTTTTTGCTCCAATAACAGCGCAGGGTAGGTGGGACAGGAACTACGACACCGGTGACGTTGAAAAAAGTAGGCAAAACCCATTGGCTGCCGAAAACATGTGACCTCTAATTTAAAAGAACAGCGACGCCCAGCTTCGCGTCATTCTGAGCCTGCAATTCACCGGGGACGGAGGTTTCCGTCCAGCTAGCTAGGGCTTAGATTCTGGGTAGGCAGGGACAGGCTAGGATAGGAAGGAGAAGACAACCACAACAGCTCTTGTAAGAGCTAAATTCCAGGGAGAAGCTTGTCAGTGTAACGTGGCACTGACGGGCTCAATCGCCGCAACCCAGCTTTCCCAGGATCCTGAATGGAATACACTGTCAGTGTATTCCCGTATACCCGATATATACCCCCGATACCCGTTCCAACGGTGTGCCCCCCCACCTTCACCCCAGAAATACCCTGCAAGTCCCCTAGCAATAGAATTGGGGCTATATACACCCAATATTTTTGCTACTGCCATATAGTGCCATTGTCTCACTGGGAATTCAAAGAATATATTGGGCTTACATATAACTTCAATTCCAGGGAGAAGCTTGTCAGTGTAACGTGGCACTGACGGGCTCAATCGCCGCAACCCAGCTTTCCCAGGATCCTGAATGGAACACACTGACAGTGTATTCCCGTATACCCCATATATACACCCCAAATCCCCGTTCCAACGGTGTGCCCCCCCACCTTCACCTCAGAAATACCCTGCAAGTCCCCTAGCAATAGAATTGGGGCTATATACACCCACTATTTTTGCTACTGCCATATAGTGCCATTGTCTGACTGGGAATTCAAAGAATATATTGGGGTTACGTGCACCCACAATTTTTGCTACTGCTATACAGTGCCATTGTCTCACTGGGAATTCAAAGAATATATTGGGGTTATGTGCACCCACAATTTTTACTACTGGTATATAGTGCCATTGTCTGACTGGGAATTCAAAGAATATATTGGGGTTATGTGCACCCACAATTTTTACTACTGGTATACAGTGCCATTGTCTGACTGGGAATTCAAAGAATATATGGGGGTTACGTGCACCCACAATTTTTGCTACTGCTATACAGTGCCATTGTCTCACTGGGAATTCAAAGAATATATTGGGGTTATGTGCACCCACAATTTTTACTACTGGTATACAGTGCCATTGTCTCACTGGGAATTCAAAGAATATATGGGGGTTACGTGCACCCACAATTTTTGCTACTGCTATACAGTGCCATTGTCTCACTGGGAATTCAAAGAATATATTGGGGTTATGTGCACCCACAATTTTTACTACTGGTATACAGTGCCATTGTCTGACTGGGAATTCAAAGAATATATGGGGGTTACGTGCACCCACAATTTTTGCTACTGCTATACAGTGCCATTGTCTCACTGGGAATTCAAAGAATATATTGGGGTTATGTGCACCCACAATTTTTACTACTGGTATACAGTGCCATTGTCTGACTAGGAATTCAAAGAATATATGGGGGTTACGTGCACCCACAATTTTTGCTACTGCTATACAGTGCCATTGTCTCACTGGGAATTCAAAGAATATATTGGGGTTATGTGCACCCACAATTTTTACTACTGGTATACAGTGCCATTGTCTGACTGGGAATTCAAAGAATATATGGGGGTTACGTGCACCCACAATTTTTGCTACTGCTATACAGTGCCATTGTCTCACTGGGAATTCAAAGAATATATTGGGGTTATGTGCACCCACAATTTTTACTACTGGTATATAGTGCCATTGTCTGACTGGGAATTCAAAGAATATATGGGGGTTACGTGCACCCACAATTTTTGCTACTGCTATACAGTGCCATTGTCTCACTGGGAATTCAAAGAATATATTGGGGTTATGTGCACCCACAATTTTTACTACTGGTATACAGTGCCATTGTCTGACTGGGAATTCAAAGAATATATGGGGGTTACGTGCACCCACAATTTTTGCTACTGCTATACAGTGCCATTGTCTCACTGGGAATTCAAAGAATATATGGGGGTTACGTGCACCCACAATTTTTGCTACTGCTATACAGTGCCATTGTCTCACTGGTAATTCAAAGAATATATTGGGGTTATGTGCACCCACAATTTTTACTACTGGTATATAGTGCCATTGTCTGACTGGGAATTCAAAGAATATATGGGGGTTACGTGCACCCACAATTTTTGCTACTGCTATACAGTGCCATTGTCTCACTGGGAATTCAAAGAATATATTGGGGTTATGTGCAGCCACAATTTTTGCTACTGGTAGATAGTGCCATTGTCTCACTGGGAATTCCACAAATAATTTGGGGATTCATTCACCCTACATCTCAGGCTCTTGCCATATTCACCCAGGTTGTCAGTGCTGCACCAGCTCGTTCCCAGACAGCTCGGCCCGAAAAACACGTTACCTATATAGAGGATTTGGACAATGAAGACAACATGTTCTAAATCTAATGTCTGCACCTTCTCCAGAATTAAAATAAAGGCAGCGTTTAACTTTCAAATAGCACTGCACAAAGGAAGAGCTTATCAGCTTGTCTCATGACATGCTACTGAAAAGTGTCATTTGTGTATCTTAATGTAAATATAGTTGTATAAGCTTTTTGGGTTTTAGGCACTGCCAAGTTATTTATTACCACCCGCTCCCTTATAATGATGATGACGCCAAAGTCACTGTGGGTGTTCAGAGCTCACAGCTTTGGTTGACATTTGTCTTGCTCTCTGTCGGTACCAGCTGTCTTTTTGGATACCGTAAAGTTATGTTGACTTTATTAACAGCTATAGAAGCTTTAGCCAGGTTGTGACGGTGTGTAACCCTAACAACACTAAGTGGGATACACATTAATAGTCAGTCTATGTACGCTAAACGTATCACTGAAGTAATTTTTTTCCCTCTCCCCTAATATAAGAAAGGAACAGACATTAGACCTAGACCGGGGTTCGAGGCTTGTAAAAATCCAGTATTATTTGTTCTTCATGATGTGAAATATGTGTTGAAAAGCAACCCAAGATGAAGTCATGTGTGCCAGTGTGTTACTTGGCATGCCTTTGCTGGCCCCAACTGTAAGGGTCACTCTCCATTTCCTCCATTTTCCACTCCCCTTCACACCATTTGTGGTGAAGCAATGGGATGCACTGAAGTGCACCCTCTAGCCTCGTGTGGGATAGGGACATCAGATGCCACTCCAACCCCCTCGTCTTCCTCCGCCAGCCAACGGTGCGAAGATGAGAGGAGTGTGCTCTGAATGTTTTCTGCCTAGCAGAGGCTAGTTCTCACTTACGAAAATGGCCCCACTTTGACCTGTATATCAGGCACAATGGTGTAGGTTTCAAAGAAACATGGCACCAACAAGTTGGAAAACGTGGGCCATGCGTGGACCGTGTTTGAGTCTGGCAAGCTCCAGATCTGCTACCAGGTTCCAGCCATTATCACAGGCGCAAAAATGCCAGGCCCCAGGTGTAGCAGGGAAAATAAAATGCCATCTCAGCCAGGATGGCATCCCTGACCTCGGAGGCACTGTGCTGTCTGTCCCCCAAGCTGATGAGCTTCAGCACCGCCTGCTGACGTCTCCCCACGCCAGTGTTTTAGCGTTTGCCGCTAATAGCTGTGGTGGAGGTTGCAGCGTCGTAGGGTTTCAGTCTACTCCTGCCATGGCCTGGGAGAGGAGATAGGCCACCTCAGTTTGCACCCGGGGAACAGACTCCACCACATTCACCCTGCCTGTCATTAAAGATAAGCACTGCAGCATCCCTGACCACAGGCGCTTGTCCATGTGTCGGTGGTCAAGTGGACCTTGCAGCAAAGCGCAGAGCTCTGGGCCCGACTGATGTTATGGGACACATGCAGGCGCAAGGCAGGGACAGCACACCAAGAGAAGTAGTAACGGCTAGGCCCAGCATAGGGAGGTGCCCCAGCTGCCATCTGCTGACGGAAGGCCTGGGTCTCCAGAAGCATAAACAAACACCAACATCTCCAGGGCCAGCAGTTTATCGATGAGGCTGTTAAAGGCTTGGGCATGGGGGTGGGTTGTGTTGTACTTCTGCCTGCAATGAAAAGCTTGGGAAATGTGGAGTGGCTGGGAAGAGGCGCATGATGGTGCAGGCCAAAAGGGCGCATGAGGGTGAACTCCCCAATGTGTCAGAGATAGGTGTGTAGGTGTCCTTGCATCATATACTTGCACCATATTTGGCTTTGGAAGTTAATTTTGTGCCAAAAAGTGGTTAAGACAGCGATCCCTCAGCTACTCCCGTTACACTGTCTATTGAAGTTAACATCTGTGGAAGTGGACCACCATTTCTAAGATCCCAAAGGAAGCAGGCAAGAGATGTGCAGTTCAGAAAAAAAGATGAGAAAATAAGTGTAGGCTGTAGAGCACAGAGGGATCGGAGAGGACAGAGCTGGTGTCGGCCAGGTATTCCCACAACATGCGCCTATACTTGTCCCTCCTGGTGACACTAGGCCCCTGAGTGGCAGTAATTTGTCCAGGGGGGCCATTAACGTGTTCCAGACCTAGGAATAAGTCTTCCAACAGGGTAGAGTTTTGCATGCCTTTGCTTCTACCCACTGTTTTTGCTGCTTAGCTTCCCTCCACATCTACTTTGCTTTCACCCCTAAACATCACCCCAGTTTATGCCTTTGCTTCTACCCAGGTTTTTTGTTGATTTAGCTTCCCTCTACATCTACACTGCTTTCACCCCTAAACATCACCCCAGTTTATGCCTTTGTTTCTACCCTGTTTTTTTTGTTGAATTAGCTTCCCTCCACATCTACACTGCTTTAGCCCCTAAACATCACCCCAGTTTATGCCTTTGCTTCTACCCAGGTTTTTTGTTGATTTAGCTTCCCTCTACATCTACACTGCTTTAGCCCCTTGACATCACCCCTGTCCATGTGGGGTCGGTGGCCTCGTCATCCACCAACTCCTCTTCCAATTGCGCACTGCCCCCTTACTGCAAACCGCACATGACCACAGCTTGCCTTGATGGCAACTGTGTCTCATGATCCCCACTTAGGTCCAGACAAGTCGGTGGCGGGTCCAAAACCCCAAAATTGGAAGGAAATGGCAGATGCTGCAGTATTTCTAACACCTGTTCCTGGTGCTCGGGCCTGGTCTGTGTTGTACCCTGCACCCTGCTTAACGCAGCTGCCATATCCGAAGTTGTGATGAGCGCATGCTAATGTTTCGTGTCCAGTGCAATGGATGGGATGGGATTTCACATAAGTCTGCCACTCATGGTTGAGCAACTGAGGGAGTTGACTTTGACGAACCCGAGGGTTTTGGAGTTGGAACTACATCAAAGGTCTGTGCTGCTCACACACTCTGCTCAACACATGATATGTTTAGTGCCAGCAGTGTGGAGACGTCGCACAACAGCCGTTGTTCCAGCAGGTACAGGCGTTGTAGGAGTGCATAGAGGCTAGCAGCGGCAACTATAGACTTTAAAAACTATCCGTACAAGCGCCACACTTTCACCAGTAGCTCAGGAACATTGGGGTACCTTTTTCAAAAGATTAGCAGCAATGAGTTAAAAACGTGGCCCAGGCATGGAATATGTTGCAGGCTGCCAAGCTACAGAGCCAATCCCAGGTTACGGCCATTATCACACATGACAACATGCCTGGGCCCAGGTGCAGTGGCAAAAACCACATTGCCGTCTCATCGAGGATGGCATGACTCACTTTGTAGGCAGTGTGCTGTCTGGCCCCCAAGCTGATGAGCTTCAGCACGGCCCACTGACGTCTCCCCACACCAGTGTTGCAGCGTTTCCAGCTCGTAGCTGGGGTCAATTTAACAGCGGAGGAGGGTGGTGTTTCAGCCCTCCTCCCAGGAATGTTGTGTGGGGAGACAAGTCAGGCCACCACATTTTGCGACCCGGTCCACGCCTCAACTACATTCAACCACTGTGCTCAAATTGAAAGGTAGCGTCCCTGTCCACATGCACTTGTCCATTCGTAACTGGTCACATGGAACTTTAGGGCTAAGCGCTGAATTTAGGGACCGCCTCATGTTTGGGGGAAAGTGCTGGTGTGGACGGCACAGTGCGGTGGCGCAGTAGACACTCTGCCCAAAAAGGGCAGCGTGTCCCCCAGCCGGGATTCCAACATCTCCTGGGCCAGATTTCTTGAGATGAGGCCGTTGAAGCCTTGGGCATGTGGGTGGTTTGCGCTGTACTTTAGCATGAAATGAAAGGCTTGGGAGATGGGGAGTTGCTGGGAAGAGGCGCATGATGGCGCGGGCAAAAGGAGAAATGGCAGGAAAAGGTGAGGATAAGGGTGAACTCCCCAAAGTGTCAGAGGCAGATGTGGAGGTGTCCTGGCTCCTGGTCTGGACTGCAGCGCCAGCCCTGTCAACAGTGGGAGAGGCAGTGGCCGCCAGGCCAAACGACGATTATCCTGCGCTTGCTCTCACCCACTGAGCCCAGGGCTTGCCTTCCAAATGATGGCACCCGCAAGAGGTGGTGAGATTCCTCTCCGCAGATCTCCAAACCATCTTGGACTTGCAAATTGCACTAAATTTGTCATGTAACTGACATGTATATGATGAGTCTATCCATTGTCTGTTCATTTTGGTGAAAGTCAGCCTGTCAGCTGACAGACAGCTGTGCTTGTCAGTGATGATGCCACCGGCTGCTTGTACCCCCAGTTTTTGCTGCTTAGCTTGCCTCCACATCCACACTGCTTTTGCCCCTACACATCACCCCTATCCATGCCTGTGCCTCTAGCCATAAGTCTGCCACCCATGGAAACTCATGGTGCAGAAAGTGAGGGAGCTGACTCTGAGGAACCCTTGGGTTTTGTAGCTGGTACTCCATCAAAGGTCTCTGCTGCTCACACACCCTGCTGAACATACGGTATCTAGGGTTAGAGCGTGTGGTGACCTCGCACAACAGTAGGTGCTTCAGGCAGATGTAGGCCTTGCTGGAGTGTATTGCGGCTAGCTCCAGGTACTGTAGACTTGGGAAAGTGGGTGTCCAAGTGCCGCACTTTCACCCTTAGCTCAGCTAATTTGGGGTATGTTTTTAAAAATCATTGCACCACTACATTGAACACGTGGGCCAGGCATGGAACGTGTTGGAGGCTGGCAAGCTCCAGAGCCCTCCAACAAGACAAAAAAGCCTGGCCCCAGGGGCAGCGGGGATAAACAAATTACCATCTCATCCAGGATGGCATCCCTGACCTCAGAGGCAGTGTGCTGTCCGTCTCCCAAGCTGATGAGCTTCAGCCCAGCCTGCTGACGTCTCCCCACACCAGTGTTGCAGCGTTTTCAGCTCGTAGCTGGGGTCAATCTAACAGCGGAGGAGGAGGAGGGTGGTGTTCCAGCCCTCCTCCCAGGAATGTTTTGTGGGGAGACAAGTCAGGAAAATTCTTGAAACGGGAGAGTTTTGCATCTTTGCCCTTGCTGCCTATGGACATCCCTTTGCCTCTAGCCACCATTTTCCCTGCTTTGCTTGCCTCCACATCCACACTGCTTTTGCCCCTAGACATCACCCCAGTCCATGCCTTAGCTTGTACCCCCAGTTTTTCCTGCTTAGCTTGCCTCCACATCCACACTGCTTTTGCCCCTAGACATCACCCCAGTCCATGCCTTAGCTTGTACCCCCAGTTTTTCCTGCTTAGCTTGCCTCCACATCCACACTGCTTTTGCCCCTAGACATCACCCCAGTCCATGCCTTAGCTTGTACCCCCAGTTTTTCCTGCTTAGCTTGCCTCCACATCCACACTGCTTTTGCCCCTAGACATCATCCCTATCCATGCCTCTGCCCCTAGCCATAACTCTGGCACCCCTGGAAACTCATGGTGCAGAAACTTTGGGAGCTGACTTTGAGGAACCCTTGGGTTTTGTAGATGGAACTCCATCAAAGGTCTGTGCAGCTCACACACCCTGCTCAAGATATAGTATTGTAGGGTTTCAGCGTGTGTGAATGACGGACAACAGCCTTTGTTTGGACAGATGTAGGCCTTGCTAGAGTGTTTTTAGGCTAGCAGCGACTCCTGTGCACTTGCAAAAGTGGGCGCACAAGCGCCGCATTTTCAACAGTAGCTTCGGTACATTTGGGTATGTTTTTAATATACTTTGCACCACTAGGTTAGACGTGGGCCAAACATGGAACGTGTTGGAGGCTGGCAAGCTCCAGAGCCGCTACCAGGTTCCAGCCATTATCACAGGCGTAAAAATGCCAGACCCCAGGTGTAGCAGGGAAAAAAAATGCCATCTCAGCCAGGATGGCATCCCTGACCTCGGAGGCACTGTGCTGTCTGTCCCCCAAGCTGATGAGCTTCAGCACCGCCTGCTGACGTCTCCCCACACCAGTGTTTTAGCGTTTGCCGCTAGTAGCTGTGGTGGAGGTTGCAGCGTCGTAGGGTTTCAGTCTACTCCTGCCATGAATTTTGGCCTGGGAGAGGAGATAGGCCACCCCAGTTTGCACCCAGGGAACAGACTCCACCACATTCACCCTGCCTGTCATTAAAGATAAGCACTGCAGCATCCCTGACCACAGGCGCTTGTCCAAGTGTCGGTGGTCAAGTGGACCTTGCAGCAAAGCGTGGAACTAAGGGCCCACCTGATGTTGAGTGACACGTGCTGGTGCAAGGCGGGGACGCTACATCGGGAGAAGTTGAGACGGCTAGGGACGGCATAGTGAGGTGCCACAGTTGCCATCAGGTCCGGGAAGGCGGGAGTTTCAACAAGCCGGAACGCCAACCTCTCCTGGGCCAGCAGTTTAGCGATGTTGGCGTTCTAGGCTTGCGTGGGTGGGTGGTTAGCGGTGTATTTCTGCCGGCGCTCCAATGTCTGAGAGATGGTGGGTTGTTGTAAAGAAGCGCCTGATGGTGCCTTTGATGGTGCAGGAGAAGGAGATAAGACAGAAACAGGGGAGGATGAGGGAGAAGTCAACAAAGTGGCGGAGGCAGATGAAGTGATGTCCTGGCTCGTCCTCTGGAGTGCATCGCCAGCACTGTGAGCAGAGGCAGTGGCATGAACGGCGGGCGACGTTTGTCCTGCCGTTGCTGCCTGCCACTGATTCCATTGCTTGGATTCCAAATGACGGTGCATTGAAGTGGTGGACAGGTTGCTCTTCTCAGGGCCCCTACTCGATTTCGAGAGGCAAATTGTGTAGACGACACTATATCTGTCCTCGGCGCATTCCTTGAAAAAACTCTACACCTTCAAGAAACGTGCCCTCGATGGGGGAGTTTTTCTGGGCTGGGTACAAAAGGGAACATCCTCGGACATTCCGGGTCTGGCCTGGCTTCGGCAAAGCAGCTGACCTCTGCCTCTGGACATGTCTCTGCCTCTAGCTACCCTTTTTGGTGCTGCACCTGCCTCAACATCCACACTACTTTCCCAGCTTGACATCCGCCTTGTCCAGGTGGGGTCGGTGTCCTCGTCATCCACCACCTCCTCTTCCAACTCCTGTCTCGCCTCCTCCTCCTGCACAATGCGCATGTCAACTGGCTGCCCTGACAGCAACTGCGTCTCATCGTCGTCGATGAGGGTGGGTTGCTGGTCATCCGCCACCAAATCGACCGGAGATGGAATGGAGGAGACTCTAGTGTTTGAGCATCTGGACACAGATACTCGTCTGTTAGGTCCGTGGAATCGCGAAATGGAGGGGCAGGTTGCAGTACAGTCAAAGGAAGGGAGAACAGCTCTGGGGAGCAGGGACAGTTGGGGTTATTGTTCTGGGAAGATTGGGAATTTTGGGTGGAAGGAGGACAAGACTGTTGGGTAAGAGGAGGTAGAGGCTGACTGGCTGGTGGACAATGTGCTTTAAGCGTTATCCGACAGCCATTGCAAGACCTGTTCCTGGTTCTCGGGCCTACTAATCTTTGTACCATTCAGCCTAGTTAATGTGGAACTTTTGTGCAAAGCGCAGAACTTAGGGCCCGCCTGATGTTAAGGGACACACGCTGGTACAAGGCTCAACTCACCCTAAGTGCCAAAAACACTGCTGGTGCAAGGCTCTACTCATGCCAAGGGCCTCAATCTCTGCTGGTAGCTCAGCTTAAGGTCCTGTAACTTTGTTTGGAAGGGCTCATGTTAAGGGCTAGAAAAGTGAATTTTGGAAGGTCTTACCACAACACACACACACACACACACACACACACACACACACACACACACACACACACACACACACACACACACACACACACACACACACACACACACACACACACACACACACACACACACACACACACACACACACACACACACACACACACACACACACACACACACACACACACACACACACACACACACACACACACACACACACACGTGACGGCTTTTGGATTTCCCATTGTCTATTCCATCCGTGGTTGTCATGGGGAACGTGATTTAAAGGGGTGGTTGTTACTGTTTGTTGAGCTTAAATTGGGGTTTGTGTCCATCCATTTGGGGAGTAAAGAAGGTTTCCAGGTATTTTCCCACTTTGATAGAGGTTTTTTTGAATGTGTAAAGTGTGTAGTTGTTAGGCTGTGATGTTGGGGTAATAGAGGGTCTTTGGTGTGTTAGATGCCCCCAGACATGCTTCCCCTGCTGTCCCAGTGTCATTCCAGAGGTGTTGGCATCATTTTCTGGGGTGTCATAGTGGACTTGGTGACCCTCCAGACACGGATTTGGGTTTCCCCCTTAACGAGTATCTGTTCCCCATAGACTATAATGGGGTTCGAAACCCGTTCGAACACACGAACATTGAGCGGCTGTTTGAATCGAATTTCGAACCTCGAACATTTTAGTGTTCGCTCATCTCTAGTCATTTATGGTCTTATCATATATTTATGTTTTTATGGTGCATTTTTTTCCTCGTTGGTATATATGTATATTTCTTTTATTGTATATATTTTATTGTATACATTCTTATTGTACATTTTTACTACATTGCTCATATTTTGGCGGGTTCTTATACGATCCTATTTTTTGTCTTTTTGTCGTTCATACATTAATGGGATACGTGTGTGTACTATATATACACTTGAAAAAGGGGGAATCCCCGAAACGCTGTTTTAAATGCGTCGTGTAAAGAATTTCCAATAAAGTGCATGTCTGTTTCATCACATCTGGAGTAGCGCAGTGTCCATTTGTTGGTCAAGTCTCTCTGGTTGTTTCTCTCCCCAAGGGGGTGTTGGACATTTCTGGTGCTGTTGTACCTCCAGGAATACACATTATTGAACTGTCAAGAACTTCCCTTCACCTAGGAAGAGACAGCGGAGGGTTGCTCGGTACTGTAATTTGTGTTTTTTGCCCGACATAATAAAGGTACTTGATGCCCCCAGACATGCTTCCCCTGCTGTCCCAGTTGCTTTCCAGGGTGTTGGCATGATTTCCTGAGGTGTGATAGTGGACTTGGTGACTCTCCTGAGTCGAATGGTGGGATCCCCTGTATTGAAGCATTTTCTCCCATAGACTATAATGGGTTTTGATATTCGTTCGAATAGTCGAATATTGAGGGGCTATTCAAAACAAATATCGAACATTTTACTGTTCACTCATCTCTATTAAAAACGAACTTTATTAATCAATATCTAAAAATATCACAATAGAACGCTAGCCAGACTGACAGTGAGTGAGGTCTCACCTACACCTACTGAATGCCACACATATGAGGGGGGCGCCACTGAGTATACACTGTTGCCCTGTAAAGATGTCCACTCACAGGGATTAGCTTCTAGATTAATCCTCACTAGGGATAAGAATATCTCACCTATCTCATATTCAGATTCACAGTGGGTAAGATATTAATCTCCACTCATAGACTCTCATCTAAATAGGGGTAGGTAGAAACAAAAGTGCCATTACATATATAGAACAGTTCCCTTATCATAGTTGTAATCCTCAACAGTGGCCATTACTGCCGGCAAAGCCTCTCAGACCCTTAAAGGGGTTGTCCCATCACAAGGATCCTATCTATACTGCTTGTGTGGATGTAAGACTTTTCCTAAATACACTGCTTCAGCAAAACTGCTTTGTTTGTCCACTATCTTACTTTATTCAATTCATTGTTGACACAGCCCTGACTTATCTGCTCAAAAGTCAAGTGATGTATCTGCTGCTCTGAGGGGGGGGGAGGGATGAGGGGCTAAGTGCACGGGAGCGAGCCTGTGTTTCTAGCTATTCCTGTGTCTGCACCATGTGACCTAGCTCCCTGCTATCAGAGGAGAGGAGCTGCTTTCATTTCTGAACTGTCTTCTGTTCTCCCAGTTATCAGGCTAGCTAACTCATTTGTTTTCATTATGGCAGAGACAGGCAGTGTCTGTATGTAACACAGAATGGAGTTGCTGCTGCCTGTACTTCATAGTCCAATATGGGTGGGGGGAGCTACACACAAATTTGGGAACAGAGCTAAACGACAGGTTGCATGTGAAACCCCGCCCACCAAATGATGCAAGAAACCAGGAAGAAAGAAGATTTTACAGCAGTAAAGACTGGTGAGTATGCGACGTGGGAATACCCCTTTAAGGCACAGACCCAGTCAGAGATCGGCCTCATCATTCTATGAGGTATAGGTGGGGATTTATTGTAAATCCTACAGAGCTTCCGTCTGTGCCTGTGATTGTCTAGTACAAGTGGGCTCTTACTCTCCTGACAGAAACACTTTTCATGCTGATCTACTGGTTCTGACTGCTGCTATTTCTCCTGGTAACACCTTTGACTTCTGACTTGGAATTGGCTTTAACTTCTTGGATACAACTTTTTGACTTGGATTGAAACTTTGATACTTGTTTTGGCTACTATTTACCCTCTTGGTATGACCTTGGCTAGTGTGTCCTTTTATAAGTAATTAGTTTTGTTCTTTATTTTATTAGTTTACCTGTTGTCAGATACTCCTTGGTTTCGTGACCTGGATCATAAGTGGCCAAGTCCATCCTGTCTTGCCTCTGGCTCTGGTAAAACATTGGGGTGCCTTAGCTTGCAAACTACAAAATAGTGTTGGGTAGCAGTTAACTAGCAGAATGCTGGCCTAATCTGTTTATAGGGCAATTCAGGGAATACCACTTCTTGGGGATTGAAAACTGCAACTTCATGCAAACACCCTACATGTTTACTAAACTATAAGCTCATCACCACACCTTTGTCACTTCACATCACCCAGGAGTGGCCCAATGAAGAATGAAGAAGTCAGGGGGCGTGGCTTTTTGCGCATGGAGAGGGACGTGTAGTCGTTCAGCTCTGTTGCCCACCGGTAAATTTAGTGGCTCACACCTGTTCACAGTATACGCCCAAAGCCTAAGCCCAAAAATTTGCCGACAGTGGTTCCCCAAAATATTATTGCCTGAGTGCACTTTAACCACACCAAAGAGAAAATAATGGCGGTGGCCAGAAGTCCTCCTGATCTACCGGAGTGCTTTAAAGATGTTACCTTGCTTGACGACCTGTCGGTAGCTACTATGGCCCGCAGATGAACATTTGCAATGGTCACTAGAATTTTGCATGATCCTGGAATTCTGTACAAGTGGGGATTTCCAGTGCGCCTAGTTATTTCCTACAACAGTTCCAAGGTGGTTGCCAACAGTCCCAAGGCAGCTATCAAGTTGTGTCATGAATGGGAATTGAAACCTACATCGCAAAGCCACCCTCAGGTAAGCGTCCTCCACCTTCATTGGTAGCAGAGGAGTGGGCCATCGTGCAAAAGGAGAAGAGGCATTCTAAATAGTGTTCTTTGCACTGTACTATTATTATACAGTGAAGGAAATAATATTTGATCCCTTGCTGATTTTGTAAGTTTGCCCACTGATAAAGACATGAGCAGTCTATAATTTTAAGGGTAGGTTAATTTTTACAGTGAGAGATAGAATATCAAAAATAAAATCTAGAAAATCACATTGTATAAATTTATTTGCATTTTGCATAGAGAAATAAGTATTTGATCCCCTACCAACCAATAAGAGTCCTACAGACCAGTTAGACGGTCCTGTCTTATATTGTCATCTGTATAAAAGACTCCTGTCCACAGACTCAAGGAATCAGTCAGACTCTAACCTCTACAAGATGGACAAGAACAAAGAGCTTTCTGAGGATGTCAGGGACAAGATCATAGACCTGTACAAGGCTGGAATGGGCTATAAAACCATAAGTAAGATGATGGGTAAGAAGGAGACAACTGTTGGTGCAATAGTAAGAAAATGGAAGAAATACAAAATGACTGACAATCGACATCGATCTGGGGCTCCATGCAAAATCTCACCTTGTGGGGTATCCTTGATTATGAGGAAGGTGAGAGATCAGCCTACAACTACACGGGGGGAACTTGTTAATGATCACTAGGCAGCTGGGACCGCAGTCACCAAGAAAACCACCAACCAAATGGTGAAAATTTCAATGGGTTCAATGGGTTCTGCTAGCTTTTTTTTTCACACTAGTGGTAAAATACCATTCGCGGGAAAAAAGAAGCGACCTACCCTATCTTGACGCAGATTCCGATGCAGCGTCTGTGTCAAGACAATCCTTACGGATTAGGCCTTTCATTTGAGGCTAATTCGAGGCGGAAATCGCCAGAATCAGTATGAGAGGTCAGAGCCAGAATCAGACTGAGAGGTCAGAGCCAGAATCAGTCTGAGTGGTCAGAGCCAGAATCAGTCTGAGTGATCAGAGCCGGAATCAGTATGAGAGGTCATAGCCAGAATTAATATGAGAGGTCAGAACCAGAATCAGTCTGAGTGATCAGAGCCGGAATCAGTATGAGAGGTGAGAGCCATAATCAGTATGAGAGATCAGAGCCAGAATCAGTATGAGAGGTCCGAGCCGGAATCAGTATGAGAGGTGAGAGCCATAATCAGTATGAGAGGTCAGAGCCAGAATCAGTGTGAGAGGTCCGAGCCAGAATCGGTCTGAGAGTTCAGAGCCAGAATCAGTCTGAGAAGTCAGAACCAGAAGTAGTATTAGACGTCAGAGCCAGAATCAGTCTGAGAGGTCAGAGCCAGAATCAGTATGAGAGGTAAGAGCCAGAATCAGACTGAGAGGTCAGAGCCAGAATCAGTCTGAGTGGTCAGAGCCAGTATCAGTATGAGAGGTCAGAGCCAGAATCAGTATGAGAGGTAAGAGCCAGAATCAGACTGAGAGGTCAGAGCCAGAATCAGTCTGAGTGGTCAGAGCCAGAATCAGTATGAGACGTCAGAGCCAGAATCAGTATGAGACGTCAGAGCCAGAATCAGTATGAGAGGTAAGAGCCAGAATCAGTCTGAGAGGTCAGAGCCAGAATCAGTATGAGAGGTCAAAGCCAGAAGCAGTATGACGTTAGAGTCAGAATCAAAATGAGAGATCAGAGCTGGAATCAGTATGAGAGGTCAGAGCCGCAATCAGTCTGAAAGGTCAGAGCCAGAAGCAGTATGAGACGTCAGAGCCAAAATCAGTCTGAGAGGTCAGAGCCAGAATTAGTCTGAAAGGTCAGAGCCAGAATCAGTATGAGAGATCAGAGCCAGAATCAGTATGAGAGATCAGAGCCAGAATCAGTCTGAGGGGTCAGAGCCAGAATCAGTATGAGAGATCAGAGCCAGAATCAGTATGAGAGGACAGAGCCGGAATCAGACTGAGAGGTCGGAGCCAGAATCAGTATGAGAGATCAGAGCCAGAATTAGTCTGAGGGTTCAGAGCCAGAATCAGTCTGAGAGGTGAGAGCCATAATCAGTATGAGAGATCAGAGCCAGAATCAGTATGAGAGGTCAGAGCCAGAATCAGTAAGAGAGGTCAGACCCAGAATCAGTATGAGAGGTCAGAGCCAGAAACAGTAAAAAAGGTCAGAGCCAAAATCAGTCTGAGAGGTCAGAGCCAGAAGAAGTATGAGAAGTCAGAGCCAGAAGTAGTATGAAACGTCAGAGTCAGAAGCAGTCTGAGAGGTCAAAGCCAGAATCAGTATGAGAGGTCAGAGCCAGAAGCAGCCTGAGAGGTCAGAGCCAGAATAAGTGTGAGAGGTCAGAGCCAGAAGCAGTATGAAAGGTCAGAACTGGAATCAGTATGAGAGGTCAGAGCCAGAATTAGTCTGAAAGGTCAAAGCCAGAATCAGTATGAGAGATCAGAGCCAGAATCAGTATGAGAGGTCAGAGCCAGAATCAGACTGAGAGGTCAGAGCCAGAATCAGTCTGAGAGGTCAGAGCCAGAATTAGTCTGAAAGGTCAGAGCCAGAATCAGTATGAGAGATCAGAGCCAGAATCAGTATGAGAGATCAGAGCCAGAATCAGTATGAGAGGTAAGAGCCAGAATCAGACTGAGAGGTCAGAGCCAGAATCAGTCTGAGTGGTCAGAGCCAGTATCAGTATGAGAGGTCAGAGCCAGAATCAGTATGAGAGGTAAGAGCCAGAATCAGACTGAGAGGTCAGAGCCAGAATCAGTCTGAGTGGTCAGAGCCAGAATCAGTATGAGACGTCAGAGCCAGAATCAGTATGAGACGTCAGAGCCAGAATCAGTATGAGAGGTAAGAGCCAGAATCAGTCTGAGAGGTCAGAGCCAGAATCAGTATGAGAGGTCAAAGCCAGAAGCAGTATGACGTTAGAGCCAGAATCAGTATGAGAGATCAGAGCTGGAATCAGTAAGAGAGGTCAGACCCAGAATCAGTATGAGAGGTCAGAGCCAGAAACAGTAAAAAAGGTCAGAGCCAAAATCAGTCTGAGAGGTCAGAGCCAGAAGAAGTATGAGAAGTCAGAGCCAGAAGTAGTATGAAACGTCAGAGTCAGAAGCAGTCTGAGAGGTCAGAGCCAGAATCAGTATGAGAGGTCAGAGCCAGAAGCAGCCTGAGAGGTCAGAGCCAGAATAAGTGTGAGAGGTCAGAGCCAGAAGCAGTATGAAAGGTCAGAACTGGAATCAGTATGAGAGGTCAGAGCCAGAAGCAGTATTAGACGTCAGAGCCAGAATCAGTCTGAGAGGTCATAGCCAGAATTAGTCTGAAAGGTCAGAGCCAGAATCAGTATGAGAGGTGAGAGCCAGAATCAGTATGAGAGGTCATAGCCAGAATTAATATGAGAGGTCAGAACCAGAATCAGTCTGAGTGATCAGAGCCGGAATCAGTATGAGAGGTGAGAGCCATAATCAGTATGAGAGATCAGAGCCAGAATCAGTATGAGAGGTCCGAGCCGGAATCAGTATGAGAGGTGAGAGCCATAATCAGTATGAGAGGTCAGAGCCAGAATCAGTGTGAGAGGTCCGAGCCAGAATCGGTCTGAGAGTTCAGAGCCAGAATCAGTCTGAGAAGTCAGAACCAGAAGTAGTATTAGACGTCAGAGCCAGAATCAGTCTGAGAGGTCAGAGCCAGAATCAGTATGAGAGGTAAGAGCCAGAATCAGACTGAGAGGTCAGAGCCAGAATCAGTCTGAGTGGTCAGAGCCAGTATCAGTATGAGAGGTCAGAGCCAGAATCAGTATGAGAGGTAAGAGCCAGAATCAGACTGAGAGGTCAGAGCCAGAATCAGTCTGAGTGGTCAGAGCCAGAATCAGTATGAGACGTCAGAGCCAGAATCAGTATGAGACGTCAGAGCCAGAATCAGTATGAGAGGTAAGAGCCAGAATCAGTCTGAGAGGTCAGAGCCAGAATCAGTATGAGAGGTCAAAGCCAGAAGCAGTATGAGAGGTCAGAACCGGAATAAGTCTGAGAGGTCAGAGCCAGAATCAGTATGAGAGGTCAGAGCCAGAATCAGTATGAGAGGTCAGAGCAAGAATCAGTCTGAGAGGTCAGAGCCAGAATCAGTATGAGAGGTCAGAGCCAGAATCAGACTGAGAGGTCAGAGCCAGAATCAGTCTGAGTGGTCAGAGCCAGAATCAGTCTGAGAGATCAGAGCCAGAATCAGTATGAGAGGTCAGAACCGGAATAAGTCTGAGAGGTCAGAGCCAGAATCAGTATGAGAGGTCAGAGCCAGAATCAGAATGAGAGGTCAGAGCAAGAATCAGTCTGAGAAGTCAGAGCCAGAATCAGTATGAGAGGTCAGAGCCAGAATCAGACTGAGAGGTCAGAGCCAGAATCAGTCTGAGTGGTCAGAGCCAGAATCAGTCTGAGTGATCAGAGCCGGAATCAGTATGAGAGGTGAGAGCCATAATCAGTATGAGAGATCAGAGCCAGAATCAGTATGAGAGGTCCGAGCCCAATCAGTATGAGAGGTGAGAGCCATAATCAGTATGAGAGGTCAGAGCCAGAATCAGTGTGAGAGGTCCGAGCCAGAATCGGTCTGAGAAGTCAGAACCAGAAGTAGTATTAGACGTCAGAGCCAGAATCAGTATGAGAGGTAAGAGCCAGAATCAGACTGAGAGGTCAGAGCCAGAATCAGTCTGAGTGGTCAGAGCCAGTATCAGTATGAGAGGTCAGAGCCAGAATCAGTATGAGAGGTAAGAGCCAGAATCAGACTGAGACGTCAGAGCCAGAATCAGTCTGAGAGGTCAGAGCCAGAATTAGTCTGAAAGGTCAGAGCCAGAATCAGTATGAGAGATCAGAGCCAGAATCAGTATGAGAGATCAGAGCCAGAATCAGTATGAGAGGTCAGAGCCAGAATCAGTCTGAGGGGTCAGAGCCAGAATCAGTATGAGAGATCAGAGCCAGAATCAGTATGAGAGGACAGAGCCGGAATCAGACTGAGAGGTCGGAGCCAGAATCAGTATGAGAGATCAGAGCCAGAATTAGTCTGAGAGGTCAGAGCCAGAATCAGTCTGAGAGGTGAGAGCCATAATCAGTATGAGAGATCAGAGCCAGAATCAGTATGAGAGGTCAGAGTCGGAATAAGTATGAGAGGTCAGAGCCAGAATCAGTAAGAGAGGTCAGACCCAGAATCAGTATGAGAGGTCAGAGCCAGAAACAGTAAAAAAGGTCAGAGCCAAAATCAGTCTGAGAGGTCAGAGCCAGAAGAAGTATGAGAAGTCAGAGCCAGAAGTAGTATGAAACGTCAGAGCCAGAATCAGTCTGAGTGGTCAGAGCCAGAATCAGTATGAGACGTCAGAGCCAGAAGCAGCCTGAGAGGTCAGAGCCAGAATAAGTGTGAGAGGTCAGAGCCAGAAGCAGTATGAAAGGTCAGAACTGGAATCAGTAGGAGAGGTCAGAGCCAGAAGCAGTATTAGACGTCAGAGCCAGAATCAGTCTGAGAGGTCATAGCCAGAATTAGTCTGAAAGGTCAGAGCCAGAATCAGTATGAGAGGTGAGAGCCAGAATCAGTATGAGAGGTCATAGCCAGAATTAATATGAGAGGTCAGAACCAGAATCAGTCTGAGTGATCAGAGCCGGAATCAGTATGAGAGGCGAGAGCCATAATCAGTATGAGAGATCAGAGCCAGAATCAGTATGAGAGGTCCGAGCCGGAATCAGTATGAGAGGTGAGAGCCATAATCAGTATGAGAGGTCAGAGCCAGAATCAGTGTGAGAGGTCCGAGCCAGAATCGGTCTGAGAGTTCAGAGCCAGAATCAGTCTGAGAAGTCAGAACCAGAAGTAGTATTAGACGTCAGAGCCAGAATCAGTCTGAGAGGTCAGAGCCAGAATCAGTATGAGAGGTAAGAGCCAGAATCAGACTGAGAGGTCAGAGCCAGAATCAGACTGAGAGGTCAGAGCCAGAATCAGTCTGAGTGGTCAGAGCCAGAATAAGTATGAGACGTCAGAGCCAGAATCAGTATGAGACGTCAGAGCCAGAATCAGTATGAGAGGTAAGAGCCAGAATCAGTCTGAGAGGTCAGAGCCAGAATCAGTATGAGAGGTCAAAGCCAGAAGCAGTATGACGTTAGAGCCAGAATCAAAATGAGAGATCAGAGCTGGAATCAGTATGAGAGGTCAGAGCCGCAATCAGTCTAAAAGGTCAGAGCCAGAATTAGTCTGAAAGGTCAGAGCCAGATTCAGTATGAGAGATCAGAGCCAGAATTAGTCTGAGAGGTCAGAGCCAGAATCAGTCTGAGAGGTGAGAGCCATAATCAGTATGAGAGATCAGAGCCAGAATCAGTATGAGAGGTCAGAGCCGGAATAAGTATGTGAGGTCAGAGCCAGAATCAGTAAGAGAGGTCAGACCCAGAATCAGTATGAGAGGTCAGAGCCAGAAACAGTAAAAAAAGGTCAGAGCCAAAATCAGTCTGAGAGGTCAGAGCCAGAAGAAGTATGAGAAGTCAGAGCCAGAAGTAGTATGAAACGTCAGAGTCAGAAGCAGTCTGAGAGGTCAGAGCCAGAATCAGTATGAGAGGTCAGAGCCAGAAGCAGCCTGAGAGGTCAGAGCCAGAATAAGTGTGAGAGGTCAGAGCCAGAAGCAGTATGAAAGGTCAGAACTGGAATCAGTATGAGAGGTCAGAGCCAGAAGCAGTATTAGACGTCAGATCCAGAATCAGTCTGAGAGGTCAGAGCCAGAATTAGTCTGAAAGGTCAGAGCCAGAATCAGTATGAGAGATCAGAGCCAGAATCAGTATGAGAGGTCAGAGCCAGAATCAGACTGAGAGGTCAGAGCCAGAATCAGTCTGAGAGGTCAGAGCCAGAATTAGTCTGAAAGGTCAGAGCCAGAATCAGTATGAGAGATCAGAGCCAGAATCAGTATGAGAGATCAGAGCCAGAATCAGTATGAGAGGTCAGAGCCAGAATCAGTCTGAGGGGTCAGAGCCAGAATCAGTATGAGAGATCAGAGCCAGAATCAGTATGAGAGGTCAGAACCGGAATAAGTCTGAGAGGTCAGAGCCAGAATCAGTATGAGAGGTCAGAGCCAGAATCAGTATGAGAGGTCAGAGCAAGAATCAGTCTGAGAGGTCAGAGCCAGAATCAGTATGAGAGGTCAGAGCCAGAATCAGACTGAGAGGTCAGAGCCAGAATCAGTCTGAGTGGTCAGAGCCAGAATCATTCTGAGTGATCAGAGCCGGAATCAGTATGAGAGGTGAGAGCCATAATCAGTATGAGAGATCAGAGCCAGAATCAGTATGAGAGGTCCGAGCCCAATCAGTATGAGAGGTGAGAGCCATAATCAGTATGAGAGGTCAGAGCCAGAATCAGTGTGAGAGGTCCGAGCCAGAATCGGTCTGAGAAGTCAGAACCAAAAGTAGTATTAGACGTCAGAGCCAGAATCAGTATGAGAGGTAAGAGCCAGAATCAGACTGAGAGGTCAGAGCCAGAATCAGTCTGAGTGGTCAGAGCCAGTATCAGTATGAGAGGTCAGAGCCAGAATCAGTATGAGAGGTAAGAGCCAGAATCAGACTGAGAGGTCAGAGCCAGAATCAGTCTGAGTGGTCAGAGCCAGAATCAGTATGAGACGTCAGAGCCAGAATCAGTATGAGAGGTAAGAGCCAGAATCAGTCTGAGAGGTCAGAGCCAGAATCAGTATGAGAGGTCAAAGCCAGAAGCAGTATGACGTTAGAGCCAGAACCAGTATGAGAGATCAGAGCTGGAATCAGTATGAGAGGTCAGAGCCGCAATCAGTCTGAAAGGTCAGAGCCAGAAGCAGTATGAGACGTCAGAGCCAGAATCAGTCTGAGAGGTCAGAGCCAGAATTAGTCTGAAAGGTCAGAGCCAGAATCAGTATGAGAGATCAGAGCCAGAATCAGTATGAGAGGTCAGAGCCAGAAACAGTCTGAGGGGTCAGAGCCAGAATCAGTATGAGAGATCAGAGCCAGAATCAGTATGAGAGGACAGAGCCGGAATCAGACTGAGAGGTCGGAGCCAGAATCAGTATGAGAGATCAGAGCCAGAATTAGTCTGAGAGGTCAGAGCCAGAATCAGTCTGAGAGGTGAGAGCCATAATCAGTATGAGAGATCAGAGCCAGAATCAGTATGAGAGGTCAGAGTCGGAATAAGTATGAGAGGTCAGAGCCAGAATCAGTAAGAGAGGTCAGACCCAGAATCAGTATGAGAGGTCAGAGCCAGAAACAGTAAAAAAGGTCAGAGCCAAAATCAGTCTGAGAGGTCAGAGCCAGAAAAAGTATGAGAAGTCAGAGCCAGAAGCAGCTTGAGAGGTCAGAGCCAGAATAAGTGTGAGAGGTCAGAGCCAGAAGCAGTATGAAAGGTCAGAACTGGAATCAGTATGAGAGGTCAGAGCCAGAAGCAGTATTAGACGTCAGAGCCAGAATCAGTCTGAGAGGTCATAGCCAGAATTAGTCTGAAAGGTTAGAGCCAGAATCAGTATGAGAGGTGAGAGCCAGAATCAGTATGAGAGGTCATAGCCAGAATTAATATGAGAGGTCAGAACCAGAATCAGTCTGAGTGATCAGAGCCGGAATCAGTATGAGAGGTGAGAGCCATAATCAGTATGAGAGGTCAGAGCCAGAATCAGTGTGAGAGGTAAGAGCCAGAATCAGTCTGAGAGGTCAGAGCCAGAATCAGTATGAGAGGTCAAAGCCAGAAGCAGTATGACGTTAGAGCCAGAATCAGTATGAGAGATCAGAGCTGGAATCAGTATGAGAGGTCAAAGCCGCAATCAGTCTGAAAGGTCAGAGCCAGAAGCAGTATGAGACGTCAGAGCCAGAATCAGTCTGAGAGGTCAGAGCCAGAATTAGTCTGAAAGGTCAGAGCCAGAATCAGTATGAGAGATCAGAGCCAGAATCAGTATGAGAGATCAGAGCCAGAATCAGTATGAGAGGTCAGAGCCAGAATCAGTCTGAGGGGTCAGAGCCAGAATCAGTATGAGAGATCAGAGCCAGAATCAGTATGAGAGGACAGAGCCGGAATCAGTATGAGAGATAAGAGCCAGAATTAGTCTGAGAGGTCAGAGCCAGAATCAGTCTGAGAGGTGAGAGCCATAATCAGTATGAGAGATCAGAGCCAGAATCAGTATGAGAGGTCAGAGCCGGAATAAGTATGAGAGGTCAGAGCCAGAATCAGTAAGAGAGGTCAGACCCAGAATCAGTATGAGAGGTCAGAGCCAGAAACAGTAAAAAAGGTCAGAGCCAAAATCAGTCTGAGAGGTCAGAGCCAGAAGAAGTATGAGAAGTCAGAGCCAGAAGTAGTATGAAACGTCAGAGTCAGAAGCAGTCTGAGAGGTCAGAGCCAGAATCAGTATGAGAGGTCAGAGCCAGAAGCAGCCTGAGAGGTCAGAGCCAGAATAAGTGTGAGAGGTCAGAGCCAGAAGCAGTATGAAAGGTCAGAACTGGAATCAGTATGAGAGGTCAGAGCCAGAAGCAGTATTAGACGTCAGAGCCAGAATCAGTCTGAGAGGTCAGAGCCAGAATTAGTCTGAAAGGTCAGAGCCAGAATCAGTAGGAGAGATCAGAGCCAGAATCAGTATGAGAGGTCAGAGCCAGAATCAGACTGAGAGGTCAGAGCCAGAATCAGTCTGAGAGGTCAGAGCCAGAATTAGTCTGAAAGGTCAGAGCCAGAATCAGTATGAGAGATCAGAGCCAGAATCAGTATGAGAGATCAGAGCCAGAATCAGTATGAGAGGTCAGAGCCAGAATCAGTCTGAGGGGTCAGAGCCAGAATCAGTATGAGAGATCAGAGCCAGAATCAGTATGAGAGGACAGAGCCGGAATCAGACTGAGAGGTCGGAGCCAGAATCAGTATGAGAGATCAGAGCCAGAATTAGTCTGAGAGGTCAGAGCCAGAATCAGTCTGAGAGGTGAGAGCCATAATCAGTATGAGAGATCAGAGCCAGAATCAGTATGAGAGGTCAGAGTCGGAATAAGTATGAGAGGTCAGAGCCAGAATCAGTAAGAGAGGTCAGACCCAGAATCAGTATGAGAGGTCAGAGCCAGAAACAGTAAAAAAGGTCAGAACCAAAATCAGTCTGATGGGTCAGAGCCAGAAGAAGTATGAGAAGTCAGAGCCAGAAGTAGTATGAAACGTCAGAGTCAGAAGCAGTCTGAGAGGTCAGAGCCAGAATCAGTATGAGAGGTCAGAGCCAGAAGCAGCCTGAGAGGTCAGAGCCAGAATAAGTGTGAGAGGTCAAAGCCAGAAGCAGTATGAAAGGTCAGAACTGGAATCAGTATGAGCGGTCAGAGCCAGAAGCAGTATTAGACGTCAGAGCCAGAATCAGTCTGAGAGGTCAGAGCCAGAATTAGTCTGATAGGTCAGAGCCAGAATCAGTATGAGAGATCAGAGCCAGAATCAGTATGAGAGGTCAGAGCCAGAATCAGACTGAGAGGTCAGAGCCAGAATCAGTCTGAGAGGTCAGAGCCAGAATCAGTCTGAGAGATCAAAGCCGGAATCAGTATGAGAGATCAGAGCCAGAATCAGTATGAGAGGTCAGAGCCAGAATCAGTATGAGAGGTCAGAGCCGGAATCAGTATGAGAGATCAGAGCCAGAATCAGTATGAGAGGTCCGAGCCCAATCAGTATGAGAGGTGAGAGCCATAATCAGTATGAGAGGTCAGAGCCAGAATCAGTGTGAGAGGTCCGAGCCAGAATCGGTCTGAGAAGTCAGAACCAGAAGTAGTATTAGACGTCAGAGCCAGAATCAGTCTGAGAGGTCAGAGCCAGAATCAGTATGAGAGGTAAGAGCCAGAATCAGACTGAGAGGTCAGAGCCAGAATCAGTCTGAGTGGTCAGAGCCAGTATCAGTATGAGAGGTCAGAGCCAGAATCAGTATGAGAGGTAAGAGCCAGAATCAGACTGAGAGGTCAGAGCCAGAATCAGTCTGAGTGGTCAGAGCCAGAATCAGTATGAGACGTCAGAGCCAGAATCAGTATGAGACGTCAGAGCCAGAATCAGTATGAGAGGTAAGAGCCAGAATCAGTCTGAGAGGTCAGAGCCAGAATCAGTATGAGAGGTCAAAGCCAGAAGCAGTATGAGAGGACAGAGCCGGAATCAGACTGAGAGGTCGGAGCCAGAATCAGTATGAGAGATCAGAGCCAGAATTAGTCTGAGAGGTCAGAGCCAGAATCAGTCTGAGAGGTGAGAGCCATAATCAGTATGAGAGATCAGAGCCAGAATCATTATGAGAGGTCAGAGTCGGAATAAGTATGAGAGGTCAGAGCCAGAATCAGTAAGAGAGGTCAGACCCAGAATCAGTATGAGAGGTCAGAGCCAGAAACAGTAAAAAAGGTCAGAGCCAAAATCAGTCTGAGAGGTCAGAGCCAGAAGAAGTATGAGAAGTCAGAGCCAGAAGTAGTATGAAACGTCAGAGTCAGAAGCAGTCTGAGAGGTCAGAGCCAGAATCAGTCTGAGTGGTCAGAGCCAGAATCAGTATGAGACGTCAGAGCCAGAAGCAGCCTGAGAGGTCAGAGCCAGAATAAGTGTGAGAGGTCAGAGCCAGAAGCAGTATGAAAGGTCAGAACTGGAATCAGTAGGAGAGGTCAGAGCCAGAAGCAGTATTAGACGTCAGAGCCAGAATCAGTCTGAGAGGTCATAGCCAGAATTAGTCTGAAAGGTCAGAGCCAGAATCAGTATGAGAGGTGAGAGCCAGAATCAGTATGAGAGGTCATAGCCAGAATTAATATGAGAGGTCAGAACCAGAATCAGTCTGAGTGATCAGAGCCGGAATCAGTATGAGAGGCGAGAGCCATAATCAGTATGAGAGATCAGAGCCAGAATCAGTATGAGAGGTCCGAGCCGGAATCAGTATGAGAGGTGAGAGCCATAATCAGTATGAGAGGTCAGAGCCAGAATCAGTGTGAGAGGTCCGAGCCAGAATCGGTCTGAGAGTTCAGAGCCAGAATCAGTCTGAGAAGTCAGAACCAGAAGTAGTATTAGACGTCAGAGCCAGAATCAGTCTGAGAGGTCAGAGCCAGAATCAGTATGAGAGGTAAGAGCCAGAATCAGACTGAGAGGTCAGAGCCAGAATCAGACTGAGAGGTCAGAGCCAGAATCAGTCTGAGTGGTCAGAGCCAGAATAAGTATGAGACGTCAGAGCCAGAATCAGTATGAGACGTCAGAGCCAGAATCAGTATGAGAGGTCAGAGCCAGAATCAGACTGAGAGGTCAGAGCCAGAATCAGTCTGAGTGGTCAGAGCCAGAATAAGTATGAGACGTCAGAGCCAGAATCAGTATGAGACGTCAGAGCCAGAATCAGTATGAGAGGTAAGAGCCAGAATCAGTCTGAGAGATCAGAGCCAGAATCAGTATGAGAGGTCAGAGTCGGAATAAGTATGAGAGGTCAGAGCCAGAATCAGTAAGAGAGGTCAGACCCAGAATCAGTATGAGAGGTCAGAGCCAGAAACAGTAAAAAAGGTCAGAGCCAAAATCAGTCTGAGAGGTCAGAGCCAGAAAAAGTATGAGAAGTCAGAGCCAGAAGCAGCTTGAGAGGTCAGAGCCAGAATAAGTGTGAGAGGTCAGAGCCAGAAGCAGTATGAAAGGTCAGAACTGGAATCAGTATGAGAGGTCAGAGCCAGAAGCAGTATTAGACGTCAGAGCCAGAATCAGTCTGAGAGGTCATAGCCAGAATTAGTCTGAAAGGTTAGAGCCAGAATCAGTATGAGAGGTGAGAGCCAGAATCAGTATGAGAGGTCATAGCCAGAATTAATATGAGAGGTCAGAACCAGAATCAGTCTGAGTGATCAGAGCCGGAATCAGTATGAGAGGTGAGAGCCATAATCAGTATGAGAGGTCAGAGCCAGAATCAGTGTGAGAGGTAAGAGCCAGAATCAGTCTGAGAGGTCAGAGCCAGAATCAGTATGAGAGGTCAAAGCCAGAAGCAGTATGACGTTAGAGCCAGAATCAGTATGAGAGATCAGAGCTGGAATCAGTATGAGAGGTCAAAGCCGCAATCAGTCTGAAAGGTCAGAGCCAGAAGCAGTATGAGACGTCAGAGCCAGAATCAGTCTGAGAGGTCAGAGCCAGAATTAGTCTGAAAGGTCAGAGCCAGAATCAGTATGAGAGATCAGAGCCAGAATCAGTATGAGAGATCAGAGCCAGAATCAGTATGAGAGGTCAGAGCCAGAATCAGTCTGAGGGGTCAGAGCCAGAATCAGTATGAGAGATCAGAGCCAGAATCAGTATGAGAGGACAGAGCCGGAATCAGTATGAGAGATCAGAGCCAGAATTAGTCTGAGAGGTCAGAGCCAGAATCAGTCTGAGAGGTGAGAGCCATAATCAGTATGAGAGATCAGAGCCAGAATCAGTATGAGAGGTCAGAGCCGGAATAAGTATGAGAGGTCAGAGCCAGAATCAGTAAGAGAGGTCAGACCCAGAATCAGTATGAGAGGTCAGAGCCAGAAACAGTAAAAAAGGTCAGAGCCAAAATCAGTCTGAGAGGTCAGAGCCAGAAGAAGTATGAGAAGTCAGAGCCAGAAGTAGTATGAAACGTCAGAGTCAGAAGCAGTCTGAGAGGTCAGAGCCAGAATCAGTATGAGAGGTCAGAGCCAGAAGCAGCCTGAGAGGTCAGAGCCAGAATAAGTGTGAGAGGTCAGAGCCAGAAGCAGTATGAAAGGTCAGAACTGGAATCAGTATGAGAGGTCAGAGCCAGAAGCAGTATTAGACGTCAGAGCCAGAATCAGTCTGAGAGGTCAGAGCCAGAATTAGTCTGAAAGGTCAGAGCCAGAATCAGTAGGAGAGATCAGAGCCAGAATCAGTATGAGAGGTCAGAGCCAGAATCAGACTGAGAGGTCAGAGCCAGAATCAGTCTGAGAGGTCAGAGCCAGAATTAGTCTGAAAGGTCAGAGCCAGAATCAGTATGAGAGATCAGAGCCAGAATCAGTATGAGAGATCAGAGCCAGAATCAGTATGAGAGGTCAGAGCCAGAATCAGTCTGAGGGGTCAGAGCCAGAATCAGTATGAGAGATCAGAGCCAGAATCAGTATGAGAGGACAGAGCCGGAATCAGACTGAGAGGTCGGAGCCAGAATCAGTATGAGAGATCAGAGCCAGAATTAGTCTGAGAGGTCAGAGCCAGAATCAGTCTGAGAGGTGAGAGCCATAATCAGTATGAGAGATCAGAGCCAGAATCAGTATGAGAGGTCAGAGTCGGAATAAGTATGAGAGGTCAGAGCCAGAATCAGTAAGAGAGGTCAGACCCAGAATCAGTATGAGAGGTCAGAGCCAGAAACAGTAAAAAAGGTCAGAACCAAAATCAGTCTGATGGGTCAGAGCCAGAAGAAGTATGAGAAGTCAGAGCCAGAAGTAGTATGAAACGTCAGAGTCAGAAGCAGTCTGAGAGGTCAGAGCCAGAATCAGTATGAGAGGTCAGAGCCAGAAGCAGCCTGAGAGGTCAGAGCCAGAATAAGTGTGAGAGGTCAAAGCCAGAAGCAGTATGAAAGGTCAGAATTGGAATCAGTATGAGCGGTCAGAGCCAGAAGCAGTATTAGACGTCAGAGCCAGAATCAGTCTGAGAGGTCAGAGCCAGAATTAGTCTGATAGGTCAGAGCCAGAATCAGTATGAGAGATCAGAGCCAGAATCAGTATGAGAGGTCAGAGCCAGAATCAGACTGAGAGGTCAGAGCCAGAATCAGTCTGAGAGGTCAGAGCCAGAATCAGTCTGAGAGATCAAAGCCGGAATCAGTATGAGAGATCAGAGCCAGAATCAGTATGAGAGGTCAGAGCCAGAATCAGTATGAGAGGTCAGAGCCGGAATCAGTATGAGAGATCAGAGCCAGAATCAGTATGAGAGGTCCGAGCCCAATCAGTATGAGAGGTGAGAGCCATAATCAGTATGAGAGGTCAGAGCCAGAATCAGTGTGAGAGGTCCGAGCCAGAATCGGTCTGAGAAGTCAGAACCAGAAGTAGTATTAGACGTCAGAGCCAGAATCAGTCTGAGAGGTCAGAGCCAGAATCAGTATGAGAGGTAAGAGCCAGAATCAGACTGAGAGGTCAGAGCCAGAATCAGTCTGAGTGGTCAGAGCCAGTATCAGTATGAGAGGTCAGAGCCAGAATCAGTATGAGAGGTAAGAGCCAGAATCAGACTGAGAGGTCAGAGCCAGAATCAGTCTGAGTGGTCAGAGCCAGAATCAGTATGAGACGTCAGAGCCAGAATCAGTATGAGACGTCAGAGCCAGAATCAGTATGAGAGGTAAGAGCCAGAATCAGTCTGAGAGGTCAGAGCCAGAATCAGTATGAGAGGTCAAAGCCAGAAGCAGTATGAGAGGACAGAGCCGGAATCAGACTGAGAGGTCGGAGCCAGAATCAGTATGAGAGATCAGAGCCAGAATTAGTCTGAGAGGTCAGAGCCAGAATCAGTCTGAGAGGTGAGAGCCATAATCAGTATGAGAGATCAGAGCCAGAATCATTATGAGAGGTCAGAGTCGGAATAAGTATGAGAGGTCAGAGCCAGAATCAGTAAGAGAGGTCAGACCCAGAATCAGTATGAGAGGTCAGAGCCAGAAACAGTAAAAAAGGTCAGAGCCAAAATCAGTCTGAGAGGTCAGAGCCAGAAGAAGTATGAGAAGTCAGAGCCAGAAGTAGTATGAAACGTCAGAGTCAGAAGCAGTCTGAGAGGTCAGAGCCAGAATCAGTCTGAGTGGTCAGAGCCAGAATCAGTATGAGACGTCAGAGCCAGAAGCAGCCTGAGAGGTCAGAGCCAGAATAAGTGTGAGAGGTCAGAGCCAGAAGCAGTATGAAAGGTCAGAACTGGAATCAGTAGGAGAGGTCAGAGCCAGAAGCAGTATTAGACGTCAGAGCCAGAATCAGTCTGAGAGGTCATAGCCAGAATTAGTCTGAAAGGTCAGAGCCAGAATCAGTATGAGAGGTGAGAGCCAGAATCAGTATGAGAGGTCATAGCCAGAATTAATATGAGAGGTCAGAACCAGAATCAGTCTGAGTGATCAGAGCCGGAATCAGTATGAGAGGCGAGAGCCATAATCAGTATGAGAGATCAGAGCCAGAATCAGTATGAGAGGTCCGAGCCGGAATCAGTATGAGAGGTGAGAGCCATAATCAGTATGAGAGGTCAGAGCCAGAATCAGTGTGAGAGGTCCGAGCCAGAATCGGTCTGAGAGTTCAGAGCCAGAATCAGTCTGAGAAGTCAGAACCAGAAGTAGTATTAGACGTCAGAGCCAGAATCAGTCTGAGAGGTCAGAGCCAGAATCAGTATGAGAGGTAAGAGCCAGAATCAGACTGAGAGGTCAGAGCCAGAATCAGACTGAGAGGTCAGAGCCAGAATCAGTCTGAGTGGTCAGAGCCAGAATAAGTATGAGACGTCAGAGCCAGAATCAGTATGAGACGTCAGAGCCAGAATCAGTATGAGAGGTAAGAGCCAGAATCAGTCTGAGAGGTCAGAGCCAGAATCAGTATGAGAGGTCAAAGCCAGAAGCAGTATGACGTTAGAGCCAGAATCAAAATGAGAGATCAGAGCTGGAATCAGTATGAGAGGTCAGAGCCGCAATCAGTCTAAAAGGTCAGAGCCAGAAGCAGTATGAGACGTCAGAGCCAGAATCAGTCTGAGAGGTCAGAGCCAGAATTAGTCTGAAAGGTCAGAGCCAGATTCAGTATGAGAGATCAGAGCCAGAATTAGTCTGAGAGGTCAGAGCCAGAATCAGTCTGAGAGGTGAGAGCCATAATCAGTATGAGAGATCAGAGCCAGAATCAGTATGAGAGGTCAGAGCCGGAATAAGTATGTGAGGTCAGAGCCGGAATCAGTAAGAGAGGTCAGACCCAGAATCAGTATGAGAGGTCAGAGCCAGAAACAGTAAAAAAAGGTCAGAGCCAAAATCAGTCTGAGAGGTCAGAGCCAGAAGAAGTATGAGAAGTCAGAGCCAGAAGTAGTATGAAACGTCAGAGTCAGAAGCAGTCTGAGAGGTCAGAGCCAGAATCAGTATGAGAGGTCAGAGCCAGAAGCAGCCTGAGAGGTCAGAGCCAGAATAAGTGTGAGAGGTCAGAGCCAGAAGCAGTATGAAAGGTCAGAACTGGAATCAGTATGAGAGGTCAGAGCCAGAAGCAGTATTAGACGTCAGATCCAGAATCAGTCTGAGAGGTCAGAGCCAGAATTAGTCTGAAAGGTCAGAGCCAGAATCAGTATGAGAGATCAGAGCCAGAATCAGTATGAGAGGTCAGAGCCAGAATCAGACTGAGAGGTCAGAGCCAGAATCAGTCTGAGAGGTCAGAGCCAGAATTAGTCTGAAAGGTCAGAGCCAGAATCAGTATGAGAGATCAGAGCCAGAATCAGTATGAGAGATCAGAGCCAGAATCAGTATGAGAGGTCAGAGCCAGAATCAGTCTGAGGGGTCAGAGCCAGAATCAGTATGAGAGATCAGAGCCAGAATCAGTATGAGAGGTCAGAACCGGAATAAGTCTGAGAGGTCAGAGCCAGAATCAGTATGAGAGGTCAGAGCCAGAATCAGTATGAGAGGTCAGAGCAAGAATCAGTCTGAGAGGTCAGAGCCAGAATCAGTATGAGAGGTCAGAGCCAGAATCAGACTGAGAGGTCAGAGCCAGAATCAGTCTGAGTGGTCAGAGCCAGAATCATTCTGAGTGATCAGAGCCGGAATCAGTATGAGAGGTGAGAGCCATAATCAGTATGAGAGATCAGAGCCAGAATCAGTATGAGAGGTCCGAGCCCAATCAGTATGAGAGGTGAGAGCCATAATCAGTATGAGAGGTCAGAGCCAGAATCAGTGTGAGAGGTCCGAGCCAGAATCGGTCTGAGAAGTCAGAACCAAAAGTAGTATTAGACGTCAGAGCCAGAATCAGTATGAGAGGTAAGAGCCAGAATCAGACTGAGAGGTCAGAGCCAGAATCAGTATGAGAGGTAAGAGCCAGAATCAGACTGAGAGGTCAGAGCCAGTATCAGTATGAGAGGTCAGAGCCAGAATCAGTATGAGAGGTAAGAGCCAGAATCAGTCTGAGTGGTCAGAGCCAGAATCAGTATGAGACGTCAGAGCCAGAATCAGTATGAGAGGTAAGAGCCAGAATCAGTCTGAGAGGTCAGAGCCAGAATCAGTATGAGAGGTCAAAGCCAGAAGCAGTATGACGTTAGAGCCAGAACCAGTATGAGAGATCAGAGCTGGAATCAGTATGAGAGGTCAGAGCCGCAATCAGTCTGAAAGGTCAGAGCCAGAAGCAGTATGAGACGTCAGAGCCAGAATCAGTCTGAGAGGTCAGAGCCAGAATTAGTCTGAAAGGTCAGAGCCAGAATCAGTATGAGAGATCAGAGCCAGAATCAGTATGAGAGGTCAGAGCCAGAAACAGTCTGAGGGGTCAGAGCCAGAATCAGTATGAGAGGACAGAGCCGGAATCAGACTGAGAGGTCGGAGCCAGAATCAGTATGAGAGATCAGAGCCAGAATTAGTCTGAGAGGTCAGAGCCAGAATCAGTCTGAGAGGTGAGAGCCATAATCAGTATGAGAGATCAGAGCCAGAATCAGTATGAGAGGTCAGAGTCGGAATAAGTATGAGAGGTCAGAGCCAGAATCAGTAAGAGAGGTCAGACCCAGAATCAGTATGAGAGGTCAGAGCCAGAAACAGTAAAAAAGGTCAGAGCCAAAATCAGTCTGAGAGGTCAGAGCCAGAAAAAGTATGAGAAGTCAGAGCCAGAAGCAGCTTGAGAGGTCAGAGCCAGAATAAGTGTGAGAGGTCAGAGCCAGAAGCAGTATGAAAGGTCAGAACTGGAATCAGTATGAGAGGTCAGAGCCAGAAGCAGTATTAGACGTCAGAGCCAGAATCAGTCTGAGAGGTCATAGCCAGAATTAGTCTGAAAGGTTAGAGCCAGAATCAGTATGAGAGGTGAGAGCCAGAATCAGTATGAGAGGTCATAGCCAGAATTAATATGAGAGGTCAGAACCAGAATCAGTCTGAGTGATCAGAGCCGGAATCAGTATGAGAGGTGAGAGCCATAATCAGTATGAGAGGTCAGAGCCAGAATCAGTGTGAGAGGTAAGAGCCAGAATCAGTCTGAGAGGTCAGAGCCAGAATCAGTATGAGAGGTCAAAGCCAGAAGCAGTATGACGTTAGAGCCAGAATCAGTATGAGAGATCAGAGCTGGAATCAGTATGAGAGGTCAAAGCCGCAATCAGTCTGAAAGGTCAGAGCCAGAAGCAGTATGAGACGTCAGAGCCAGAATCAGTCTGAGAGGTCAGAGCCAGAATTAGTCTAAAAGGTCAGAGCCAGAATCAGTATGAGAGATCAGAGCCAGAATCAGTATGAGAGATCAGAGCCAGAATCAGTATGAGAGGTCAGAGCCAGAATCAGTCTGAGGGGTCAGAGCCAGAATCAGTATGAGAGATCAGAGCCAGAATCAGTATGAGAGGACAGAGCCGGAATCAGTATGAGAGATCAGAGCCAGAATTAGTCTGAGAGGTCAGAGCCAGAATCAGTCTGAGAGGTGAGAGCCATAATCAGTATGAGAGATCAGAGCCAGAATCAGTATGAGAGGTCAGAGCCGGAATAAGTATGAGAGGTCAGAGCCAGAATCAGTAAGAGAGGTCAGACCCAGAATCAGTATGAGAGGTCAGAGCCAGAAACAGTAAAAAAGGTCAGAGCCAAAATCAGTCTGAGAGGTCAGAGCCAGAAGAAGTATGAGAAGTCAGAGCCAGAAGTAGTATGAAACGTCAGAGTCAGAAGCAGTCTGAGAGGTCAGAGCCAGAATCAGTATGAGAGGTCAGAGCCAGAAGCAGCCTGAGAGGTCAGAGCCAGAATAAGTGTGAGAGGTCAGAGCCAGAAGCAGTATGAAAGGTCAGAACTGGAATCAGTATGAGAGGTCCGAGCCAGAAGCAGTATTAGACGTCAGAGCCAGAATCAGTCTGAGAGGTCAGAGCCAGAATTAGTCTGAAAGGTCAGAGCCAGAATCAGTAGGAGAGATCAGAGCCAGAATCAGTATGAGAGGTCAGAGCCAGAATCAGACTGAGAGGTCAGAGCCAGAATCAGTCTGAGAGGTCAGAGCCAGAATTAGTCTGAAAGGTCAGAGCCAGAATCAGTATGAGAGATCAGAGCCAGAATCAGTATGAGAGATCAGAGCCAGAATCAGTATGAGAGGTCAGAGCCAGAATCAGTCTGAGGGGTCAGAGCCAGAATCAGTATGAGAGATCAGAGCCAGAATCAGTATGAGAGGACAGAGCCGGAATCAGACTGAGAGGTCGGAGCCAGAATCAGTATGAGAGATCAGAGCCAGAATTAGTCTGAGAGGTCAGAGCCAGAATTAGTCTGAAAGGTCAGAGCCAGAATCAGTAGGAGAGATCAGAGCCAGAATCAGTATGAGAGGTCAGAGCCAGAATCAGACTGAGAGGTCAGAGCCAGAATCAGTCTGAGAGGTCAGAGCCAGAATTAGTCTGAAAGGTCAGAGCCAGAATCAGTATGAGAGATCAGAGCCAGAATCAGTATGAGAGGTCAGAGCCAGAATCAGACTGAGAGGTCAGAGCCAGAATCAGTCTGAGAGGTCAGAGCCAGAATTAGTCTGAAAGGTCAGAGCCAGAATCAGTATGAGAGATCAGAGCCAGAATCAGTATGAGAGATCAGAGCCAGAATCAGTATGAGAGGTCAGAGCCAGAATCAGTCTGAGGGGTCAGAGCCAGAATCAGTATGAGAGATCAGAGCCAGAATCAGTATGAGAGGTCAGAACCGGAATAAGTCTGAGAGGTCAGAGCCAGAATCAGTATGAGAGGTCAGAGCCAGAATCAGTATGAGAGGTCAGAGCAAGAATCAGTCTGAGAGGTCAGAGCCAGAATCAGTATGAGAGGTCAGAGCCAGAATCAGACTGAGAGGTCAGAGCCAGAATCAGTCTGAGTGGTCAGAGCCAGAATCATTCTGAGTGATCAGAGCCGGAATCAGTATGAGAGGTGAGAGCCATAATCAGTATGAGAGATCAGAGCCAGAATCAGTATGAGAGGTCCGAGCCCAATCAGTATGAGAGGTGAGAGCCATAATCAGTATGAGAGGTCAGAGCCAGAATCAGTGTGAGAGGTCCGAGCCAGAATCGGTCTGAGAAGTCAGAACCAAAAGTAGTATTAGACGTCAGAGCCAGAATCAGTATGAGAGGTAAGAGCCAGAATCAGACTGAGAGGTCAGAGCCAGAATCAGTCTGAGTGGTCAGAGCCAGTATCAGTATGAGAGGTCAGAGCCAGAATCAGTATGAGAGGTAAGAGCCAGAATCAGACTGAGAGGTCAGAGCCAGAATCAGTCTGAGTGGTCAGAGCCAGAATCAGTATGAGACGTCAGAGCCAGAATCAGTATGAGAGGTAAGAGCCAGAATCAGTCTGAGAGGTCAGAGCCAGAATCAGTATGAGAGGTCAAAGCCAGAAGCAGTATGACGTTAGAGCCAGAACCAGTATGAGAGATCAGAGCTGGAATCAGTATGAGAGGTCAGAGCCGCAATCAGTCTGAAAGGTCAGAGCCAGAAGCAGTATGAGACGTCAGAGCCAGAATCAGTCTGAGAGGTCAGAGCCAGAATTAGTCTGAAAGGTCAGAGCCAGAATCAGTATGAGAGATCAGAGCCAGAATCAGTATGAGAGGTCAGAGCCAGAAACAGTCTGAGGGGTCAGAGCCAGAATCAGTATGAGAGATCAGAGCCAGAATCAGTATGAGAGGACAGAGCCGGAATCAGACTGAGAGGTCGGAGCCAGAATCAGTATGAGAGATCAGAGCCAGAATTAGTCTGAGAGGTCAGAGCCAGAATCAGTCTGAGAGGTGAGAGCCATAATCAGTATGAGAGATCAGAGCCAGAATCAGTATGAGAGGTCAGAGTCGGAATAAGTATGAGAGGTCAGAGCCAGAATCAGTAAGAGAGGTCAGACCCAGAATCAGTATGAGAGGTCAGAGCCAGAAACAGTAAAAAAGGTCAGAGCCAAAATCAGTCTGAGAGGTCAGAGCCAGAAAAAGTATGAGAAGTCAGAGCCAGAAGCAGCTTGAGAGGTCAGAGCCAGAATAAGTGTGAGAGGTCAGAGCCAGAAGCAGTATGAAAGGTCAGAACTGGAATCAGTATGAGAGGTCAGAGCCAGAAGCAGTATTAGACGTCAGAGCCAGAATCAGTCTGAGAGGTCATAGCCAGAATTAGTCTGAAAGGTTAGAGCCAGAATCAGTATGAGAGGTGAGAGCCAGAATCAGTATGAGAGGTCATAGCCAGAATTAATATGAGAGGTCAGAACCAGAATCAGTCTGAGTGATCAGAGCCGGAATCAGTATGAGAGGTGAGAGCCATAATCAGTATGAGAGGTCAGAGCCAGAATCAGTGTGAGAGGTAAGAGCCAGAATCAGTCTGAGAGGTCAGAGCCAGAATCAGTATGAGAGGTCAAAGCCAGAAGCAGTATGACGTTAGAGCCAGAATCAGTATGAGAGATCAGAGCTGGAATCAGTATGAGAGGTCAAAGCCGCAATCAGTCTGAAAGGTCAGAGCCAGAAGCAGTATGAGACGTCAGAGCCAGAATCAGTCTGAGAGGTCAGAGCCAGAATTAGTCTGAAAGGTCAGAGCCAGAATCAGTATGAGAGATCAGAGCCAGAATCAGTATGAGAGATCAGAGCCAGAATCAGTATGAGAGGTCAGAGCCAGAATCAGTCTGAGGGGTCAGAGCCAGAATCAGTATGAGAGATCAGAGCCAGAATCAGTATGAGAGGACAGAGCCGGAATCAGTATGAGAGATCAGAGCCAGAATTAGTCTGAGAGGTCAGAGCCAGAATCAGTCTGAGAGGTGAGAGCCATAATCAGTATGAGAGATCAGAGCCAGAATCAGTATGAGAGGTCAGAGCCGGAATAAGTATGAGAGGTCAGAGCCAGAATCAGTAAGAGAGGTCAGACCCAGAATCAGTATGAGAGGTCAGAGCCAGAAACAGTAAAAAAGGTCAGAGCCAAAATCAGTCTGAGAGGTCAGAGCCAGAAGAAGTATGAGAAGTCAGAGCCAGAAGTAGTATGAAACGTCAGAGTCAGAAGCAGTCTGAGAGGTCAGAGCCAGAATCAGTATGAGAGGTCAGAGCCAGAAGCAGCCTGAGAGGTCAGAGCCAGAATAAGTGTGAGAGGTCAGAGCCAGAAGCAGTATGAAAGGTCAGAACTGGAATCAGTATGAGAGGTCAGAGCCAGAAGCAGTATTAGACGTCAGAGCCAGAATCAGTCTGAGAGGTCAGAGCCAGAATTAGTCTGAAAGGTCAGAGCCAGAATCAGTAGGAGAGATCAGAGCCAGAATCAGTATGAGAGGTCAGAGCCAGAATCAGACTGAGAGGTCAGAGCCAGAATCAGTCTGAGAGGTCAGAGCCAGAATTAGTCTGAAAGGTCAGAGCCAGAATCAGTATGAGAGATCAGAGCCAGAATCAGTATGAGAGATCAGAGCCAGAATCAGTATGAGAGGTCAGAGCCAGAATCAGTCTGAGGGGTCAGAGCCAGAATCAGTATGAGAGATCAGAGCCAGAATCAGTATGAGAGGACAGAGCCGGAATCAGACTGAGAGGTCGGAGCCAGAATCAGTATGAGAGATCAGAGCCAGAATTAGTCTGAGAGGTCAGAGCCAGAATCAGTCTGAGAGGTGAGAGCCATAATCAGTATGAGAGATCAGAGCCAGAATCAGTATGAGAGGTCAGAGTCGGAATAAGTATGAGAGGTCAGAGCCAGAATCAGTAAGAGAGGTCAGACCCAGAATCAGTATGAGAGGTCAGAGCCAGAAACAGTAAAAAAGGTCAGAACCAAAATCAGTCTGATAGGTCAGAGCCAGAAGAAGTATGAGAAGTCAGAGCCAGAAGTAGTATGAAACGTCAGAGTCAGAAGCAGTCTGAGAGGTCAGAGCCAGAATCAGTATGAGAGGTCAGAGCCAGAAGCAGCCTGAGAGGTCAGAGCCAGAATAAGTGTGAGAGGTCAAAGCCAGAAGCAGTATGAAAGGTCAGAACTGGAATCAGTATGAGCGGTCAGAGCCAGAAGCAGTATTAGACGTCAGAGCCAGAATCAGTCTGAGAGGTCAGAGCCAGAATTAGTCTGATAGGTCAGAGCCAGAATCAGTATGAGAGATCAGAGCCAGAATCAGTATGAGAGGTCAGAGCCAGAATCAGACTGAGAGGTCAGAGCCAGAATCAGTCTGAGAGGTCAGAGCCAGAATCAGTCTGAGAGATCAAAGCCGGAATCAGTATGAGAGATCAGAGCCAGAATCAGTATGAGAGGTCAGAGCCAGAATCAGTATGAGAGGTCAGAGCCGGAATCAGTATGAGAGATCAGAGCCAGAATCAGTATGAGAGGTCCGAGCCCAATCAGTATGAGAGGTGAGAGCCATAATCAGTATGAGAGGTCAGAGCCAGAATCAGTGTGAGAGGTCCGAGCCAGAATCGGTCTGAGAAGTCAGAACCAGAAGTAGTATTAGACGTCAGAGCCAGAATCAGTCTGAGAGGTCAGAGCCAGAATCAGTATGAGAGGTAAGAGCCAGAATCAGACTGAGAGGTCAGAGCCAGAATCAGTCTGAGTGGTCAGAGCCAGTATCAGTATGAGAGGTCAGAGCCAGAATCAGTATGAGAGGTAAGAGCCAGAATCAGACTGAGAGGTCAGAGCCAGAATCAGTCTGAGTGGTCAGAGCCAGAATCAGTATGAGACGTCAGAGCCAGAATCAGTATGAGACGTCAGAGCCAGAATCAGTATGAGAGGTAAGAGCCAGAATCAGTCTGAGAGGTCAGAGCCAGAATCAGTATGAGAGGTCAAAGCCAGAAGCAGTATGACGTTAGAGCCAGAACCAGTATGAGAGATCAGAGCTGGAATCAGTATGAGAGGTCAGAGCCGCAATCAGTCTGAAAGGTCAGAGCCAGAAGCAGTATGAGACGTCAGAGCCAGAATCAGTCTGAGAGGTCAGAGCCAGAATTAGTCTGAAAGGTCAGAGCCAGAATCAGTATGAGAGATCAGAGCCAGAATCAGTATGAGAGGTCAGAGCCATAATCAGTCTGAGGGGTCAGAGCCAGAATCAGTATGAGAGATCAGAGCCAGAATCAGTATGAGAGGACAGAGCCGGAATCAGACTGAGAGGTCGGAGCCAGAATCAGTATGAGAGATCAGAGCCAGAATTAGTCTGAGAGGTCAGAGCCAGAATCAGTCTGAGAGGTGAGAGCCATAATCAGTATGAGAGATCAGAGCCGGAATCAGTATGAGAGGTCAGAGTCGGAATAAGTATGAGAGGTCAGAGCCAGAATCAGTAAGAGAGGTCAGACCCAGAATCAGTATGAGAGGTCAGAGCCAGAAACAGTAAAAAAGGTCAGAGCCAAAATCAGTCTGAGAGGTCAGAGCCAGAAGAAGTATGAGAAGTCAGAGCCAGAAGCAGCTTGAGAGGTCAGAGCCAGAATAAGTGTGAGAGGTCAGAGCCAGAAGCAGTATGAAAGGTCAGAACTGGAATCAGTATGAGAGGTCAGAGCCAGAAGAAGTAGTAGACGTCAGAGCCAGAATCAGTCTGAGAGGTCATAGCCAGAATTAGTCTGAAAGGTCAGAGCCAGAATCAGTATGAGAGATCAGAGCCAGAATCAGTATGAGAGGTCAGAGCCGGAATAAGTATGAGAGGTCAGAGCCAGAAGCAGTAAAAAAGGTCAGAGCCAAAATCAGTCTGAGAGGTCAGAGCCAGAAGAAGTATGAGAAGTCAGAGCCAGAAGTAGTATGAAACGTCAGAGTCAGAAGCAGTCTGAGAGGTCAGAGCCAGAATCAGTATGAGAGGTCAGAGCCAGAAGCAGCCTGAGAGGTCAGAGCCAGAATAAGTGTGAGAGGTCAGAGCCAGAAGCAGTATGAAAGGTCAGAACTGGAATCAGTATGAGAGGTCAGAGCCAGAAGCAGTATTAGACGTCAGAGCCAGAATCAGTCTGAAAGGTCAGAGCCAGAATCAGTATGAGAGATCAGAGCCAGAATCAGTATGAGAGGTCAGAGCCAGAATCAGACTGAGAGGTCAGAGCCAGAATCAGTCTGAGAGGTCAGAGCCAGAATTAGTCTGAAAGGTCAGAGCCAGAATCAGTATGAGAGATCAGAGCCAGAATCAGTATGAGAGATCAGAGCCAGAATCAGTATGAGAGGTCAGAGCCAGAATCAGTCTGAGGGGTCAGAGCCAGAATCAGTATGAGAGATCAGAGCCAGAATCAGTATGAGAGGACAGAGCCGGAATCAGACTGAGGTCGGAGCCAGAATCAGTATGAGAGATCAGAGCCAGAATTAGTCTGAGAGGTCAGAGCCAGAATCAGTCTGAGAGGTGAGAGCCATAATCAGTATGAGAGATCAGAGCCGGAATCAGTATGAGAGGTCAGAGTCGGAATAAGTATGAGAGGTCAGAGCCAGAATCAGTAAGAGAGGTCAGACCCAGAATCAGTATGAGAGGTCAGAGCCAGAAACAGTAAAAAAGGTCAGAACCAAAATCAGTCTGATAGGTCAGAGCCAGAAGAAGTATGAGAAGTCAGAGCCAGAAGTAGTATGAAACGTCAGAGTCAGAAGCAGTCTGAGAGGTCAGAGCCAGAATCAGTATGAGAGGTCAGAGCCAGAAGCAGCCTGAGAGGACAGAGCCAGAATAAGTGTGAGAGGTCAAAGCCAGAAGCAGTATGAAAGGTCAGAACTGGAATCAGTATGAGAAGTCAGAGCCAGAAGCAGTATTAGACGTCAGAGCCAGAATCAGACTGAGAGGTCAGAGCCAGAATCAGTCTGAGAGGTCAGAGCCAGAATCAGTCTGATAGATCAAAGCCGGAATCAGTATGAGAGATCAGAGCCAGAATCAGTATGAGAGGTCAGAGCCAGAATCAGTATGAGAGGTCAGAGCCGGAATCAGTATGAGAGGTGAGAGCCATAATCAGTATGAGAGATCAGAGCCGGAATCAGTATGAGAGGTCAGAGTCGGAATAAGTATGAGAGGTCAGAGCCAGAATCAGTAAGAGAGGTCAGACCCAGAATCAGTATGAGAGGTCAGAGCCAGAAACAGTAAAAAAGGTCAGAGCCAAAATCATTCTGAGAGGTCAGAGCCAGAAGAAGTATGAGAAGTCAGAGCCAGAAGCAGCTTGAGAGGTCAGAGCCAGAATAAGTGTGAGAGGTCAGAGCCAGAAGCAGTATGAAAGGTCAGAACTGGAATCAGTATGAGAGGTCAGAGCCAGAAACAGTAAAAAAGGTCAGAGCCAAAATCAGTCTGAGAGGTCAGAGCCAGAAGAAGTATGAGAAGTCAGAGCCAGAAGTAGTATGAAACGTCAGAGTCAGAAGCAGTCTGAGAGGTCAGAGCCAGAATCAGTATGAGAGGTCAGAGCCAGAAGCAGCCTGAGAGGTCAGAGCCAGAATAAGTGTGAGAGGTCAGAGCCAGAAGCAGTATGAAAGGTCAGAACTGGAATCAGTATGAGAGGTCAGAGCCAGAAGCAGTATTAGACGTCAGAGCCAGAATCAGTCTGAAAGGTCAGAGCCAGAATCAGTATGAGAGATCAGAGCCAGAATCAGTATGAGAGGTCAGAGCCAGAATCAGACTGAGAGGTCAGAGCCAGAATCAGTCTGAGAGGTCAGAGCCAGAATTAGTCTGAAAGGTCAGAGCCAGAATCAGTATGAGAGATCAGAGCCAGAATCAGTATGAGAGATCAGAGCCAGAATCAGTATGAGAGGTCAGAGCCAGAATCAGTCTGAGGGGTCAGAGCCAGAATCAGTATGAGAGATCAGAGCCAGAATCAGTATGAGAGGACAGAGCCGGAATCAGACTGAGGTCGGAGCCAGAATCAGTATGAGAGATCAGAGCCAGAATTAGTCTGAGAGGTCAGAGCCAGAATCAGTCTGAGAGGTGAGAGCCATAATCAGTATGAGAGATCAGAGCCGGAATCAGTATGAGAGGTCAGAGTCGGAATAAGTGTGAGAGGTCAGAGCCAGAATCAGTAAGAGAGGTCAGACCCAGAATCAGTATGAGAGGTCAGAGCCAGAAACAGTAAAAAAGGTCAGAACCAAAATCAGTCTGATAGGTCAGAGCCAGAAGAAGTATGAGAAGTCAGAGCCAGAAGTAGTATGAAACGTCAGAGTCAGAAGCAGTCTGAGAGGTCAGAGCCAGAATCAGTATGAGAGGTCAGAGCCAGAAGCAGCCTGAGAGGTCAGAGCCAGAATAAGTGTGAGAGGTCAAAGCCAGAAGCAGTATGAAAGGTCAGAACTGGAATCAGTATGAGAAGTCAGAGCCAGAAGCAGTATTAGACGTCAGAGCCAGAATCAGACTGAGAGGTCAGAGCCAGAATCAGTCTGAGAGGTCAGAGCCAGAATCAGTCTGATAGATCAAAGCCGGAATCAGTATGAGAGATCAGAGCCAGAATCAGTATGAGAGGTCAGAGCCAGAATCAGTATGAGAGGTCAGAGCCGGAATCAGTATGAGAGGTGAGAGCCATAATCAGTATGAGAGATCAGAGCCGGAATCAGTATGAGAGGTCAGAGTCGGAATAAGTATGAGAGGTCAGAGCCAGAATCAGTAAGAGAGGTCAGACCCAGAATCAGTATGAGAGGTCAGAGCCAGAAACAGTAAAAAAGGTCAGAGCCAAAATCAGTCTGAGAGGTCAGAGCCAGAAGAAGTATGAGAAGTCAGAGCCAGAAGCAGCTTGAGAGGTCAGAGCCAGAATAAGTGTGAGAGGTCAGAGCCAGAAGCAGTATGAAAGGTCAGAACTGGAATCAGTATGAGAGGTCAGAGCCAGAAGAAGTATTAGACGTCAGAGCCAGAATCAGTCTGAGAGGTCATAGCCAGAATTAGTCTGAAAGGTCAGAGCCAGAATCAGTATGAGAGGTGAGAGCCAGAATCAGTATGAGAGGTCATAGCCAGAATTAATATGAGAGGTCAGAACCAGAATCAGTCTGAGTGATCAGAGCCGGAATCAGTATGAGAGGTGAGAGCCATAATCAGTATGAGAGATCAGAGCCAGAATCAGTATGAGAGGTCCGAGCCGGAATCAGTATGAGAGATGAGAGCCATAATCAGTGTGAGAGGTCAGAGCCAGAATCAGTGTGAGAGGTCCGAGCCAGAATCGGTCTGAGAATTCAGAGCCAGAATCAGTCTGAGAAGTCAGAACCAGAAGTAGTATTAGACGTCAGAGCCAGAATCAGTCTGAGAGGTCAGAGCCAGAATCAGTATGAGAGGTAAGAGCCAGAATCAGACTGAGAGGTCAGAGCCAGAATCAGTCTGAGTGGTCAGAGCCAGTATCAGTATGAGAGGTCAGAGCCAGAATCAGTATGAGAGGTAAGAGCCAGAATCAGACTGAGAGGTCAGAGCCAGAATCAGTCTGAGTGGTCAGAGCCAGAATCAGTATGAGACGTCAGAGCCAGAATCAGTATGAGACGTCATTGCCAGAATCAGTATGAGAGGTAAGAGCCAGAATCAGTCTGAGAGGTCAGAGCCAGAATCAGTATGAGAGGTCAAAGCCAGAAGCAGTATGACGTTAGAGCCAGAATCAGTATGAGAGATCAGAGCTGGAATCAGTATGAGAGGTCAGAGCCGCAATCAGTCTGAAAGGTCAGAGCCAGAAGCAGTATGAGACGTCAGAGCCAGAATCAGTCTGAGAGGTCAGAGCCAGAATTAGTCTGAAAGGTCAGAGCCAGAATCAGTATGAGAGATCAGAGCCAGATTCAGTATGAGAGGTCAGAGCCAGAATCAGTCTGAGGGGTCAGAGCCAGAATCAGTCTGAGGGGTCAGAGCCAGAATCAGTATGAGAGATCAGAGCCAGAATCAGTATGAGAGGACAGAGCCGGAATCAGTATGAGAGATCAGAGCCAGAATTAGTCTGAGAGGTCAGAGCCAGAATCAGTCTGAGAGGTGAGAGCCATAATCAGTATGAGAGATCAGAGCCAGAATCAGTATGAGAGGTCAGAGACGGAATAAGTATGAGAGGTCAGAGCCAGAATCAGTAAGAGAGGTCAGACCCAGAATCAGTATGAGAGGTCAGAGCCAGAAACAGTAAAAAAGGTCAGAGCCAAAATCAGTCTGAGAGGTCAGAGCCAGAAGAAGTATGAGAAGTCAGAGCCAGAAGTAGTATGAAACGTCAGAGTCAGAAGCAGTCTGAGAGGTCAGAGCCAGAATCAGTATGAGAGGTCAGAGCCAGAAGCAGCCTGAGAGGTCAGAGCCAGAATAAGTGTGAGAGGTCAGAGCCAGAAGCAGTATGAAAGGTCAGAACTGGAATCAGTATGAGAGGTCAGAGCCAGAAGCAGTATTAGACGTCAGAGCCAGAATCAGTCTGAAAGGTCAGAGCCAGAATCAGTATGAGAGATCAGAGCCAGAATCAGTATGAGAGGTCAGAGCCAGAATCAGACTGAGAGGTCAGAGCCAGAATCAGTCTGAGAGGTCAGAGCCAGAATTAGTCTGAAAGGTCAGAGCCAGAATCAGTATGAGAGATCAGAGCCAGAATCAGTATGAGAGATCAGAGCCAGAATCAGTATGAGAGGTCAGAGCCAGAATCAGTCTGAGGGGTCAGAGCCAGAATCAGTATGAGAGATCAGAGCCAGAATCAGTATGAGAGGACAGAGCCGGAATCAGACTGAGGTCGGAGCCAGAATCAGTATGAGAGATCAGAGCCAGAATTAGTCTGAGAGGTCAGAGCCAGAATCAGTCTGAGAGGTGAGAGCCATAATCAGTATGAGAGATCAGAGCCGGAATCAGTATGAGAGGTCAGAGTCGGAATAAGTATGAGAGGTCAGAGCCAGAATCAGTAAGAGAGGTCAGACCCAGAATCAGTATGAGAGGTCAGAGCCAGAAACAGTAAAAAAGGTCAGAACCAAAATCAGTCTGATAGGTCAGAGCCAGAAGAAGTATGAGAAGTCAGAGCCAGAAGTAGTATGAAACGTCAGAGTCAGAAGCAGTCTGAGAGGTCAGAGCCAGAATCAGTATGAGAGGTCAGAGCCAGAAGCAGCCTGAGAGGTCAGAGCCAGAATAAGTGTGAGAGGTCAGAGCCAGAAGCAGTATGAAAGGTCAGAACTGGAATCAGTATGAGAGGTCAGAGCCAGAAGCAGTATTAGACGTCAGAGCCAGAATCAGTCTGAAAGGTCAGAGCCAGAATCAGTATGAGAGATCAGAGCCAGAATCAGTATGAGAGGTCAGAGCCAGAATCAGACTGAGAGGTCAGAGCCAGAATCAGTCTGAGAGGTCAGAGCCAGAATTAGTCTGAAAGGTCAGAGCCAGAATCAGTATGAGAGATCAGAGCCAGAATCAGTATGAGAGATCAGAGCCAGAATCAGTATGAGAGGTCAGAGCCAGAATCAGTCTGAGGGGTCAGAGCCAGAATCAGTATGAGAGATCAGAGCCAGAATCAGTATGAGAGGACAGAGCCGGAATCAGACTGAGGTCGGAGCCAGAATCAGTATGAGAGATCAGAGCCAGAATTAGTCTGAGAGGTCAGAGCCAGAATCAGTCTAAGAGGTGAGAGCCATAATCAGTATGAGAGATCAGAGCCGGAATCAGTATGAGAGGTCAGAGTCGGAATAAGTATGAGAGGTCAGAGCCAGAATCAGTAAGAGAGGTCAGACCCAGAATCAGTATGAGAGGTCAGAGCCAGAAACAGTAAAAAAGGTCAGAACCAAAATCAGTCTGATAGGTCAGAGCCAGAAGAAGTATGAGAAGTCAGAGCCAGAAGTAGTATGAAACGTTAGAGTCAGAAGCAGTCTGAGAGGTCAGAGCCAGAATCAGTATGAGAGGTCAGAGCCAGAAGCAGCCTGAGAGGTCAGAGCCAGAATAAGTGTGAGAGGTCAAAGCCAGAAGCAGTATGAAAGGTCAGAACTGGAATCAGTATGAGAGGTCAGAGCCAGAAGCAGTATTAGACGTCAGAGCCAGAATCAGTCTGAGAGGTCAGAGCCAGAATTAGTCTGATAGGTCAGAGCCAGAATCAGTATGAGAGATCAGAGCCAGAATCAGTATGAGAGGTCAGAGCCAGAATCAGACTGAGAGGTCAGAGCCAGAATCAGTCTGAGAGGTCAGAGCCAGAATCAGTCTGAGAGATCAAAGCCGGAATCAGTATGAGAGATCAGAGCCAGAATCAGTATGAGAGGTCAGAGCCAGAATCAGTATGAGAGGTCAGAGCCGGAATCAGTATGAGAGGTCAGAGCCAGAATCAGTAAGAGAGATCAGAGCCAGAATCAGTCTGAAAGGTCAGAGCCAGAATCAGTATGAGAGGTCAGAACCAGAATCAATCTGAGAGGTCAGAGCCAAAATCAGTATGAGAGGTAAGAGCCAGAATCAGACTGAGAGGTCAGAGCCAGAATCAGTCTAAATGGTCAGAGCCAGAATCAGTATGAGAGGTAAGAGCCAGAATCAGACTGAGAGGTCAGAGCCAGAATTAGTCTGAGAGGTCAGAGCCAGAATCAGTCTGAGAGGTCAGAGCCAGAATCAGTATGAGAGGTCAGAACCAGAATCAGTCTGAGAGGTCAGAGCCAGAATCAGTATGAGAGGTAAGAGCCAGAATCAGACTGAGAGGTCAGAGCCAGAATCAGTCTAAATGGTCAGAGCCAGAATCAGTATGAGAGGTAAGAGCCAGAATCAGACTGAGAGGTCAGAGCCAGAATCAGTATGAGAGATCAGTGCCAGAATCAGTATGAGAGGTCGGAGCAAGAATCAGTCTGAGAGGTCAGAGCCAGAATCAGTCTGAGAGGTCAGAGCCAGAAACAGTATGAGAGGTCAGAGCCAGAATCAGTATGAGAGGTCAGAGCCGGAATCAGTATGCGAGCGCATATATACTGGGTGTCCCAAAAAAATGCGCGTGCACATGTGCGCGGGTGTCTCGCATATATATGCGCTCGCATATATATGCGCTCGCATATATATGCGCTCGCATATATATGCGCTCGCATATATATGCGCTCGCATATATATGCGCTCGCATATATATGCGCTCGCATATATATGCGCTCGCATATATATGCGCTCGCATATATATGGGACACCCGCGCACATGTGCGCGCACATTTTTTTGGGACACCCAGTATATATATGCGAGCACCCTGTGTGTATATATATATATATATATATATATATATATATATATATATACTAGCTTTTACCCACGACTTCATCTGCGGAACCTTGACTGTCTGCGTGACGCACCTGGCTGGGAGCGCAGGCTTGTTCCTTTTTGTTGTGTCCGCAGGGGGGCCTTCCTACCTCCGAGGGTCCATGGACCCTCTGTGCGAACCTTGCGGCCTTCTTAAACTGTTTACATCCTCTCCTTCCTGGCGCCCGCCACCCCCCTTTCTCCCTACCCGCTTCCCCTTGTGGTCACTCCTTCCAGCTACCCCGTGCCCCTTTGCGACCCAGGAATGTGGCGACTTCCTCCCATAACAGCATGCCCCCTTCTTCCGTGTTACCTACTCCGGGCCCTGTTACCTACCCCGTGCGGCCCACTGGAACTGTTTACCTCCTCTCCTTCCTGGCAGCCGCCACCCCCCGTTCTCCCTACCTGCTTCACCTTGTGGTCACTCCTTCCACCTACCCCGTGCCCCTTTGCGACCCAGGAATGTGGCGACTTCCTCCCCTATCAGCATGCCCCCTTCTTCCGTGTTACTTACTCCGGGCCCTGTTACCTACCCCGTGCAGCCCACTGGAACTGTTTACCTCCTCTCCTTCCTGGCAGCCGCCACCCCCCGTTCTCCCTACCTGCTTCACCTTGTGGTCACTCCTTCCACCTACCCCGTGGCCCTTTGGCGCCCCAGGAAGGTGCCCCCTTCCACCCCTAGTACCTGTGACGTGGTCCGCGGCAGGGTTCCTGGTGAAGCTGTGTAAGGAAGGCAAAGGATTAGAATGCTTCCCAGTGTTGAGCAGCAGGGGGTGTGATGAGGAATGCAAAACATTCCTGAAAGCATTGCAATGCAGTAGCATTGTAATACATTGCATTACTCCTCACACCTCCTGCCACTCAACACTGGGAAGCTGTGTAAGGAATACAAAGCATTGGGTGAAGGCTCCCAGCAGCGTCGGGGAGTGTGTCGGCCTGCAGAGGCAGTGAAGTGTTAGAACGATACTGCGGAGCTGTGAGGAGAGAAGTGCGTAGCCGCTGGCGGAATGGCGACTTACCAGTCTCCTTGCCCTGGAGGGCCTGTGGAAGGGCGGGTAGGCAGTGTCCTGGGGCCGAAGGGCTCATGGAGACTCGGGAAGGCCATGTGTTAGCCGTGGAGGGCTGGGGAGGTGCGGGAAGGCTCCCACCGGCGTTGAGGAGTGTGTCGGCCTGCAGAGGATTTTGTGCGTACAGTGTCCACAAAGTGGTGGCGTGCAGAAAGACGTTGTATAGAGGGGGAAGATGCGCATGCGCGTAGCAAGAGCAAGTAGTGGGCGGAGTCGGGGAGCGTAAGATGGCTGATCCAGAGCATTGAAGAGGTTTCCCTCTGGACGGAGATGAAGGTGAGGGTGTAAGTGGGCAAGTGTATTGACATGTTGTAGTGTGGGGTTAGGGGCTAGGCTTGAGAGGCCAATAGGGAGTGTGTGGCTTGTGTGAGTGGTCAAAAATGTGTGGGATTGTAGAGCTCATGCTGTGAGTTTGGGGTTTGGGGGTGTCCTGGGCAAAATTTATATGCGTGAGTGGAACGAAAAGTAGCCTATCGTTCAATCCTGCCTAGGAACTATGTTTTGTGAAAATTTCACGCAAATCAGTGAAGGCATTTTTGCGTGATTGAGGAACAAACATCCAAACATCCAAACATCCAAACATTCAAACACACAAACATCCAAACACACATACTTTCACCTTTATAATATTACTAGCTGGTACCCGCGACTTCGTCTGCGGTGATTATAGCAGTGGGTATATACAGGTGTAGGTAAGGTTGTCGTACTGTGTATAAGGTATGGGATATGAAATGTAACTTTGTATCTTGTTTTTGCTGTAATTCAGAGAATACGTGAGACTTTTGTGTTGAAGTTAATTTGTATTAGAGCTGCTATATATACGGTGTTGTGAGAAACGTTACATAGTGACTTTGGGACAGAAGTATTAGAAGTTAACCCCTTCCCGTCGATGGCATTTTTTGATTTTGGTTTTTCATTTTTGACTCCCCTCCTTCTAAACCCCATAACTTTTTATTTCTCCGCTCCCAGAGCCATATGAGGTCTTAATTTTTCTTGGGACAAATTTTTCTTCATGATGCCACCATTATTTATTCTATATAATGTACTGGGAAGCAGGGAAAAAATTCTGAATGGGGTGGATTTGACAAAAAAAAATGCATTTCTGCGACTTTCTTACGGGCTTTGGTTTTACGGCGTTCACTGTGCAACCAAAATGACATGTCCCCTACATTCTGTGTTTCGTTACGATTCCGGGGAAACCAAATTTATATGGTTTTATTTACATTTTGACCCCTTAAAAAATCCAAAACTGTGTTCAAACATTTTTTTTTTGAAAAGTCGTCATATTCCGACAGCCGTAATTTATTTATACGTCCGTGTACGGGGGTGTATAGGGCGTCTTTTTTTGCGGAGTTGGGTGTACTACCATTTTCGGGAAATGTTATTGCTTTGATCACTTTTTATTCAAATTTTTATCAGAATCAAAAGAGTGAAAAAAAGGCGGTTTGGCACTTTTGACCATTTTTCCAGCTATGGCGTTTACCGAACAGGAAAAATATTTGTATAGCTTTGTAGAGCGGGCGATTTTGGACGCGGGGATACCTAACATGTATGTGTTTCACAGTTTTTAACTACTTTTATATGTGTTCTAGGGAAAGGGGGGTGATTTGAATTTTTAATCCTTTTTATTTGTTTTTATATTTTTTTTCAACTTTTTTTTTGCATTTATTAGACCTCCTAGGGGTATTGACATGGGTGGGTGGTGTCGCGGATTATCAGAGCGGTGGTGGTCGGCAAACATGGCTGCTCCGGAGCGTTAAAGAGAGCCTCCTGGAGTATCGTTAAGGGGAGGGGCAAAGTGGTAAAGTATATGTATATGAGATTGTGTGGGGTTAGGGGCGAGGCTGTAGAGGGCAATAGGAATTTTGTGGCTTGCTATGGTCCAAAGTTTGTGAGATTGCAGAGATGGTGGTGTGAGTTTGGGTTTTGTGGGGGTCCTGGCACAAACGTATGTGCCCTGTTGTGACGAACAGTAGCCTATTGCGCAATCGAGTGTAGTGACTATGTTTGTGGAAAATTTGAGCCAAATCGGTCGAGCGGGTTTTGCGTGATTGAGGAACAAACATCCAAACATCCAAACACACAAACCCACAAACATCCAAACTCACAAACTTTCACATTTATAATATTAATAGGATTAAGATATGTCTGTATACATACATACATAAATACATGAGCAGATATATATATATATAGGACACCCGCATGAGCGCATATATATGCGACGTTAGAGCCAGAATCAGTATGAGAGATCAGTGCCAGAATCAGTATGAGAGGTCGGAGCAAGAATCAGTCTGAGAGGTCAGAGCCAGAATCAGTCTGAGAAGTCAGAGCCAAAAGTAGTATTAGATGTCAGAGCCAGAATCAGTCTGAGAGGTCAGAGCCAGAATCAGTATAAGAGGTCAGAGCCGGAATCAATATGAGAGGTCAGAACCAGAATCAGTCTGAGAGGTCACAGCTAGAATCAGTCTGAGAGGTCAGAGCCAGAATCAGTCTGAGAGGTCAGAGCCAGAATCAGTATGAGAAGTCAGAGCCAGAAACAGTATGAGAGGTCAGAGCCAGAATCAGTCTGAGAGGTCAGAGCCAGAATCAGTCTGAGAGGTCAGAGCCAGAATCAGACTGAGAGGTCAGAGCCAGAATCAGTCTGAGAGGTCAGAGCCAGAATCAGTATGAGAGGTCAGAGCCAGAATCAGTCTGAGAGGTCAGAGCCAGAATCAGTATGAGAGGTCAGAGCCAGAATCAGTATGAGAGGTCAGAGCCGGAATCAGTATGCGAGCGCATATATACTGGGTGTCCCAAAAAAATGCGCGCGCACATGTGCGCGGGTGTCTCGCATATATATGCGCTCGCATATATATGGGACACCCGCGAACATGTGCGCGCACATTTTTTTGGGACACCCAGTATATATATATGCGAGCACCCTGTGTATATATATATATATATATATATATATGTCTGTATACATACATACATAAATACATGAGCACATATATATATAGGACACCCGCATGAGCGCATATATATGCGATGTTAGAGCCAGAATCAGTATGAGAGATCAGTGCCAGAATCAGTATGAGAGGTCGGAGCCAGAATCAGTCTGAGAGGTCGGAGCCAGAATCAGTCTGAGAGGTCAGAGCCAGAATCAGACTGAGAGGTCAGAGCCAGAATCAGTCTAAATGGTCAGAGCCAGAATCAGTATGAGAGGTAAGAGCCAGAATCAGTCTGAGAGGTGAGAGCCAGAATCAGTCTGAGAGGTGAGAGCCAGAATCAGTATGAGAGATCAGTGTCAGAATCAGTCTGAGAGGTCAGAGCCAGAATCAGTCTGAGAGTTCAGTCAGAAACAGTATGAGAGGTCAGAGCCAGAATCAGTATGAGAGATCAGAGCCAGAATCAGTCTGAGAGGTCAGAGCCAGAATCAGTCTGAGAGGTCAGAGCAGTATGAAAGGTCAGAACTGGAAGCAGTATGAGAGGTCAGAGCCAGAATCAGTATGAGAGTTCAGAGCCAGAAACAGTCTGAGAGGTCAGAGCCAGAATCAGTATGAGAGGTCAGAGCCAGAATCAGACTGAGAGGTCAGAGCCAGAATTAGAATGAGAGGTCAGAACCAGAATCAGTATGAGAGGTCAGAGCCAGAATCGGTCTGAGAGTTCAGAGCCAGAATCAGTCTGAGAACTCAGAGCCAAAAGTAGTATTAGATGTCAGAGCCAGAATCAGTCTGAGAGGTCAGAGCCAGAATCAGTATAAGAGGTCAGAGCCGGAATCAATATGAGAGGTCAGAACCAGAATCAGTCTGAGAGGTCACAGCTAGAATCAGTCTGAGAGGTCAGAACCAGAATCAGTCTGAGAGGTCACAGCTAGAATCAGTCTGAGAGGTCAGAGCCAGAATCAGTCTGACGGGTGAGAGCCAGAATCAGTATGACAAGTCAGAGCCAGAAACAGTATGAGAGGTCAGAGCCAGAATCAGTATGAGAGGTCAGAGCCAGAATCAGTCTGAGAGGTCAGAGCCAGAATCAGTCTGAGAGGTCAGAGCCAGAATCAGTATGAGAGGTCAGAGCCAGAAACAGTATGAGAGGTCAGAGCCAGAATCAGTATGAGAGGTCAGAGCCAGAATCAGTATGAGAGGTCAGAGCCAGAATTAATATGAGAGGTCAGAACCAGAATCAGTCTGAGAGGTCAGAGCCAGAATCAGTCTGAGAGGTCAGAGCCAGAATCAGTATGAGAGGTCAGAGCCAGAATCAGTCTGAGAGGTCAGAGCCAGAAACAGTATGAGAGGTCAGAGCCAGAAACAGTATGAGAGGTCAGAGCCAGAATCAGTATGAGAGGTCAGAGCCAGAATCAGTATGAGAGGTCAGAGCCGGAATCAGTATGCGAGCGCATATATACTGGGTGTCCCAAAAAAATGTGCGCGCACATGTGCGCGGGTGTCTCGCATATATATGCGCTCGCATATATATGCGCTCGCATATATATGGGACACCCGCGCACATGTGCGCGCACATTTTTTTGGGACACCCAGTATATATATGCGAGCACCCTGTGTGTATATATATATATATATATATATATATATATATATATATATGTCTGTATACATACATACATAAATACATGAGCACATATATATATATAGGACACCCGCATGAGCGCATATATATGCGATGTTAGAGCCAGAATCAGTATGAGAGATCAGTGCAAGAATCAGTCTGAGAAGTCGGAGCCAGAATCAGTCTGAGAGGTCAGAGCCAGAATCAGACTGAGAGGTCAGAGCCAGAATCAGTCTAAATGGTCAGAGCCAGAATCAGTATGAGAGGTAAGAGCCAGAATCAGTCTGAGAGGTGAGAGCCAGAATCAGTCTGAGAGGTGAGAGCCAGAATCAGTATGAGAGATCAGTGTCAGAATCAGTCTGAAAGGTCAGAGCCAGAATCAGTCTGAGAGGTCAGAGCCATAATCAGTCTGAGAGGTCAGAGCCAGAATCAGTCTGAGAGTTCAGAGTCAGAAACAGTATGAGAGGTCAGAGCCAGAATCAGTATGAGAGATCAGAGCCAGAATCAGTCTGAAAGGTCAGAGCCAGAATCAGTCTGAGAGGTCAGAGCAGTATGAAAGGTCAGAACTGGAAGCAGTATGAGAGGTCAGAGCCAGAATCAGTATGAGAGGTCAGAGCCAGAATCAGTATGAGGTGAGAGTCAGAATAAGTCTGAGCCGTCAGAGTCAGAATTAGTATGAGAGGTCAGAGCAGTATGAAAGGTCAGAACTGGAAGCAGTATGAGAGGTCAGAGCCAGAATCAGTATGAGAGTTCAGAGCCAGAAACAGTCTGAGAGGTCAGAGCCAGAATCAGACTGAGAGGTCAGAGCCAGAATTAGAATGAGAGGTCAGAACCAGAATCAGTATGAGAGGTCAGAGCCAGAATCGGTCTGAGAGTTCAGAGCCAGAATCAGTCTGAGAACTCAGAGCCAAAAGTAGTATTAGATGTCAGAGCCAGAATCAGTCTGAGAGGTCAGAGCCAGAATCAGTATAAGAGGTCAGAGCCGGAATCAATATGAGAGGTCAGAACCAGAATCAGTCTGAGAGGTCACAGCTAGAATCAGTCTGAGAGGTCAGAACCAGAATCAGTCTGAGAGGTCACAGCTAGAATCAGTCTGAGAGGTCAGAGCCAGAATCAGTCTGACGGGTGAGAGCCAGAATCAGTATGACAAGTCAGAGCCAGAAACAGTATGAGAGGTCAGAGCCAGAATCAGTATGAGAGGTCAGAGCCAGAATCAGTCTGAGAGGTCAGAGCCAGAATCAGTCTGAGAGGTCAGAGCCAGAATCAGTATGAGAGGTCAGAGCCAGAAACAGTATGAGAGGTCAGAGCCAGAATCAGTATGAGAGGTCAGAGCCAGAATCAGTATGAGAGGTCAGAGCCAGAATTAATATGAGAGGTCAGAACCAGAATCAGTCTGAGAGGTCAGAGCCAGAATCAGTCTGAGAGGTCAGAGCCAGAATCAGTATGAGAGGTCAGAGCCAGAATCAGTCTGAGAGGTCAGAGCCAGAAACAGTATGAGAGGTCAGAGCCAGAAACAGTATGAGAGGTCAGAGCCAGAATCAGTATGAGAGGTCAGAGCCAGAATCAGTATGAGAGGTCAGAGCCGGAATCAGTATGCGAGCGCATATATACTGGGTGTCCCAAAAAAATGTGCGCGCACATGTGCGCGGGTGTCTCGCATATATATGCGCTCGCATATATATGCGCTCGCATATATATGGGACACCCGCGCACATGTGCGCGCACATTTTTTTGGGACACCCAGTATATATATGCGAGCACCCTGTGTGTATATATATATATATATATATATATATATATGTCTGTATACATACATACATAAATACATGAGCACATATATATATAGGACACCTGCATGAGCGCATATATATGCGATGTTAGAGCCAGAATCAGTATGAGAGATCAGTGCAAGAATCAGTCTGAGAAGTCGGAGCCAGAATCAGTCTGAGAGGTCAGAGCCAGAATCAGACTGAGAGGTCAGAGCCAGAATCAGTCTAAATGGTCAGAGCCAGAATCAGTATGAGAGGTAAGAGCCAGAATCAGTCTGAGAGGTGAGAGCCAGAATCAGTCTGAGAGGTGAGAGCCAGAATCAGTATGAGAGATCAGTGTCAGAATCAGTCTGAAAGGTCAGAGCCAGAATCAGTCTGAGAGGTCAGAGCCATAATCAGTCTGAGAGGTCAGAGCCAGAATCAGTCTGAGAGTTCAGAGTCAGAAACAGTATGAGAGGTCAGAGCCAGAATCAGTATGAGAGATCAGAGCCAGAATCAGTCTGAGAGGTCAGAGCAGTATGAAAGGTCAGAACTGGAAGCAGTATGAGAGGTCAGAGCCAGAATCAGTATGAGAGGTCAGAGCCAGAATCAGTATGAGGTGAGAGTCAGAATAAGTCTGAGCCGTCAGAGTCAGAATTAGTATGAGAGGTCAGAACCAGAATCAGTATGAGAGGTCTGAGCCAGAATCGGTCTGAGAGTTCAGAGCCAGAATCAGTCTGAGAAGTCAGAGCCAAAAGTAGTATTAGATGTCAGAGCCAGAATCAGTCTGAGAGGTCAGAGCCAGAATCAATATGAGAGGTCAGAACCAGAATCAGTCTGAGAGGTCACAGCTAGAATCAGTCTGAGAGGTCAGAGCCAGAATCAGTCTGAGAGGTCAGAGCCAGAATCAGTATGAGAGGTCAGAGCCAGAATCAGTATGAGAGGTCAGAGCCAGAAACAGTATGAGAGGTCAGAGCCAGAATCAGTATGAGAGGTCAGAGCCAGAATCAGTATGAGAGGTCAGAACCAGAATCAGTCTGAGAGGTCACAACTAGAATCAGTCTGAGAGGTCAGAGCCAGAATCAGTATGAGAGGTCAGAGCCAGAAACAGTATGAGAGGTCAGAGCCAGAATCAGTATGAGAGGTCAGAGCCAGAAACAGTATGAGAGGTCAGAGCCAGAATCATTATGTGAGGTCAGAGCCAGAATCAGTATGAGAGGTCAGAGCCAGAATTAATATGAGAGGTCAGAACCAGAATCAGTCTGAGAGGTCAGAGCCAGAATCAGTCTGAGAGGTCAGAGCCAGAATCAGTCTGAGAGGTCAGAGCCAGAATCAGTCTGAGAGGTCAGAGCCAGAAACAGTATGAGAGGTCAGAGCCAGAAACAGTATGAGAGGTCAGAGCCAGAATCAGTATGAGAGATCAGAGCCAGAATCAGTCTGAGAGGTCAGAGCCAGAATCAGTCTGAGAGGTCAGAGCAGTATGAAAGGTCAGAACTGGAAGCAGTATGAGAGGTCAGAGCCAGAATCAGTATGAGAGGTCAGAGCCAGAATCAGTATGAGGTGAGAGTCAGAATAAGTCTGAGCCGTCAGAGTCAGAATTAGTATGAGAGGTCAGAACCAGAATCAGTATGAGAGGTCTGAGCCAGAATCGGTCTGAGAGTTCAGAGCCAGAATCAGTCTGAGAAGTCAGAGCCAAAAGTAGTATTAGATGTCAGAGCCAGAATCAGTCTGAGAGGTCAGAGCCAGAATCAATATGAGAGGTCAGAACCAGAATCAGTCTGAGAGGTCACAGCTAGAATCAGTCTGAGAGGTCAGAGCCAGAATCAGTCTGAGAGGTCAGAGCCAGAATCAGTATGAGAGGTCAGAGCCAGAATCGGTCTGAGAGTTCAGAGCTAGAATCAGTCTGAGAACTCAGAGCCAAAAGTAGTATTAGATGTCAGAGCCAGAATCAGTCTGAGAGGTCAGAGCCAGAATCAGTATAAGAGGTCAGAGCCGGAATCAATATGAGAGGTCAGAACCAGAATCAGTCTGAGAGGTCACAGCTAGAATCAGTCTGAGAGGTCAGAACCAGAATCAGTCTGAGAGGTCACAGCTAGAATCAGTCTGAGAGGTCAGAGCCAGAATCAGTCTGACGGGTGAGAGCCAGAATCAGTATGACAAGTCAGAGCCAGAAACAGTATGAGAGGTCAGAGCCAGAATCAGTATGAGAGGTCAGAGCCAGAATCAGTCTGAGAGGTCAGAGCCAGAATCAGTATGAGAGGTCAGAGCCAGAATCAGTATGAGAGGTCAGAGCCAGAAACAGTATGAGAGGTCAGAGCCAGAATCAGTATGAGAGGTCAGAGCCAGAATCAGTATGAGAGGTCAGAGCCAGAATTAATATGAGAGGTCAGAACCAGAATCAGTCTGAGAGGTCAGAGCCAGAATCAGTCTGAGAGGTCAGAGCCAGAATCAGTATGAGAGGTCAGAGCCAGAATCAGTCTGAGAGGTCAGAGCCAGAAACAGTATGAGAGGTCAGAGCCAGAAACAGTATGAGAGGTCAGAGCCAGAATCAGTATGAGAGGTCAGAGCCAGAATCAGTATGAGAGGTCAGAGCCGGAATCAGTATGCGAGCGCATATATACTGGGTGTCCCAAAAAAATGTGCGCGCACATGTGCGCGGGTGTCTCGCATATATATGCGCTCGCATATATATGGGACACCCGCGCACATGTGCGCGCACATTTTTTTGGGACACCCAGTATTTATATGCGAGCACCCTGTGTATATATATATATATATATATATATATATATATGTCTGTATACATACATACATAAATACATGAGCACATATATATATAGGACACCCGCATGAGCGCATATATATGCGATGTTAGAGCCAGAATCAGTATGAGAGATCAGTGCAAGAATCAGTCTGAGAAGACGGAGCCAGAATCAGTCTGAGAGGTCAGAGCCAGAATCAGACTGAGAGGTCAGAGCCAGAATCAGTCTAAATGGTCAGAGCCAGAATCAGTATGAGAGGTAAGAGCCAGAATCAGTCTGAGAGGTGAGAGCCAGAATCAGTCTGAGAGGTGAGAGCCAGAATCAGTATGAGAGATCAGTGTCAGAATCAGTCTGAAAGGTCAGAGCCAGAATCAGTCTGAGAGGTCAGAGCCATAATCAGTCTGAGAGGTCAGAGCCAGAATCAGTCTGAGAGTTCAGAGTCAGAAACAGTATGAGAGGTCAGAGCCAGAATCAGTATGAGAGATCAGAGCCAGAATCAGTATGAGGTGAGAGTCAGAATAAGTCTGAGCCGTCAGAGTCAGAATTAGTATGAGAGGTCAGAACCAGAATCAGTATGAGAGGTCTGAGCCAGAATCGGTCTGAGAGTTCAGAGCCAGAATCAGTCTGAGAAGTCAGAGCCAAAAGTAGTATTAGATGTCAGAGCCAGAATCAGTCTGAGAGGTCAGAGCCAGAATCAATATGAGAGGTCAGAACCAGAATCAGTCTGAGAGGTCACAGCCAGAATCAGTCTGAGAGGTCAGAGCCAGAATCAGTATGAGAGGTCAGAGCCAGAATCAGTATGAGAGGTCAGAGCCAGAAACAGTATGAGAGGTCAGAGCCAGAATCAGTATGAGAGGTCAGAGCCAGAATCAGTATGAGAGGTCAGAACCAGAATCAGTCTGAGAGGTCACAACTAGAATCAGTCTGAGAGGTCAGAGCCAGAATCAGTATGAGAGGTCAGAGCCAGAAACAGTATGAGAGGTCAGAGCCAGAATCAGTATGAGAGGTCAGAGCCAGAAACAGTATGAGAGGTCAGAGCCAGAATCATTATGTGAGGTCAGAGCCAGAATCAGTATGAGAGGTCAGAGCCAGAATCAATATGAGAGGTCAGAGCCAGAATCAGTCTGAGAGGTCAGAGCCAGAATCAGTATGAGAGATAAGAGCCAGAATCAGTCTGAGAGGTGAGAGCCAGAATCAGTATGAGAGGTCAGATCCAGAATCAGACTGAGAGGTCAGAGCCAGAATCAGTGTGAGAGGTCAGAGCCAGAATCAGTATGAGAGGTCAGAGGCAGAATCAGTATGAGAGGTCAGAGCCAGAATCAGTATGAGAGGTCAGAGCCAGAATCAGTCTGAGAGGTCAGAGCCAGAAGAAGTATGAGAAGTCAGAGCCAGAAGTAGAATGAAAAGTCAGAGCCAGAAGCAGTCTGAGAGGTCAGAGCCAGAATCAGTCTGAGAGGTCAGAGCCAGAATCAGTCTGAGAGGTCAGAGCCAGAATCAGTCTGAGAGGTCAGAGCCAGAATCAGTCTGAGAAGTCAGAGCCAGAATCAGTCTGAGAGGTCAGAGCCAGAATCAGTCTGAGAGTTCAGAGTCAGAAACAGTATGAGAGGTCAGAGCCAGAATCAGTATGAGAGATCAGAGCCAGAATCAGTCTGAGAGGTCAGAGCCAGAATCAGTATGAGAGGTCAGAGCCAGAATCAGTATGAGAGGTCAGAGCCAGAATCAGTATGAGAGGTCAGAGCCAGAATCAGTATGAGAGGTCAGAGCCAGAAGAAGTATGAGAAGTCAGAGCCAGAAGTAGTATGAAACGTCAGAGCCAGAAGCAGTCTGAGAGGTTAGAGCCAGAATCAGTCTGAGAGGTCAGAGCCAGAATCAGTCTGAGAGGTCAGAGCCAGAATCAGTCTGAGAGGTCAGAGCCAGAATCAGTCTGAGAGGTCAGAGCCAGAATCAGTCTGAGAGGTCAGAGCCAGAATTAGTATGAGAGGTCAGAGTCAGAATCAGTCTGAGAGGTCAGAGCCAGAATCGGTATGAGAGGTCAGAGCCAGAAGCAGTATGAGAGGTCAGAGTCAGAATCAGTATGAAAGGTCAGAACTGGAATCAGTATGAGAGGTCAGAGCCAGAATCAGTGTGAGAAGTCAGAGCCAGGTCGAGCGCATATATATGGGACACCCGCGCATATTTATATATATACAGTCCTATGAAAAAGTTTGGGCACCCCTATTAATCTTAATCATTTTTAGTTCTAAATATTTTGGTGTTTGCAACAGCCATTTCAGTTTGATATATCTAATAACTGATGGACACAGTAATATTTCAGGATTGAAATGAGGTTTATTGTACTAACAGAAAATGCGCAATATGCATTAAACCAAAATTTGACCGGTGCAAAAATATGGGCACCTCAACAGAATAGTGACATTAATATTTAGTACATCCTCCTTTTGCAAATATAACAGCCTCTATTCGCTTCCTGTATCTTTTAATCAGTTCCTGGATCCTGGATGAAGGTATTTTGGACCATTTCTTTCTACAAAACAATTCAAGTTCAGTTAAGTTAGATGGTCGCCGAACATGGACAGCCCGCTCTCAAATGATCTGAAAACAAAGATTGTTCAACATAGTTGTTCAGGGGAAGGATACAAAACGTTGTCTCAGAGATTTAACCTGTCAGTTTCCACTGTGAGGAACATAGTAAGGAAATGGAAGACCACAGGGACAGTTCTTGTTAAGCCCAGAAGTGGCAGGCCAAGAAAAATATCAGAAAGGCAGAGAAGAAGAATGGTGAGAACAGTCAAGGACAATCCACAGACCACCTCCAAAGAGCTGCAGCATCATCTTGCTGCAGATGGTGTCACTGTGCATCGGTCAACTATACAGCGCACTTTGCACAAATAGAAGCTGTATGGGAGAGTGATGAGAAAGAAGCCGTTTCTGCACGTACGCCACAAATAGAGTTGCCTGAGGTATGAAAAAGCACATTTGGACAAGGCAGCTTCATTTTGGAAACAAAAATTGAGTTGTTTGGTTATAAAAAAAGGCGTTATGCATGGCGTCCAAAAAGAAACAGCATTCCAAGAAAAACACATGCTACCCACTGTAAAATTTGGTGGAGGTTCCATCATGCTTTGGGGCTGTGTGGCCAATGCCGGCATCGGGAATCTTGTTAAAGTTGAGGGTCGCATGGATTCCACTCAGTATCAGCAGATTCTTGAGAATAATGTTCAAGAATCAGTGACGAAGTTGAAGTTACGCCGGGGATGGATATTTCAGCAAGACAATGATCCAAAACACCGCTCCAAATCAACTCAGGCATTCATGCAGAGGAACAATTACAATGTTCTGGAATGGCCATCCCAGTCCCCAGACCTGAATATCATTGAACATCTGTGGGATGATTTGAAGCGGGCTGTCCATGCTCGGCGACCATCTAACTTAACTGAACTTGAATTGTTTGTCCAAAATACCTTTATCCAGGATCCAGGAACTCATTAAAAGCTACAGGAAGCGACTAGAGGCTGTTATCTTTGCAAAAGGAGGATCTACTAAATATTAATGTCACTTTTCTGTTGAGGTGCCCATACTTTTGCACCGGTCAAATTTTGGTTTAATGCATATTGCACATTTTCTGTTAGTACAATAAACCTCATTTCAATCCTGAAATATTACTGTGTCCATCAGTTATTAAATATATATAACTGAAATGGCTGTTGCAAATACCAAAATATTTAGAACTAAAAATGATTAAGATTAATAGGGGTGCCCAAACTTTTTCATAGGACTGTAAATATATGCATATATATAGAGTGTGTACCAAACAAATGTGAGCACACATGTGCGCAGGTGTCCCATATATATGCGCTCGCATATATATGGGACACCCATGCACATGTGCGCGCGCTCTTTTTTGGGACACCCAGTATATATATGCGAGCACACTGTGTGTGTGTGTAGATATGTATATATATATATATATATATATATATATATATATGTATACATACATACATTCATACATGAGCACATATATATATATATAGGACACCAGCATGAGCGCATATATATGCAACGTTAGAGCCAGAATCAGTATGAGAGGTCAGAGCAAGAATCAGTATGAGAGAAAAGTGCCAGAATCAGTATGAGAGGTCAGAGCCAGAATCAATATGAGAGGTCAGAGCCAGAATCAGTCTGAGAGGTCAGAGCCAGAATCAGTGTGAGAGGTCAGAGCCAGAATCAGTCTGAGAGGTGAGAGCCAGAATCAGTATGAGAGGTCAGATCCAGAATCAGACTGAGAGGTCAGAGCCAGAATCAGTGTGAGAGGTCAGAGCCAGAATCAATATGAGAGGTCAGAGCCAGAATCAGTATGAGAGGTCAGAGCCAGAATCAGTATGAGAGGTCAGAGCCAGAAGAAGTATGAGAAGTCAGAGCCAGAAGTAGTATGAAACGTCAGAGCCAGAAGCAGTCTGAGAGGTCAGAGCCAGAATCAGTCTGAGAGGTCAGAGCCAGAATCAGTCTGAGAGGTCAGAGCCAGAATCAGTCTGAGAGGTCAGAGCCAGAATCAGTCTGAGAAGTCAGAGCCAGAATCAGTCTGAGAGGTCAGAGCCAGAATCAGTCTGAGAGTTCAGAGTCAGAAACAGTATGAGAGGTCAGAGCCAGAATCAGTCTGAGAGGTCAGAGCCAGAATCAGTATGAGAGGTCAGAGCCAGAATCAGTATGAGAGGTCAGAGCCAGAATCAGTATGAGAGGTCAGAGCCAGAAGAAGTATGAGAAGTCAGAGCCAGAAGTAGCATGAAACGTCAGAGCCAGAAGCAGTCTGAGAGGTCAGAGCCAGAATCAGTCTGAGAGGTCAGAGCCAGAATCAGTCTGAGAGGTCAGAGCCAGAATCAGTCTGAGAGGTCAGAGCCAGAATCAGTCTGAGAGGTCAGAGCCAGAATCAGTCTGAGAAGTCAGAGCCAGAATCAGTCTGAGAGGTCAGAGCCAGAATCAGTCTGAGAGTTCAGAGTCAGAAACAGTATGAGAGGTCAGAGCCAGAATCAGTATGAGAGATCAGAGCCAGAATCAGTCTGAGAGGTCAGAGCCAGAATCAGTCTGAGAGATCAGAGCAGTATAAAAGGTCAGAACTGGAATCAGTATGAGAGGACAGAGCCAGAAACAGTATGAGAGGTCAGAGCCAGAATCAGTATGAGACGTCAGAGCCAGAATCAGTATGAGACGTCAGAGCCAGGATCAGTCTGAGAGGTCATAGCCAGAATCAGTATGAGAGGTCAGAGCCAGAATCAGACTGAGAGGTCAGAGCCAGAATTAGTATGAGAGGTCAGAAAAAGAATCAGTGTGAGAGGTCTGAGCCAGAATCGGTCTGAGAGTTCAGAGCCAGAATCAGTCTGAGAAGTCAGAGCCAGAAGTAGTATTAGACGTCAGAGCCAGAATCAGTATAAGAGGTCAGAGCTGGAATCAATATGAGAGGTCAGAACCAGAATCAGTCTGAGAGGTCACAGCTAGAATCAGTCTGAGAGGTCAGAGCCAGAATCAGTCTGAGAGGTCAGAGCCAGAATCAGTATGAGAGGTCAGAGCCAGAAACAGTATGAGAGGTCAGAGCCAGAATCAGTATGAGAGGTCAGAGCCAGAATCAGTCTGAGAGGTCAGAGCCAGAATCAGTATGAGAGGACAGAGCCAGAAACAGTATGAGAGGTCAGAGCCAGAATCAGTATGAGACGTCAGAGCCAGAATCAGTATGAGACGTCTTAGCCAGGATCAGTCTGAGAGGTCAGAGCCAGAATCAGTATGAGTGGTCAGAGCCAGAATCAGTATGAGAGGTCAGAGCCAGAATCAGTATAAAAGGTCAGAGCCAGAATCAGTCTGAGAGATCAGAGCCAGAATCAGTCTGAGAGGTGAGAGCCAGAAACAGTATGTGAGGTGACAGACAGAATCAGTATGAGAGGTCATAGCCAGAATTAATATGAGAGGTCAGAAACAGAATCAGTCTGAGAGGTCAGAGCCAGAATCAGTATGAGAGGTCAGAGCCAGAATCAGTCTGAGAGATCAGAGCCAGAATCAGTCTGAGAGATCAGAGCCAGAATCAGTATGAGAGGTCAGAGCCAGAATCAGTATGAGAGGTCAGATCCAGAATCAGACTGAGAGGTCAGAGCCAGAATCAGTGTGAGAGGTCAGAGCCAGAATCAGTATGAGAGGTCAGAGCCAGAATCAGTATGAGAGGTCAGAGCCAGAAGAAGTATGAGAAGTCAGAGCCAGAAGTAGTATGAAACGTCAGAGCCAGAAGCAGTCTGAGAGGTCAGAGCCAGAATCAGTCTGAGAGGTCAGAGCCAGAATCAGTCTGAGAGGTCAGAGCCAGAATCAGTCTGAGAGGTCAGAGCCAGAATCAGTCTGAGAAGTCAGAGCCAGAATCAGTCTGAGAGGTCAGAGCCAGAATCAGTCTGAGAGTTCAGAGTCAGAAACAGTATGAGAGGTCAGAGCCAGAATCAGTATAAGAGATCAGAGCCAGAATCAGTCTGAGAGGTCAGAGCCAGAATCAGTCTGAGAGATCAGAGCAGTATAAAAGGTCAGAACTGGAATCAGTATGAGAGGACAGAGCCAGAAACAGTATGAGAGGTCAGAGCCAGAATCAGTATGAGACGTCAGAGCCAGAATCAGTATGAGACGTCAGAGCCAGGATCAGTCTGAGAGGTCATAGCCAGAATCAGTATGAGAGGTCAGAGCCAGAATCAGACTGAGAGGTCAGAGCCAGAATTAGTATGAGAGGTCAGAAAAAGAATCAGTGTGAGAGGTCTGAGCCAGAATCGGTCTGAGAGTTCAGAGCCAGAATCAGTCTGAGAGGTCAGAGCCAGAATCAGTATAAGAGGTCAGAGCTGGAATCAATATGAGAGGTCAGAACCAGAATCAGTCTGAGAGGTCACAGCTAGAATCAGTCTGAGAGGTCAGAGCTAGAATCAGTCTGAGAGGTCAAAGCCAGAATCAGTATGAGAGGTCAGAGCCAGAAACAGTATGAGAGGTCAGAGCCAGAATCAGTATGAGAGGTCAGGGCCAGAATCAGTCTGAGAGGTCAGAGCCAGAATCAGTATGAGAGGACAGAGCCAGAAACAGTATGAGAGGTCAGAGCTAGAATCAGTATGAGACGTCAGAGCCAGAATCAGTATGAGACGTCAGAGCCAGGATCAGTCTGAGAGGTCAGAGCCAGAATCAGTATGAGTGGTCAGAGCCAGAATCAGTATGAGAGGTCAGAGCCAGAATCAGTATGAAAGGTCAGAGCCAGAATCAGTCTGAGAGATCAGAGCCAGAATCAGTCTGAGAGGTGAGAGCCAGAAACAGTATGAGAGGTGACAGACAGAATCAGTATGAGAGGTCATAGCCAGAATTAATATGAGAGGTCAGAAACAGAATCAGTCTGAGAGGTCAGAGCCAGAATCAGTATGAGAGGTCAGAGCCAGAATCAGTCTGAGAGATCAGAGCCAGAATCAGTCTGAGAGATCAGAGCCAGAATCAGTCTGAGAGGTCAGAGCCAGAATCAGTCTGAGAGATCAGAGCCATAATCAGTATGAGAGATCAGAGCCAGAATCAGACTGAGGTCAGAGCCAGAATTAGTATGAGAGGTCAGAGTCAGAATTAGTCTGAGAGGTCAGAGCCAGAATCGGTATGAGAGGTCAGAGCCAGAATCAGTATGAGATATCAGAGCCAGAATCAGACTGAGGTCAGAGCCAGAATTAGTATGAGAGGTCAGAGTCAGAATCAGTCTGAGAGGTCAGAGCCAGAATCGGTATGAGAGGTCAGAGCCAGATGCAGTGTGAGAAGTCAGAGCCCGGTCGAGCGCATATATATGGGACACCCGCGCATATTTATATATATAAATTTATGCATATATATAGAGTGTGTCCCAAACAAATGTGAGCGCACATGTGCGCAGGTGTCCCATATATATGCGCTCGCACATGTGCGCACGCATTTTTTTGGGACACCCAGTATATATATGCGAGCACACTGTGTATATTTATATATATATATATATATATATATATATATATATATACACATACATACATACATGAGCACATATATATATATAGGACACCAGCATGAGCGCATATATATGCGATGTTAGAGCCAGAATCAGTATGAGAGATCAGTGCCAGAATCAGTATGAGAGGTCGGAGCCAGAATCAATATGAGAGGTCGGAGCCAGAATCAGTCTAAGAGGTCAGAGACAGAATCAGTCTGAGAGGTCAGAGCCAGAATCAGTCTGAGAGGTCAGAGCCAGAATCAGTATGAGAGATAAGAGCCAGAATCAGTCTGAGAGGTCAGAGCCAGAATCAGTGTGAGAGGTGAGAGCCAGAATCAGTATGAGAGGTCAGAGCCAGAATCAGACTGAGAGGTCAGAGCCAGAATCAGTGTGAGAGGTGAGAGCCAGAATCAGTATGAGAGGTCAGAGCCAGAATCAGACTGAGAGGTCAGAGCCAGAATCAGTGTGAGAGGTCAGATCCAGAATCAGTATGAGCGGTCAGAGCCAGAATCATTATGAGAGGTCAGAGCCAGAAGAAGCATGAGAAGTCAGATCGAGAAGTAGTATGAAACGTCAGAGCCAGAAGCAGTCTGAGAGGTCAGAGCCAGATTCAGTCTGAGAGGTCAGAGCCAGAATCAGTCTGAGAGTTCAGAGTCAGAAACAGTATGAGAGGTCAGAGCCAGAATCAGTATGAGAGATCAGAGCCAGAATCAGTCTGAGAGGTCAGAGCCAGAATCAGTCTGAGAGATCAGAGCAGTATAAAAGGTCAGAACTGGAATCAGTATGAGAGGTCAGAGCCAGAATCAGTATGAGAGTTCAGAGCCAGAATCAGTCTGAGAGGTCAGAGCCAGAATCAGCATGAGACGTCAGAGCCAGGATCAGTCTGAGAGGTCAGAGCCAGAATCAGTCTGAGAGGTCAGAGCCAGTATCAGTATGAGAGGTCAGAGCCAGAAACAGTATGAGAGGTCAGAGCCAGAATCAGTATGAGAGGTCAGAGCCAGAATCAGTCTGAGAGGTCAGAGCCAGAATCAGTCTGAGAGGTTAGAGCCAGAATCAGTATGAGAGGTCAGAGCCAGAATCAGTCTGAGAGATCAGAGCCAGAATCAGTCTGAGAGGTGAGAGCCAGAAACAGTATGAGAGGTGAGAGCCAGAATCAGTATGAGAGGTCAGAGCCAGAATCAGTCTGAGAGATCAGAGCCAGAATCAGTCTGAGAGGTGAGAGCCATAATCAGTATGAGAGATCAGAGCCAGAATCAGTCTGAGAGGTGAGAGCCATAATCAGTATGAGAGGTCAGAGCCAGAATCAGTCTGAGAGATCAGAGCCAGAATCAGTCTGAGAGGTGAGAGCCAGAAACAGTATGAGAGGTCAGAGTCAGAATTAGTATGAGAGGTCAGAGTCAGAATCAGTCTGAGAGGTCAGAGTCAGAATCAGTCTGAGAGGTCAGAGCCAGAATCGGTATGAGAGGTCAGAGCCAGAATCAGTATGAGAGATCAGAGCCAGAATCAGTCTGAGAGGTCAGAGCCAGTCTGAGAGGTCAGAGCCAGAATCAGTATGAGAGGTCAGAGCAAGAATCAGTATGAGAGGTCAGAGCCAGAATCAGTATGAGAGGTAAGAGCCAGAATCAGTCTGAGAGGTCAGAGCCAGAATCGGTATGAGAGGTCAGAGCCAGAAACAGTATGACGTTAGAGCCAGAATCAGTATGAGAGATCAGAGCCAGAATCAGTCTGAGAGGTCAGAACCAGAATCAGTATGAGAGGTCTGAGCCAGAATCGGTTTGAGAGTTCAGAGCCAGAATCAGTCTGAGAAGTCAGAGCCAGAATCAGTCTGAGAGGTCAGAGCCAGAATCAGTATAAGAGGACAGAGCCGGAATCAATATGAGAGGTCAGAACCAGAATCAGTCTGAGAGGTCACAGCTAGAATCAGTCTGAGAGGTCAGAGCCAGAATCAGTCTGAGAGGTCAGAGCCAGAATCAGCATGAGACGTCAGAGCCAGGATCAGTCTGAGAGGTCAGAGCCAGAATCAGTCTGAGAGGTCAGAGCCAGAAACAGTATGAGAGGTCAGAGCCAGAATTAATATGAGAGGTCAGAACCAGAATCAGTATGAGAGGTGAGAGCCAGAATCAGTATGAGAGATCAGAGCCAGAATCAGTCTGAGAGGTGAGAGCCATAATCAGTATGAGAGATCACAGCCAGAATCAGACTGAGGTCAGAGCCAGAATTAGTATGAGAGGTCAGAGTCAGTCTGAGAGGTCAGAGCCAGAATTGGTATGAGAGGTCAGAGCCAGAAGCAGTATGACAGGTCAGAACTGGAATCAGTATGAGAGGTCAGAGCCAGAATCAGTGTGAGAAGTCAGAGCCAGGTCGAGCGCATATATATGGCACACCCACGCATATTTATATATCTAAATATATGCATATATATAGAGTGTGTCTTAAACAAATGTGAGCGCACATGTGCGCAGGTGTCCCATATATATGCGCTCGCATATATATAGAACACCCGCGCACATGTGCACTTGCATTTTTTTGGGACACCCAGTATATATATGCGAGCACACTGTGTATATATATATATATATATATATATATATATATGTATACATACATACATACATACATACATGAGCACATATATATATATATATATATATATATATATATATATATATGTAGGACACCAGCATGAGCGCATATATATGCGACGTTAGAGCCAGAATCAGTATGAGAGGTCAGAGCAAGAATCAGTATGAGAGAAAAGTGCCAGAATCAGTATGAGAGGTCAGAGCCAGAATCAGTCTGAGAGGTCAGAGCCAGAATCAGTATGAGAGGTCAGAGCCAGAATTAATATGATAGGTAAGAACCAGAATGAGTCTGAGAGGTCAGAGCCAGAATGAGTCTGAGAGGTCAGAGCCAGAATCAGTCTGAGAGGTCAGAGCCAGAATCAGTCTGAGAAGTCAGAGACAGAATCAGTCTGAGAGGTCAGAGCCAGAATTAGAATGAGAGGTCAGAACCAGAATCAGTATGAGAGGTCAGAGCCAGAATCGGTCTGAGAGTTCAGAGCCAGAATCAGTCTGAGAACTCAGAGCCAAAAGTAGTATTAGATGTCAGAGCCAGAATCATTCTGAGAGGTCAGAGCCAGAATCAGTCTGAGAGGTCAGAGCCAGAATCAGTCTGAGAGGTGAGAGCCAGAATCAGTATGACAAGTCAGAGCCAGAAACAGTATGAGAGGTCAGAGCCAGAATCAGTATGAGAGGTCAGAGCCAGAATCAGTCTGAGAGGTCAGAGCCAGAATCAGTATGAGAGGTCAGAGCCAGAATCAGTATGAGAGGTCAGAGCCAGAAACAGTATGAGAGGTCAGAGCCAGAATCAGTATGAGAGGTCAGAGCCAAAATCAGTATGAGAGGTCAGAGCCAGAATTAATATGAGAGGTCAGAACCAGAATCAGTCTGAGAGGTCAGAGCCAGAATCAGTATGAGAGGTCAGAGCCAGAATCAGTATGAGAGGTCAGAGCCAGAAACAGTATGAGAGGTCAGAGCCAGAATCAGTATGAGAGGTCAGAGCCAGAATCAGTATGAGAGATCAGTGCCAGAATCAGTATGAGAGGTCGGAGCCAGAATCAATATGAGAGGTCGGAGCCAGAATCAGTCTAAGAGGTCAGAGACAGAATCAGTCTGAGAGGTCAGAGCCAGAATCAGTCTGAGAGGTCAGAGCCAGAATCAGTATGAGAGATAAGAGCCAGAATCAGTCTGAGAGGTCAGAGCCAGAATCAGTGTGAGAGGTGAGAGCCAGAATCAGTATGAGAGGTCAGAGCCAGAATCAGACTGAGAGGTCAGAGCCAGAATCAGTGTGAGAGGTGAGAGCCAGAATCAGTATGAGAGGTCAGAGCCAGAATCAGACTGAGAGGTCAGAGCCAGAATCAGTGTGAGAGGTCAGAGCCAGAATCAGTATGAGCGGTCAGAGCCAGAATCATTATGAGAGGTCAGAGCCAGAAGAAGCATGAGAAGTCAGATCGAGAAGTAGTATGAAACGTCAGAGCCAGAAGCAGTCTGAGAGGTCAGAGCCAGATTCAGTCTGAGAGGTCAGAGCCAGAATCAGTCTGAGAGTTCAGAGTCAGAAACAGTATGAGAGGTCAGAGCCAGAATCAGTATGAGAGATCAGAGCCAGAATCAGTCTGAGAGGTCAGAGCCAGAATCAGTCTGAGAGATCAGAGCAGTATAAAAGGTCAGAACTGGAATCAGTATGAGAGGTCAGAGCCAGAATCAGTATGAGAGTTCAGAGCCAGAATCAGTCTGAGAGGTCAGAGCCAGAATCAGCATGAGACGTCAGAGCCAGGATCAGTCTGAGAGGTCAGAGCCAGAATCAGTCTGAGAGGTCAGAGCCAGTATCAGTATGAGAGGTCAGAGCCAGAAACAGTATGAGAGGTCAGAGCCAGAATCAGTATGAGAGGTCAGAGCCAGAATCAGTCTGAGAGGTCAGAGCCAGAATCAGTCTGAGAGGTTAGAGCCAGAATCAGTATGAGAGGTCAGAGCCAGAATCAGTCTGAGAGATCAGAGCCAGAATCAGTCTGAGAGGTGAGAGCCAGAAACAGTATGAGAGGTGAGAGCCAGAATCAGTATGAGAGGTCAGAGCCAGAATCAGTCTGAGAGATCAGAGCCAGAATCAGTCTGAGAGGTGAGAGCCATAATCAGTATGAGAGATCAGAGCCAGAATCAGTCTGAGAGGTGAGAGCCATAATCAGTATGAGAGGTCAGAGCCAGAATCAGTCTGAGAGATCAGAGCCAGAATCAGTCTGAGAGGTGAGAGCCAGAAACAGTATGAGAGGTCAGAGTCAGAATTAGTATGAGAGGTCAGAGTCAGAATCAGTCTGAGAGGTCAGAGTCAGAATCAGTCTGAGAGGTCAGAGCCAGAATCGGTATGAGAGGTCAGAGCCAGAATCAGTATGAGAGATCAGAGCCAGAATCAGTCTGAGAGGTCAGAGCCAGTCTGAGAGGTCAGAGCCAGAATCAGTATGAGAGGTCAGAGCAAGAATCAGTATGAGAGGTCAGAGCCAGAATCAGTATGAGAGGTAAGAGCCAGAATCAGTCTGAGAGGTCAGAGCCAGAATCGGTATGAGAGGTCAGAGCCAGAAACAGTATGACGTTAGAGCCAGAATCAGTATGAGAGATCAGAGCCAGAATCAGTCTGAGAGGTCAGAACCAGAATCAGTATGAGAGGTCTGAGCCAGAATCGGTCTGAGAGTTCAGAGCCAGAATCAGTCTGAGAAGTCAGAGCCAGAATCAGTCTGAGAGGTCAGAGCCAGAATCAGTATAAGAGGACAGAGCCGGAATCAATATGAGAGGTCAGAACCAGAATCAGTCTGAGAGGTCACAGCTAGAATCAGTCTGAGAGGTCAGAGCCAGAATCAGTCTGAGAGGTCAGAGCCAGAATCAGCATGAGACGTCAGAGCCAGGATCAGTCTGAGAGGTCAGAGCCAGAATCAGTCTGAGAGGTCAGAGCCAGAAACAGTATGAGAGGTCAGAGCCAGAATTAATATGAGAGGTCAGAACCAGAATCAGTATGAGAGGTGAGAGCCAGAATCAGTATGAGAGATCAGAGCCAGAATCAGTCTGAGAGGTGAGAGCCATAATCAGTATGAGAGATCACAGCCAGAATCAGACTGAGGTCAGAGCCAGAATTAGTATGAGAGGTCAGAGTCAGTCTGAGAGGTCAGAGCCAGAATTGGTATGAGAGGTCAGAGCCAGAAGCAGTATGACAGGTCAGAACTGGAATCAGTATGAGAGGTCAGAGCCAGAATCAGTGTGAGAAGTCAGAGCCAGGTCGAGCGCATATATATGGCACACCCACGCATATTTATATATCTAAATATATGCATATATATAGAGTGTGTCTTAAACAAATGTGAGCGCACATGTGCGCAGGTGTCCCATATATATGCGCTCGCATATATATAGAACACCCGCGCACATGTGCACTTGCATTTTTTTGGGACACCCAGTATATATATGCGAGCACACTGTGTATATATATATATATATATATATATATATATATATATATGTATACATACATACATACATACATACATGAGCACATATATATATATATATATATATATATATATATATATATATATATATGTAGGACACCAGCATGAGCGCATATATATGCGACGTTAGAGCCAGAATCAGTATGAGAGGTCAGAGCAAGAATCAGTATGAGAGAAAAGTGCCAGAATCAGTATGAGAGGTCAGAGCCAGAATCAGTCTGAGAGGTCAGAGCCAGAATCAGTCTGAGAGGTCAGAGCCAGAATCAGTATGAGAGGTCAGAGCCAGAATTAATATGATAGGTAAGAACCAGAATGAGTCTGAGAGGTCAGAGCCAGAATGAGTCTGAGAGGTCAGAGCCAGAATCAGTCTGAGAGGTCAGAGCCAGAATCAGTCTGAGAAGTCAGAGACAGAATCAGTCTGAGAGGTCAGAGCCAGAATTAGAATGAGAGGTCAGAACCAGAATCAGTATGAGAGGTCAGAGCCAGAATCGGTCTGAGAGTTCAGAGCCAGAATCAGTCTGAGAACTCAGAGCCAAAAGTAGTATTAGATGTCAGAGCCAGAATCAGTCTGAGAGGTCAGAGCCAGAATCAGTCTGAGAGGTCAGAGCCAGAATCAGTCTGAGAGGTGAGAGCCAGAATCAGTATGACAAGTCAGAGCCAGAAACAGTATGAGAGGTCAGAGCCAGAATCAGTATGAGAGGTCAGAGCCAGAATCAGTCTGAGAGGTCATAGCCAGAATCAGTATGAGAGGTCAGAGCCAGAATCAGTATGAGAGGTCAGAGCCAGAAACAGTATGAGAGGTCAGAGCCAGAATCAGTATGAGAGGTCAGAGCCAAAATCAGTATGAGAGGTCAGAGCCAGAATTAATATGAGAGGTCAGAACCAGAATCAGTCTGAGAGGTCAGAGCCAGAATCAGTATGAGAGGTCAGAGCCAGAATCAGTATGAGAGGTCAGAGCCAGAAACAGTATGAGAGGTCAGAGCCAGAATCAGTATGAGAGGTCAGAGCCAGAATCAGTATGAGAGGTCAGAGCCAGAATCAGTATGAGAGGTCAGAGCCAGAATCAGTCTGAGAGGTCAGAGCCAGAAACAGTATGAGAGGTCAGAGCCAGAAACAGTATGAGAGGTCAGAGCCAGAAACAGTATGAGAGGTCAGAGCCAGAATCAGTATGAGAGGTCAGAGCCAGAATCAGTATGAGAGGTCAGAGCCGGAATCAGTATGAGAGGTCAGAGCCAGAATTAATATGATAGGTAAGAACCAGAATGAGTCTGAGAGGTCAGAGCCAGAATGAGTCTGAGAGGTCAGAGCCAGAATCAGTCTGAGAGGTCAGAGCCAGAATCAGTCTGAGAAGTCAGAGACAGAATCAGTCTGAGAGGTCAGAGCCAGAATTAGAATGAGAGGTCAGAACCAGAATCAGTATGAGAAGTCAGAGACAGAATCAGTCTGAGAGGTCAGAGCCAGAATTAGAATGAGAGGTCAGAACCAGAATCAGTATGAGAGGTCAGAGCCAGAATCAGTATGAGAGGTCAGAGCCAGAATCAGTATGAGAGGTCAGAGCCAGAATCAGTCTGAGAGGTCAGAGCCAGAATCAGTCTGAGAGGTCAGAGCCAGAATCAGTCTGAGAGGTCAGAGCCAGAATCAGTCTGAGAGGTCAGAGCCAGAATCAGTATGAGAGGTCAGAGCCAGAATCAGTATGAGAGGTCAGAGCCAGAATCAGTATGAGAGGTCAGAGTCAGAATCAGTCTGAGAGGTCAGAGCCAGAATCGGTATGAGAGGTCAGAGCCAGAAGCAGTATGAGAGGTCAGAGTCAGAATCAGTATGAAAGGTCAGAACTGGAATCAGTATGAGAGGTCAGAGCCAGAATCAGTGTGAGAAGTCAGAGCCAGGTCGAGCGCATATATATGGGACACCCGCGCATATTTATATATATACAGTCCTATGAAAAAGTTTGGGCACCCCTATTAATCTTAATCATTTTTAGTTTTAAATATTTTGGTGTTTGCAACAGCCATTTCAGTTTGATATATCTAATAACTGATGGACACAGTAATATTTCAGGATTGAAATGAGGTTTATTGTACTAACAGAAAATGCGCAATATGCATTAAACCAAAATTTGACCGGTGCAAAAATATGGGCACCTCAACAGAAAAGTGACATTAATATTTAGTACATCCTCCTTTTGCAAATATAACAGCCTCTAGTCGCTTCCTGTATATTTTAATCAGTTCCTGGATCCTGGATGAAGGTATTTTGGACCATTTCTTTCTACAAAACAATTCAAGTTCAGTTAAGTTAGATGGTCGCCGAACATGGACAGCCCGCTCTCAAATGATCTGAAAACAAAGATTGTTCAACATAGTTGTTCAGGGGAAGGATACAAAACGTTGTCTCAGAGATTTAACCTGTCAGTTTCCACTGTGAGGAACATAGTAAGGAAATGGAAGACCACAGGGACAGTTCTTGTTAAGCCCAGAAGTGGCAGGCCAAGAAAAATATCAGAAAGGCAGAGAAGAAGAATGGTGAGAACAGTCAAGGACAATCCACAGACCACCTCCAAAGAGCTGCAGCATCATCTTGCTGCAGATGGTGTCACTGTGCATCGGTCAACTATACAGCGCACTTTGCACAAATAGAAGCTGTATGGGAGAGTGATGAGAAAGAAGCCGTTTCTGCACGTACGCCACAAATAGAGTTGCCTGAGGTATGAAAAAGCACATTTGGACAAGGCAGCTTCATTTTGGAAACAAAAATTGAGTTGTTTGGTTATAAAAAAAGGCGTTATGCATGGCGTCCAAAAAGAAACAGCATTCCAAGAAAAACACATGCTACCCACTGTAAAATTTGGTGGAGGTTCCATCATGCTTTGGGGCTGTGTGGCCAATGCCGGCATCGGGAATCTTGTTAAAGTTGAGGGTCGCATGGATTCCACTCAGTATCAGCAGATTCTTGAGAATAATGTTCAAGAATCAGTGACGAAGTTGAAGTTACGCCGGGGATGGATATTTCAGCAAGACAATGATCCAAAACACCGCTCCAAATCAACTCAGGCATTCATGCAGAGGAACAAATACAATGTTCTGGAATGGCCATCCCAGTCCCCAGACCTGAATATCATTGAACATCTGTGGGATGATTTGAAGCGGGCTGTCCATGCTCGGCGACCATCTAACTTAACTGAACTTGAATTGTTTGTCCAAAATACCTTTATCCAGGATCCAGGAACTGATTAAAAGCTACAGGAAGCGACTAGAGGCTGTTATCTTTGCAAAAGGAGGATCTACTAAATATTAATGTCACTTTTCTGTTGAGGTGCCCATACTTTTGCACCGGTCAAATTTTGGTTTAATGCATATTGCACATTTTCTGTTAGTACAATAAACCTCATTTCAATCCTGAAATATTACTGTGTCCATCAGTTATTAAATATATATAACTGAAATAGCTGTTGCAAATACCAAAATATTTAGAACTAAAAATGATTAAGATTAATAGGGGTGCCCAAACTTTTTCATAGGACTGTAAATATATGCATATATATAGAGTGTGTACCAAACAAATGTGAGCACACATGTGCGCAGGTGTCCCATATATATGCGCTCGCATATATATGGGACACCCACGCACATGTGCGCGCGCATTTTTTTGGGACACCCAGTATATATATGCGAGCACACTGTGTGTGTGTGTAGATATGTTTATATATATATATATATATATGTATACATACATACATTCATACATGAGCACATATATATATATAGGACACCAGCATGAGCGCATATATATGCAACGTTAGAGCCAGAATCAGTATGAGAGGTCAGAGCAAGAATCAGTATGAGAGAAAAGTGCCAGAATCAGTATGAGAGGTCAGAGCCAGAATCAATATGAGAGGTCAGAGCCAGAATCAGTGTGAGAGGTCAGAGCCAGAATCAGTGTGAGAGGTCAGAGCCAGAATCAGTATGAGAGATAAGAGCCAGAATCAGTCTGAGAGGTGAGAGCCAGAATAAGTCTGAGAGGTGAGAGCCAGAATCAGTATGAGAGGTCAGATCCAGAATCAGACTGAGAGGTCAGAGCCAGAATCAGTGTGAGAGGTCAGAGCCAGAATCAGTATGAGAGGTCAGAGCCAGAATCAGTATGAGAGGTCAGAGCCAGAATCAGTATGAGAGGTCAGAGCCAGAAGAAGTATGAGAAGTCAGAGCCAGAAGTAGTATGAAACGTCAGAGCCAGAAGCAGTCTGAGAGGTCAGAGACAGAATCAGTCTGAGAGGTCAGAGCCAGAATCAGTCTGAGAGGTCAGAGCCAGAATCAGTCTGAGAAGTCAGAGCCAGAATCAGTCTGAGAGGTCAGAGCCAGAATCAGTCTGAGAGTTCAGAGTCAGAAACAGTATGAGAGGTCAGAGCCAGAATCAGTATGAGAGATCAGAGCCATAATCAGTCTGAGAGGTCAGAGCCAGAATCAGTATGAGAGGTCAGAGCCAGAATCAGTATAAGAGGTCAGAGCCAGAATCAGTATGAGAGGTCAGAGCCAGAAGAAGTATGAGAAGTCAGAGCCAGAAGTAGCATGAAACGTCAGAGCCAGAAGCAGTCTGAGAGGTCAGAGCCAGAATCAGTCTGAGAGGTCAGAGCCAGAATCAGTCTGAGAGGTCAGAGCCAGAATCAGTCTGAGAGGTCAGAGCCAGGATCAGTCTGAGAAGTCAGAGCCAGAATCAGTCTGAGAGGTCAGAGCCAGAATCAGTCTGAGAGTTCAGAGTCAGAAACAGTATGAGAGGTCAGAGCCAGAATCAGTATGAGAGATCAGAGCCAGAATCAGTCTGAGAGGTCAGAGCCAGAATCAGTCTGAGAGATCAGAGCAGTATAAAAGGTCAGAACTGGAATCAGTATGAGAGGACAGAGCCAGAAACAGTATGAGAGGTCAGAGCCAGAATCAGTATGAGACGTCAGAGCCAGAATCAGTATGAGACGTCAGAGCCAGGATCAGTCTGAGAGGTCAGAGCCAGAATCAGTATGAGAGGTCAGAGCCAGAATCAGACTGAGAGGTCAGAGCCAGAATTAGTATGAGAGGTCAGAAAAAGAATCAGTGTGAGAGGTCTGAGCCAGAATCGGTCTGAGAGTTCAGAGCCAGAATCAGTCTGAGAAGTCAGAGCCAGAAGTAGTATTAGACGTCAGAGCCAGAATCAGTCTGAGAGGTCAGAGCCAGAATCAGTATAAGAGGTCAGAGCTGGAATCAATATGAGAGGTCAGAACCAGAATCAGTCTGAGAGGTCACAGCTAGAATCAGTCTGAGAGGTCAGAGCCAGAATCAGTCTGAGAGGTCAGAGCCAGAATCAATATGAGAGGTCAGAGCCAGAAACAGTATGAGAGGTCAGAGCCAGAATCAGTATGAGAGGTCAGAGCCAGAATCAGTCTGAGAGGTCAGAGCCAGAATCAGTATGAGAGGACAGAGCCAGAAACAGTATGAGAGGTCAGAGCCAGAATCAGTATGAGACGTCAGAGCCAGAATCAGTATGAGACGTCAGAGCCAGGATCAGTCTGAGAGGTCAGAGCCAGAATCAGTATGAGTAGTCAGAGCCAGAATCAGTATGAGAGGTCAGAGCCAGAATCAGTATGAAAGGTCAGAGCCAGAATCAGTCTGAGAGATCAGAGCCAGAATCAGTCTGAGAGGTGAGAGCCAGAAACAGTATGAGAGGTGACAGACAGAATCAGTATGAGAGGTCATAACCAGAATTAATATGAGAGGTCAGAAACAGAATCAGTCTGAGAGGTCAGAGCCAGAATCAGTATGAGAGGTCAGAGCCAGAATCAGTCTGAGAGATCAGAGCCAGAATCAGTATGAGAGATCAGAGCCAGAATCAGTCTGAGAGGTCAGAGCCAGAATCAGTCTGAGAGATCAGAGCCATAATCAGTATGAGAGATCAGAGCCAGAATCAGACTGAGGTCAGAGCCAGAATTAGTATGAGAGGTCAGAGTCAGAATTAGTCTGAGAGGTCAGAGCCAGAATCGGTATGAGAGGTCAGAGCCAGAATCAGTATGAGATATCAGAGACAGAATCAGACTGAGGTCAGAGCCAGAATTAGTATGAGAGGTCAGAGTCAGAATCAGTCTGAGAGGTCAGAGCCAGAATCGGTATGAGAGGTCAGAGCCAGATGCAGTGTGAGAAGTCAGAGCCAGGTCGAGCGCATATATATGGGACACCCGCGCATATTTATATATATAAATTTATGGATATATATAGAGTGTGTCCCAAACAAATGTGAGCGCACATGTGCGCAGGTGTCCCATATATATGCGCTCGCATATATATGGGACACCCGCGCACATGTGCGCGCGCATTTTTTTGGGACACCCAGTATATATATGCGAGCACACTGTGTATATTTATATATATATATATATATATATATATATACATACATACATACATGAGCACATATATATATAGGACACCAGCATGAGCGCATATATATGCGATGTTAGAGCCAGAATCAGTATGAGAGATCAGTGCCAGAATCAGTATGAGAGGTCGGAGCCAGAATCAGTATGAGAGGTCGGAGCCAGAATCAGTCTAAGAGGTCAGAGACAGAATCAGTCTGAGAGGTCAGAGCCAGAATCAGTCTGAGAGGTCAGAGCCAGAATCAGTATGAGAGATAAGAGCCAGAATCAGTCTGAGAGGTCAGAGCCAGAATCAGTGTGAGAGGTGAGAGCCAGAATCAGTATGAGAGGTCAGAGCCAGAATCAGAATGAGAGGTCAGAGCCAGAATCAGTGTGAGAGGTCAGAGCCAGAATCAGTATGAGAGGTCAGAGCCAGAATCATTATGAGAGGTCAGAGCCAGAAGAAGTATGAGAAGTCAGATCGAGAAGTAGTATGAAACGTCAGAGCCAGAAGCAGTCTGAGAGGTCAGAGCCAGAATCAGTCTGAGAGGTCAGAGCCAGAATCAGTCTGAGAGTTCAGAGTCAGAAACAGTATGAGAGATCAGAGCCAAAATCAGTCTGAGAGGTCAGAGCCAGAATCAGTCTGAGAGATCAGAGCAGTATAAAAGGTCAGAACTGGAATCAGTATGAGAGGTCAGAGCCAGAATCAGTATGAGAGGTCAGAGCCAGAATCAGTATGAGAGGTCAGAGCCAGAATCAGTATGAGAGGTCAGAGCCAGAATCAGACTGAGAGATCAGAGCCAGAATTAGTATGAGAGGTCAGAACCAGAATCAGTATGAGAGGTCTGAGCCAGAATCGGTCTGAGAAGTCAGAGCCAGAAGTAGTATTAGACGTCAGAGCCAGAATCAGTCTGAGAGGTCAGAGCCAGAATCAGTATAAGAGGACATAGCCGGAATCAATATGAGAGGTCAGAACCAGAATCAGTCTGAGAGGTCACAGCTAGAATCAGTCTGAGAGGTCAGAGCCAGAATCAGTCTGAGAGGTCAGAGCCAGAATCAGTATGAGAGGTCAGAGCCAGAAACAGTATGAGAGGTCAGAGCCAGAATCAGTATGAGAGGTCAAAGCCAGAATCAGCATGAGACGTCAGAGCCAGGATCAGTCTGAGAGGTCAGAGCCAGAATCAGTCTGAGAGGTCAGAGCAAGTATCAGTATGAGAGGTCAGAGCCAGAAACAGTATGAGAGGTCAGAGCCAGAATCAGTATGAGAGGTCAGAGCCAGAATCAGTATGAGAGGTCAGAGCCAGAATCAGTCTGAGAGGTTAGAGCCAGAATCAGTATGAGAGGTCAGAGCCAGAATCAGTCTGAGAGATCAGAGCCAGAATCAGTCTGAGAGGTGAGAGCCAGAAACAGTATGAGAGGTGAGAGCCAGAATCAGTATGAGAGGTCAGAGCCAGAATCAGTATGAGAGATCAGAGCCAGAATCAGTCTGAGAGGTGAGAGCCATAATCAGTATGAGAGATCAGAGCCAGAATCAGTCTGAGAGGTGAGAGCCATAATCAGTATGAGAGGTCAGAGCCAGAATCAGTCTGAGAGATCAGAGCCAGAATCAGTCTGAGAGGTGAGAGCCAGAAACAGTATGAAAGGTCAGAGCCAGAATTAGTATGAGAGGTCAGAGTCAGAATCAGTCTGAGAGGTCAGAGCCAGAATCGGTATGAGAGGTCAGAGCCAGAATCAGTATGAGAGATCAGAGCCAGAATCAGTCTGAGAGGTCAGAGCCAGTTTGAGAGGTCAGAGCCAGAATCAGTATGAGAGGTCAGAGCCAGAATCAGTATGAGAGGTAAGAGCCAGAATCAGTCTGAGAGGTCAGAGCCAGAATCGGTATGAGAGGTCAGAGCCAGAAACAGTATGACGTTAGAGCCAGAATCAGTATGAGAGATCAGAGCCAGAATCAGTCTGAGAGGTCAGAACCAGAATCAGTATGAGAGGTCTGAGCCAGAATCGGTCTGAGAGTTCAGAGCCAGAATCAGTCTGAGAAGTCAGAGCCAGAATCAGTCTGAGAGGTCAGAGCCAGAATCAGTATAAGAGGACAGAGCCGGAATCAATATGAGAGGTCAGAACCAGAATCAGTCTGAGAGGTCACAGCTAGAATCAGTCTGAGAGGTCAGAGCCAGAATCAGTCTGAGAGGTCAGAGCCAGAATCAGTATGAGAGGTCAGAGCCAGAAACAGTATGAGAGGTCAGAGCCAGAATCAGTATGAGAGGTCAGAGCCAGAATCAGCATGAGACGTCAGAGCCAGGATCAGTCTGAGAGGTCAGAGCCAGAATCAGTCTGAGAGGTCAGAGCCAGAATCAGTATGAGAGGTCAGAGCCAGAATTAATATGAGAGGTCAGAACCAGAATCAGTATGAGAGGTGAGAGCCAGAATCAGTATGAGAGATCAGAGCCAGAATCAGACTGAGGTCAGAGCCAGAATTAGTATGAGAGGTCAGAGTCAGTCTGAGAGGTCAGAGCCAGAATTGGTATGAGAGGTCAGAGCCAGAAGCAGTATGAAAGGTCAGAACTGGAATCAGTATGAGAGGTCAGAGCCAGAATCAGTGTGAGAAGTCAGAGCCAGGTCGAGCGCATATATATGGCACACCCGCGCATATTTATATATATAAATATATGCATATATATAGAGTGTGTCTTAAACAAATGTGAGCGCACATGTGCGCAGTTGTCCCATATATATGCGCTCGCATATATATGGGACACCCGCGCAAATGTGCACTTGCATTTTTTTGAGACACCCAGTATATATATGCGAGCACACTGTGTATATATATATATATATATATATATATATATATATATGTATACATACATACATACATACATGAGCACATATATATATATATAGGACACCAGCATGAGCGCATATATATGCGACGTTAGAGCCAGAATCAGTATGAGAGGTCAGAGCAAGAATCAGTATGAGAGAAAAGTGCCAGAATCAGTATGAGAGGTCAGAGCCAGAATCAGTCTGAGAGGTCAGAGCCAGAATCAGTCTGAGAGGTCAGAGCCAGAATCAGTCTGAGAGGTCAGAGCCAGAATCAGTATGAGAGATAAGAGGCAGAATCAGTCTGAGAGGTGAGAGCCAGAATCAGTCTGAGAGGTGAGAGCCAGAATCAGTATGAGAGGTCAGAGCCAGAATCAGACTGAGAGGTCAGAGCCAGAATCAGTATGAGAGGTCAGAGCCAGAATCAGTCTGAGAGGTCAGAGCCAGAATCAGTATGAGAGGTCAGAGCCAGAAACAGTATGAGAGGTCACAGCCAGAATCAGTCTGAGAGGTCAGAGCCAGAATCAGTCTGAGAGGTCAGAGCCAGAATCAGTATGAGAGGTGAGAACCAGAAACAGTATGAGAGGTCAAAGACAGAATCAGTATGAGAGGTCAGAGCCAGAAACAGTATGAGAGGTCAGAGCCAGAATCAGTATGAGAGGTCAGAGCCAGAATCAGTATGAGAGGTCAGAGCCAGAATTAATATGAGAGGTCAGAACCAGAATCAGTCTGAGAGGTCAGAGCCAGAATCAGTATGAGAGGTCAGAGCCAGAATCAGTCTGAGAGATCAGAGCCAGAATCAGTCTGAGAGGTGAGAGCCAGAAACAGTATGAGAGATCAGAGCCAGAATCAGTATGAGAGGTCAGAGCCAGAATCAGTATGAGAGATCAGAGCCAGAATCAGTCTGAGAGGTGAGAGCCATAATCAGTATGAGACATTCTGTCCCAAACAAATGTGAGCGCACATGTGCGCAGGTGTCCCATATATAAGCGCTCGCATATATATGGGACACCCGCGCACATGTGTGTGCGCATTTTTTTGGGACACCCAGTATATATATGCGAGCACACTGTGTATATATATATATATATATATATATGTATACATACATACATACATACATGAGCACATATATATATATATATATATATATATATATATATAGGACACCCGCATGAGCGCATATATATGCGACGTTAGAGCCAGAATCAGTATGAGAGGTCAGAGCAAGAATCAGTATGAGACGTCAGAGCCAGGATCAGTCTGAGAGGTCAGAGCCAGAATCAGTATGAGAGGTCAGAGCCAGAATCAGTATGAAAGGTCAGAGCCAGAATCAGTCTGAGAGATCAGAGCCAGAATCAGTCTGAGAGGTGAGAGCCAGAAACAGTATGAGAGGTGACAGACAGAATCAGTATGAGAGGTCATAGCCAGAATTAATATGAGAGGTCAGAAACAGAATCAGTCTGAGAGGTCAGAGCCAGAATCAGTATGAGAGGTCAGAGCCAGAAGCAGTATGAAAGGTCAGAACTGGAATCAGTATGAGAGGTCAGAGCCAGAATCAGTGTGAGAAGTCAGAGCCAGGTCGAGCGCATATATATGGCACACCCGCGCATATTTATATATATAAATATATGCATATATATAGAGTGTGTCTTAAACAAATGTGAGCGCACATGTGCGCAGTTGTCCCATATATATGCGCTCGCATATATATGGGACACCCGCGCACATGTGCACTTGCATTTTTTTGAGACACCCAGTATATATATGCGAGCACACTGTATATATATATATATATATATATATATATATATATATATATATATATGTATACATACATACATACATACATACATGAGCACATAAATATATATATAGGACACCAGCATGAGCGCATATATATGCGACGTTAGAGCCAGAATCAGTATGAGAGGTCTGAGCAAGAATCAGTATGAGAGAAAAGTGCCAGAATCAGTATGAGAGGTCAGAGCCAGAATCAGTCTGAGAGGTCAGAGCCAGAATCAGTCTGAGAGGTCAGAGCCAGAATCAGTCTGAGAGGTCAGAGCCAGAATCAGTATGAGAGATAAGAGCCAGAATCAGTCCGAGAGGTGAGAGCCAGAATCAGTCTGAGAGGTGAGAGCCAGAATCAGTATGAGAGGTCAGAGCCAGAATCAGACTGAGAGGTCAGAGCCAGAATCAGTCTGAGAGGTCAGAGCCAGAATCAGTCTGAGAGGTCAGAGCCAGAATCAGTATGAGAGGTCAGAGCCAGAAACAGTATGAGAGGTCAGAGCCAGAATCAGTCTGAGAGGTCAGAGCCAGAATCAGTCTGAGAGGTCAGAGCCAGAATCAGTATGAGAGGTGAGAACCAGAAACAGTATGAGAGGTCAGAGCCAGAAACAGTATGAGAGGTCAGAGCCAGAATCAGTATGAGAGGTCAGAGCCAAAATCAGTATGAGAGGTCAGAGCCAGAATTAATATGAGAGGTCAGAACCAGAATCAGTCTGAGAGGTCAGAGCCAGAATCATTATGAGAGGTCAGAGCCAGAATCAGTCTGAGAGATCAGAGCCAGAATCAGTCTGAGAGGTGATAGCCAGAAACAGTATGAGATATCAGAGCCAGAATCAGTATGAGAGGTCAGAGCCAGAATCAGTATGAGAGATCAGAGCCAGAATCAGTCTGAGAGGTGAGAGCCATAATCAGTATGAGACATTCTGTCCCAAACAAATGTGAGCGCACATGTGCGCAGGTGTCCCATATATATGCGCTCGCATATATATGGGACACCCGCGCACATGTGCGTGCGCATGTTTTTGGGACACCCAGTATATATATGCGAGCACACTGTGTGTATATATATATATATATGTATACATACATACATACATACATGAGCACATATATATATATATATATATATATATATATATATATATATATATAGGACACACGCATGAGCGCATATATATGCGACGTTAGAGCCAGAATCAGTATGAGAGGTCAGAGCAAGAATCAGTATGAGACGTCAGAGCAGGATCAGTCTGAGAGGTCAGAGCCAGAATCAGTATGAGTGGTCAGAGCCAGAATCAGTATGAGAGGTCAGAGCCAGAATCAGTATGAAAGGTCAGAGCCAGAATCAGTCTGAGAGATCAGAGCCAGAATCAGTCTGAGAGGTGAGAGCCAGAAACAGTATGAGAGGTGACAGACAGAATCAGTATGAGAGGTCATAGCCAGAATTAATATGAGAGGTCAGAAACAGAATCAGTCTGAGAGGTCAGAGCCAGAATCAGTATGAGAGGTCAGAGCCAGAATCAGTCTGAGAGATCAGAGCCAGAATCAGTATGAGAGATCAGAGCCAGAATCAGTCTGAGAGGTCAGAGCCAGAATCAGTCTGAGAGATCAGAGCCATAATTAGTATGAGAGATCAGAGCCAGAATCAGACTGAGGTCAGAGCCAGAATTAGTATGAGAGGTCAGAGTCAGAATTAGTCTGAGAGGTCAGAGCCAGAATCGGTATGAGAGGTCAGAGCCAGAATCAGTATGAGATATCAGAGCCAGAATCAGACTGAGGTCAGAGCCAGAATTAGTATGAGAGGTCAGAGTCAGAATCAGTCTGAGAGGTCAGAGCCAGAATCGGTATGAGAGGTCAGAGCCAGATGCAGTGTGAGAAGTCAGAGCCAGGTCGAGCGCATATATATGGGACACCCGCGCATATTTATATATATAAATTTATGCATATATATAGAGTGTGTCCCAAACAAATGTGAGCGCACATGTGCGCAGGTGTCCCATATATATGCGCTCGCATATATATGGGACACCCGCGCACATGTGCGCGCGCATTTTTTTGGGACACCCAGTATATATATGCGAGCACACTGTGTATATTTATATATATATATATATATATATATATATATATATATACATACATACATACATGAGCACATATATATATATATAGGACACCAGCATGAGCGCATATATATGCGATGTTAGAGCCAGAATCAGTATGAGAGATCAGTGCCAGAATCAGTATGAGAGGTCGGAGCCAGAATCAGTATGAGAGGTCGGAGCCAGAATCAGTCTAAGAGGTCAGAGACAGAATCAGTATGAGAGATAAGAGCCAGAATCAGTCTGAGAGGTCAGAGCCAGAATCAGTGTGAGAGGTGAGAGCCAGAATCAGTATGAGAGGTCAGAGCCAGAATCAGACTGAGAGGTCAGAGCCAGAATCAGTGTGAGAGGTCAGAGCCAGAATCAGTATGAGAGGTCAGAGCCAGAATCATTATGAGAGGTCAGAGCCAGAAGAAGTATGAGAAGTCAGATCGAGAAGTAGTATGAAACGTCAGAGCCAGAAGCAGTCTGAGAGGTCAGAGCCAGAATCAGTCTGAGAGTTCAGAGTCAGAAACAGTATGAGAGATCAGTGCCAAAATCAGTCTGAGAGGTCAGAGCCAGAATCAGTCTGAGAGATCAGAGCAGTATAAAAGGTCAGAACTGGAATCAGTATGAGAGGTCAGAGCCAGAATCAGTATGAGAGTTCAGAGCCAGAATCAGTCTGAGAGGTCAGAGCCAGAATCAGTCTGAGAGGTCAGAGCCAGAATCAGTATGAGAGGTCAGAGCCAGAATCAGTATGAGAGGTCAGAGCCAGAATCAGACTGAGAGATCAGAGCCAGAATTAGTATGAGAGGTCAGAACCAGAATCAGTATGAGAGGTCTGAGCCAGAATCGGTCTGAGAAGTCAGAGCCAGAAGTAGTATTAGACGTCAGAGCCAGAATCAGTCTGAGAGGTCAGAGCCAGAATCAGTATAAGAGGACATAGCCGGAATCAATATGAGAGGTCAGAACCAGAATCAGTCTGAGAGGTCACAGCTAGAATCAGTCTGAGAGGTCAGAGCCAGAATCAGTCTGAGAGGTCAGAGCCAGAATCAGTATGAGAGGTCAGAGCCGGAAACAGTATGAGAGGTCAGAGCCAGAATCAGTATGAGAGGTCAAAGCCAGAATCAGCATGAGACGTCAGAGCCAGGATCAGTCTGAGAGGTCAGAGCCAGAATCAGTCTGAGAGGTCAGAGCAAGTATCAGTATGAGAGGTCAGAGCCAGAAACAGTATGAGAGGTCAGAGCCAGAATCAGTATGAGAGGTCAGAGCCAGAATCAGTCTGAGAGGTTAGAGCCAGAATCAGTATGAGAGGTCAGAGCCAGATTCAGTCTGAGAGATCAGAGCCAGAATCAGTCTGAGAGGTGAGAGCCAGAAACAGTATGAGAGGTGAGAGCCAGAATCAGTATGAGAGGTCAGAGCCAGAATCAGTATGAGAGATCAGAGCCAGAATCAGTCTGAGAGGTGAGAGCCATAATCAGTATGAGAGATCAGAGCCAGAATCAGTCTGAGAGGTGAGAGCCATAATCAGTATGAGAGGTCAGAGCCAGAATCAGTCTGAGAGATCAGAGCCAGAATCAGTCTGAGAGGTGAGAGCCAGAAACAGTATGAAAGGTCAGAGCCAGAATTAGTATGAGAGGTCAGAGTCAGAATCAGTCTGAGAGGTCAGAGCCAGAATCGGTATGAGAGGTCAGAGCCAGAATCAGTATGAGAGATCAGAGCCAGAATCAGTCTGAGAGGTCAGAGCCAGTTTGAGAGGTCAGAGCCAGAATCAGTATGAGAGGTCAGAGCCAGAATCAGTATGAGAGGTAAGAGCCAGAATCAGTCTGAGAGGTCAGAGCCAGAATCGGTATGAGAGGTCAGAGCCAGAAACAGTATGACGTTAGAGCCAGAATCAGTATGAGAGATCAGAGCCAGAATCAGTCTGAGAGGTCAGAACCAGAATCAGTATGAGAGGTCTGAGCCAGAATCGGTCTGAGAGTTCAGAGCCAGAATCAGTCTGAGAAGTCAGAGCCAGAATCAGTCTGAGAGGTCAGAGCCAGAATCAGTATAAGAGGACAGAGCCGTAATCAGTCTGAGAGCTCAGAGCCAGAATCAGTCTGAGAGGTCAGAGCCAGAATCAGTCTGAGAGGTCAGAGCCAGAATCAGTATGAGAGGTCAGAGCCAGAATCAGTCTGAGAGGTCAGAGCCAGAATCAGTCTGAGAGGTCAGAGCCAGAATCAGTATGAGAGGTCAGAGCCAGAATCAGTCTGATTCCGGCTCTGACCTCTCATACTGATTCTGGCTCGTCAGAGCCGGAATCAGTATGTGAGCGCATATATACTGGGTGTCCCAAAAAAATGCGCGCGCACAAGTGCGCGGGTGTCGCATATATATGCGCTCGCATACTGATTCCGGCTCTGACCTCTCATACTGATTCTGGCTTGTCAGAGCCGGAATCAGTATGCGAGCGCATATATACTGGGTGTCCCAAAAAAATGCGCGCGCACATGTGCGCGGGTGTCCCATATATATGCGAGCCAGAAACAGTATGAGAGGTCAGAGCCAGAATAAGTCTGAGAGGTCAGAGCCAGAACCGGTATGAGAGGACAGAGCCAGAACCGGTATGAGAGGACAGAGCCAGAAGCAGTATAAAAGGACAGAACTGGAATCAGTACGAGACATCAGAGCCAGAATTAGTATGAGAGGTCAGAGCCGGAATCAGTATGAGAGGTCAGAGCCAGAATCAGTATGAGAGGTCAGAGCCAGGATCTGTCTGAGAGGTCAGAGCCAGAATCAGTCTGAGAGGTCAGAGCCAGAATCAGTATGAGAGGTCAGAGCCAGAATCAGTCTGAGAGGTCAGAGCCAGAATCAGTCTGAGAGGTCATTGCCATAAGTAGTATGAAAGGTCAGAACTGGAATCAGTATGAGAGGTCAGAGCCAGAATCAGTATGAGAGATCAGTGCCAGAATCAGTATGAGAGGTCAGAGCCAGAAGCAGTATGAAACATCAGAGCCAGAAGCAGTCTGAGAGGTCAGAACCAGAATCTGTCTGATTATTCAGAGTTGGAATCAGTATGAGAGATCAGAGTCAGAATCAGTATTAGAGATTAGAGCCAGAATCAGTATGAGACGTCAGAGCCAGAAGCAGTATGAGACATCAGAGCCAGAAGCAGTCTGAGAGGTCAGAACCAGTATCAGTCTGATTAGTCAGAGCCGGAATCAGACTGAGAGGTCAGAGCTAGAATCAGTCTGAGAGGTCAGAGCCAGAATCAGTATGAGAGGTCAGAGCCAGAATCAGTCTGAGAGGTCAGAGCCAGAATCAGTCTGAGAGGTCAGAGCCAGAATCAGTCTGAGAGGTCAGAGCCAGAATCAGTCTGAGAGGTCAGAGCCAGAATCAGTCTGAGAGGTCAGAGCCAGAATCAGTCTGAGAGGTCAGAGCCAGAAGTAGTATGAAAGGTCAGAACTGGAATCAGTATGAGAGGTCAGAGCCAGAATCAGTATGAGAGATCAGTGCCAGTATCAGTATGAGAGGACAGAGCCAGAAGCAGTATGAAAGGTCAGAGCCGGAATCAGTATGAGAGGTCAGAGCCAGAAGCAGTATGAGACATCAGAGCCAGAAGCAGTCTGAGAGGTCAGAGCCAGAATCAGTCTGAGAAGTCAGAGCCGGAATCAGACTGAGAGGTCAGAGCCAGAATCATTCTGAGAGGTCAGAGTCAGAATCAGTATGAGAGGTCAGAGCCAGAATCAGTCTGAGAGGTCAGAGCAAGAATTAGTATGAGACGTCAGAGCTAGAAGCAATATAAGAGGTCAGAGCCAGAATCAGTATGAGAGATCAGAGCCAGAATCAGTATGAGAGGTCAGAGCCAGAATCAGTATGAGAGATCAGAGTCAGTATTAGAGATTAGAGCCAGAATCAGTATGAGAGGTCAGAGCCAGAAGCAGTATGAGACATCAGAGCCAGAAGCAGTCTGAGAGGTCAGAACCAGTATCAGTCTGATTAGTCAGAGCCGGAATCAGACTGAGAGGTCAGAGCCAGAATCAGTCTGAGAGGTCAGAGCCAGAATCAGTCTGAGAGGTCAGAGCCAGAATCAGTCTGAGAGGTCAGAGCCAGAATCAGTCTGAGAGGTCAGAGCCAGAATCAGTCTGAGAGGTCAGAGCCAGAAGTAGTATGAAAGGTCAGAACTGGAATCAGTATGAGAGGTCAGAGCCAGAAGCAGTATGAGACATCAGAGCCAGAATCAGTCTGAGAAGTCAGAGCTGGAATCAGACTGAGAGGTCAGAGCCAGAATCATTCTGAGAGGTCAAAGTCAGAATCAGTATGAGAGGTCAGAGCCAGAATCAGTCTGAGAGGTCAGAGCAAGAATTAGTATGATACGTCAGAGCCAGAATCAGTCTGAGAGGTCAGAGCAAGAATTAGTATGATACGTCAGAGCTAGAAACAATATAAGAGGTCAGAGCCAGAATCAGTATGAGAGGTCAGAGCTGGCATCAGTATGTGAGGTCAGAGCCGCAATCAGTCTGAAAGGTCAGAGCCAGAAGCAGTATGAGACGTCAGAGCCAAAATCAGTCTGAGAGATCAGAGCAAGAATCAGTATGAGAGGTCAGAGCCAGAATCAGTATGAGAGGTCAGAGCAAGAATCAGTCTGAGAGGTCAGAGCCGGAATCAGTATGAGAGGAGAGAGCCGGAATCAGACTGAGAGGTCGGAGCCAGAATCAGTATGAGACATCAGAGCCAGAATTAGTCTGATAGGTCAGAGCCAGAATCAGTCTGAGAGGTGAGAGCCATAATCAGTATGAGAAATCAGAGCCAGAATCCGTATGAGAGGTCAGAGCCGGAATAAGTATGAGAGGTCAGAGCCAGAATCAGTAAGAGAGGACAGACCCAGAATCAGTAAAAAAGGTCAGAGCCAAAATCAGTCTGAGAGGTCATTGCCAGAAGAAGTATGAGAAGTCAGAGCCAGAAGTAGAATGAAACGTCAGAGCCAGAAGCAGTCTGATAGGTCAGAGCCAGAATCAGTGTGAGAGGTCAGAGCCAGAAGTAGTATGAAAGGTCAGAACCAGAATCAGTCTGAGAAGTCAGAGCCAGAAGTAGTATGAGAGGTCAGAGCCAGAATCAGTCTGAGAGGTCAGAGCCAGAATCAGTATGAGAGTTTAGAGCCAGAATCAGTATGAGAGGTCAGAGCCAGAATCAGTCTGAGAGGTCAGAGCCAGAATCAGTCTGAGAGGTCAGAGCCAGAATCAGTCTAAGAGGTCAGAGCCATAATCAGTATGAGAGATCAGAGCCAGAATCAGTATGAGAGGTCAGAGCCGGATTCAGTATGAGAGATCAGAGCCAGAATCAGTATGAGAGGTCAAAGCCGGAATCAGTATGAGAGGTCAGAGCCAGAATCAGTATGAGAGATCAGAGTCAGAATCAGTATTAGAGATTAGAGCCAGAATCAGTATGAGAGGACAGAGCCAGAATCAGTATGAGAGGACAGAGCCAGAATCAGTATGAGAGATCAGAGCCAGAATCAGTATGAGAGGTCAGAGCCGGAATCAGTATGAGAGATCAGAGCCAGAATCAGTATCAGAGGTAAGAGCCGGAATCAGTATGAGAGGTCAGAGCCAGAATCAGTATGAGAGGTCAGAGCCAGAATCATTATGAGAGATCAGAGTCAGAATCAGTATTAGAGATTAGAGCCAGAATCAGTATGAGAGATCAGAGCCAGAATCAGTATGAGAGGTCAGAGCCGGAATAAGTATGAGAGGTCAGAGCCAGAATCAGTATGAGAGGTCAGACCCAGAATCAGTATGAGAGGTCAGACCCAGAATCAGTATGAGAGGTCAGAGCCAGAATCAGTATGAGGTGAGAGTTAGAATAAGTCTGAGCCATCAGAGTTAGAATCAGTATGAGAGGTCAGAGCCAGAATCAGTATGAGAGGTCAGAGCCAGAATCAGTATGAGAGGTCAGAGCCAGAATTATTATGAGAGGTAAGAGCCAGAATCAGACTGAGAGGTCAGAGCCAGAATCAGTCTGAGAGGTCAGAGCCAGAATCAGTCTGAAAGATCAGAGCCAGAAGCAGTCTGAGAGGTCAGAACCAGAATCTGTCTGATTGATCAGAGTCAGAATCAGTATAAGATATCAGAGCCAGAATCAGTATGAGAGGTCAGAGCTGGAATCAGTATGAGAGGTCAGAGCCGCAATCAGTCTGAAAGGTCAGAGCCAGAAGCAGTATGAGACGTCAGAGCCAAAATCAGTCTGAGAGGTCAGAGCATGAATCAGTATGAGAGGTCAGAGCCAGAATCAGTATGAGAGGTCAGAGCAAGAATCAGTCTGAGAGGTCAGAGCCGGAATCAGTATGAGAGATCAGAGCCAGAATCAGTATGAGAGGTGAGAGCCAGAAACAGTATGAGAGGTGAGAGCCAGAATCAGTATGAGAGGTCAGAGCCAGAATCAGTATGAGAGATCAGAGCCAGAATCAGTCTGAGAGGTGAGAGCCATAATCAGTATGAGAGATCAGAGCCAGAATCAGTCTGAGAGGTGAGAGCCATAATCAGTATGAGAGGTCAGAGCCAGAATCAGTCTGAGAGATCAGAGCCAGAATCAGTCTGAGAGGTGAGAGCCAGAAACAGTATGAAAGGTCAGAGCCAGAATTAGTATGAGAGGTCAGAGTCAGAATCAGTCTGAGAGGTCAGAGCCAGAATCGGTATGAGAGGTCAGAGCCAGAATCAGTATGAGAGATCAGAGCCAGAATCAGTCTGAGAGGTCAGAGCCAGTTTGAGAGGTCAGAGCCAGAATCAGTATGAGAGGTCAGAGCCAGAATCAGTATGAGAGGTAAGAGCCAGAATCAGTCTGAGAGGTCAGAGCCAGAATCGGTATGAGAGGTCAGAGCCAGAAACAGTATGACGTTAGAGCCAGAATCAGTATGAGAGATCAGAGCCAGAATCAGTCTGAGAGGTCAGAACCAGAATCAGTATGAGAGGTCTGAGCCAGAATCGGTCTGAGAGTTCAGAGCCAGAATCAGTCTGAGAAGTCAGAGCCAGAATCAGTCTGAGAGGTCAGAGCCAGAATCAGTATAAGAGGACAGAGCCGGAATCAATATGAGAGGTCAGAACCAGAATCAGTCTGAGAGGTCACAGCTAGAATCAGTCTGAGAGGTCAGAGCCAGAATCAGTCTGAGAGGTCAGAGCCAGAATCAGTATGAGAGGTCAGAGCCAGAAACAGTATGAGAGGTCAGAGCCAGAATCAGTATGAGAGGTCAGAGCCAGAATCAGCATGAGACGTCAGAGCCAGGATCAGTCTGAGAGGTCAGAGCCAGAATCAGACTGAGAGGTCAGAGCCAGAATCAGTATGAGAGGTCAGAGCCAGAATTAATATGAGAGGTCAGAACCAGAATCAGTATGAGAGGTGAGAGCCAGAATCAGTATGAGAGATCAGAGCCAGAATCAGTCTGAGAGGTGAGAGCCATAATCAGTATGAGAGATCACAGCCAGAATCAGACTGATGTCAGAGCCAGAATTAGTATGAGAGGTCAGAGTCAGTCTGAGAGGTCAGAGCCAGAATTGGTATGAGAGGTCAGAGCCAGAAGCAGTATGAAAGGTCAGAACTGGAATCAGTATGAGAGGTCAGAGCCAGAATCAGTGTGAGAAGTCAGAGCCAGGTCGAGCGCATATATATGGCACACCCGCGCATATTTATATATATAAATATATGCATATATATAGAGTGTGTCTTAAACAAATGTGAGCGCACATGTGCGCAGTTGTCCCATATATATGCGCTCGCATATATATGGGACACCCGCGCAAATGTGCACTTGCATTTTTTTGAGACACCCAGTATATATATGCGAGCACACTGTGTATATA